>NC_081308.1:23909166-24597500 GCF_030435805.1 Mustela lutreola
TGAGGATGTTGCAGAGTTGTCCTCTGTTGCTTTCCATCCTTTATTTGGACTATCAATTCTTTCAGCAACTGTGTAAAAAAAATTCCCTGCATTAAATTCCCTATGTTGAAATGTTAAAGTGGTTTCTTTTTTTGGAAATCCCCTGGGTGATAAATTGCGGGTTAGGTTGTTCAACCCTACCATGTACGCAGAGGACAGAGACCTGGAAAGATTTGGTGAACACTTCTCATGACTGCCATATTACTTATTTACATTGGACTTGCAGTCTTTCTCTTACTAGGCAGGCCTCGTCTCCCAGCTCCAAGACCATAGAGCTGAACAACTACCTAACCTATATCTCCTTTTGAATATTTCAAAGGTACAGTGAGCTCTACATGTGAAGGTCATAACACATGATCAACTCCAGCAAGTCCCATCTTCTGTGGCTTCCTTCAATGAGTAACAGCCATGTGTTGTTTGTCAAGCAAGAAAACTGAGTCCTTTTTTTTTTTTAAAATCCTTACTCCCTCTGTGCATAAACACACTATAACCATAATTGTAACCATAACCAGAATTATAACCACAGCCAACAACTATAACAATAACCATAGCTACAATGTCCTAAATATCTCTAAATTTTCTTCACTTCTCTAAGTTTCTACTGCTATCACCCTAATCCAAAGCTCCTGCCCTTGACTGGATGATTGCAATAGCCTTCTAAATGTGCTGTCAGTGTCCTATCCTTACAATTAACGTCAGTCATTTTCAAAGATCTTCAGATAGTCAATGACCTTCAATGGCTTCCAGTTGCTCTTAGGGGAAATTCAATACTCCTTAAATCTTAGAAGACCTAGCACCAGCTGCGTGTTCAGCTTTATCTCCCCCATCCTCCGTCTCATTCACCACATTCTAGCTTCACTAGCTGCTTTCAGTCCTCAACACCTATACATCCTCATGCTTTTGAACATATAGTTCCCATTGTCTGGAACACATTCCCTTTTCTCCATGTTAACATCTATTTAGTAAGGATTTTTTTCTTTGTTATTATATCTTCAGGCAAGCCTTCCTTGACCACCCTGACTACATCACATGCCCTTTTACACACCTTTACACACCTTAAGTAATGCCATATACCTCTACCAGGTGGCACTAACAGTGAAAATTTTACACGTTGCTGTGTGATTATTTGATTAATGACAATTTCCTACACTTGTTTATAGATTCTGTGAGGTGAGAGACTGAATCATTTTCCTAACCATTGTTTCTCCTATTAGAGTCTGGAAAATCATTGTCACTAAGTAAATATTTGATAAATTAATGAAAGAAAACACTTATTTCTCTTTCCTTATTCCGTCTCCTTTCCTTCCAGCCTTTTCCATTGTGTATGTACTGTTGAGGAATTTCAGGTCAGATACTCATTTAACAGCTAATTCCTAGGGTGTAATTAATACCTCATTAGTATTTTTTTGGTGTTGGAATTATGCAAATAGTATATTAGTGGTAATGAGTGGCCAGTGATAGTAGAGAGTAAGTACAGGCTTTGAAATCAGAAAGAATAGGTTTTGAATCCCAGATTTACCATTTGCTTGTTAAGTGACTCTGGTCCCTTGCAGTGATTTTTCTGAACTCTGTTTCCTCCTTAGTAACCTAAGAGGATAATCATAACTAGCTTGTAGCCATTACATTATAGTAATTTATATATGTAGTAAAAGAACCTGGCCGATAGAAACTACTTAAAAAATTATAGGCATAAAAAAATTATAGGCATATAACATTTCTTCAAAAATAAATAATTGTAGATTTTATTAATTAGTAATATGCAGCATAGAGGATAGGAAAACCTTTACTGAGTGTTCATCATTCGTATGTAATATTCAAATCAGGCAGTGTGACATAAAAAATGCATAATGAATGCGCCATATAGTTTGAAAGGATTAAAATACAGTTCATTTAGTAAATACTTTTTGAGAACAGTGTATGTGTGTGTGTATACACACATGTGGCTGCATGTATTTCTATTTATGTCTCTGTATTCTTATGTGAAAATTTTGTCATTGCATCTGTTGCTATCATTTTTTTCCCCATTAACTTTTATATTGTTTAAAACCTTTGTGGTTCAGTTCTTTTAAGTGTTTCTTATTCTCTGGGAAGATAATTCCACTAGAATGCCTTGATCTCTTACTCCGTAGAGGAAAAGTAGAGGAAAGAAAAAGTGTGTGCCTCATTAATGGTATCCCTAACAATGTCTGTCTTTGTGGGGGTGAGAATTGATGTCATTTTTGGCAGCTACACAGCTGACACTGTTCTGTGACATTGAAACATATTCAGTACATGTCTAATAGGAAACCCTTTTCCAAGAGGTAAACAACCCTTCACAAGGCAGCACTGCCAAAACTATGTTTTGCCATCCAACAGGAAATCAACAGGACAGTCCTTTTCTCTTCACTTAAAAAAAAAAAAAAAAAGTATATGCCTTTAATGATGTGCTATTCTTTAAGCCATCTGCAGATGTGCTGTCCATCCAAACTACCAGGGTTAAATTGTTGATTTTTAAAAATTGTTGTGATTACCTCACTATGCTTTTGTTATAAAATGTCTCTATTTCGTGTAGCAATTAACTCCAGGGAAAGTCGTCTCAAGGCCCGAACTGATCCTAGCATTTTGACGAAACCCTGCTTTAGAATGGCAATAAAACACATTTTGCCCATTTGCAGGTATTTCAAGTATCAAATTGGATGAGTCTTTTTAATTTTCTTTTACTGAATTGAGTTCAAGTGAATTTGATAGGATTATTAGGGCAGCTTGTGTCTGGAATAACAATGATGACTTACAGAAGGAACCAGCAGTGTCAGTGTTCCTGACCCAGAGATGCTTCAGATTCTTCATTTGTCAGCAGGAAGTCCTACTCTGTGATTCAACTGTTGAGTCCTTTCCTATGTATAGCACCCATCTCTTTCTCTTTGAAGGCACTAAATGCATATCCTCTATTTTCAATTATATAAGACAAGGAATGCTGGTTAAGTAACTGTGTGTACCTACCGAGGAAATACATTTCCAAAAATAATTCATCAGGACTTTGGATTACTTCATCTTTCCAACATTGGGTTGAATACCTGCCCAGCTACACTTGTTGAGCATGTCCTGTTATCTTCCTGCAGAGTCTCGTGTGGTGGCATTTTTCTTATTTTTCTTCTGGAAGCACCTTTCTCAGCTCCATTCCTTGCTGTCTTTGACTCCTGTTACCCAGGAAACCAGAGAACATTCTCCTTAGCTGCACTTTGCTTTCCTGCCTTCTCATATAGGCCACCGCCAAGTAGCTGCTTTATTTCAGTCCTACAGTATATGCTTATATTGGTCTTTGTCCTTTCTTCCCAAGCCTATGGAGGTTTTTTGATTTTGTTTTGTTTTTGAGATTTCATGTATTTATTTGACAGAGATCACAAGTAGTCAGAGCAGCAGGCAGAGAGATAGAGGCAAGCAGGCTCGCCACTGAGCAGAGAGCCTGATGTGGGGCTTGATTCCAAGACCCTGAGATCATGACCTGAGCTGAAGGCAGAGGCTCAACCCACTGAGGCACACAGGTACCCCAGTTTTTTTTTTTTTTTTTGAGGCCTTCCCCAAAGCAAGACTTTTTAGTTAACATATAATGTATTATTAGTTTCAGGGGTACAGGTTTGCGATCCATCAGTCTTACACAAATCATAGCAATCACCATAGCACATACCCACCCCAGTGTCCATAGCCCATCCCATCCCAGTGTCCATTGCCCAGCCCACCCCATCCCCCCCAACCCTCCCCCCCAGCAACCCTCAGTTTGTTTCGTGAGATTAAGTCTCTTATGATTTGTCTCCCTCTCTGGTTTTGTCTTGTGTCATTTTTCCTACCCTTCCCCCACAACCCCCAGCCCTGCCTCTCAAATTCCTCACATCAGAGAGATCATATGATAATTGTCTTTTTCTGATTAACTTATTTCGCTTAGCATTATAGCCTTTAGTTCCATCCATGTCATTGCAAATGGCAAGATTTCACTTTTTTTTAAAAGAATTTATTTATTTATTTATTTGACAGAGAGAGATCACAAATAGGGGGAGAGGCAGGCAGAGAAAGAGAGGAGGAAGCAGGCTCCCCGCTGAGCAGAGAGCCCGATGTGGGACACGATCCCAGGACCCTGGGATCATGACCTGAGCCTAAGGCAGTGGCTTAACCCACTGAGCCACCCAGGCGCCCCACAAGATTTCACTTTTTGATGGCTGCATAATATTCCATTCGGGTTGTGTGTGTGTGTGTGTGTGTGTGTGTGACACACACACACACACACACACACACACACCACATCTTCTTTATCCAGTCATATGTTGATGCACATCTAGGCTCTTTCCATACTTTGGCTGTGTGGGCATTGATGCTATAAGCGTTGGGGTGCACATGCTCCTTCGGATCACTACATTTATATCTTTAGGCTAAATACCCAGTAGTGCAATTGCTGGGTCATAGGGTAGCTCTATTTTTGGTGTTTTGAGGAAACTCTATACTGTTTTCCAGAGTGGCTGGACCAGCTTGCATTCCCATCAGCAGCATAGGAGGGTTCCCCTTTCTCCTCATCCTCGCTAACACCTGTCATTTCCTGGCTTGTTAATTTTAGCCATCCTGACCAGTGTGAGGTTATATCTTACTGTGGTTTTGATTGTATTTCCCTGATGCCGAATGATTTGGAGCACTTTTTCACGGGTCTGTTGGCCATCTGGATGTCTGCTTTGCAGAAATGTCTGTTGATATCTTCTGCCCAGTTCTTGACTGGATAAATTGTTCTTTGGGTGTTGAGTTTGATAAGATCTTTATAGAATTTGGGTACTAGCCCTTTATCTGACATGTAATTTGCAAATATCTTCTCCCATTCTGTCAGTTGTCTTTTGGTTTTATTGACTGTTTCTTTCGTTGGGCAAAAGCTTTTATTCTTGATGAAGTCCCAATAGTTCATTTTTGGCCTTGCTGCCCTTGCCTTTGATGATGTTTCTAGGAAGAAATTGCTGTAGATGAGGTTGAAGAGGTTGCTGCCTGTGTTATCCTCAAGGATTTTGATGGATTCCTGTCTCACATTGAGGTCTTTCATCCATTTTGAGTCTTTTTGTGTGTGGTGTAAGAAAATGGTCCAGTTTCATTCTTCTGCATGTGGCTGTCCAGTTTTCCCAATACCATTTTTTGAAGAGACTGTCTTTTTTTCCATTGGACATTCTTTGCTGCTTTGTCGAAGATTAGTTGACCATAGAGTTGAGGGTCCATTTCTGAGCTCTCTATTCTGTTCCATTGATCTCTGTGTCTTGATGACAGCTTTGTAATAGAACTAGAAGTCTGGAATTGTGATGCCGCCAGCTTTGGTTTACTTTTTCAATGTTCCTCTGGCTATTTAGGGTCTTTTCTGGCTCCATATACATTTTAGGATTATTTGTTCAATTTCTTTTAAAAATTATGGTATTTTGATAGGGATTGCATTAAATGTGTAGACTGTTCTAGGTAGCGTAGACATTTTCCCAATATTTACTCTCCCAATCCATGAGCATGGAATGTTTTTCTATTTCTTTGTGTCATCCTCAATTTCTTTCATGAGTTTTCTATAATTTTCTGAGTACAGATTCTTTATGCCTTTGGTTAGATTTATTCCTAGGTATCTAATGATTTGGGGTACAATTGTAAATGGGATTGGCTCCTTAATTTCTGTTTTGTCTTGTTATTGGCATATAGAAGTGCAATTGATTTCTGTTCATTGATTTTATATCTGAACACTTTACTGAATTCCTGTATGAGTTCTAGCAGTTTTGGAGTAGAATCTTTTGGGTTTTTCACATAAAGTATCATATCATTTGCAAAGAGTGAGAGTTTGACTTCTTTGCCAATTCAGGTGCCCTTTATTTCATACTATTGTCTAAGTTGTCTGAATGCTGAGGCTAGTACTTCTAGGACTATGTTGAATAGCAGTGGTGATAGTGGACATCCCTGCCACGTTCCTGACGTTAGGGGAAAAGCTGTCAGTTTTCCCCATTGAGAATGATAATCACTGTGGGTTTTTTCATAGATGGCTTTGGTGATATTGAGGTATGTACCCTCTATGTCTACACTGTGAAGAGTTTTGATCAAGAAAGGATACTGGACTGTGTCAAATGCCCTTTCTTTTTTAAATTGTTTTAATATTTTATTTATTTATTTGACAGACAGAGATCACAAGTAAGCAGAGAGGCAGGCAGAGAGTGAGGGGGGAAGCAGGCTCACCGCTGAGCAGGGAGCCTGATGCAGGGCTGGATCTCAGGACCCTGGGATCATGACCTGAGCTGAAGGCAGAAACCTCAACCCACTGAGCCACTCAGGCACCCCTCAAATGCTTTTTCTGCATCTATTGAGAGTATCACATGGTTATCGTTCTTTTTTTATTAAAGTATTGGATCACATTGATTTGTGGATGTTGAACTGAACTTGCAAGCCCAGGAATAAATCCCACTTGGTCGTGGTGAATAATCACTTTAATTTACTGTTGGATCCTATTGGCTAGTATTTTGGAGAGAATTTTGGCATCCATGTTCATCAGGAATATTGGTCTGTAATTCTTCTTTTTGATGGGGTCTTTGGTTTTGGGATCAAGGTAATGCAGGCTTCATAAAATGAGTTTGGAAGTTTTCCTTCCATTTCTATTCTTTGGAACAGTTTTGAGAGAATAGGTATTCTTCTTTATATGTTTAGTAGAATCCCCCTGGGAAGCCATCTGGCCCTGGGCTCTTGTTTATTGGGAGATTTTTGCTTACTCGTTCAATTTCCTTATGGGTTATGGGTCTGTTCAGGTTTTCTATTTCTTCCTGTTTTAGTTTGGTAGTTTATATGTCTCTAGGAATGCATCTATTTCTTTCAGATTGTCAAATTTGCTGGCATATAGTTGCTCATAATATGGTCTTATAATTGTTTGTATTTCTTTGGTGTTGGTTGTGATCTCTTTCATTCATGATTTTATTAATTTGGGTCCTTTTTCTTTTTGATAAGTCTGGTCATAGGTTTATCAATGTTATTAATTCTTTCAAAAAACCAGCTCCTAGTTTTGTTGATCTGTTCTACCATTCTTTTGGTTTGTATTTCATTGATTTCTGCTCTGATCTTTATTATTTCTTTTCTCCTGCTGGATTTAGGCTTTCTTTGCTGTTCTTTCTCTAGCTCCTTTAGGTGCATTGTTAGGTTGTGTACTTGAGAGCTTTCTTGTTTCTTGAGAAAGGTTTGTATTGCTATATACTCTCCTCTCAGGACCACCTTTGCTGCATTCCAAAGATTTTGAACAGTTGTGTTTTCATTTTTATTTGTTTCTATGAATTTTTTTTAAAAGATTTTATTCATTTATTTGACAGAGATCACATGTAGACAGAGAGGCAGGTGGGGGTTGGGGGTAAAGCAGGCTCCCTGCTGAGCAGAGAGCCCAATGTGGGGCTCTATCCCAGGACCCTGGGATCATGACCTGAGCCTAAGGCAGAGGCTTTAACCCATTGAGTCACCCAGGCATCCCTCTATGAATTTTTTAAAATTCTTGTTTCATTTCTTGGTTGACCCATTCATTCTTTAGTAGGATGCTCTTTAGCCTCCATGTATTTGAGTTCTTTCCAACTTTCCTCTTGTGGCTGAGTTCCAGTTCAGTGCATGGTGGTCTGAAAATATGCAGGGAATGATCCCAATCTTTTGGTACTGGTTGAGACCTGATCTGTGACCTGTTCTGGAGAATGTTCCATGTGCACTAGAGAGGAATGTGTATTCTGTTATTTGGGGATGGAATGTTCTGATATATCTATGATGTCCATCTGGTCCAGTGTGTCATTTGAAGTCTTTATTTCCTTGTTGATCTTTTGCTTGGATGATCTGTCCATTTCAGTAAGGGGAGTGTCATAGTCCCCTCCTATTATTGTATTATTGTCAATGTGTTTCTTTGATTTTGTTATTAATTGGTTTATATAATTGGATGCTCCCATGTTAGGGGCATAGATGTTTAAAATTGTTAGGTCTTCTTGTTGGACAGACCCTTTGAGTATGATACAGTGTTCTTCCTCATCTTTTATTATAGTCTTTGGCTTAATATCTAAATTTATCTGATATAAGGATTGCCATCCCAGCTTTCTTTTGATGTCCATTAGCATGGTAAATTGTTTTTCACCCCTCACTTTAAATCTGGAAGTGTTTTGGGGACTAAAATGTGTTTCTTGTAGACAGCATATCAGGTCCTGAGACCACACTGTCCTAGTGAGAGTTCCACCCCTGCTTAACCCTGGATCAATGTCCCTCCACAGAGCAGATTTCTAAAAGTTCTGATTTTGTGGTTCACTGTTCCAGCTGACAGAGACTCCTCCCTGCTCCCAGGTATATCTTCCCATATATCACCTCGGATTCACTTCTCCACATGTCCTGCCTTCCAGAATGTGGTTGCTTTTCTGTTCATAGAATTGTTGCTATTCTTTTCTTCAGTGTCCTTTTGGGCTTGTAGGTGTTCAGAATGGTTTGATAATTATCTAACTGAAGTCCTGAGACCAGACAAAATTTAGGTCTTGTACTCCTCCTCCGTCTTGCTCCCTCACCCCAACCTCCAGAGTTTTGATCACATTTGTTTTCAATGAGACTGAGTATTTTAATTTAATAAATTAAGCACAACTCTTATTTTTTCTGCTGAAAATTGTCTTAACATATTACTCACTCTTTCCCATCTACCAGGCAGGCATGAGGTTATTGCTTCCCACCTTCTACTTAAAAAAAAAAAAATCAAGATTTTGCAGTTCAACACATAGGCAGTGTGAACTGCAGAGGTTTTATCTTATTATTTGGGGTCTGAAGAATGCACTGCAGTTGATGAAAATTGTGCTTATTATCTAAGATTAACAGAGGGTACAGGTGTACCTTCTTTGGACAATTCATAAAACAAATAAAGATTAATATAGAATAATTATAAGTATTGTTTCTCATATTATGGGACTTTTTAGTACACTTCATTTATCCCTGTGCTTCTTAACTAATTCAGTAGTACTCACATCCTGATTTAATTGGCTGATTAAGATTGTCTTGCTGGCTATAAGGTGAAAGGCAAGGAACTTTCTCACTAATCCAGAATTTCCATCAAGAGGCAGTTGCCTAGGCATTGAAGCACACTGTCATTTTTTCTCTCATTTTTGAGTTCTCTGGTTATCATGCTTACTGGATTCTACTTTTGATCTGCCTGGTTTTAAACCATTATTTCATCCTGACCTTTGGTGTCTGCTTGTCTATCCATTCCTGTTAGGGTTTTTAAATTTTACTTAAAATTGTGTGTCTCTTGACTTCTTTTTTTTTTAAAGATTTTATTTTTTTATTTAACAGAGAGTACAAATAGGCAGAGCAGCAGGCAGATGGGGAGGGAGAAGCAGAATTCCTGCTCCCACCTCCAGGCAGAGCCCAATGTGTTGCTTGATCCCAGGACCCTGGGATCATGACCTGAGCTGAAGGTGGACACTTAAATGACTAAGCCACTCAGGTGTCCCGTCTCTAGACTTCTTGGGTCAGTTCTAATTTGGGCTCAGTCCTGTCCCCATTCTTCAGATCTGTTCCTGAGTTGTGTATTGATTAAGTGAAGTATTCCATATGGACCCTGGCACAGTGTTCTTTCCCATAACATAAAAGTCATTGTCAGGGCGCCTGGGTGGCTCAGTGGGTTGATCCTCTGCCTTTGGCTCAGGTCATGATCTCAGGGTCCTGGGATCGAGCCCCGCATCGGGCTCTCTGCTCGACGGGGGGCCTGCTTCCTCCTCTCTGCCTCCTCTCTGCCTGTGTCTCTGCCTACTTGTGATCTCTGTCTTTCAAATAAATAAATAAAATCTTTAAAAAAAAAGTCATTGTCAACTGGGAAACAGATGCTAGGGACTCTATCATTAGTATTTTTATTTGTTGCTTCACTATTAGTAGTATTGGGCAATAGTTTATTAAGCTTTTGCCACATGCTATATTCTTTGTTGGGGGTTCTTTGTGTCTGTAATGCTTCATATGAGTCTTGTAATATTTTATAGAGGAGGCACAGAGAACTTTGCCAAGGTCATAGTTATTAAGTGGAAGGACAAGAATTAGAATCCTGGCAATCTGACTGCCTAACCCATATTTTTATCCTTGACAGTAGTCCACATTAAGTAATACCACATGACTCTGTTGTTAAATATGTAAAACTCTTAAACTATCAGACTTGCAAGATGTTAATTTTGCCCTGTAAGTTGGAATCTGGAAATTTTTAGAATTCTCTAGGATTTTGTTTTCTATTTGTAAAAAATAGGATAATGAAAATTTGCCCTAATCCATGTGTTACTTAATCATCTTTAAAGTCTCATTTGTATGGATACATAAAAATACTCACATAGTCATTCATTCTACAAATTCAGCAACTCTTTGCTGTTTACTCTGCAAGCAATGATGGAAGGTTCTGAGGATTCAAGAGGGCCCTCCTTTGATGGTATTTACATATGTAAGTTGGACACTGACCTGGACATTGAGATATAACTTAGGGAATTTATTGATCTTCAAATTAAACACTGTTAAAAACAAACTAGCAGTATATATACATAGTGTTTAATGCATTCTGTGGCCCTAATAAATGGTAATATTACAAATAAAGTAATTTGATTAAATATTCTATTGAATTTAAGAATAAAATACTTTATTTTTTTAAAAGATTTTATTTCTTTATTTAACAGACAGAGATCAGAACTAGGTGGAGAGGCAGGCAGAGAGAGGGGGGTGGGAAGCAGGCTCCCTGCTAAGCAGGGAGCCTGATGCAGGGCTCAATCCCAGGACCCAGAGATCATGACCTGGCAGAGGCTTAACCCACTGAGCCACCCAGGCATCCCAAGAATAAAATACTTTAAAGCAGAGTCTGTGACAAAAATGATAGTGTGATTTTCCCTGGAAGATATTTTAAAATTTCACCTGAATATTTTGTTTAATTTCTTTATATAATTTTACATAAATGCAGGACTTTAATTACAACCTTCTTTTCCCTTTTATTTGCTTCTTTTTTTAAAAGATTTTATTTATTTATTTGACAGACAGAAATCACAAGTAGGCAGAGAAGCAGGCAGAGAGAGAGAGAAGAGGAAGCAGGCTCCCTGCTGAGCAGAGAGCCCAAAGTGGGGCTAGATTCCAGGACCCTGGGATCATGTCCTGAGCCGAAGGCGGAGGCTTTAACCCACTGAGCCACCTAGGTGCCCCCTTTTATTTGTTTCTTGCTGGGCTCCTCTCTCTCCATTCCTTTCCCTTTTCATGAAAATTAGCCACCCCTTGCAATGCCACCACACCCCCACCCCCGCCAACAAAGTCAGAGTGTATTCGTAACCAGGTGTGTATCCCTCTATGCACTTATGTTTTTATTTAGGAATTATAGTTTTACTGCTTTTTAGAAAAATTGGATTATACAATATTGGCTTTTCCTCATCTTGTTTTTCTCACTCCGTAATAACTCATGGGACTCTTAAGTCAACAGACTTAATCCTAATGTTTTTGTCTTGCCCGTATGCTCATAATATTCCATGGTGAAGCAGCACAATTTGTGCTCTATTTTAGGCACATTACTTCTAGGCTTGGGCACCACAAATGTTGCTGCAGTAAATATCCTTGAATTTATGTCCTTAAATAATTCTGTACTAATGGAATAGATTCCAAAATGTGAAAATGATTGGTTAAAGGATATGTCTTTAAAAATTTTAAATAGTTATTTATAGGTTGTTTTTTAAATTTTTTAAAAAGTTTTTATTTAAATTCCAGTTGACAGTGTAGTGTTAGTTTCAGGTGTGTAATTTAGTGATTCAGCACTTAACATATAACACTTGGTGCTCATTAAAAGTGCACTCCTTAATCCTCATCACCTATTTAACCAGATTGCTTTTAAAAAGAAAGGTATAATATTTTCTGTTACTACCAGTATGTATGAGAGAGCATTTGTGTTTATTTCCATAGCAAGAGGTGTGAGAGACTTGTTTATATTTATGCTAGTGAGATAGTTATAGAGTGAGTAGTCATTGTTGCTTTAAATTGGCTTGATGACTGGCGTTTGAACTTTTTATAAATTTGTTGGTCTTTTGTAAATTATCCAATTTAAATCTCTTGTCTCTTGGTTCCTGTTTTGTCAGTTTGTCAGTCCACTTTGTATATTGCAGATTTAGCTTTGCCTTCTGCATTTGAAATGATTTTTCAAATCTGTCATTTGCTTTGAATTTGTTTAGGTCTTTTCTCAATCAGTAGCCTTACAATTTTTTTGTTTAGTAAATATGTCTGTTTTCTAGATCTATAGTCTCATTTAAGACGGTCTTGTCCCCTAGATTTTATATCTTCTAGACTTTTTATGAGATATAATCTTTTAATATTTAAAGATTTATAAGTATTGGATAGTCTAGAATTTAAAAAAGAAAATGATTTAAAATGAAGGTACCTCGGGACGCCTGGGTGGCTCAGTTGGTTAAGCAGCTGCCTTCGGCTCAGGTGATGATCCCAGCGTCCTGGGATCGAGTCCCACATCGGGCTCCTTGCTCAGCAGGGAGCCTTCTTCTCCCTCTGCCTCTGCCTGCCATTCTGTCTGCCTGTGCTCACTCTCTCCCCCCCCTCTCTCTGATAAATAAATAAAATCTTAAAAAAAAATAAAATGAAGGTACCTTTTGCGTTTCCTCTAGATGGAGGCACAGTTGTGGTAGATCTATCTATTTAGATAGGGGGATAGAGGGGGCAAGGGTAGGGGGAGAGGGAAGGAGAGCATATCAAGCTGAGTCCATTCTGAACCTAGAGCCTGAGGAGGGGCTCAATTGCATGACCCTGAGATTATGACCTGAGCTGAAATCAAGAACAACTGAACAACTGAGCTACCCAGGTGCCCCAGTGGTAGATCAATTTAAAACATAATTCATCGTTTTCTCCCAGAATTAAACTGAGGGTGTTTATTAAAGGTGACCTTTGTTTTGTAGATAAAAATATCTCCATATAAAGATGTGGAGAAGTTTTCATATTAATAAATATTAAGTACCTTCTATTTTCTTGGGGTTATTAAAGGAGTGTTTGTAGGGTGGTGGCGGCGGTAGCAGCAGTAGCAACAGTGACAGTAGCACAATTTTGACATGGTCAAAGCTTTTTAGGGATGAAGCATTCATTTGTGATGATGGCAACAGGACCAGAAAGCACAAAAAACTGAAGTCTGTTGATGGCTCTGTCACTAATAGTATGATGGGTTTCTGGCACTTAACTAAACAGTGCTTTGGCTTAGTTTCCTCTGAATTGGAATAAGAAAGTTGAACCCAGTGATTGCCAGAGCCTTTTCTAGTTCTTAAGCATGATAGCAGGTTGTCCAGTTTCTTGTAAAACCCAGCTGTCTCAGGTTAGCTTCTGCCAGAACGAAAACCCATAGCTTATGGAGAGAGAGAAGGAGCAGGGGAGTGGGTGAGGGAAAGAGAAAGTATATGAGTGGGAATAATTGTGTAGACTGAATTTAGCCAATTTGGAATAAAGGCAAAGGAGAGAGCTGGCCTTAACTTCAGTGTAGTAATCATATCCTTATATCTGTCTCACTAATTGAAGGTGCTGAGTAGGAAATTCCTTGCTGTGATTGGCATCCTGCTCTGAGCTTCTTAACAACATCTTCTCTGAATTATGGCAATGGGACAGGGATTTGAAAACTTATTTTGATGGAAAAAGTGAATCACTTCATAGCTGAAAACCTATCAAAATACTTAAAGTGGATATCATGACATTTTGCAGGTAAACAGACATCTCCCCTGAGCTCTCACATTGACCTCACAAGAGGTATTCAGGGTTTAATCACAATAAATACAACACATGTAGCTTAAGTGTTATAACCACTATTTTTATTTAATAGTAACTTGCTACATTATTTGTGATGAAATCATTTTAATAAACAATCAGTACGATGAAAGGATTCATTTTAATGCTTTTTTGCATTATGCAAAAACCTATGAAAAGTTATTTATCCTTGGAAAACAATTTAAAAGATATTCTCTTTTAATGTCATAAATTATGTATATATTACTTTATAGGCACATCTGTCTGGCATAGATATATTTGAAACAGATTTAGCCATTGAGATAAAGAAATAACTCTGTCATTCAAAACTATTAAAAATTAATGAGGTACTATACAGTGGGTAACTGAAAATAATAATAAAAAGACCATGCATACATCCTGTGACTTGTCAAAATTCCCTCCTGGATCCATTCCTGATTCCTACCTGTACCTATTTTTAATATGATGATTACAAGATAAGGATTCTGTCTTTTATTTTTTTAAAAAAGATTTTATTTGTTTATTTATTTGTCAGAGAGAGAAAGAGCACAGGCAGGCAGGCAGAGTGGCAGGCAGAGGCAGAGAGAGAAGCAGGCTCTCCGCTGAGCAAGGAGCCTGATGCCGGACTCGATCCCAGGACTCTGGGATCATGACCTGAGCTGAAGGCAGTGGCTTAACTGACTGAGCCACCCAGGCATCCCAAGAATTCTGTCTTTAAATGCAATATCTGATTTTAGACTGGATCCTGTATAGGAGGGGGAAAATGCCATATAGGACTTGGAGTTATTGACAAAACTGGAATATAGATAGAAAATTAAATCAAAGTGCTCTATTAAAAAAAAAGTATTAAAACACCGTACAGAAATAACTTCAAGTAAATAACTTTACTGTGTAAATGACAGTTTGTGGGAATCTCATATATTCGAATTATAAAAATAGAAACAGAAGTAGCCGTGTACATAAAGGAAGGGCTTCCCCGTCATGCAAAACCATAGAATACTATTCAGAAATAAGCTAAAGCACAAAAATTATAGTTCATTGGGAATCTCAGAATACAAATTTTATCCTCACCCTTTTTTATTCAGTGAGTTTACTAGCTGTAAAGCATTGACCAAATTCTTTGTCCATTTTTATGGTCTAATGTCTCTTGAGTATTATTATCTGCTAACCCATCTAAAGATTTTACTCATAAATACAAAGGCCACAGCTAGTCCATGTACTACATAGGTCATGTAGTACCTTGAGCCAGAGAATGGGGTCCTGCTTGAGTTCCATTAGAAATTACTTATCTCATAGCTCACTGAAAACTAACATGATATAGTATACTCTATACTTTATTAAATCTTTTAAAAATTATGTCTTTTGTTTTTCTGGTTGTATCAAATAAAAATTCAACACACTCAGCAGAGTCTTACATACAGAGTAGGTGCTCAGTATGTGTGTTGGCTGCCATTTTAAATTTGGGCATTAGGTTTTCTAAGCTTCACCAAAATGAGAGGTTGTTTCTAAATTGTTACCCCAATAAGAGCATGTCTACAGAGTGGTGAAGACATATTTTGAAATGAATGAATGTGATTGATAATTCTTAAAAGCACAACTAGATTTACTCCGACAGATATTACATCCAAACATTTTCTTTCAATTGCATCCTCTTTCTTGTAGCACAGGAGGACTCCAGCCAACAAAGTTAATTAGTGCAAGATTAAGATGGCCTCAGCAGGTGGCTGGTTCAGACTTTCTTCCCTCCGTTAGTCAAAGCTTCATGGTTGGAGAAGGGCTTGAGTAGTCTTGTCTTACTGACAGCTGTCGACTGTTAATGGACCATATGCAATGATGGGTAAAGTTGCCATCAATTGTCGATGAACCATATGTAAATGGTGAACAGAGTGACAGACAGTTGAATATTTAGAAGACAACAAAAGACCTTCATTGTTGGACTGGGAGTCAGAACCTTAAAGTGATTTTAAGAAAGGGTAATTAAAAATAGATTGTTAAAGCTATGTTATAGTCGTCATAAACTTAACTCCCATCACCATTTGACAGTCATTTTAGGAGTCTGAAACAGCTGTGCCAATAGAAACTCTCCTTCATGACATTTTAAGAAACCTGACATGGAAGGCTGTATATCCCATGAGACCTGCTTTTTCTATTTCATTAATGAAAAAGCAGTTGATAATAATAAATTCATTGTCAAACTTAATTATTTTGAAAAATTAAAAGTATTTTTTAAAAATATGGTGGGTTTCTGAATTCAGTTGCACAGGTAGAAAAAAAATAGTGCTTCCTTCAGCACATATACTAAAATTTTAATAAAATGAAGAGTATGGGAATATTTTTAAAAAATACTGTTTGTGGGATACCTTTTACTTATAAGAGCATAATATTTTATAAGTCGAGATGGTGAAGAAGTAGCTACTCAATTTAAGGAGAGGTGTTTAAAGCTTGTTTCTAACCTGCATAGTCATAAAGTAATGTAGCAATGATAATTGTCAAAATAGTTAACAGGCACTTTGGATGTTACTTGTTTTATCCTCTCATTATTATTATGAAGTGGGTACTATCATTATCCTTATTTTTTAAAAAAAATTATTTATTTATTTGATAATTTGATAGAGAAATCACAAGTAGGCAGAGTGGCAGACAGAGAGAGAGGGGGAAGCAGGCTCCCTGCTGAGCAGAGAGCCTGATGTGGGGCTCGATCCCAGGACCCTGAGATCATGGCCTGAGCCGAAGGCAGATGCTTAACCCACTGAGTCACTCAGGTGCCCCCATTATCCTTATTTTACAAACAAGGAAACTGAAGCCCAAAGAAATTGAATACTTTGCTGAAGGTTAGAAAGCTCTGGTTTTAACTCCAGTCTAGCTCCTATGCTGTGTACTAAACTGGGTATGATTAGTTTAAAAGTGAATTGATCTTGCCTAATTTAGAGTTTTTCCAGTGGTTGGATGAGCTATTCAACTGACATCCATGGAACATGGTATATACTTGAAAAATTGTTACTCAATATAAAAGTGATCGAAATATAAATGTGTGAAATGTGTGTGTAAAGAAGGCATTGCTTTTGCTTTGATAGGCCACAGAAGGCAGTTTTTTGTCTGCAAAATGGGATTGAGACCTAAACAATATTATACCTTATTAAGACTCAAAGCTACTATTTATTTGATCTGAATTATCTTAGTATCGTTCTCCATTCTTATCATAAGAGTACAGATTTTAATTGATCAGCCTGGAGTCTCCTCTTTATGCCTAATTCTCTTGTTCCTGTGTCAGATTCACCGAACTTTGGGTACCTGTTCATAGCTAGATTCAGTTTAGCTGGTTAACTATCCAAGGTATTTCCTAATGAAGCTCTTAGGAAGGCAAGCTAAAGGGTCACACTTTTACCTCTGTGCACTTGAGCAAGTTAATACATTTTAAGACCAGTTTCCTCAGGGGGTAATGATAGTATTTACCTCACAAAGTAGATGTAAATATTCCAGGAGGTAATCTTTGTGAAAGTGGCATATAGTAAGTGTTCAATAAATGTCAGCCATGATCATGATAACGGTGTTAGTCTTGAAAAAGGTGATAATTCAGAGAAAAATCTTAGTTTTGTAATGTTTGTAGGGTTGTTGTTAACTTCTCTTGAAAAGGTTCCACTGTATAAATATAGATCCTGGGATAGGAGACTGATAGTAGAGGCTTTTATAGGGGATAGACAGTTCTTTTCTCAGTACTTACTCCTCACAAGAATATATTATGTTTAATCATCAGAGAAGCTATCACTCCAAAATGAGTTATAACTGTGGCTGGTAAATTAAAATGCCTTTGTCAGTACCCTGTTTTCTGTTATTAGCCAACCACATCTTCCCCATGAATTAGAATAAACAAAATCGCCTTATCTGTCTGTTCTAAAATAAACCACTCTGCTACTCTTTTCATAAGAAAAGGGGGGGGGGGGACTTCTGAAGTTTTGTCTCTGTCTACTACTGTCAATAAATGTCACTACCACTAGCTTTTCTCTGATTTTTATTTTCCTTATAACCTTCTTCTCTACACCCCATCTTCCCTACTTAGCTTGCTTGCTTTTCTGTCCGTTCAAGTTTCCAAATGCTTTAAGGACCATTCGCAATGAATAGTGGTGGTTGTGAAGCCTTATCTAGTAGTAGAAGTAGGAAATCGTCTATAATGGGGTATCCTAAAATGATTATTGCAATTAAGTCTCTTTCCATGAGATAATAGGTACCACTCAAGTGAAAAGTGACTTAGTCAGAAATACTCTATACATAAAGACTCTTAAGTATTGTTTACCCTATACTTACACCTTGAGATGGCTCTAAGCCTTCTCTAGTCTATGAAAGTGTGGAAAATAATATTACCTGTACATTTTTTCCCCTCAAGGGATTGCATGTCTACTTGCATCCTCCCTTTTTTCTGCTGTTCATTTTCCCCCACCCAGTTAATGAAACCTTAAGCAATTTCCCTATCTTATCCCTCTTTATGTTCCAAATCTCAGAGTAATATTATTTCCACTTTGGTTTATATCTTCATTCATACACATGCAACCTCTTAATGTATTAGGGAAATGTGGTAGCTCCTGGGGAACCAGGGGTATATTCTACAAAAAGATTACTTCTCTCATGGAATTTGCTTTCAAGTAGGGAGGTGGTTCAGACAAAGGTAAAAGCTAGTGATATACAAGAAGCCTAATATTAAATAAGACAGTATAATGGAGGGTGGTTAGGTAGGCAGGCTTTCTTTGTGGAGGTTAAATTTGAGCCAAGACTTAACATAAGAATTAGCCAGACAAGGTAAAATACAGGGAAGGAAATGCAAAGGCCTTGTAGTAGGGGCTACTTGGCAGCTTTGAGTAATAGAAAGAAGACTGTAACTGGAGCATGGAAGGTAAGATTAAGAATGCTGGGTATTAAGAGTCTAACAGTACTGCCACAGAGCCATAGTCTTAAGGTAGGTCCTTTGGGGCATTGGCAATGAGCTAGCCTTTTGTTCTAACTAAAATAGGAGCCCATTGAAAGATTGTAAGTAACATGTGTGGCATAATTTCATTTGTCACTTGAGAGGTCACTTTGATTTCTTTTTGAACATATTTTGTAGCAATTTAGAGTGGTTATAGTGAGATGTGATGGAGAGTTTTAATTACCTTGGATTGGTGTAGGATGATATTCTAATTAGAAATTGACACATCTAGGATGTATTTTGATGATATGGCTAAAGGGACTAGCTGATGATTTTTTTTTTATAAACAGAATATGATCCAATAGAGTTACCCTAATTATATTTGATCTAACCATAGTTTCAATGACAAATTTGAATCAGAGAATGTTACCTAACAATTGGATGGAAATTCTTACCATACAAAAATAAGAAAAATAAACAGGAACAGTGTAGTCAACCTCCAAAACATTTGAAATTATGAATCCCCTTTAAAATGTCTGCAGGAATTTTTGTCATACTGACCTGCATCTTTTGATTAAATAAAGCTTTCTGTTAAGATAAATTATTGGTATTTTGAAAAAAAAGAAATCTTAATTATTTTAATTTTATTTTTATATAATTATTTTAAAAAGATACTATTAGGGGGCACCTGGGTGGCTCAGTGGGTTAGGCCTCTGCCTTTGGTTCAGGTCATGATCCCAGGGTACTGGGATCGAGCCCTGCGTCTCTCTGCCGAGCAGAGAGCCCACTTCCCCCTCTCTTGCTCTGCCTGCCTCTTTGCCTACTTGTTATCTCTGTTAAATAAATAAATAAAATCTTTTACAAAAAGACATTATTAGCTATGGAATGGATAAAGAAGGTAACATAAATATAGACACATGAATTATTTTTATTTTATTTTATATAATTATTTTAAAAGACACTTAGCTACGGAATGGATAAAGAAAGTAACAAATGTAGATATGTGAGTTAGGCACTATAAAAGTCTCTGATATAAATATGAACAATGCACATTCCCTGTACACAAGGATCTGTATCCTAATATGGTGGCTAACATTAAAACAGTAGTTTTTATAGACATTCCAGTGTATCTCAGGGGGCAGAGATAATTACTGAGGGGTCCTGGCCAATGATGCATTTCTAAAAATAGAAATTTATTAGTTATACTGGTGGGCATAGGAATTCCAGAAAAAAAAGACCAGTAGGGACCATTGCCCAGAGGCCTGTGCAGATTATAATGATCCAGTAGCTATAACTCATAGAATTTTGATAAATAAGAGAGTGAAGTAGTACTACTTACTTTGGCTTTTACTTTTGTTGCTTTTGTATGTAGTGTCAGGTTGAAGAAATCATTGCCAATGTTTTCTTGTAGGCGTTTTATGGTTTGAGGTATCACCCTCAAGAGTAATCCTTTTTGTTCTGTTTATTTTTTAACTCTTCGTTTTTTTAGTTTTTTATTTTATTGATATTGCAAGTTTTCATTTAAATTTTAGTTAACATATAGTGTAGTACTAGTTTCAGGGGTAGAATTTAGCAGTTCATCACTTACATATAGCACTCAGCGCTCATCATAGCAAGTTGCCCTGTTTAATTCACATCATCCATTTAGCCCATCCTTCACCCATCTCCCTCCAGCAACCCTCAGCTTGTTCTTTAGCCTTAAAATTCTCTTATGGCTTGCTTTCCTCTTTCCTTCTCTCTTTTTTTCTCCTTCCCATGTATTTATCTGTTTTGTTTTTTAAATTCCATATATGAGGAGTGAAATCATATGGTATTTGTCTTTCTCTGACTTATTTCACTTAGCATAATACACTCTAGCTCCATCAACATCATTGCAAATAGCAAGATTTCATTCTTTTTGATGGCTGAGTAATATTCCATTATGCCATTCTTTTCCCAATGGTTTGGTTGAATCAGGTTGCACATTTGGTCCATACAGTGTGGCTTGTTCAATTTGTTATTTCCTCCCCTTCTCTTGACTCTTTCAAAATCTTTTATTTATTTATTTACTTGACAGAGAGAGGTCACAAGTAGGCAGAGAGGCAGGCAGAGAGAGAAGAGGAAGCAGGCTCCCCGCTGAGCAGAGAGCCCGATGCGGGACTCGATCCCAGGACCCTGAGATCATGACCTGAGCTGAAGGCAGCAGCTTAATCCACTGAGCCACCCAGGCGCCCCTCAAAATCTTTTTTATGGAAACATACAGAAGCAGAGAGAATAGTATGCAGTATGTAGAAGTAGAAAGAATATAATGAGTTCCTGTGTACTATAACCAGCATCAACATTTACCACTTCTCTGCCAGTCTTAGTTCATCAACCATCTACCCCATCAACAGATCACTTTTTAACAAATCCTTACTAACAGATCATTTTATATGTATTTTGGTCTGTATGTCTAAAAAATAAGAATATAAAAAATTAACTCTGGGGGCGCCTGGGTGGCTCAGTGGGTTAAAGCCTCTGCCTTCCGCTCAGGTCATGATCTCAGGGTCCTGGGATTGAGTCCCGCATCCGGCTTGCTGCTCAGCAGGGAGCCTGCTTCCTCCTCTCTCTCTCTGCCTGCCTCTCTGCCTACTTGTGATCTCTGTCTGTCAAATAAATAAATAAAATCTTGAAAAAAAATTAACTCTGATACCATTTTCATCCCTAAAAGTTAGTATTTCCTTAATATCATCAAGTATTCTATCAATGTTCACATTTCCCCATATGTCTTAAAATTTCCTTTTTAATTTAGAGTTTATTGAAATGGGATCCAGATAAGATTCCTACATTGTGAGTTAATTTTTGTGAATGGTATAAGATAGTGGTTGAGTTTTATTCTTTACCATGGCTGTCCAGTTTTCCTGTCAGGAAATAGAAATTGTCAGAAACTGTCCTTTCTCCTTTGTATATTCTTGGCTCCTTTGTTGTAAATTAATTGATCATATATATCTGGGTTTATTTTGGGGGTCTCTATCTTGTTGGATTAAGCTGTGTGTCTGTTTTTGTGGCAATAGTATACTGTTCTTTAAATTCAGGTATAATTAACATTCATTGTGATACTACTTTCAGACAGATAGTTATTCAGCAATTCTATACATTACTCAGTGTTCATCAGGATAAGTATACTCCTAATCCCCTTCACCTATTTCACCTAAACCCCCATCTACCTCCTCTTTGGCAAATGCCTCTTGGTTCTTTAAGAGTCTGTTTTTTTTTTGTTTGTTTCTTTTTCTTTTTCTTTTTCTAAAGATTTTATTTATTTGAGAGAGAGAGATCACAAGTAGGCAGACAGGCAGGCAGGGAGGGGGAAGCAGGCTCCTCGCTGAGCAGAGAGCCTGATGTGGGGCTCAATCCCAGGATCCTGAGACCATGACCTGAGCTGAAGGCAGAGACTTAACCCACTGAGCCACCCAGGCGCCCCTGTCTTTTTGTTTGTTTATTTCTTTGTTCATTTGTTTCTTAAATTACATATATGAGGGAAATCATATGGTGTTTGTTTTTCTCTGACTTATTTCCCTTTGTATTTTACCCTCTGGGTCCATCTGTGTTGTGGCAAATGGTAAGATTTCATTACTCTTTATGGCTGAGTATCAGAAATGCCACACTGTTTTTAATTACTGTAGCTCTACAATATATCTTGAACTTAGAGTCTGATGCCTCCAACTTTGTTCTTCTTTCTACAGATAGCTTTGGCTATTCATGGTTTTATATGGTTCCATACAAATTTTATGATTATTTGTTCTGTTTCTTTGAAAAATGTTTAGGGATTGCATTAAATGTCTAGACTGCTTTGGGTAGTATGGACGTTTTAATAGTATTGACTCTTGCAACTCATTAGCATGGGATATCTTTTCATTAGTTTGTATCTTCAGTTTCCTTCATTAATGTTTTACATTAAGTTTTTGATATATATGTCTTTCACCTCCTTAACTAAATTCATTACTAAATATTTTTATTGTGTGCAATTATAAATGGAATTGTTTTCTTCATTTCTTCCTGCTACTTCAGTATTAGTATATAGAAGTGCAACAGGTTCTTGTGTATTGATTTAGTATCCTACAATTTTAGTGAATTTTTTTGTTCTTTTTTTAAAAGTTTTTATTATGCTAGTCACTATATAGCACATCATTAGTTTTTGATGCAGTGTTCCAGGATTCATTGTTTGCATATAACACCCAGTGCTCCATGCAGTCCATGCCCTCCTCAATACCCATCACCAGGCCAACCCATCCCCCCATTGCTCTCTTTGCTAAAACCCTCAGTTTGTTTTTTTGGAGTTCACAGTCTCTCATGTTTCTTTTCCCCCTCTGATTTCTTCTTCATTTCCCCCTTCCTTCTCCTAATGTCCTTCATGCTAGTCCTTATGTTCCACAAGTAAGTGATACCATATGATAATAGACTTTCTCTGCTTGAGTTCTAACAGTTTTTGATGGGGGTTTTGAAGATTTCTTATGTATAATATACCATCTGCATATAGTGACAGTTTTACTTTTTTCCAATTTGGATGCTCTTTCTTTCTTTTTTCTTGCCTACTTGCTTGGCTAGGACCTCCTATAATATGTTGAAAAAAAGTGATGAGAATGGACATTTTTGTCTTATTCCTGATCGAAGAGGAAAGACCTGGAGTTTTCACCATTGACTATGATGTTAGCTGTGAACTTGTCATATAAATGGTCTTGCCTTTATGTTGTTGAGGTATCCTCCCTTTATACCTACTTTGTTGAGAGTTTGTATCATGAATGGACATTAAACTTTGTCAAATGGTTTTTCTTCATCTGCTGAGATGATCATATCATTTTTGTCCTTTGTTTTGTTGGTGTGGTGTGTCACATTGACTGATGTGTGGATATAATAGTATGCTTGCGTTCCTGGAATAAATCTTGCTTGATCATGGTATATGATCCTTTAAGGCATCGTTGAATTGGGTTTGCTGATATTTTGTTAGGGATTTTTGCATCTATGTTCATCAAGGATATTGGCCTATAATTTTCTTTCCTTGTGGCATCCTTGTCTGGCTTTGTTATCAGGATAATGCTGGCTTCATAAAATCCATTTGGTAGAGTTCATTTCTTTTCTCTTTTGGGGAGAGTTTGAGAATGATAGGTATTAATTCTTCTTTGGGTGTTTGGTAGAATTCACTAGTGAAGCTGTCTGGTGGGAAGTTTTGGATTACTTTTTAAATCTCCTTACTAGTAATTGCTCTGCTTTGATTTTCTATTTCATTATGTTTCAGTCTTAGTAGATGTATGGTTCCCAGAATGTGTCCACTTCTTGTAGGTTTTCCAATTTTTTGGTGTATAATTGTTCATAGCAGTCTCTTGATCCTTTGTGTTTTTGGGTTATCAGCTGTAACACCTCCTCTTTCATTTCTAATTTTGAGTACCCTGTCTTTTCTTCTTGTTGAGTCTAGGTAAAGGCTCGATCATACTAAAAGCCTCTACACATTAAACCATCAACAATATGAAAAGGGAACCTACTGAATGGGAGAGAAATATTTATAAGTCCTACATCTGATAAGGTGATAATATACAAAGTGTATAAGGAACTCATATGACTCAGTAGCAAAAAAAAAAAAAAAAAAAAAAACACCCTACAATCCAATAAAAAAATGGGCAGGATGGGGTGCCTAACTGGCTCAGTTGGTAGAGCATGTGACTCTTGGTCTTGGAGTTTTGATTTCGAATCATCTATTGGGTGTAGAGATTATTTAAAAATAAAATATTTTAGAAAAATGGGCAGATGATCAGAATAGACATTTTTCCAAAGAAGACATACTGATGGCCAGTAGACACATGAGAAGATACTCAGCATCATTAATCATTAGGGAAATGCACATAAAAACCCCAGTGAGTTTACCTGTTACAATGGCTGTTATCAAAGAGACAAATAATAAGTGTTGGCTAGGATGTGGAGAAGAGGGAACAATTGTGTACCATTAGTGGGGATGTAGATTGGTGAAGCCACTGTGGAAAACAGTGTAGAAGTTCCTCAGAGGGTCAAAATAGAACTGACAAATGACTATCAATTGCACTTGGTATTTGGAGAAAATGAAAGCATTAAGTCGAAAAGATAAATACACTCCCATGTTCATTACAACATTATTTATGGTATCCAAGATAGAGAAACAACCTAGGTGTCCATTTGTGGATAAAGAAATTGTGGTAGATATGTATAATGGAATATTATTCAGTTATAAAGAATGTAACCTTGCCATTTCTGGCAACATGGTTGGGCTTCGAGGACATTGTGCCAACTGTCATAGAGAGAAAGACAAATCTTGTGTGGAATCTAAAACACAGAATCCCACTTAACCCCCTACCCCCAAAAGATGACAGCTAACAGAGAACAGATTGGTGCTTGCTACAGTTAGGGGTTGGGGCTGGGAAAAATCGTTGAAGGGGTCAAAGGTTAAAAAAAAGTGGAAACCCTATTCCAAATTATAGTGTAAATTGTTGCTACTTGAACATCAGTCATTCTTAAATTCTGAACATCTTTCTATAACCAACATTTCTCTTAAATATTTAAAATGATACACTTTCTGAATTGAATTAAAAATATTACTATGGTTAGTGCTGACTTAAAAGAAATATTTGTTTCATTTTTTTTCCTGCCCTAGCCCCCACAACTGCTCGCCTTGCCTCTCAAATTCCTCATTTCATAGAGATCACACAATAATTCACACAAGATGGGATCAGGAGGGAGACAAACCATAAAAGACTCTTAATCTCATGAAACAAACTGAGGGTTGCTGGGACATGAGGAGGCGGGATAAGGTGGCTGGCTTATGGTCATTGGGGAGGTGTGTGCTATGGTGAGTGCTGTGAAATGTGTAAGACTGATGATTCAGAGAGCTGTACTGCTGAAGCAAGTAATACATCATATGCTAAATAAATAAATAAATAAATATTAAAAATATTTAATCCTGTGGATTGAGTTGTTAATCACACGGCAGAAATGTTTTAACACTTCATTATAGAACCATGGCAGACCTAGACATCACCTTTCCTCATAGCAGGTGGCTCAGGTTTACATTATCTAGTGTCTTCTAGTTTAAAGGATGAGTCTAAAGTTTTCTATTTACCTCTCATGATGGATAGCTATGTTGTTGCAAAAAAAAAAAAAAAACAAACAAAAAACAAAAAACAAAAAACCCATGAATGAATGAAATGAGATGTGGGTTTCTTTGTAGCCAGCAAAAGATCTTGAAAAGGCCAGCTTCCATGGTAAACACTTTCAGTGTATTTGGTTCTGCATGTGCCATGCTGTTTTTCCCAGTGGCTGTACCATTTTACATTATCACCAGCAATGAGCGAGGATTCCAATTCTTCCAAATCCTTGCCAACACTTGATATATTCTTTCATTTTGATACTAGTCATCATAATGTGTGTAAAGTGTCCAGTGTTTTAAACAATGCATCATACTAAAAAATGTGGCTGTAAGATTTTGGAAGCCAAATTCTGTGTTCTGAACCAGGATAAAAGTTAAAGAATTCCCTTCATAAAATAATGTACTCATCTGCAAATATTAATGAAGTATTATCTTTGTTCAAAGCATTGTGCTAGCCTTAATGTGTATAACTGGTTAGCAAAAATAGACATATTTTGTGAAGTCCAGTTGGTAAGATGGACATTCATTAAATAATTATTAAATATACAGTGTGGCCAATCCTCTCAGTGCCCATCCACAAGGCCTTGGTACTTTGTGAAAAAAGGCTGTTTATATTTAATCACTGTATATCTGCCCAAGGGCTTTTGTTTCTGGAAATGAGAGCATACTTGGTCCATTTATAAGGGAAGCCCTACATGCTAAGGCACTCATCTCCGTGGAAGTAGTCCTCAAGCAGGGACAGGTGGGACATGGTAGCTAAATACCCCAGCTTCCTTGCCCCTCATTTGGGATAGTTTTGAGATGTGTTCCTCATTTTCTGTCAGAAATCTCTAGAGACATTAGGCTCCACTTGCCCTATGGTGGTAACTTATTTCATAAGATACCCTTTATTGGATCAAAACAGTGTTTCCTGGGATCACTTCCAAAATCAAATACTTAAACTGAAATTGTCTCAGCATGTGTTCTGGGAAATCCAAACTAAGACACATGTTAACGCATTTTGATAAATTCTGTGGAGGAAAAATAAAGGTTGCTATAAAAATTTGGGAACAGAAAGTCAAGTCTGTGGGTTTAGTGGGTTTGGTTTAGTGGGTTTAGTGAAGGCTACTCTAAAGTGTTATTTGAAGGTTGAGAAGGAGTTAACTAGGTGAAGGCATACCAAGCTGAAAGAAATAGCAGTGTAAAGTTCTGTGAGTAGGAAAGAGTGCAGCAGTTTTGGAAAGGGAGCGACATGGAAGATAATAAGAAAAATGGTGGCAATAGATGAGGCTGTACATATAGGTAGGGTCAGGTTCAGTCCTGTAGACCATGTTGAAAAACTTGGCCTATATCTGAAGAGTAATGGCGAACCAAAAAACAATTAGGCAAAAGAGAGACATGGTCAGACTAAGATTACTCTGAGTGTCTTATGGAGAGAAGATTGCAGTGAGACAAGGAGGGCAACCCCAGGAAGAGGAATCCATTGCACTGATGAAAGAGGTGATGGTAGCTTGTACTAGTATAGGATTTCTCAACCTTGGCCTTATTAACATACTGGGCTAGACAGTTCTTTGTTGTGGGAGTTGTCCTGTGCATTGTAGGTTGTTAAACAGTATTTGGCCTCTGCACAATATATGCAGGTAACATTGCTATCTCCAGCTGTGACAGCCTCAACTGTTATCGGGCATTGATGAATGTTCCTTTGGCAACCAAATTGCCCTGCTTGAACCAAGGTGATCGCAGTGAACGTAAAAAGGATAGACTCTTGAGAGGTTTCACTTCAAAGTCTCTGCTGAAAACAGAAAGGGAGGGAAGGAAGGAGGGCTTTTTGGTTACTACCACATTTGTTCTTAATTGCACGTAGATTGAAAAATGGAACATTATGAGAATAAATTCCATCTGTTTCATGGTTTGTCATATTTCAAACTAAACTCTGACCCTCCAGAGTACCTCCACCTCCCTGCTTCCTTATCTGGGTCAACTGGATAATCAGTTTTCTTCTTAATCACTTCCAAAATTATTGAATTTTGTCCCCACATTCGAACAACAAATGTCATGGTTCCATTTTTTTTTTTTTACCATCTCTCTTAAAAAAAAAGACTGTATTTATTTATTTGACAGAGAGAGAGCACAAGTAGGCAGAGCGGCAGGGAGAAGGAGAAGCAGGATGCCACTGAGCAGGGAGCCCAATGAGGGCTCGATCCCAGGACCCCTTAACCAACTGAGCCACCCAGGTGCCCCTATTTCCATCTCTTTTATATAGATTTGCTTCTGTTACTTTAGTTATGGCCTTTGTCTTCTCAATGATTGTTTTCTCTACCAATCCTCAGTATCCAGCAAGATGACCTTCCCCTTCCTTTCTTATACTTTGCCCAAGCACTTCAGGCCAAATTGGCCTCTTCTTGGGGACTCTCAAAGCACATGTTCCTTTTTTGGGGGGCAATTAATTAAGACAGTTTTCCATAGTGTTATATTTTCTAAGATATATACCATTCTCCCCCACTTAAATGATAATTAGTATAATCTCAGGCCTGTGTAATGTTGTTGTGTGTCTCAGCCCTATGTGTATATAGTACACATTATATACTTGCTTAATAAGCCTGTGCATCATCTCACATGGTTGCTACCTGAGTTAATGCTTGAGAAACATCTTTTACCACTTTTAAGGGATCTCTTAAACTTATATAGAGTTTCTCAGGGTATATAGAACAGACCATACCAATGACTAGCCTTTTTCAACTGTTATAATTTCAAAGGGCAGTTGGCTGAAAATCCACTTTGGTGGCAATGCTGCCAAGGAGAAATGGTGACATTACTGTGTGTGAGCTCAACCCAGATGATGTTAACTGCAGTATATTGCCTCAAATTTAGTCCAAAGTCACAGAGAAGGCTTTTTATAAAACTACTAATCTGAGTTGATGACTAAAAGAGAAATATTTAAAGGTCTTTCCTTTTCTCCATTGACTCAGTATAAATAGGAATGACATGCACATAGTGAGGGGAGAATGTGCCATGAATAGAGATTTTTGTAGCACATTTTTCATTGACTTTAATGAGATGTGTGTGGCTAAATGTGTTAGTGCAGTTGGCAGAGTGTCTTTTTTCAAAGCGTCAAGTTTTAGCCTAAAGTCTCAGTGAATATTTGAATTGGAGCTAGAATTTAAAAAGTAGTGATATTCAGAAAGCCCATTGACTCCAGGTGCATACAAGGTCCTTACCAGTTTCATTAGGAGTGGGATCATCCTCAAATATTGAGGAACTAAGACAAGGTGCTGTGGAGTTGTAGGCATTAACAAGCAACTGCAAGGGTAATTACAGTGAAAGAGAATGGGAGAGATGTTCCAGCAATGAAGAATTTTATATTGTGTTGCTTTTTTGCTGGGTAAAACCTCAGAATTCTTATATTTCCATAGGAAAAGGCCTTGCTGATTACTTAAGAACTTGATCAGGTGTGAAAGGTGTCAGTATTTCCCACCTAACAAATGTTCTTAAGGCATTGTCCTTAGCATATCCTATGGCAAGAATCAAGAATAAAGACAGCATAAGTCAGTCGCTTGATCAACAGATATACATTATTTTTTTTCTTTGTATAATGAACAGTATTAGGTGCTATAAGACATTTAATTAAAAGGAATAATGATTATCCTTGACAAATTTGTTATTATATAAGCACTTTAAAAATGTGCAAATTAAAGTGATAATATGTGTCAAGTGTGTTGTATTAAAAATGAGTGCATTTAAGATTCACATACAGTAAATATACAACTCTAAATACTTTATATGTGGTAATTTAGTTAATTTTCATTACAAATTTACTGGAAAATAATGTTGATTACTAATGAGAAAAATGAAGGTATAGAGAGAAGACCTAAAAAGCATTAATAGGTGAGTTTAACAGTAGAACGAGAATTTGAACCTAGGTAATGTAACTCCATAGTTTGGCTTAAACAATAGTTAAAACTGATGAAGAAGAGATTTTCCAGTTTTCTCAGAACAGGATGGAATTTTCCTAGTCTTAAATGAGGGATGTGATGTATATGAATGAGAGATAATGGGGTAGAGTCTTGGGAGCGTGTAGATCTGGGGATGGGGTTGTGGGGAGATGTTAAAACTGATGATACTTGAAGCAGCAGCTTGAAGGTGGAAATTAAAATGGCATATTAGGTGTATACGTGGGTGGAAGAGTGAGTAGCGATTCTAATCTAGGCAATTTGGGGTAGGAGATTAGTTGATAGTATATAGGAGCAGAGATTGGTATAAGTTTCTAGGCAAACAGTTTTGCAACACCTTAAAATTTAAAATCTACATGACCCGTGAGCCAGCTTTTCCAAATCTGGGAATGTATTCTGCAATTGACTTAAACCGTATTGTTCATAAAAGTGAAAAAATGACAGTGACATTTAAGACCTCCAAAAGAATTGTTAAATTGTGTTTTATCATACCCTGGAATATTTGAAAAAATTGAGCCTCATCTGTTTTTAGTGACACTGAGAGCTTGTGCAGTGGAAAGAAAAGTGACTTGGTGAATGAGATGTATAGTATGACTTTATTTTAAAAGTATGTGTAATCAAGAAACATTTATGAGACCTTCGTTATGGGCTGGGCAAATAATGAAGCAATACAGCAGTGGAGCAAAGATCCCTGCCCTTTTGAGGCTTGCATTTTGGAAGGGAGACAGACAACAAAAAATTACATATCACAAATAAGTAAATAATTTAATATCTTAGGGGTGATAAATACATGGAAAAAAAAGGAAAGAGCAATACATGAGATTGGGTGTGCTGATGGGGATGGTAGAGGCAATTTTAATGTGGTATCTTGGGTTAGCCTCGTGGAGGAGGTGGAAAATGAATAAGATGTGAAAAATCAAAGTCACTAAAGGGAATGTGTGCTCTCTGTAGAGGGAAGAGCAGCAACTAAAACAAACGCCTTAAGGTAGGAACATGCCTGGTGTTCAGAGAATACCCAGGAACCTATTATGGTCAGTGTGGAGGAAGTGAGGGGAAAAATAGATGAAAGGAGGTTGGGAAGTTAAACTGGGGTCTGGATTATGTAGAGTAGGGCTGTACAAAACAAATACAACGGAAACCTTGTATGTAATTAAAACTTTTCAGTGGCCACATTGAAAAAAAAGAAACATGAAATTGATATTAATAGTGTATTTTATTTAGGACCGTATTTTTAAAATATTATTTTAACATGTAATAACTACAAAATATTAATGTGATATTTAATATTTTTGTACTAAAGCTTTGCAGTGTGGTGCCTATTTTTTCCTAAAGTACATCTCAATTTAGATCAGCCACATTTTAAATCTTGTTTTAAAATTTAATTTTATTTTTTTCCAGTGTTCCAAGATTCATTGTTTATGCACCACACCCAGTTCTCCATGCAATACTTGCAATACTTAGGCCCACAGGTAGCTAGTGGCCATTTTATTGAATAGCTGAGAGATAGTGCTTGTACATGCACTAAAATAGTCATTGCAGAAGTTTAGCTGAAGAGTAACTTCATCATTCTTATATTTTTACATGTATCACCCTGATTGGTGTGTTAAGGAGCACTCATGTTGGGGAGGGAGAGAAGAAACAGGAATAGAAGCAAAGAGATCTATTAAGAGGCTGTTGCACCAATCCAGGCAGGAGATGATGGTAACTTAGACTTGGGTATTAACAGCAGAAATTGGGAGGACTGGCCAGATTCTTTTGAAGGTAGAGCCAATATGATCTTCTTAGAGATTGAACGTACGATATAAAGCAAAGGGAATTGTTAAGGATAATACCAACTCCTTTAGCCTGAGTAACTGGAAATATGGAATTTGATTTGAAATGGTGATTCTGCAGGTAGGGCATGATTGGATGTTAAAACTTCAAGTGTGAGAATTCTGTATTTGACACCCAATTGGAGAGGCAAGTTGGCAAGTTGACAGTTGGATATATGAGTCTGAATTTGAAATGGAAGTCTAGACTGGAAATATAAATTTGAGGGGAGGAGTCAAGATGGCGGAGAAGTAGCAAGCTGAGACTGCTTCAGCTAGCCGGAGATCAGCTAGATAGCTTATCTAAAGATTGCAAACACCTGAAAATTCATCGGCAGATCGAAGAGAAGAAGAACAGCAATTCTGGAAACAGAAAAACAACCACTTTCTGAAAGGTAGGACCGGCGGAGAAGTGAATCCAAAGCAACGGGAAGATAGACCCCGGGGGGAGGGGCCGGCTCCCGGCAAGCAGCAGAGCAACCGTGCACAAAATCAGGACTTTTAAAAGTCTGTTCCGCTGAGGGACATCGCTCCAGAGGCTAAACCGGGGCGAAGCCCACGCGGGGTCAGCGTGGCCTCAGGTCCCGCAGGGTCACAGAAGGATCGGGGGTGTCTGAGTGTCGCAGAGCTTGCGGGTATTGGAACGGGAAAGCCGGCTACAGAGACAGAGCCGACAGTAAGCTCGCAGCTCCGTGTTACCTTGAACCGGTCGCAGGCTCGGTGAGCTCGGAGCGCGGCCGGAGGTCAGGCAGACGGGAGTAACTGGGCGCTGTTCTCTGAGGGCGCACTGAGGAGTGGGGCCCTGGGCTCTCGGCTCCTCCGGGCCGGAGACCAGGAGGCCGCCATTTGTATTCCCGTCCTCCGGAACTCTACGGAAAGCGCTCAGGTAACAAAAGCTCCTGAAAGCAAACCCGAGCGGATTACTCACCCCGGCCCCGGGTAAGGGCGGTGTAATTCCGCCTGGGGCAAAGACACTTGAGAATCACTACACCAGGCCCCTCCCCCAGAAGATCAACAAGAAATCCAGCCGAGACCAAGTTCACCTACCAAGGAGTGCGGTTTCAATACCAAGGAGAGCAGCAGAATTCCAGAGGAGGAGAAAGCGAAACACGGAACTCATGGCTTTTTTCCTGGGATTTTTTTTAGTCTTGCAGTTAATTTGATTTTTTCTTTTTCATTTTTTTTTTTTTCTCGCCTTCGGGTAAAATTTTTTTTTTAACTGTTACCTTTTTCTTTTTTAACGATTTTTTACTAGTTTATCTAATATATATATTTTTCTTTTTTACATTTTTCTTAGGTGTTTTCTTTTTTTAAAAATTCTTTTCTTTTCTTTTCTTTTTTTTTTCTTTTCTCTTTTTTTTTTTTTCTTTCTTCCTTTTTGAACCTCTTTTTATCCCCTTTCTCCCCACTCACGATTTTGGATCTCTTCTAATTTGGTTAAAGCATATTTTCCTGGGGTTGTTGCCACCCTTTTAGTATTTTACTTGCCCCTTCATTTACTCTTATCTGGACAAAATGACAAGACACAAAAATTCAACACAAAAAAAAGAACATGAGGCAGTACCGAAGGCTAGGGACCTAATCAATACAGACATCGGTAATATGTCAGATCTAGAGTTCAGAATGACAATTCTCAAGGTTCTAGCCGGGCTCGAAAAAGGCATGGAAGATATTAGAGAAACCCTCTCGAGAGATATAAAAGCCCTTTCTGGAGAAATAAAAGAACTAAAATCTAACCAAGGTGAAATCAAAAAAGCTATTAATGAGGTGCAATCAAAAATGGAGGCTCTAACTGCTAGGATAAATGAGGCAGAAGAAAGAATTAGTGATATAGAAGACCAAATGACAGAGAATAAAGAAGCTGAGCAAAAGAGGGACAAACAGCTACTGGACCACGAGGGGAGAATTCGAGAGATAAGTGACACCATAAGACGAAACAACATTAGAATAATTGGGATTCCAGAAGAAGAAGAAAGTGAGAGGGGAGCAGAAGGTATACTGGAGAGAATTATTGGGGAGAATTTCCCCAATATGGCAAAGGGAACGAGCATCAAAATTCAGGAGGTTCAGAGAACGCCCCTCAAAATCAATAAGAATAGGCCCACACCCCGTCACCTAATAGTAAAATTTACAAGTCTCAGTGACAAAGAGAAAATCCTGAAAGCAGCCCGGGAAAAGAAGTCTGTAACATACAATGGTAAAAATATTAGATTGGCAGCTGACTTATCCACAGAGACCTGGCAGGCCAGAAGGAGCTGGCATGATATTTTCAGAGCACTAAACGAGAAAAACATGCAGCCAAGAATACTATATCCAGCTAGGCTATCATTGAAAATAGAAGGAGAGATTAAAAGCTTCCAGGACAAACAACAACTGAAAGAATTTGCAAATACCAAACCAGCTCTACAGGAAATATTGAAAGGGGTCCTCTAAGCAAAGAGAGAGCCTACAAGTGGTAGATCAGAAAGGAACAGAGACCATATACAGTAACAGTCACCTTACAGGCAATACAATGGCACTAAATTCATATCTCTCAATACTTACCCTGAATGTGAATGGGCTAAATGCCCCTGTCAAAAGACACAGGGTATCAGAATGGATAAAAAAACAAAACCCATCTATATGTTGCCTCCAAGAAACACATTTTAAGCCCGAAGACACCTCCAGATTTAAAGTGAGGGGGTGGAAAAGAATTTACCATGCTAATGGACATCAGAAGAAAGCAGGAGTGGCAATCCTTATATCAGATCAATTAGATTTTAAGCCAAAGACTATAATAAGAGATGAGGAAGGACACTATATCATACTCAAAGGGTCTGTCCAACAAGAAGATTTAACAATTTTAAATATCTATGCCCCCAATTTGGGAGCAGCCAACTATATAAACCAATTAATAACAAAATCAAAGAAACACATCAACAACAACACAATAATAGTAGGGGACTTTAACACTCCCCTCACTGAAATGGACAGGTCATCCAAGCAAAAGATCAGCAAGGAAATAAAGGCCTTAAATGACACACTGGACCAGATGGACATCACAGATATATTCAGAATATTTCATCCCAAAGCAACAGAATACACATTCTTCTCTAGTGCACATGGAACATTCTCCAGAATAGATCACATCCTCGGTCCTAAATCAGGACTCAACTGGTATCAAAAGATTGGGATCATTCCCTGCATATTTTCAGACCACAATGCTCTAAAGCTAGAACTCAACCACAAAAGGAAGTTTGGAAAGAACCCAAATACATGGAGACTAAACAGTATCCTTCTAAAGAATGAATGGGTCAACCGGGAAATTAAAGAAGAATTGAAAAAAATCATGGAAACAAATGATAATGAAAATACAACGGTTCAAAATCTGTGGGACACAACAAAGGCAGTCCTGAGAGGAAAATATATAGCGGTACAAGCCTTTCTCAAGAAACAAGAAAGGTCTCAGGTACACAACCTAACCCTACACCTAAAGGAGCTGGAGAAAGAACAAGAAAGAAACCCTAAGCCCAGCAGGAGAAGAGGAATCATAAAGATCAGAGCAGAAATCAATGAAATAGAAACCAAAAAAACAATAGAACAAATCAACGAAACTAGGAGCTGGTTCTTTGAAAGAATTAATAAAATTGATAAACCCCTGGCCCGACTTATCAAAAAGAAATATAAATTTGAAAGTTGTCAGCTTAAATAAAAATATTTAAGACTGTAGGCCTGAATGAGGTCATTGAGGGAATGAGGGTAGATGGAGAAGGGAAGAAGTCTGAGGACTGAGCCTTGACATTCTCTGGTAGTATGAGATTCAAGTCCACTTTGGATGGATTTACATCATATTGATAAGCACTAGGTCAGGGCACTTCAAGGGCCTGGCAAAGGGGAATTATCAATATCTAACTGTATTGATTTTATAATAGGTGTATAGTAGTTTTTGATATAAAAATATACTAGCAGTCCAGAGAGGCTTTCAGTTTCAACTTAGACATGTAAAAAAAAAACAAAAAAAAAAAAAAAAAAAAAACCTGAGGAGTCATTACTTTTGCCCATACAACAAGAAAAAGCTTGACAAATTGAGTATCAGTGACTTTATAGGACCTATCAGTGAGTCCTATATAGGACCCCCTAGTTTGAAAGTCAAGCTTCTCTTCTAAAACAAGTAGAGGTAGGTACCTTCAGGGAGACAAAGACTGAAGCAGTTGCTTGTCTGGAGCAGAAGGCTCCAGATGCCATACATCCCTGCAAGGAACATTGGACTAGAAATTCTCATGAATTGCTGAAGGCTCAGTATGGGTTAGCATGATTAAGTCCTGCTCTGTGGGGCTGCAGTCATACTTTGGGAAGGGGGCTCACATGATTTCAGGCTTTTCATCCAGGAACCCCAGTAGATTCTTAACTAGGAAGATTGGGGATAATAGAGAGAAGTCTACCCACCCCCTTACCTCTGCCCTATTGATTGCAGAAGTTCTTTAAAGGGTATTTTCTCCAGATAAAGGATTCTGGATTGGTGGGTTTTAAAAAAAATTATTTCACCCAGTTCCAGAGCTCCATGCCAACTTGTGATGGACATGCAAAAAGTAAGGGGTGTGTGTTTGTGTGTGTGTGTGTGTGTGTGTGTGTTTTAATATTTTATTTAGGGGTGCCTGAGTGACTCAGTCAGTTGGGTATATGCCTTTGGCTCAGGTCATGATCCCAGAGTCCTGGAATCTAGTCCTTTATTGGGCTCCCTGCTCACTGGTGAGTCTGTTTCTCCCTCTCCCTCTGCCCCTCTGTATGGTTGTGCCCTCTCTTGTTCTCCCTTGCTCCTCCTTTCTCTCTCTCTCTCAAAAAAAAAATAAAAATAAAAAATAAAGATTTTATCTATTTATTTGAGAGAGAGAGTGTGTGTACACAAGTCAGATGTTGGGGAGGAAGAGGGAGAAGCAGACTCCCTGCTGAGAAGGGAGCCTGATATGGGGCTCAATCTCAGGATCCAAGATTATGACCTGAGCCAAAAGTAGATGCTTAACTGACTGAGCCACCCAGGTGCCCATAAGCTATGTTTTATTTCCGTTTTTAAAAATTTTATATTTTATTAAATTTAGTTTCAGTGTTCCAGAATTCATTGTTTATGCACCACACCCAGTGCGCCATGCAATATGTGCCCTCCATAATACCCACCACCAGGCTCACCCTACCTTCCATTCCTCTCCCCTCCGAAACCCTCAGTTAGTTCCTCACAGTCCACAGTCTTTCATGGGTCATCTCCCCCTCTAATTTCCCCCAATTCCCTTCTCTTCATCTCCCCCATGTCCTCCGTGTTATACCTTATGCTCCACAAATAAGCAAAAACATATGATAACTGACTCTCTCTGCTTGACTTATTTCACTCAGCATAATCTCTTCCAGTTCCATCCATGTTGATACAAAAGTTGGGTATTCATCATTTCTGATGGAGGAATAACACTCCATAATATATATGGACAATATCTTCTTTATCCATTCGTCCATTGACGGGCATCTTGGTTCTTTCCACAGTTTGGCGACTGTGGCCATTGCTGCTATGAGCATTGGGGTACAGATGGCCCTTCTTTTCACTATGTCTCTATCTATGGGGTAAATACCCAGTAGTGCAGTTGCAGGGTCACAGGGAAGCTCTATTTTTAATTTTTTAAGGAGTCTCCACACTGTTTTCCAAAGTGGCTGCACTAACTTGCATTCCCACCAAGAGTGTAAAAGGGTTTCCCTTTCTCCACATCCTCTCGAACACATGTTGTTTACCGTCTTGTTCATTTTGGCCATTCTAACTGGTATAAGGTGATACCTCAATGTGGTTTTGGTTTGAATCTCCCTGATGGCTAGTGATGATGAACATTTTTTCATGTGTCTGTTAGCCATTTGTATGTCTTCATTGGAGAAGTGCCCATTTTTGACATGATTATCTATTTTGTGTGTGTTGAGTTTGAGGAATTCTTTATAGATCCTGGATATCAGCCCTTTGTCTGTACTGTCATTTGTGAATATCTTCTCCCATTCCATGGGTTGCCTCTTTGTTTTGTTCATTGTTTCCTTTGCTGTGCAGAAGCTTTTGATCTTGATGAAATCCCAAAAGTTCATTTTCACTTTTGTTTCCTGTGCCTTTGGAGACATATCTTGAAAGATGTTGCTGTGGCCAATGTCAAAGAGGTCACTACCTCTGTTCCCCTTTAGGATTCTGATGGATTCCTGCCACATGTTGAGGTCTTTTATCCATTTCAAGTTTATCTTTGTGTATGGTATAAGAGAATGGTTGAGTTTCATTCTTCTACACATAGCTGTCCAATCTTCCCAGCAGCATTTATTGAAGAGACTTTTTTCCACTGTATATTTTTTCCTGCTTTGTCAAATATTATTTGACCATAGAGTTGAGGGTTCATATCTGGGCTCTCTATCTGTTCCACTGGTCTATGTGTCTGTTTTTGTGGCAGTACCATGCTGTCTTGGTGATCGCAGCTTTGTAGTAAAGCTTGAAATCAGGAAATGTGATGCCCCCAGTTTTGTGTTTCTTTTTTAACATTTCCTTAGCAATCGGGGTCTCTTCTGATTCCATACAAATTTTAGGATTATTTGTTCCAGCTCTTTGAAAAATGCTGGTGGAATTTAGATTGGAATGGCATTGAAAGTATAGATTGCTCTAGGCAGTATAGACATTTTAACAATGTTTAGTCTTCTGATCCATGAGCATGGAATGGTCTTCCATCTTTTTGTGTCTTCTTCAATTTCTTTCATGAGTGTTCTTAACATGCCATTCTCAGTAATAGATCATTGAAGCAGAAATTCAATACAGAAACAAGAGTATTGGTGAGACATTGGACCAGATGGACCTCATAGATGTATACAGAACATTCCACCCTAAAACAACAGAATACTCATTATTCTCGAGTGCACATGGAACTTTGTCCAGAATAGACCACATACTAGATCACACATCAGGACTCAACCAATACCAAAAGATTGAGATTATACCCTGCATATTCTCAGATCACAATGGTTTGAAATTGGAACTCAACCACAAAGAAAAGTTTGGAAGTAATTCAAACACCTGAAAGCTAAAGACCACCTTGGTTAAGAATGTTTGGATGAACCAGGAAATCAAAGAAGAACTTTAACAATTCATGGAAACCAATGAGAATGAAGGCACTTTGGACCAAAACCTGTGGGATAAAGCAAAGGTGGTCCTAAGGGAGAAATACCTAGCCATCCAGGCCTCCCTCAAAAAAACCCTGAAAAATCCAGAATACACCAACTGTCTCTACACCTTAAAGAACTGGAGAATCAACAACAAATTAAGCCAACCCCCACACAAGAAGGGAAATAATCAAGATTAGAACAGAGATCAATGAGATAGAAACTAGGAATACAGTAGAATGCATCAACAAAGCTAGAAGCTGGTTTTGTGAAAGATTCAAGAAGCTTGATAAACCATTGGCCAAACTCATCCAAAAGAAAAGAGGGAAGACCCAAATTAATAAAATTATGAATGAAAAGGGAGAGATCACGACTAATGCCATGGAAATAGAAACAGTCATCAGAAATTACTATCAGCAGTTATATGCCAAAAAGTTAAGCACACTAGATGAAATGGATACATTCCTGGAAACCTATAAACTTCCAAAACTGAATCAGGAAGAAATTGACAACTTGATAGACCAATATCTAATAACAAGATTGAAGCAGTGATCAAAAGCCTCCCCAAAAAACAAGAGCCAAGGACCTGACAGCTTCCCTGGGGAATTCTACCAAACTTTCAAAGAAGAAATAATACCTGTTCTCTCCTGAAGCTGTTTCAAAATATTGAGACAGAAGTTTAAACTTCCAGACTCTTTATATGAAGCCAATATTACCGTGATCTCCAAACCAGGCAAAGACCGCACCAACAAGGAGAATTTCAGACCAATATCCCTGATGAATATGGATGCTAAGATTCTCAACAAGATCCTAGGTAATAGTATCCAACAGTATATTAAAAAGATTATCCACCATGACCAGGTGGGATTTATCCCTGGGTTGCAAGGGTGGTTCAACATTTTCAAATCAATCAATGTGATAGAACAAATCAATAAGAGAAGAGAGAAGAACCACATGGTACTCTCAATTGATGCAGAAAAGCATTTAATAAGATACAGAATCTGTTCCTGATTAAAACGCTTCAACGTATAGGGATAGAGGGAAAATTCCTCAACTTCATAAAATCTATCTGTGAAAAACCCACAGTGAGTATCCTCAATAGGGAAAAGCTGACAGCCTTCCCTTTGAGATCAGGAACACAAGGATGCCTACTCTCACCACTCTTGTTCTACATAGTGTTAGAAGTCCTAGCAACAGCAATCAGACAACAAAGAGAAATAAAACACATTTAAATTGGCAATGAAGAAGTCAAACTCTCTCTCTTCACAGATGACATGATACTTTATGTGGAAAACCCGAAAGACTCCACCCCCAAACTACTAGAACTCATACAGCAATTCAGTAATGTGGCAGGATACAAAATCAATGCACAGAAATCACTTGCTTTCTTATATACTAGCAATGAACATACAGAAAGGGAAATTAGAGAATAGATTCCATTTACTATAGCACCAAGAACCATAAGATACCTGGGAACAAACCTAACCAAAGAGGTAAAGGGTCTGTATTCTAATAACTACAGAACACTCATGAAAGAAATTGTGTTTTATTTCCAAAAACAAACAAAAATTTAGTGGTGTAATCATGGCAAGTCTTAAAAGCCAGCCTAATGAAATATGATAATTTATGCTACATAGAGGTTGGAAAACTACTAGATGTTTTTGGGAAGTGGAGTGATTTGATTTACGTATTGAAACCATGCTCTTTGTCTATTGTCTTAGTAGCAGGGTGCAGCAAAAATTCTCTACTGTCTGAACTGTCACCCTAGGTTGCAACATGTGTCTAAAGTTCCTTTAAGAACAATAATAAGAGCTACAGTCAAATGATAACTACAGGAATTTTTTTCACAGTATTAGATATTAGAGTTAGCTATGTGTATTGAGACTATTTTAAAGTCATATTTATTATTTGTTTATTTGAGAGAAAGAGAGCGAGAGAACGCATGAGCATCGGGTGGGGGTGTTTGTGGGGGTGGGTATGGAACAGAGGGAGAAGCTGACTCCATGCTTAAGGGGACTCTGGGATCATGACCTGAACTGAAGGCAGATGCTTAACCAACTGAGCCATCCAGGCACCCCTTAAATGCATATTTATAAATTTTAGAATTTTAAGAGTATATTAATGCTTTTATATAATTTCCAACGATATAACATGAAACTATTCATACTGAGTAATTTGATCCATTTTTATAATTAAATGAATATTATTAGAAAGTATATGTATGAGTATAGTTTTCTATTATCGGCTGTTATCCATAGAGATTAAAAATTGCTTATTCCATAATGCCTTTAAAAATAGTTATCTAATGTATATCTAATCTTAATTGACTTTTAATTAAATGAGGATATAGAGATTTTACCCTATAAAAAAGTATCTTAGCTTCAGAAATATTTTGCTGCATACTCTTTATGTCTTTGATAAAGCCATTTAATATTGTGTCTAATTTTTCTTTTGCTTTTGGGAGAAAAATAACCTAATGAAATGCTACATATGTTGCATGGTGAATCATGGGAACCTGGAGCAAGAAAGATTGCATTTAGAATTTCTTTATCTTGCCTCAGATTTTTCATTTTATAACAAAAGCCCTTCTTTCATGAGCTATGCGTGAGAATAGTTATGAGTCAAAGGCATTCTGTTTCCAAATTTATACGTAATATTTCAGTTAAGATACAGAATCTGAAGGACAAGTTCACATATAAATGAAAAGTAGAAGGAAGGCAGTCAAGTGCCTCAAATAATAGATTTAAATATGACCCCCTCCTCTTAAAGAAAAAAGGATGTCTGTGCAAGTATCAAGTTCTGACTGTTCCCTAGAAATTTCTATTGATTAGAAGAGGAACCTTGATTGAGATGTAAAGTTTCAACTTCCAAGAAGCTGAGTAACATACTCAGCAGGAATTGCCAGTATTGTTTTAATAGACATATCTTGTAAAGGTGAATTTCAAAGAGTTTTCACAGATCTCTGAACAGTATTCTCACGCATTTTAAGTAAGTAGGTCAATGTTATCATTTATACATAATTTTATTGCTTTAGTGCTATATTTTTATGATTATCTTACAAACATTTCACTAAAGTTATACTGAAATTTCTTAGTGATTTCATATTCTCTCTTAGTCTTGTTTTGCTTGAGAGGTTCTCACTTTCTGTCCCTACTTAACTGCCTTAAAACCTGTCTCTTTTTTCCACCAGACACCTTCCTGGGCCATTCACTTCTCCCTAACATTTTGGCTATTATCTTTCTTCCACATTTGATTATTTATTTGTGAAACTGAAGAATAGATTTAGTCTCACATGTCTTTGTGCCCCCAGTACATGCAGAGATCTAGGCAAAGTCTAGACTGATAAAATTAAAAAAAAAAAAAAGGCAAGGGATGGGGAGAGGAAGAAAGGAAATTATACCTCTAAATCTGAATGAAAGTAGTGATTCATATAGTATAATATAATTTTTATTTAAAAATCAGATACTCAGTCCAAGACAGCAGCCCATGCACATACTAAACTGTGCAAGTATCTATATGGTGAATTCTGGTGGGAGTTTTAGTTTACTTAGAAATAACCTTATGTAAAAAACAAACAACAACAACAACAAAAAAAAACAGACTCTTCCCTGCCGTGAATAATTATGCAAGTAGAAAAATTAGGATTAATATATTAAGGGTTAAACCTACTGAAAATCAGCAATATCTTATATGGTAAAATAAGCTGTGAGAAATGATTAGTGGTATAGATTTTTGGAAAGAAGGGGATGTTTTGCAAATGCGCTTCATATCCTCGTTGTCCTGCCCCTGGTTATCACCATATATTTGCCAGCTGCAAACATTAGATCTTAGTAAAATTATTCATGGAGTTTTACAAAATCTTGATACCTGAGCCTCAGGATTGAAGATTGAAGGTGGTGAATACGTGGAGAGCATTTTTTCTTTTCCCTCTGAGTTGATAAGGAACCAGCCAGAATTCTAAAAGAAAATACATATTTTCTCCTCTGCTTTTTTGGTGATACCTGGGGACTCACTCATCTTCAAAATACTTTCTCTCAAGAGTTTTCAAGCTGTGTTTCATTACATCTTACAGGTAAAAGAAATAATCTTATGCAGCATTTTCCAAAAAGACCTCCCTGAAATGCTCATGTTTTTTGACAATGTTAGTTTATTAATATGACAAGCCAGTTTTAAGGACATTATTTCTTTAAAAATATATTAAAAACTATATGTAATAAATCACTAAATTAATTTAAATAGTCCTTATTATTATACAGTACTTTTTCTTTAGAACTAGAATGCCCAGTCAAGAATGCTAAGAAGGAGGGCTGCCTGAGTGGCTCAGTGGGTTAAGCCTCTGCCTTCGGATCAGGTCATGATCTCAGGGTCCTGGGATCGAGCCCTGCATCAGGCTCTCTGCTCAGTGGGGAGCCTGCTTCCCCCTCTCTCTGCCTGACTCTGCCTGCTTGTGATCTCTCTGTCAAATAAGTAAATAAAATCTTAAAAAAGAAGAATGCTAAGAAGGAGAATGAGAAATCATTTATTGCTTTAATTTGCTCAATAAATGTTTTTGGAGTGCTTGTTATAAGCCTGATACTGTTACAGGTGCTTGAGGTACATCATTGAAATGCATTAATGCATGACTTTAAATCTGCAGTATCTGTAAATGACTTTCTATTTGATAGTTGCTGGATTCTGTTATATCTTACAGTGTTGTCATATAATTTATGAACGGATTAAGTAAATTTATGAATGAGTTAAGTAAATTAAATAATCAAATGAGTCTAACTCTATGAAGTTAAAAATAAATTGTTGAACATTTCTTAGAGGATGTATTACATTGTATTTTTTTATTCATTTGCTATATAAAATAGAAGAGTGGATTTGTGTGACGAGTGGAGATTTTTCAGTGCGTTTGAGTTTAAAGTATCACAAACAGGAGATGGCCAGTCCACACATGAAATTTCGCTGTAAGCAAAAGCTGTTGTATGTAGTTCTTTGCAAAAGCTTCTTGGCATGGGAAAGTTATAGCAAGGTCTGAAATAAGTTTGAGAGACAAAATATTCATACAATGTAAGCAAATCATGCATCGGTAGATCACATTTTGTAAGAATTATATAAACATTATGAATGTAGTATCTCCCATTTTATCAGGTTAGACATGAAACAATCTTCTCTGGCTGGCTTGTTGACTTGGAGCTGTTTGTGCTTTAAGTGAAAGAACCAAGTAGTCTTTCGTAAAGATAGTGGGAAAAAGACATATAGAGAGATGTAGATCTATAAAATTATCTTATCTGACTCTTATTTTGTTCAGCCAGTTTGGCTTTTAGAGATGTTTTCTGTGCTAAATTTCAGGCAGATTCTTGAACTGAGGATGTGAATCCTTTTCTGCCCACTCTTGTTTAAAAAAAGAAAAAACAGTCTGCAAGTCGCTGTATGCATTTCATAAAAATATAAATTGTTTTTCCTTTTTAATTTTTTTGCATAGAGGTGGAATCAGGCATTATTTTAAATATTTTTTTCACAAAAAGGGACATATACTCACAGAAATTTAGGAAATGTTTGTATAATGTCTTTGAATAGAGGCTTTGAATCTCACTGAACAGGATTTAACAAAAGTATACCCACTTACTGTGGACCTTCATTCCTGATTATTCTCTTTGGCTCTGTTTTCTTTTCTATCTCATAAAGATACTAATATTTAGTACACAGTTTCTTAGACATCAGTAAGGTAATGAAAATAACAAGAGCTCAGCCCTGGACCTGCCTCATGGAAAAAATTTCTTTTTAAGGTTTTTATTTTTTCTATTTACTTATTTATTTGTCAGAGAGAGCAAGTGAGTGCACAAGCAGGCAGAGTGGCAGGCAGAGGCGGAGAGAGAAGCAGGCAAGGAGCAAGGAGCCCAATGTGTGAATCCATCCCAGGACCCTGGGATCATGACCTGAGCCGAAGGCAGCGGCTTAACCCACTGAGCTACCCAGGCATCCCTCATGGAAAGAATTTAATGGAAAATAATATAAGTAAAATAATTAGACATCTGTTCTGTGTTAGGCTTGAGAACAATGCACAGAATATTAAATTGGGCTTGCTTTCCAGTATATCCTCCCTCCAGTTGGAGAGCTAAGGATTTAGATATTTGAATAACTAAAAATAAAAATAGACTTTTTAAATGTAAACTGTAGATTTCCTTTTATATAAATATTGAAAATCATCGTGGAAAAAATAGAAATTGCTTTATAAGTACTGCACATGTATAATGTTTATTAAGTAGAACCAGACTCATAGATGATCTTCAATAAAGTTTGTATTGGTTATTAGTTTCTTGAGAAAACAAAAACAGAAGGCAATTCAATTTTGCCAGCTAAATTTCTTTTTTGAAGAGTAGAAAGGTGTTGCATCTTGCTGCTGCCAGGTGGAGTGCATTAAAGGTCAGGACAGTGTGTGAGATTTGCTCTTCTAATAGGAAGATGCCAGGGAAGGAGTACTTTTTAGTCTACTTTGTTCATGAAAATCAAGAGAGAGCACAACATTAGAATTGTGTGTGTGTGTGTGTGTGTGTGTGTGTGTATTGGTCTCAGTTTTATTTAGTGGCTTCAATTAGATGTATTTTTTTTCCTATTGAGTGAACACATACTGCTTGGAAAATATGATGAAAAATTTTTCAAGAAAAATGCAAATAATAATTGTGCATATTCCCAAGTAATTTGTGATTTTTCCTTGCACCTAAACTCTTCACTGTATTCATTTGTAATAAAAAAAAATTCCTGTACCTGTAATCATTATCTTTTATTTTCCTTTCTTTTTTTAAACCACCCTGCCATGTAATTGTAAGATGCATACTTCTGAAGAATTAAGAGAAGCCAGAATTGAGTTTTCTTGTCCAACCAACCCAGCTGCTGATGGCTGTCTACAAGATAACTAACTTGCTCACATATGCTCTTGATGCTGTCCTTCATATAGTCTACAAGGAGTGTCAGCCTGTCAGCACTAAGTGCCATTTGTGAAATAAATAACACAGGGCGAACAATGCTGCTGTGATAATAGTTGCATCTCTACCTATTTGCTGATGTTAGAACAATGAAGGAATTTAGAAATATCCTTTCAGTCACATGATAGTTTTCCCTCTCTAGTCTTTGTCTAGTTTTGGCATGTTAAACACACTAAATGACCTACTTGTGAATACAAATAATACCTTTTGATTTCTGTTTTGAAGTATTACCCATATAAAACTATAGAATGACTATTTGTTGGAGACTTGTTTATGCCACTATGAACAAAAGAAAATAAAATATATGTGAGAAAATGAACGGCTGATTATTTTATACAAAGCCATCCAACACGTATTTTCAACTTTCTGTAAATGGAACATAATTTGGCATCTAGCTTCATGTCTATGTATTTCTAGAAAAGAAAATTTTGCTTAGATGATTCAAAGTGAGATTTGGTTTTAATAGCATAGATACATAAACATACTCTGGCAGTCTCTTTTATGAACAACTTAAAAGCACATTAAAAACATTGAGACAATTTATGCGTTTTTGTTGTATTCAGAAAAGCATTGTGTAGTTAAGTGGAAGAAAAAAAAGAAAGGTTCTTCCATTTCAGATGGTAATTTTCTTTAAAGTCCATGCTTATTTTTAGACTTATTTATATCAATGAAGTGATAATTAATGCTCAGGACTATTACACTTCACTCATTTATTTTTTCATAATTTGTTAAGAATTTTAACCATGTTTTCTACTGAGCAGGTAATAAGTGTTTACCTAGTGCTTCTGTGCCTAGGAAAAATTTCATGTGCTCTGTAGTTACTAATTAACTTATGTCATGCGCCTGGTTGGCTCGTCAGTTGGATGTCTGCCTTCCTCTTGGGTTGTGATCTCGGGGTCCTGGGATTGAGCCCCACATCAGGCTCTCTGCTTAGTGGGGAGTCTGCTTCTCCCTCTCTTTCTTTCTCTGGCTCTGGCTCTGGCTCTGGCTCTCACTCTCTCTCAAGTAAATCAATAAGATCTTTTTTAAAAAATTAACTTCCGTCATTCTTACAGTGTTTCTGTGAAGTAAATTTTATTTTACCCAATTCACAGAAGAGGAAACTGAGGTCTAAAGGAAATAATCCAAATTCCTAAAATCCTAAATAACAGGGTATGATTTGAACGCAGAACTCTATAACACACTTGCCTAAACACTGTTCTGTACTTCTTCACTTAGATGTACTGCAGAAACAGAGAAATCTGTTTGCAAACACAGCTAGCTCAACTGCTTGTGAAATTAGTAGTAATGTGAGTAGAAGACTGATCTTTTCAATATTGTTATTTTATGGATTGCCTGTAGGATTGATAATATTCTTCTTTCTCTGTTTCCCTTAATTCCTTAGTAAAGAAAATGGTCTTCATTATAGTACATATGAGATTATTTTGATAAAATTTTCTATTACATCAGAATTATATTATTCTGATAAATTCAGATAACACTGCACAAATATTGACTATTAATTTTGATGTGTAGAAATGTCCATAAATCAGTTTCTATTTAATTATATAAAAGGCCTTTCTGTCCAAAGTAAGCAGAGAGATTATGCTTTCAATAGTTTATTAAAACATTTTGAAATTAAGAAGGATATAGCATAGAGTTGATATCTAAAGTTTTATACACTTGTTCTGGCAATATCTTTATTCAGAGTGGGAGGGGAAGAATTTATTTTCTGCAGATAACCTACTGTTTACCACCCACAGCCCAACATGAAGTCTGGAGAGGTAGACTCTTCATTAGGAGAATTCATACTATTTTTATAATGACAGCATCGCCAAAGAAACTTTTTTCTTTGGAAGAAAGATCATTCCACCTTTCATGAAAGGGAAACTGTATGACTTTGTTTTATTCTAAACAATTAAGAAGGAGCCTCAAACCTCAAAGCACATGGGAGAGTCTTAGTAAGCAGTATTCTGTAATATTTGGAGAAAAATATGAATATTATATCTCCATATTTATTTTTCCCAAATTACTCTCATAATGAATATTGGAAACTTCATATGTTGCAATGTCTTATTTCAGAACACTTTTTTTAAAAAAAGAATTTATTTATTTGACAGAGAGATAGAGGCAGGCAGAGGGAGAGAGAGAAGCAGGCTCTCCAACAAGCAGGGAACCTGATGCGGGGCTTGATCTCAGGACCCTGCAATCATGACCCGCACTGAAGGCAGCCACTTAACCAACTGAGCCACCCAGGTGCCTCCAGAACACTTTTTAATTCACACTATGAATAAACCCATTTTATAGATGAAGAAACTGAGATGCGAAGAACTTAAGTAGCAAACTGATTCCAATCCTTAGGAATCTTGTCCCTCCATACTGCTCATGTTGATTTCCTTGTAGATATTCTAGCTGTCACAAATATTTGCATATTTGCTGCACTAAAAATCTTTTTCCATGAATAAGCAAGCATTAAGGAAGGTTTCATGATGTTTTTAAAAAAATGTTTTATATTTTTTTTAAATTTGAAGAGAACTTTACAGAAAAATCTAGCTACCTTTATGCTACTATAATGACTATAATTATGTCTTTTCTAAACTTTAATTTGTGTAAATGTAAAGTAACTTTTATTTTGCAGTTAGTAAATTATCTCTCTGACCAAAATGTCTTAGGGAATATGTATTTATTTCATATTAGAAGTATACCATTTTTGTAATTTTTTTGTAAATTTATTCAAAAATATAGAAATAAGTTATATATACCTACATAAATTCAGATGTATGTATAAATTCATAGAGATATGTGTATGTGCATATATATATACACACAGATATACAGTATTTATTTTTATATGGTATTTCCATTGGGAAGTGTTTGATTGCATTGTGATTTTGTAATAAGGGAATTCCAGTTGAGTACACCTAGGTAGGATTCCAGAATTAGTGCATGAAGGTAACATAGTAGTTTTATTTGAAGAGTTCATTAAATTAGGTTATATAGGCTCTTATGAAATATACAGGGGCATAAAAGCATCCAGAGGAAAATGAAACAACAACCTAACAGCCTAATTATTTAGAAACCAAAGGAATTGATTTACTACTGATTCATTTTTAATGAATCATTCAAGATTAATGAATCTTAATCATAAGTACCAAATAAATAAGGAATGTATCTAATGCCAAGATATTAAGGAAGTGGCTAAGTTTATTTAAAAAAATTTTTTTTAAGATTTTACTTATTTGAGAGAAAGCAAGAAAAAGAGGGAGAGGATAAGCAGGGGGAGTTACAGAGGGAGAGGGGAAGCCTGGGATCCCAAGATCATGACCTGACCCAAAGTCAGATAGTTAACCAGATGAGCAATCCAGGTGCCCTGGAAATGGTGAAGTTTAAAGAAGCTTTAACCAGTGATTAATGACGATTGGAAACCCTTTAACATTCTAGGTGTGGTTTTCCAATTAAAGATGTTAAATAGGGGTGCCTGGGTGGCTCAGTGGGTTAAAGCCTCTGCCTTCGGCTCAGGTCATGATCTCAGGGTCCTGGGATGGAGCCCTGCATTGGGCTCTCTGCTCAGCAGGGAGCCTGCTTCCCCCTCTCTGCCTGCTTGTGGTCTCTGTCTGTCAAATAATAAATAAAATCTTAAAAAAAAAAAGATGTTAAATACAAGTACCTGAAAAGGGGAAGCTAGTTAAGCTCATCTGAAATTTAGAGGATGAGTTTTTGTTTTGTTTGTTTGTTTTTTTTTTTTTAGGTTAGAATCTAGGGATGAAAATAGTCAATGCAAAGAGATATCAGGTCCTTGAAATATTCACTCCATGTGAAATTTTGATGATGTTATGTTGAATATCATTAAAATAATAAATATAATGAATGTGATAGAGTTTATGGTTTGTTTTACCTTGATTAAATGTGATATAACTTTTTTCCCCTGTAATATGTGATAATAAATAACCAGGGGGATTATTTGGAATATTTACCAGGTGGTATGGCTTGACTTGACCAACCAGGATGAACAACCAGATGGCATACTAGAAGTGTATAAACTCTGTTGACAATGTAACTAGGTAGACAAGATGAGTGAGGTACTGGCTTTTTGCCTATATGTAAACTTGAACTCTGGATTCTGAGAAGATGTACCAGGCTTAAGTTCCTGCCTTTCCTTCCATTCTTCTTTCTCTCTCCCATTCTGTTTTCTTATTTCTTTCTTCATTTTTTAAGGCAGTGGAGTGATTTCCTCAAAGTCTTTACCAGAATCATAGTAAGCTTCACAGATGAAGCGGGATCTAATATGCTCAAAGTATGGTTTGGGAGCTTCTAACTCAGCTCTCTTTCCATTTCAAGAGGCAATTCCAATGTTCAATAGGTCACAGTTGGCAAACCACTGAAATACAACATTCAAGTAAATGGAAATCAACACTTTCTAGGTAAAAATGGCAATGCTAGCAGTGGATTTACTTGTGGGTTAGTGAGGCTTGCAAGTCATGGCTTGAAATATTTGTTCTTCAGCTGACAGATGATAGTCAAAATCTGGCACATGAATGCTCACTTTAGGTTGAGACTACATAATTTGCAAGAAGATGGTTTGTTTGAAAGATGAACATAGGAAAATCAAGTACTGACTGCAATAGTAACCCATCCTAGTGCTTAATATTTTCAATGATCATCTTGAGGAAATTTAATCTAAAATTTATGGAATATATATATTTTTAAAAATCAGAGTTTTTAAAGAAAAGGGAAAAAGTTGAATTTAAAATAAGGGCAGGTATCATGAAAATAAAATCTTACTCATTTTAAAATATATTAAATATGTATGATGTAGTGTGCTATGTGAATATAGGTCAAATCCACTGGCAAAATTGTGTTTTTTTCTATAAACAACACACGTTTATTGTTTTACAGTTTGAAATCAGTTTCACTGGGATGACATTAAGGTGTCTGCAGGCCCACACTTCTTTTGTAGGCTCTAGAGAACAACCACCCCCACCCCACATTTTTTGTTGTTTTGTTTTGTTTTGTTTTTATTTTCAGCATAACAGTATTCATTATTTTTTTCACCACACCCAGTGTCTTTAAAAAACAACACAGGCTTGACTTGAAATTGTTTTATGGTAGTTTTAATAGGTGATTTCTCTCACTTTTTTCATTTGTGATGTTTTTTAAAAATCAGTTTTTGTTATGCCATTTATAAAACTAGTAAAACACTGCTGTTTCAAAGCTCATCCATTGCTGAAGTTTATATTGCTGTCTCAGCTATTTCCTTGAGAACGTGGAGATTGCAGCATAATAATGACAATTTTTGTCATCAGAAATTATCCTGCTTACCTCAATAATCACATATTGACCTTAATAATTTAGATGCCCTTAAATATCCATTCTTGAAAGTAGGTGTTACACATAGAGCATTGTGTATAGGTAAAAAGGGTGATAAAAACTTCCTTCTTTTTTTGAGAGAGAGCACGAGTGAGAGTGTGAACAGGGAAGGCAGAGGGAAAAGGAGACAGAGAATCTTATGGAGACTCTACACCCAGTGCAGACCCTGTCATGGGGCTCAGTCTCATGACTCTGTGATCATGACTGGAACTGAAATCAAGAGTTGGATACTTAACTGACTGAGCCACCAGGCACTGCAAATGTTAATGTCATTTTTAAATTAATATTTCCTTTTTTTAAAGATTTTATTTATTTATTTGACAGAGAAAGATCACAAGTAGGCAGAGAGGCAGGCAGAGAGAGAGAGAGGAGGAAGCAGACTCCCTGCTGAGCAGAGAGCCCGATGCGGGACTTGATCCCAGGACCCTGAGATCATGACCTGAACCCACTGAGCCACCCAGGCACCCTAACATTTCCTTTTTATTTTGGGGCACATCACTGTTAAGTATTCATGGAGGAAGTATGTCAGAACAATGACTAAGTAGATTTTTGGTTGTATTTTCTACAACACGATCTAACTTAGAATAAATACACTTTCTTGATAAGTATGTCTTGTTGACAGAATTACCATCTAAGTAAAATGAACAAAGAAAGCACTAATGATACTTTCCTTTTTTTTTTTTTTTTTGGATAATGAATTCTACATGTAGCACTGTGATGTGTAATGCTCATGTTAAGAAAAGTTGTTATGGTATAATTTTCATTCTTTTATGTCTATGCATTTCTTGAGTAAGATCCTAAGATTTATTTATTGGGAGGTATCAGTTTGGAGAGATTTCCTTTCTGTGAAATGCCAGGCCTGTTTTTTAACACATATATAGTCTTGGAAACCACATTCATTCAATGCCTATGACCGATGGCTTTAATGAATGCCTAACAACTTACTTAAACCAAACAAATAATTAGTTTCAATTATAGAAGTGTAAATTTGACTCTAATTAATGAACGTGCCAGGCTTTACACATTGGTTTAAGTGTAATTGATCTTAGGGCTGCAGAGATCAATTTAAGGGTTGGCAAAATGACAAGTAGGAAGTGACTCAGATGTAAGAATGCTTACCACCAGGAAGATTAATTGGTGTATTAGTGATAAACTAGTAGGTGGCTGATGTAATAATAATATCCTTATAGTAAGAGGTCTCAAAATAGGATCATGAACTCCAAAGCTTTTAATTGTATACCATTACTATGTCAAATATACTCCTTTAAAAGAATATTTGTCACATTCATTTGTCCTCCATTTAATTTTAGGGTTTTTTTTTCTTTTTTGTCATTAAAAAAAAGAGAAACACCCTAGAGGATGCATATAAATGTTTTACTTTATGCTTTGAAATATTTTCATTTAGCTGCGTTGGTAGGCTTGGGTTTGGCAAATCAAGTGGCTGTATTAAAAAGACAATGACTGATTGCTACCTAGTATTTTCCCATTTCCTACCCGGTCAGTGAAGTCTGCTTTTGTTGCCATGTTAACTTCTCCCCAGTTTGATGGTGAAATCTGGAGGGGGAGGGAAAGGAAGAAAGACGGTTCTATAATGTCAATACATTTCCTCTCCTTTGAAGAGCTTCTGATACTCTGAATGATGGGTTAGAAAGCTGATATGATGAAGCTGAATGCTGAGAAAAGCCCAACTGATGGCACATGCACTTCATATTAGTGTGGTGAAGGGTCTCTGGCTAAGGGAGAGACAGGCAAAGTCGTAGACCAAGAGAGTGAGAGGTGGATGCTAAGTATGAAGTTGGAGAGAGGAGAGTACTACAGAGTCTGTCCCTTTTCCAAGTATTTCCTGCCTGGGTTCTTTTCTGCCTTCTCCCCCCCTACCTCCTAACCCCAGACAACTATCCTAATAAAAAGAAATTTCAAGAAATATGTCAAAGAAAATAGACTTTTTCAAGAAAGATGTCAAAGGAAATTGTTGAATGAGGTACAGGGGCAGCATGAGACCAGAGTGGAGGAAGGTGATAAAGGCACTGTTTAGAAGTTAAGCCTGGAAAACTGGGGCAAGAATCAAAGCAATGCTACAGGCAGGAATGAAGTAACCGAGGCCCAGAAGATAATCATAAGGAGCTGGAGTCTGAGGCAGGAAAAAAGGCAAGGCCAGTTAAGAGGTTTAAGGCAGAGGGTGACCTACTTAAAAAAAAGATCTTTTCAACAGGCTGACTTTGGACTGGAGGGGAAATAGCTCAGGAGGCTCGAGAATGCATTACATTTGTCTGTGTGGAAGTTGTTCTGAGTATATAAGAAATTATAATTATATCGAATTAGGAGGAGATAATTAAATTAAGTAGTCATGTACAGGAAGGTTTCCTTCTGAGATTTTTTTTAAATAAAAGTTTTGTTTTGGGGAGAGTTCTTCATATATCAATTTTTTAATAATATTTTTTCAAGATTTTTTTTTCATTTATTTGACAGAGACAGAGATCATAAGTAGGCAGAGATAGAGGAGGAAGCAGGCTCCCTGCTGAGCAGAGAGCCCGATGCGGGACTCAATCCCAGGACCCTGAGATCATGACCTGAGCCGAAGGCAGAGGCTTTAACCCACTGAGCCACCCACGCGCCCCCATATATCAAACTTTAATTCACATTGTTTTGTTGTACAGTTGTACATTGTTTGTTGTACAACCTGAATTAGACTACTTTGTTGGAAGAACATTCTAAATCCATCAACATGCTGAAAGAGGCACAATTTTACTTCTTGTAAATATATAGAGGCTCAGGCTAACCTTTTATACTTGTATAAACTGTGGATTCCTTTACACTATTTCTTTTTTTTTTAAGATTTCATTAATTTTTTTGACAGAGAGAGACACAGCAAGAGAGGGAACACAAGCAGGGGAGTGGGAAAGGGAGAAGCAGACTTCCGGCTGAGCAGGGAGTCTGATGCGGGGCTCGATCCCAGGACCCTGGGATCATGACCTGAGCCAAAGGCAGATGCTTAATGACTGAGCCACCCAGGCGCCCCTCCTTTGCACTGCTTCTTAGAGGACTTAATAGAATAGCGTAATGTATATTGAGGGGGTTTTATAAACCTTCATTTTTAAAATTCAGGCAGTTAGAGTAATTTGATATTCTAAGCAGTTTATCCCTTATGATACCTCATTTGTATTAATTATTTTTGAAAATACAGTAGGATGGTATAATTGTAAACACAGAAATTTTGGAGTCAAATGAATTGGACTGAATCCTGGCTCTTTGGTTTTCTATCTGTGGGAGGACCCTGGGCCTCTGCATGTATGCTTCATGTCCCTCACCTGTAAAATGGGCAATTGATAGTGCTTGTTTCATAGCATGGTTGTAACAGTTTATTAGGCACATATCCACACACATGTATACATATATGTACTGAAGACAATAACAGAAACAGAGAAACTGCTCATTAAATATTTATTATTATTGGCATTCCTAACAAAATATTTGTATGATAAAAGTATTCCTAATAATAGGAATAATAATAATCTAGATCTAATCCTAATAATAATGTTAATGATATTTTTGCATATCATTCCTTAGCTGCTTCTTATTTCTTTTCTCTTCTGTACAGTGAAACACGAATTGCCGATACTTGTTCTACTGTTTCTTGTAAACTTCATGTTGTCTGATTTGCCAAAGTGCCATGCCAACCAAACTATTCTTACCGTGGACTATGGTGACCTCCATGTTGCTAAATCCAATCCAATTCTCAGTCCTTATTTTAGTTTGACCTGTCAGAAGCAGTTGATCATCCACTTCTTCAATAGACTGTTTTCACTTGTCTTTCAGGAACCATACTTTTGTTTCCTTCCAGAATCATTGGTTACTCCTTCTCAGTCTTCTTTGCTGATTTCGTCTCCTCTTCTAGATCTCATAATGACGGAAGAAGCCAGACACATCCCTTGCTCCTCTCCTCGACTTACTGCCTTGGTCATTTCATTCAATATTGGGGCTTTAGGCACTACTGTTGACACCTGGTTAGTTGATACTCCCATTAAGAGGAGTTCCCAACTCCTCTCCCAAATTCCAGATCTGTACATCTAATTCCTTCCTTCGTGTTCTTACTTGAGGACCAGCAGACACTTGATATTTAAAATGTCCAAAAGCTGTGCAGCTGATATTCCCCTCAGAACTAGTTCCACGCACACCCTCTCAGTTATTTAGGATAAATATTTTGGAATCCCAGTTATTTACGATATTTACGATAAATATCCTCGCAATTATTTAGGATAAATACTTTATCCTTAGGATAATCCTTAAGATAAATACTTCAGAGTCATTCTTTACTCTTCTTATTCTGTCGTGCTCCACATGTCCTTATATTCTGTTGGCTTGGCTTGACTTCCATAGTAGATCCAAATAGTGATAACTCTTTCTACCTCGACTGCTATGAGCACACTCTAAATCACTCTAGGATTACTGTGGTGATAGTTGGTCTACTTGCTTTTGCTCTTTCCTCCTTACCTGTTCACAGAAGCCAAATGTCAGTGAAATGATGTCAGTCCTTAGAAGTGCACATTTAAGCAAGATATATACCTGCTATAGACTGTGAACATAATCTGTTACTTTCATTTGCTAATTTAACAGGCATAGCTCTACTTGAAAGGTACCACAACATTGAGTGTGGCTGTCCTTGTTTGGAATGTCTTTGCTTGATCTCCTTCAGCATTGCTTTTCCATTAAGCTCTGCCTTACCTATGAAGTTTTCCTTTCATGATCATTCTTGCCCACAGTGATTTCCAGTTCCTCAGAACTAGCGTTGCACTTATTTTCTCTGCTATACAATTTAACCATCACTTTTATATTAAGTCTCATTGTTTAATATGAATAAGATCTGTTTCCTCAGCTAGCTTGCTAAAAGTATTGAAGGGCAGAAGTCTTATGCTTTCTGGCAAAGCCATGTAAGTGCTCATGTCCCTATCAATTTATCAGAGTATTTTTAGTTAGAAGTAATTTTTCAAGAAATTTCATCAGACTCTTTGGGACAAAGACAAAGCAAGCTCAACTAAATAGTCTCCCAAACAAAATGTAACTCATGATAGTCAACTATCTCAAAATGGAATTTTGTAGAATTGATGATTTAAAGAATTTTCTCTTTAATGTCTCCTTCCTTATGGGCTAGCAATGTGGAATATCAAGTATTTTCTTCTTGGACTTAATAAATACTATGTGTTATCCATAGAATAATATGCCCTTTTATGCTTTTAAGCAAGGTGTCACATGGCAAGAAAACATTCACATATTTACTGAAACAAATCATCAAACTGGAAAGAAGTGATGCCAATTACAGTGTGTACAATTCTATTTTTTTTTAAAATGGTGCCTCTTAGAGGAGATTCATGAAAAGATTTGGTTGCCTTCCAACACTTCACTACTTATCTTTTAATTTGCATAGATCATTTTCTACAGATGCACAGAACACATGTATATTAAACATTAAAGTGGCTTAATTTATGTCCCAAACTTATAAAACCAAATAAAGTCGGCACTAATGGTGGACCTTTAACTTTTCCCATTGTGCTTAATGACCATCCCTATTAAGCCTACCGGTATGATTTTTCAGTATCTCAGAAGCACAAACCATCCTCTGGAGAAAAAAAAAAATACAAGCTCATTGTGCTTATATTGTCTATGTGTATTGTCTAATTGTACTTGAGGAGGTCAGGTTATATTTTCTTTTATAGAATAGGGAGAAATTTTTAGTTTTTTGAAATATCTTTTTTCTTTCAGGAGAGTTTTGCACAGCTAATACTTTGTGATAAATGTTCACCAGAAGATTTTCTTAATTCTTCTTTTACAAATTCATGGGTTCTTCTGTCCTCCTAACTTCTTTCAATATTGTGAAAAATTCATTTTATGAAATATTTAACCAAAGAGACCTGGATGTTTAGAGAAATTGAGATGTGGAGGGGTCACTGAGCCCTCAGTGCCTCTGGTATCTTTTCATTTCTCTAAATATTGAGAAAAAATTAAGCAGTAATAATGTGCAAAGTCAACATGTTAACTTTTTTAATGTAGAGATTCTTAGGTGTCATATGTGATTTCTTCTTAAGTTTTTCTTTTTTAATTACAAAATGTAATACTAAAACTGATGTACAACTCCTCCATTATTAAACAGTTTTTATCCAAGTATAATTAACGTACAATTATATTAGTTTCAGGCATATAGTATAATGATTCAGCAATTCTATGTATTTCTCAGTGCTCATCAAGGTAAGTGTACTCTTTATCCCTTCTAATTATTTCACCCATTCTTCCACCCACCTCCCTTCTGGCAACTACCATTTTGTTCTATATATTTAAGTCTATTTGTCTCTTTCTTTTTTCTTTGTGTCTTAAATTCTCTGTAGGAGTGAAATAATATGGTATTTTCCTTTCTCTTACTTCATTTGATATAATACCCTCTAGGGCCATCCATGTTGCAACAAATGTCAAGATTTCATTCTTCTTTATGGCTGAGTTATAATTCATTCTGTGTACTTACCAGTTCATCTCTATATCCATTCATATATTGATGGTCACTTTGGTTGCTTCCATATCTTGGCACTTGTAAATAATGCTGCAATAAACATTGGGATGCATGCATCTTTTGGAATTCCTGTTTCCATTTTCTGGGAGTAAATATCCAGTAGTGGAACTGCTGGATCCTATCTTAATTGTCTTATTAATTTTTTGAGAAACCTCTATACTGTTTTTCACAGTGATTATACCAATTTGTATTCCCAACAGGGCATGAGGGTTCCTTTTTCTTTATATCTTCACCCTTCACCAACACTTACTATTTTTTGTGGAATTTTTTTTTTTTAAATTTTAGCCATTCTGACTAGTGTGAAGTGCTGTTTCATTGTGGTTTTGATTTGCATTTCCTTGATGATGAGTGGTATTGAATGTGTTTTTATGTGTTTTTTGGCCATCTGCATGTCTTCTTGGGAAAAATGATACTTCAGGTCCTCTGCTGATTTTAAGTGAATTATTTTTGTTGTTGATTTGTATGAGTTTTCCATATTTTTGGCAATTAACCCATTAATTGGATGTATTATTTGCACATATCTTCTCCAATTCACTAGGTTGCCTTTCAATTTGTTGATGGCTTGCTTTCCTGTGCAGAAGCTTTTTATTTTGGTGTAGTCCTGATAGTTTAATTTTGCTTTTGTCTTTCTTGCCAGAAGAGACATATCTAGAAAAGGATATCCACAGGCAGTGTCAAAAAAGGACTGCCTCTTTTTTCTTCTAGGAATTTTATAGTTTCAAGTTTCACATTAAGTATTTCATTCCTTTTGTTTTTATTTTTGTGTATGGTGTAAGAAAGTGGTCCAATTTTAGTCTTCTACATGGAACTGTCCAGTTTTCACAACACCATTTCTGGAAGAGACCGTTTTTTTCCCCCACTGTATATTTTTGGCTCCTTTGTCATAGATTAATTGACCATAAAAGCATAGTTTTCTTTCTGGACTCTCTATTCCACTGACTTTTATGTCTTTTTTTGTGCTAGTAGCTTACTGTTCTGAGTGCTACAGCGTTGTAGTGTATCTTCAAATCTGGGAATGTGATAGCTCCATTTTACTTCTCCTTTTTCAAGATTGCTTTGGCTATTTGGGATCTTTTGTGGTTCCATACAAATTTTAGAATTACTTGTTCTGTTTCTATGAAAACCGATATTGGTATTTTGATAGGGATTGCAGTAAATCTGTAGATTGCTTTGAGTAATACTGACATTGGAACGGTACGTGTTCTTCCAATCCATGAGCATAGATCTGAGCAGGATGGTTGTAGTTCTCTAAAGTGGCCAAAGACAATCTCGCTGAGAAGAAGTTATATTTTGTACCTTGAAGTACTTATCAAACCTTGAAGTCTATGCAAATATTTTAGATGAGTAAACAGACTCTAGTAAAACAATTTGCCAAGGGATTGCTTATCTCATTTTGTTCAAAGAAGGCAAAATGAAAATCTGTAACTTGGGATATAAAATATAACATAGTCACATTCAGTCTTGACATTTTTACCTCAACTCAGCAAATAGGTTCTTTGTTTTTTGCCCTGCTTTATAGTTATTCTGTGTCCTTTACCTTTTTTTTTTTTTAGCACAAACCAAGGAAATTTTTCAACAGAGCTCTTGAATAAACAAAGAATTTTGGTTCAAATGTCTGTTGGATAATTTCTCTTTAGTTAAAGCTGATTTTATTTGTAACGAGAGATTCATAGTTGTGAATTCCTATTTTCCCATCTTAAATAGGGGTTTATATTCTTTGTTTCTAAAATGGGGATAGAATATCTGATCAGAATATTCAGACTGAAATTCATTTGGTGAATGTGAACAATTAGCTTGGGCAGTAGTAATGGCAAATTTCAGTTCTCTTTACAGAGACTGGCAGAAAATCTCACTGGGACATGATGGAAAAGCAAAATTCAGAAAAATGGAAGACTATTCTTGTGAGAAGAATATAGCTAACAACTGGCTGAAAATGGTTGAATTAGGACATATCAGACAAACAAATTAAAATATCAGTGAAAGACCCTGAAATCCATTATTGACTTCTTAAAGCTAATTCTGGGCAAGATTGCAGCCAAATACAGGATCACTATTAATGTTATGTAGTACAAGGCCTGGGCAGATAGAAATAGTAGATTCTCAGTTCAAATTCAGTGGATGTTAAGTACTTGTGTTTGTTAACACTGAATTCGATATAAGGAATGGAAAGATAAAATGTGTTTTCCTAATTTTATTTCCTATGGTCCTCACTGGAAATCTTTCAGAGTTCCACTCTCAAATTTTATTTGGAGGTAGTCAAATTAGGTGGACTCCATTATGTATTGGAATACAGAATGGTGTTCTAGAATTAATTGATGGAGTCCATATGAGTCTTCTTTGGAAAAGAAGAGTAAGAGAAATATTGTACATTCTTTGCCAAGAAGTGTACAGTGGATATTACAAATGGCTGTTACCATAAAGAAGAGTAAACACAAACACAATTTAAATGCCATACCAATGCCAGAAGACCTAGATTCTTTTGTTTCTTCAGCCATTACTTAATCTTTAGGAACCCAATTTCTTTGTCTATAAAAGGGATACTGTAATCCCTTTACTGAAAGGTTTTGGTATAAATCAAGTACAATAAGATACATTACAAATCACTGTAATTTGTAAAGTACTGTTCCTGAGAAGAATATAATTATTAATGGAGAATTATAACTGTTTATGTGTGATTCCTGTTTTATCCTGGATGTACCTTAAAAATACTGCTCAGTTTGTCCTTCCCTTTTTATCCTGAGGAAGTTCCTGAAGGGTGTAATGAATTTATATCTTCTGATATGCTTATGAGAGACAGATGGGAGTAATTCAGTAGTAGTTATCTCTGTGCTGTTGGGTTTTAAAAAAAAAGCTTACATTCAGTGTTCCAGGCCCTAATTAAAAACTTTACCTATATTAACTTTTTTAATCTGCATGGCAATCCAATGATGTGGCAGCTGAGACCTGGAGATGTTGGGTAATTTGCCCAAGGTCACACAGATAGTAAATTGTATACTCAGGATCTGAACCCATGGCAGGGGAAAAGCAGATTGTAGAAGGGGATGAATCAAGAAAGTTTTTTTTTTTTTTTTTTAAGGACGTGTGAAGTTGGACAAAGTTAATAGTCTTGCATGTGTGGATGTTAAGAAAGTAACTGGCTGTGTGAGATTAGAGTTCAGGACAGCATTATTTTGGAAATATAAATGGCGGGGGAGTCATCAGCCTAAAGATGGTGTTAAGAGTTGTGGGACAAATGCCACTACCAAGGGAGAAAAGGTAGAGAGCAGACTGGTAATGGGAGGTAGAGAATTCTTGCCATGAAATATTTTAGAAATAAACTGGAAAACACAGTGCTTACACAAAACCATTGCATTTTTACATCTGTAACTAAAAGAAAAATTAGAGATGGGAATAATCCAGTAAATTATAAAGTGGACTGAACATGTTGGGGGAGAAAACTTCCATACTAGGACAAATTTAATTAGCAGTAATCACGCCTCGGATAAACCTCATTGGCTACAATACTGCCACTGCACAAAGCTACTATGACAAATTTAAAGAAAACCCTCTTTTAAAAAAATGATGCTGAAGAGAATATATGATCCAAGCAAATCAAATAAAAAATTGTATGAAAAAAAAAATTGTATGAGAAAGGTCAACACATTCTTATTTACCAAAATCAGAATACTAGAACTAAGAGACACTTCCTGAGGCTTGAAAGACTTACGGTGAGGACAAAATAAAAGAACTTTTTTCTTAATCAGTAGGTAGTAAATTTTTGAAACTCTTTACAAGTGACAAATAGGTTTCTACCAGTGGTAGAATAGGATGAAAAAGTGAAGTTGATGGACAATGGAAATACCAAAGGTTGTTTAAGGAAATGGAATATTTCAGTGAATGGTACAGGTCTGTTCATTTAATTTGATATCCTGTTTCCTAACTTGCTTTTCTAAGAAAAATCATTTTAAGCCAATGATTGGAGTAGAAGAGATATAATCTGATAGTATTTGGCTTTTTTCTGTTGGACAAAAATTTTATAAGTGAATATTCTTGATTGATTAGTTTCCTTAAAACAATTATACCTGGTACATATATGATAGATAGAAGTTCATCTCACTATGATTTATACATAGTAGTACCTTAATATGTTAATCAATGAATAATTAACATCTGGAAACTAATCACTTTCTAAGTTGTATCTTATTCATGGGAATATAATTATTTTTCTAAATTTTAGGATTTTTAGAGTTCTTAGATATCATACAGTACCCTCACTTAAGAATGGAAGATCAAGATAAGGAAATTTTGTGAATTGCCCAGGGTCTCACAGTTTCTAAATTGTAAAGCTGAAAATAAAATGCCTTAATTCAGCAAAAAACAAAAACAAAACAAAAAAAACCCCCACAATTAGACAAGTAGAATTGTATCTGGAAAGGTTTTGCATAGTAAAGGAAGTAGTCAACAATGAGAAGGCATCCTGTAGAATGGGAGAAAATATTTGTAAATAATTTATCTGATAAGGGGCTAATATCTATAACATACAAAGAGTTCCTGTAAGTAAATAGCAAAAATAAAACAACCCAATTAAAAACAAGGAAAAGATTTTAATTGATATTTCTCCAAAGAAAACTAGAAATGGCCAACATCACTAATGTTCAGCATCACTAATCATGAGGTACATGCAAATCAGTCATAATGAATTCACTCACACCTGTGAGGTAGCTATTATTAAAAAAAAAAAGTGTTGGTGTGTATGTGGAGAAATTTAAACCCTTGTATTTTGTTGGTGGAGATTCATGTTATGGAATACAGTATGGTGGGTCTACAGAGACACACACATACAGAAGCACACACTGGAATATTATTCAGCCTTAAAAAGGAAAAAGTCCTGCATATGTGACAACCTGTATTTATAGGGAGGGTGTTATGCTAAGTGAAATAAGCCAGCCCCAGACAAATACTTCAGGATTCCTCTTATATCTGGTATCTAAAATAGTCAAATTTCTAGAGTCTTAGAGTAGAATGGTGGTTGCTACGGGCTGGTGGGAAGGGTAAATGGGAAGTTGCTGTTCAATGGGTGTAAAGTTTTAGCTATATAAGGTGAGTAAGTTCTAGAGATGTGTGGTATAACATTGTGCCTAGAATGAACACTATTGTATTGTGCATTTAAAAATGTTTTAAGAAGATAGATCTCAAATGTTTTTACTATAGTACTACTAATAAAAAAAGCACACACATATGAGTACACATACAGGCTGTAGGTAACTCTCTCCACAGCTATATCCACAAAATTTTGCAGTGGCAGAAACCAGTAGCCTAAGAAAATTTTATGAGAATTCAAATGCATCTGCTGATAGAGCACTTGGTTAAAACATCAGAAGAGAGTAAGCAGTAAGTGATCAGATGCCAATTAATTTTTCCTAGCATGTTCAGATTGTTAAAGCTCAAAAGAAATAATAGACTCATAAAATTATAAGAGCTAAAAACTTTATTTAAAGTGACAAAAAGAATGCAGTAATTCTTCACCCCCTGTTTTTTTCATTAGACTTTCTAAGTATGTGTTGCTTTCCCCTTTGCCACAGTATATAGTGGTTTAGCTAAGTTAGTAAATGTACAAAGGTTTTTGTATAGCTCTATATACAGTGTATTAATTTTCATAGGTACCATATATTAATTTTAATTTATGTCATATTTGGAGTGTTAGCTTTCATCATAGTCCTTTGTTAAGTTATTCATACTTTTTTGCTGCTAGGTGATGGAATGAATTATTTCTACACAGTTACCCGACAGTTGTTCCTGTACTTAAAAAGGAAAAGCTAAACATTTTCTGTTTAGTTTAAATAACTAAGTGGCATAAACTTTACAACATGATACATAGATTTAGATTATTAAGTATATTGACTTAAGACAAATCAGTTTAGAAGTGGTTATGTACATAGGAGAATACTTATCTCAAACGAGCCAGCAATACTTTTTACATATTGAAATGATATTTCTTGCTTTGCCAGTCTCTAAGTCAGAGTATTGTCTCCTAGCCTGGGGGATGATTTAGAGATAACTCTGCCTCTAGATATACTAGGGGAGTACTCAACTCTGGCTGTAGACTTCAGTTGTGATTCTGTGTTACATTATATATTAAGACACTATTTCCACAGGCCTGTCAATTTCTTATAAGTGTGACATCCTGAATTTTTCATTTTTCCTTTCACCTGTTTCACTTTCTTTTTTCTATATTATGTTTTATTCTCCCAGAGGTCCTTTTGATCCTTAAATATTTATAGATTTTTTAATACCACCTTAGTGTATTATTAGCCATATTTATATATATATATATATATATATATACATATATATATATATATATGAAACTGGCATGCATATATATGCATGCCAGTTACTTCTTGGTACTTTTTATCTTTCTTTTAATAAGCTTCTATAAGAGTTTCCTTTGTATGTTTACTTATTAAGTAGCCTGTAGAGTCTCCTACTTAGATAGGTATTTATAAATTTGCTTACACATTTATATCTTTTTTTAAAATTTTTTATTTTTTATAAACATATATTTTTATCCCCAGGGGTACAGGTCTGTGAATCGCCAGGTTTACACACTTCACAGCACTCACCAAAGCACATACCCTCCCCAATGTCCATAATCCCACCCCCTTCTCCCAAACCCCCTCCCCCCAGCAACCCTCAGTTTGTTTTGTGAGATTAAGAGTCACAATAGTAAATGTTTCCTTTAATTTCCATGTAAAGGAATGGGAATGTTTGGTCTTTGTTTTTTAGTCCTTGCTATTTGATTTTTACTTGCTTTTAAGTTATATACACATTTATTTCCTTGTGCATTTATTTTTACATCAGGAGATATTCCATTAACATTAGTGTTGTTACAGCGGTAGTTGAAATATAAGGTCCATCAGGAACCACGTCAGGCATGTTTACTTGGTACAAAATCAGTTTTGAATAACTAAATTTTGTGAATCAAAGAAGGGAAGAACAACTTCAATCTCAATATGTATCTTCAAAAACCTATGTGACTGTAATCCTTTTGTGGTCTTCAGCCCAGCCTTGTTTGGCTCCAGCTCCAAAAATGCAAGTGGCTTTTGGGCATGGTAGAGCAGAAAGGATGCCAGTGTTGGACCCAAGCAGTTCTTTCAAATCCTGGCCTTGCCATTTAACGGCTGTATAACCTTAGGCAAGTTCTTTAATTTCTCTTAGCCCAAAGGTTTTTACTGGTAAGAAGAGGATAACAGTGTCTTCCCTGTAGGATGATTTTAACAGTTGTGAAAAGAAAATTTCAATGCCCAAAGATGATGCTCACTATATACCATTAGCTCTTATATTTTCAGTGTGAAATAACTTGTTCTAAACCAGCATGCACATTTTAAAAATAACAAATTTATAAAAATACTGGCTTTAGGAATTGTTCACCATTGCTTAATATTATAATGATATACTTTTTTATATTCTCCCTATATATTCTTTTGTTTCTGCAACTTTTGTTTCCATATACCAGTTTATTTGTACAACTTCTCCCATCTAAAGCATATGAAAATAATCTTCTTAGCTCATGCACTTAATGTTACATCCTCAGTTCTATACTAACATGGTATTAGTTGGAGATTGGTCAAAAAAGATGTGTTGCTCTACAGATTTTAAGCAGTGAAGAGATTTGATGTTAGAATTAATTACCAAACCACATGGAAAGACTAAGGGAATGAAATTCAGGAGAAGTGACTCTAATTGCTCATTTGACCACAGTCTTTCAGAGAGTCTGGAAATTCTGTAGCTCATGGGAAACCACCAGCAATTTTCAGCACTGCATGTATCATCAAAGCAGGTGACTTTTAGGGAAATGCCCAGTGGCTGCTATAAAAATGTCTTACCTGCAGAAGCCCACACCTCTGCCTTCCACTGCCTGGGAAGCTATATTAAATCTTCAGCATCTCCTTGGCTTGCAAATCTGATAAAAGATTCTGGAAAATGTGTTAGATACCCAGGCTTCTGGTCCCTGTGATACAGGGAGGGAGCATAGCAGGAGGAATGGTTTTGAGTTGCCAAGACATAAGCTGGCAACATTTTTCTGTTTGTGACTATGGATTCTTATTCTTATTTCTCAGGCATGCTCTGTTTTGGAATTCTAATCTCCATTCTTCCCGTTATTGAAATAATGATTGTTGAATAAGTAAAAACCTTCAAGACAGAGGTTGGTTTATGTTTATCATGTATACTACTGTTTCACATCTTTGTCTTTTTTTCTCTCAGAAACTTACCCTCTCCCTGTATGTACACCTATTAAATTTGAATTTCTTTTGTTGAAAAAAAAAGTCTCTTGACCAGAGGTATGCAAATTATGGCATACAGACTAAATTTGCTGGTTGTTTTGCAAATAATGTTTTACTGGAAAATAACCATACTTATTTATTTCCATGTTGTTAGTGGTTTTCACACCCAACTCTTCGTATTTTCAAGAGAAGCCACAAATCCTACATATTTATTGTCTAGCCCTTTGTAGAAAAATGTTGCTGACCACTGGTCTAGATAATACACAAGGAAAGGGAACACCACAGGTGGCTTTTTTTCCCTTACTTGCCTATTGAATTTCTTTCATGACTAGTTAAATAAATATAGATTTTCTTATCTCATGGGTATATGATGTTACCAGATTATATATACTTGTGTGGAACTCTGTCCATGATCTCAAGAATTAAAACAAAAACAAAAACAAAAACAAAAAACTGTCATGTATCTAACAGAAATTTGTTTCTTGACCCAAAACAATGAATATGTTCCAAATCTCCCTCCTGTGTTTGGGATTGTTATTTCACTTAAATTCTTCAAATATCCATTCTCTAGTAATAGTGCGCCATGTCATCTTGTTTCTTCTGTGGTCTACTACTAACAGGGCAGCCATATTCTTTCTTAGAACTTACAGTCACGGTTGAGTGGCCCCAATGATCTTTGCTTTTTAAGACCTTCCTTAACACATTTTTAAAACTATGATATGCTAGTAAATCTGTTTTTCCTCCCAGTAATTAGGTGTCAGGTCTTACTAGCAGTTGATCATGCTGGTTGCTTTTGAGCCATGGAGACAATGTATTAATATCACAGCCTTTTTATCCCTTGTCATCTGAAGATTCACCCACACCTTTCTGTATCTTTTCCTATCTTTGAACTCATTGTTTAAAGAAGAGAGAGTTTGAGAGAGAGGGAAAGGCAGAGAGATAACTCTGAAAACCTTTTTTTTTTATCAGCTATTATCAATTATTTCTTATCGACTATTTCTCCTTCAGCATCTTCAGTTGTCTTCTTTAATCTTGTAAAGCAGAATGATTTCTTCTCAAACATTGTAACTTGTCTCTAGGTTGTGCTTTATTCTTGTATGACCTCTTTGCTCATCACTTTGGCTCTTATTCTACATACTCTGCTCACTTGCTCTTTGATTTCTACTTTTTTGCTCCAATTTTTACAATTTCTTAACCTCTATTTTAAAAAAATCTTTTCTCCAACTCATTAAATGCTTCTACGATAGAAGTATTCATTTTGTTCTTCAACGCATTTCAATATTCTCCTTCCCTTGAGTATATTTCTTATGCCATTTTAACTTGCTCCTTCACAGTATGAACTCTTGAAAGTAAGATAGTTCATTCCTCCTCTTGAATATATATTTTTATTAGATTTTCTCCCTTTTCAATAAGAATTTATTCTCTGTCGCACACTGTTGAAATTCTACTAATTTTTTGAGTTTGTTACCAAAATACGGGTTTTTACTTTGCATTCCACTGTACTTTCACCTACACATTTATCTAGTCCTTCTGAAGACCATCTCCATCTGTATCTGGTTTTGTCATAAATCTGACAGCAGTTATCTAAATATAAAGTTTCAAATGCTATATTTTGCAAAGTGATTCTAAGTATATTTTGTTGGATAAAATGCAGTTACTTTGAGCCCTATTATCTTTTTGTCTGAGGCAACACTGGAAGGGACCAAATCAGCAGAGCATAGATATTAAATGCTTCCTTCTTTTATGTTTATTTGGATATTGAGCAGCTACATGTGTAAATGTGATACTGCTCAAACCCCAGTTCATTTACATGATCACATGTCTTCCATTGTAGATAATCTATTACTAAATATGTTCACAAATACAAGTCCAAGTTGGCATTATTCATGTCCCATCGACTGATACAAAATTAGCTTTAAATTTATATTGTCAAATGTAGTAGCCATTAGCTGCATGTGGCCATTTAAAGTAATTAAAATTCATTAAAATTAAAAATTGAGTTTTTCGGTTGAACTAGTCATATTTCAAGTGCTGAATAGCCACATGGGTCTAGCAGCTGTCACATTGGACAGTGCGGGTGTAGAACATTTCCATCAGCATAGGAAGTTTTACTAGATGCTCTAAATAGTTAAGAATGTAGTTTCTTGAGTTACACTGCATTCCTCCCAATCATACTAAGCTCTCTTTTTTGTACTAAGATTATGTGAAATTTGATTTCTATGAGAATCCATGGGCTGCAACTGTAAACTTCAGTGGTCATTTCTTTCTGTCTTCCCCACCCTGTATTTGTCATTTAATTCAGCTGAATTCCCTTTACTTGTATTCTCCTATCTATTCCATAGAGAATTTGTTCTCAAACTTGAATACGCATCACAATCACTTGGAAGGTTTATTGTAACACAGATTGAAGACCCCCTCCCTGCTTCTGACTGCATAAGTCCTAGTTGGGGCCTTATAATTTTCATTTCTGTCGAGTTCCCAGGGGTTAATACTACTAGTCTGGAGGATCCTACTTTGAGAACGGTATCTGAGAAAGCTTCTACTTCCCTCTGTCTGCTTTCCTGTACACAGAGCTGTTCCTCACTCACCCCTCACACATTTCAGTACTTTTTCTGTAGAATTTATTAATTCCTTACTGTATTTATTTTTTTAATTTTTTAATTTAGTTTTAAAAAATATGTCCCCCCCCCCCCCCCGCAACTTGAAATCCATTTTCTTGAACTGTATCTAAGTCTGCCCATACTCACTGTGTTCTCTCTTTGCTCTTGCTTCCCTGGGAAACTGTCCCTATTTCATTTCTACAGATGTTTCTTGTTTTCTCTCCTTTCTGCCTTGTATGTGGGGTCTTGAAGGTGGCCCAACAACTGTGCCTTCCTCCCTTTTATTGTGACATGTCCTTGGGCATTTATGTTTTATTTTTACTAGTGGTTCTCTTTTTAGGAGGCACTGTGGTGTCCCTGCACTCCAGACTGAAACCACATTCCTTAACTGTTCTACACTGAAGTGACCTGGCAAGTGACAGCTATATCATGTCTTCAGTTGTCTTTCATATAGTACCAATAATATCTTTCTGTAACATAATGAAAATCTCTTGGCAGGTGGTCAGCACTCTTCCCACATTGTCACTTTTCTGTTTCACAGTTGTGTTCTACAGCCCAAATCCCCAACTCTCTCCAACCTTTACAAGACTGGCTCCTATTAATCACCTTTTAAAAGCAGTGTCACAGCATTTGTAGTTTGTTCCTAAAGCTTGACTTTTTTTTTTTTTTTTTTACTGTATAGTGTCTAAAGAATTTTTGTTTTCATGCTGAATTGGAACGTACATCAAGCTTTTTTGCTTCCTAGCATTTGAATTACTGCATATGTGTACCCTGGATTCATTCCAATTGAATTAATAAGTGATCTCAGTATTATTTCCTGCTAGACTGTAATGCTCATCTCCTGTGAAGCAACTGTTTAGGATACAGACTTGTATTGTTAAAGAAGGGCCTCTAGAGTTAGAAAATCTGTTTTTATATCCTGCCTTTGCTTTTCATTTTTCTCATCTGCACAATGGGCTAGTATTAGTGTCTATTTTAAAGAATTGCTAAAAAGAACAGACTAATGAAGATACTAAACACAGTGCTTAGTTTAGGCTAAATGGTAATCCTTGGCTATTAATGATATTGTAATATAGCTTTCCATGAGAAAAGTTTTTCCTTCCTCCTTTATCTTGCAGAAGATGCAATAGACAAGTTCTTTTGCCTCTTCTTCATCTATCTCAGCTTTTATAACTTTTCTTTTTTGCACAATCACTTTGAGTGATACTAAAACCGCACAAAGCAATTACAAAATAAAACACAAACATAACAACAAACATCTTAGCACTTGCTAATTCCTGTGGTTTGAGATGTTCTTAAAGTTTTGTTCTTTATCACACCTTGATTTCTTTCCAGCCTGCGTGTCACACCAGCTTGGGTTGTTGACTACTCTTTTCTCTGCAGTAATTAAGTGAAGAAGTTAGAGTAGGAATTATTTTATCTCTTTGACAAATTTGGAAAGAAATTTGAAGTTTGAAGAAATTTGGAAACAAATTTGGAAACAAATTTGAAAAGGCCCAGACAGACAGACATGAGTTTACAATGATGGCATAGTTATAAGGTATTAAAAAGGGCTGGAAAGAACCAAGATGCCCTTCAACGGACGAATGGATAAGGAAGATGTGGTCCATATACAATATGGAGTATTATGCCTCCATCAGAAAGGATGAATACCCAACTTTTGTAGCAACATGGACGGGACTGGAGAAGATGATGCTGAGTGAAATAAGTCAAGCAGAGAGAGTCAATTATCATATGGTTTCACTTATTTGTGGAGCATAACAAATAGCATGGAGGACAAGGGGAGATGGAGAAGAGAAGGGAGTTGAGGGAGATTGGAAGGGGAGGTGAACCATGAGAGACTATGGACTCTGAAAAACAATCTGAGGGTCCTGAAGGTTTCAGGGGGTGGGAGGTTGGGGTACCAGGTGGTGGGTATTATAGAGGGCACGGATTGCATGGAGCACTGGGTGTGGTGCAAAAAATAATGAATACTGTTACGCTGAAAATAAATAAAAAATAAATTAAAAAAAAAAAGCTGCTATTCAGAGATTTCTAAGTGGTGCACTTCAGCTTGAAGGGGTGCCTCCACTTCGGAGACATCACTGATTTGTTTGTATGGTAAAACAGTTTCCAGCAGTGTCTTGATAAGAGGTTCCTATTTCCAGTTTGTCCAGAGGTGCCATAGAAGCTCTTTTTGGGCCTGAAAACTAAACACACATAGGCTGTTTTATAGTTTGTTCTTCACCATTCCACACAATTAGATTACTATTTTCCTTTTTCTAATTCCTGGTATCCTCTAACCTTTTTATCAGTCCTTTTCCCTCTCAACAGTCAATGTGCTTTTCTTTCTTTTAAAAAATTATTATAATTTTTGGGCACCTGGGTGGCTCAGTAGATTGGGCATCTGCCTTTGGCCCAGGTCATGATCCTGGGGTCCTGGGATCGAGTCCCACATTGGATTCCCTGCTTTGTGGAGAGTCCGCTTCTCCCTCTACCCCATCCTCCACTTGTGCTCACTCTTTCTCTCTCTCTTTCCCTCTCTCTCAAATAAATTTTTAAAAAAATGTTATTTTTACTTATTTACTTTTTCATCTAAATTCAATTAGCCAACATTAGTTTCAGATGTAGTGTTCAGTAATTCATCAGTTCCATTGACACCCATTGGTCATCACATCAAGTGCCATCCTTAGTGCCCATCACTAACTCATCCCATCCCCCCACCCACCTCCCCTCTACCAGCCTTCAGTTTGTTTCCCATAGTTATGAATCTCTCGTGGTTTCTCTCCATCTCTGATTTCTTTCCATTTTGTTTTCTCTCCCTTTCCCTATGATCCTCTGTGCTGTTTCTTCTATTTCACATATGATTGAAACCATATGATAATTTCCTTTCTCTGACTGACTTATTTCACTCAGCATAATACCCACCAGTTCCATCCATGTCAATGTAAATGCTAAGTATTCATCCTTTCTGATGGCTGAGTAATATTCCATTGTATGTATGTGTGTATATGTGTATGTATAAAGATGATGTGGTATATATATGTATATACTACATTGTCTTTATCCATTCATCTGTTGATGGACATCTTAGCTCTTTCCACAGTTTGACTGTTGTGGACATTGCTGCTGTTAACATTGGAGTGCAGGTGCCCCTTTGGGTCACTACATTTGTATCTTTGGGGTAAATACCACACAGTGCAATTGCTGGATAATAGAATAACTTCTTGAGGATCCTCCAGACCATTTCCCAGAGTGGCTGCACCAGCTTGCATTCCCACCATCAGGGTAAGAGGGTTCCCCTTTCTCCGCATTCTCATCAACCTCTGTTATTTCCTGACTTGTTAATTATAGCCATTCTGACTAGTGTACAGTAGTATTTCATTGTGTTTTTGATTTGTATTTCCTGATGCTGAGTGATGTGGAGCATTTTTTCATGTGTCTGTTGGCCGTTTGTATGTCTTCTTTGGAGAAATGTCTGTTGATGTCTTCTGCCCATTTCTTGACTGGATTATTTGTCTTTTAGGTGTTGAGTTTGATAAGCTTGTTTATTGATTTTGGATACTAACCCTTTATCTGATATATCATTTGTAAGTATCTCCTCCCATCCCATAGGTTGCCTTTTAGTCTTGTTGACTGTTTCCTTTACTGTACAGAAGCTCTTCATCTTGATGAGGTCCCAATAGTTCTTTGTTGCTTTTGTTTCCCTTACCTTTGGAGATGTGTCTAGCAAGGAATCGCTGTGGCCAAGGTCTTAGAGGCTGCTGCCTGGTGTTCTTCTCCAGGATTTTGATGGATTCTGGTCCCACATTTAGGTCTTTCATTCATTTTGAGCTTATCTTTGTGTATGGTTTAAGAAAATTGTCCAGTTTCATTTTTCTGCATATGGCTGTTCAATTTTCCCAACACCATTTGTTGAAGAGACTCTCTTTTTTCCATTGGATATTCTTTCCTGCTTTGTCAAAGATTAGTTGACCATAGAGTTGAGGGTGCATTTCTGGGGTCTCTATTCTGTTCGATGGATCTACGTTTTTCTGTTTTTGTGCCAGTACCCTACTGTCTTGATGATGACAGCTTTGTAATATTGCTTGAAGTCTGGAATTGTGATGCCACCAATTCTGGTTTTCTTTTTCAACATTCCTCTGCCTATTCAGGGTCTTTTCTTGTTCCATACAAATTTTATTTGGTCCAGCTCTGTGAAATATGTTGATGGTATTTTGACAGGGATTGCATTGAATGTGTAGACTGCTCTGGGTAGCATAGACATTTTAGCAATATTTCTTCTTTCAATCCACGAGCATGGAACATTTTTTTCCATTTCTTTGTGTCTTCCTAAATTTCTTTCTTAAGTGTTCAGCAGATTTTTGAGTACAGATTCAGGGCCAGATGGCTTCCCAGGGGTACCAAACATTTAAAGAAAAACTAATACTTATTCTTCTGAAATGGTTTCAAAAACAGAAATGGAAGGAAAGCTTTGAAACGTGTTCTATGAGACCAGCATTACCTCCATCCCTTGATCTGAAAACCAGACAAAGACCCCACCAAAAAGGAGAATTACAGACCAATATCCCTGATGAACATGGATGCCAAAATTCTCATCAGGATACTAGCCAATAAGATTTAATAGTACATTAAAAGAATTATTCACCATGACCAAGTGGGATTTATAGCTGGGCTGCAAGGGGGGTTCAACATTCGTAAATCAATCATTGTGATACATCACATCAATAAAAGAAAGATAATAATATAATAAAAAAATATAATCCTCTCAACTGATGCAGAAAAAGCATTTGACAAAATACAGCATCTATTCCTGATTAAAACTCTCCACAGTGTAGGGATAGAAGGAATATACCTCAGTATAATAAAAGCCATCTACAGAAATCCCACAGCAAATATCATTCTCAATGGAGAAAAACTGAGAGCTTTTCCCCTAAGGTCAGGAACCTGGCAGGGATGCCCACACTCACCACTCTTGTTCGTTATAGTACTAAAAGTCCTAGCTTCAGCAGTCAGACAACAAAAAGAAATAAAAAACATTCAAATTGGCAAAGAAGTAGTCAAACTCTCACTCTTCACAGATGACCTTATTTTTTATGTGGAAAATCCTATAGACTCCACCCCCAAATTGCTAGAATTCATACAGGAATTCAGCAGCATTGCAGGATATAAAATCAGTGAACAGAAACTGGCTGCATTTCTATATGCTAACAGTGAGTTGGTAGAAAGAAATTAAGGAATTGATCTCATTTATAATTGTACTCAAAACCATAAGATACCTGGGAATAAACCCAACCAAAGAGGTAAAGGATCTGTATGCCATTTCTTTTTCTTTTTATCATATATAAAAAATAAGCATTTTATTACTCATTTGGGAAGACAACATGAAAGCATAAAAAGCTATTGAAAAGCCATGTAACCGTTATGGCATGTGATTATGTTGTAGACTATGTGGGATGCCTCATATAAATGGGCCATATAAATGGGAGGATAAAATTGAAGGAGTTTATTTGGTAATATGAGATAGCTAGGCAGAAGATGAAAATGACACAGGCTACCACAAGTTTTATTGTAGGAAACCCTGAGAACCTGGGTTGGTGTACCACAAATTAATAATGGAGGTGATCTGGTTTATAAAAGGGGCTCAACAGAAGTTAATTGCAAATATACGTGGTTGGTTGCCTATAAGAAAGCAAGGAATAAAAATGAGTTGAGGTAATTAGGATCATGATGGTGCCTTGAGGAGAAATAGAAGAAAAAATAATAAGAGAAAACAAATTTTCTCTTGAAAAGAGCAAAAGAGCTGGACTTAGAGTAGCAATTTCATTTAGGTGATAGAAGTATGGGACAGGAAATTGGGGGTAAAAAAGGCGATGGCTCCATAGAAATGCTTTTGAAAGATATCAAGGGTGTACTGTTTTCTAAGAGCAAAAAAGAGGCTAGTATTGTTAGAGCGCCACAGGTAAGGGACTTCCTGCAGGGTAAGTATTAGAAGGTTGACTAGCAGGCACATGATTTAGAAACAGCTTCTCAAGAAAAAAAGAAATTCTCAGGATTGTTGACTGTTGCTCATAAATTAAAATGAGAACTGTTGTAAGTATAATCTGCTTTTTTGTTGGTGATTTGTCAAACTTTATTTTTACTCTATCCTGCTGTTTTTATCAATCAAAACCCCCATGAGAGCTTCTTATTTAAAGCAAACCCACTGAAAACATCTTTTTAAATCTCTTCTTGTCTTAGATTCCCAGATGCCTTCTTTTCCTAACCTGACCTCTTTCTATGAAATAAGTTTGACTTAAAATTAGTACCTTTTACTCTCTAAGTATAAACATATACTTTCTTCTTATTCTTACTGAATTTTTTGTTTGTTTGTTGGCACATAACAGGGTTTTATCAGCACCTCATTATCTCCTGCAGGGAAGGAGCTCTGGATGTAGTGCTCTCTGTCTTCAGTTAAAAATGAGGACAGAGCATAACTTGAGATAATTTGAGCTTCAGTGAGAGTAAGAACCACATTGACTGAGACATATCAGGTATTCAAAAACTCATGTGTTCATAAACTTTCAAAAGATACCTTGTGCATTATTGGAGGTAACTAGGACCCCAGTTCATTTTAAAGAGAGTCACAGGAAAAGAAACACACATTTGACCTGCCATTTCTGTACTAATTGTATATCAGATTAACCACATTGGAAATAAGGAAAATTTATTTTTGAATAATAATAAATAAATAGGGATTTTGATTGCAGAAGACCTGAGAATATCCTTGTTGTGCTGCCCATAATGAAATGATCAACAAACATTAAAGGTTGATGGGTTCTTGAGCATGGAGATAGCAGCCTCAAACCTCCTGAATCATTGATGAGTCTTTGCATCACTAAGGTGCAACCATAAATCAGGGACCCCATGAGGTTTTGCACCAAGGCAGTATTTTTGCCCACTTTTTAAGAGACATGTGTCCTTTAGATATTTAAGCCTAGCTTCAATAGCTACCATACCTTTCTCATGAGGAATTAAAAAAATAATTTTCTAAAATTTTAGGACTCAAACTGTTAAAATTGTAATTTTTAAAGAGAAAAGTTTTTGTTTTGAAAAACTTGGTTTATTTGGTGAACTTGTAGAATGGGAAATATGAGGTCATATTGAAGAAAAGCCAAACCAACTTCGCATGGCTTTAGGATAGTATGATACTCACTATTATTTAGTAAAAAAAAATGCTGTATTCATATACTGAATATTAGTACAACCAAATATTTATAAGTCAGAATTGATTAATAATAGGAATCTGACATAATAACTGGTCTGCAGACTCTTAGGATTGGTATCTATCTCCAACTGTTGTGGTTTTTTCTGGATCATACAACAGTCCTTAAATAATCACAGAATAAATGAATAGGAAGGAAGGGTTGTTGAGAATTGTCAGATCAGCCAATCAAAAGTCTCAATTATAGAACATTTTACTGTGCAATAAAGAACAAATGTCATTTTAGGTTGGTTAAAGAAAAATGCCTGTGTTTTCCTCAGATCTGGGCAGCACCACTTTTTATCATCACATTTGGATGGGTCTACAAAGTAGTAATATGGGAAATTTCAGGTTAGCCCTGTAAGAATAATTCTTGGAAATAAAGTACCATAAAATATAAAAAAGTCTTTCTTTTGTTGAAATATACAACTGTATGTTCAGAAAAATATAGCTCCCCAAATGTAATTTGAAACAGGAATTTTGTGAATCAGAAAAAAGGAGATAGATAGGTCATATCCTTGACAGTGTTGTTGTGGGAGTTAGTAATACCTGCATTTAAATCCTGGCTCTGCCAGTTAATAACAAGTTACTTAACATGTCTAAGCCTCAGTTTTCTCATCTATAAAATGAATTTAATAAGTAGATGTTGTGATAAATGAAAGAAATATGTGAAAATATTAGCATAGTGCTTAATGCATTATAACACTTAAAATGTTTTAACTATTAGAATTAGATTGTATCATTATAATGAACCTAGATGAATTAAAAATTTAAATATGAGGGCACCTGGGTGGCTCAGCATGTTGAAGCCTCTGCCTTTGACTCAGGTCATGATCCCAGGGTCCTAGGATCGAGCCCCACATCGGGCTCTCTGCTCGACAGGGAGCCTGCTTCGTCCTCTCTCTCTGCCTGCCTCTCTGCCTACTTGTGATCTCTCCCTGTCAAATAAATAAATAAAATTTAAAAAAATTTTAAATATGAAGTAAAATATAGCAAAATCCTATAGAAAACATATGGTTACCAAGTGCTGGTCTATGAATGGAAGAAAATATTGTAAGTGACGGAAGCTCTGATAAAAAGCATAGTAGTAAAAACTTATGAACAAAAAACAGAAAATAATGACTAAATGGAAATACTGTTGCAATGAAAATCAACAAGTATTTACATTCATGATATATAATGAACTTTTATGAATCAGTATGAAAAACTTAGACTAGAAATACAAAGGCATGAATGGAAAATTTCATAAGATACAAACAATCATAAAGAAAAAGATAAAAGAAATAACAAAGGACAAATAGCATTCAGAAGAGAATTAATAAAAGAAGAAAAGAGAAGTTTATCTGTAGTTTTACTCCTAATTGATAATCATTTTTAAGTCTGATCGTCTCTTCCAGACATATCCATATACTTGGCCACACACCTACACACACACACACACGTGCTCACATACAAGACACATTTTGCATCTGTGTACATTTTACTTTGTAATAAAGTACATTTTATTTTATTCCATGATCATTTTTTGTTGTCTTAAAATAGGTTTTAAAAATATTTTTGGCTCTGTAGTATATTATCATGTCAGTCAGATTTCTGGATGACGGTTCTTTTTTTTTTTTTTTTTTTTAAAGATTTTATTTATTTATTTGAGAGAGAGACAGTGAGAGAGAACATGAGCGAGGAGAAGGTCAGAGGGAGAAGCAGACTTCCCATGGAGCTGGGAACCTGATATGGGACTCGATCCTGGGACTCCAGGATCATGACCTGAGCCGAAGGCAGTCGTCCAACCAACTGAGCCACCCAGGCGCCCCTGGATGAAGGTTCTTGAAACTCAACTTGAACTAGATTTCAAAAATGCAGAATACAGCTTCATGATTCATGTAACCAAAACAGAGGAAGGACACTACACAGCAGGACTTAGGAATTATAGAAACAAAGGACTTCAGCATCATCAAGTCACTCTTTTTGGACTTAATTTTTTTGCCAGCTGCGAATTATTAATCCCCCCCACCTGGGTTAGCAGAGAACATGGACACAAATGACTTCAGTCTGTCGTTCTTATGACTTTATATTCAAGGAAGGAAAGACTTCCCCTTCTTCTCTAATTAGATGGATCCCAGGGAAGACGTCTGTTGGACATTTGGGTTACTTATTCCCGGACCACTGATGTGGCCAGGGATATGTGATAAGTAGCCTGGATGGTATCAATCTAAGGACGAACTATGAAGGTCTTTTATGAAGACAGTAGGATACTGGGTGGACAAAAGCAATGATGGTCATTACGTGAATATCCCATAATTTACTGAGCCTTTTCTATACTGATGGTCATGAAGGTTTTTTTTTTTTAATTTTTTACAAGTTTACTTCTTGTCTATAGAGTCAGAATACATAAATTTACATTTGTTTCAGTTTACCAGAAGATTCATGTGCATAAATATTAGATGTTTCATTTTTTCTTTATTTTTCATGAAACCAAATAAAATTGGTTTACAAGTTGCATGATGTAAGTATATGTCTTAACATATTTGTCATATTTTATCTACATTTTTTGGTTACATGAGCAAAACCAGACATCCAGTTATAATTCTTTTTTTTTTTAATTTGACAATTTATTTTCTTTTATTTTTTAAATTTATTTTCAGTGTAACAATATTCATTGTTTTTGCACCACACCCAGTGCTCCATGCAATACGTGCCCTCCCCAATACCCACCACCTGGTTCCCCCAACCTCCCACTCCCCGCCCCTTCAAAACCCTCAGGTTGTTTTTCAGTGTCCATAGACTCTTATGGTTCACCTCCCCTTCCAATTTCCCCCAACTCCCTTCTCCTCTCCATCTCCCCATGTCCCCCATGTTATTTGTTATGCTCCACAAATAAGTGAAACCATATGATAATTGGGTCTCTCTGCTTGACTTATTTCACTCAGCATAATCTCTTCCAGTCCCATCCATGCTGCTACAAAAGTTGGAAGGGGAGGTGAACCATGAGAGACTATGGACTCTAAAAAACAATCTGAAGGGTTTGAATTGGCGGGGGGATGGGAGGTTGGGGTACCAGGTGGTGGGTATTATAGAGGGCACGGATTGCATGGAGCACTGGATGTGGTGAAAAAATAATGAATACTGTTATGCCGAAAAAAAAAAAAGTTGGGTATTCATTCATCCTTTCTGATGGTGGCATAATACTCCAGAGTGTATATGGACCACATCTTCCTTATCTATTCGTCCGTTGAAGGGCATCTTGGTTCTTTCCACAGTTTGGCGACCGTGGCCATTGCTGCTATAAACATTGGGGTACAGGTGGCCCTTCTTTTCACTACATCTGTATCTTTGGGGTAAATACCCAGTAGTGCAATTGCAGGGTCATAGGGAAGCTCTATTTTTAATTTCTTGAGGAATCTTCACACTGTTCTCCAAAGTGGCTGCACCAACTTGGACATGCAGGTTTTTAAAAACATTTGATGTTAAAATTAAGGCTATGATGATGGTCCTAGTTCATGAAGCTTTGTTGAAATTTTTATTGATTTATTTTTCAGAATTTATTTACTAGAATTGAAATTATGTTATTCAATCACATGTACCTCTTTGAGGCTATTAATACATAGATCAGAATCATATTTTTCATGCACTTAACTTACACAAATTTAACTATGTCTAGTCAGAAATAAACAGAGAAAAGAGAAATCAAGAAAGCAGTAATAGAGAAAGTGAGAGATAACAAGAGTGAGAAAAGTAAAGTCTAGTTCAATAGCTGGGCTATACCTATGTTGTTAATGACCTTACTTTGGAAAGAAACTAGTCTTGTGTTATCTCAGTTTTCATTGGTATGCCTCTAACTTTGTGAGATTTCTCCTAGTCGAGTTTAATTCTAGTGATTAAAGTTAGATTTTCTTTTTTTGTACAACATGGATCCTAAACACATGACAACCACTTCATCTACTACTATGCCGCCGAAAGAAACAGCAATCTGTTCAATACTAGAGGAAAACCTGGCTGACTTCTTATCAATTCTGTATACTATATATTTTTGATAATGTAAGTGATTTCTCAAGGATAATTTCGAGTATGCCTGATTTTCACCTTCCACAGCAGCTTTAAAGCTACCCTTCAAGTAAGATGCAGCTCTGCTCTTTTGTGACATTATTGTTATCAGATGATTTATACCCATCAGATGATTCACTCTATCCTTTCCTGCTTTGTCTACATGCTCTCTAAAGTTGGCTTCAAAAATAGCTAATTAATAGTAAAAGAACTGGTTAATATAATTAACAAACACAAAGCTTGCCATCTACATTTCATTTTATGAAATATATATATCACAATTTTACTTTGGTAACATGGAAAATAAAATTTCTTATCTCTTCTTACTTAGAAGCCTAGAACCAAGATATCATCAGAGCTGATTTATTTTTTTTTTATAGGGGTCAGATACTGAGAAATGTTCCAGCATCTTATGTTGTGTTAGAATGGTTTAAAAAATCTAGGAAAGATCTCTTCTTTAGTGTATTGTATTAATCTACTTAAACTTAGTTCATGTCCACCAAGATCCTTCTAGTGTGCTGGAAATTTTAGTATAATTTATTTCCCAAAGTCAAATTTGATTCCATTATTATGTTTCCCTAAAGATTTAATAAGAAAGGTAATTACTTGACATTGTAAACAACTGATGCTTCAATCATGTGGGTATCAGTTATATGATGAAAATACTTATGTAAACTGGCACACTCTAAAGTCGCATTTAGTAGCCATTCTTTCTATTTGGTGATGTTAGTTTGCCTTCCCATAAAATTTTTTGTATGGTCCCTAGTATGATGTTAACATTGAAATTACATTAGGATATCCTGTTCATTTGTAGATGACTCTAATAAGGTAATTATTTGTGGAGATAAGGTGAGCCTACTTAAGTATATTTAATGATCTAAAGTAACATAATAATTCCTTGTATTTGATTCTTTAAAATAATAAAGTAGGAGAGATGTAGATACTGATTTAATTTTAAAGTAATGTATGCTATTTTTTAGTTCACTCATAAATATCAGATGTTTAACAAAGCACACAGTTCAGTAAAGTTGAATTAAATAAAATGACAAAAGTGACAGAGTTTTACCTTTAAAAGGGATAAGGAAGAAACCGTTTTTTCCTCCACCCCATTAAACATGTTTATCTCTCACTCACCAAATACATCTACCTTCTCAACAATCATCCAGGGAAGAAAAGGATATTTCTCTTTATGGTAGATGAGTGTGACATTGAGTTAGGACTTACTGCTAAATAGAGGTCTACATTTGTTACATTGATGATAAATTAAAAGGTGAATATGGGCAGAAAGAAGCCTTTAATGGAGGAAAAGTGGGTCAACACCTTGACGAAAAGCAAGGGACATGGAGCTTTCTTAACTGATACAGGGACATTTCATGAATGACTCAATTTCAGGAAGACTTTTTATGACTTCTCAGAAAATAATAAATGCTGGTAACAACCAACACATACTGAGTGTTTACCAAGTGCCAGAAACTATTTATGTACTTGTTAACTCCTTTAATCTCCACAGTAGCCCTCTGAGATAGGTTCGAAGGAAGAAGATCGCCCCAAAGTCTTGAAAGTGAACTTTTTCACTGAATTTTATGGAAGGGGGAGGTTTTTTGAGAAAGGCATGTGTAGTGTCAGAGCTAGAGAAACCATTGTTGAAATCTGAAGTTTGTTACTGAGGGAAATAAAATACCTCCTTTTGCAGGGAAGGGGAGAACGTAGTGTGTGGGAAGTTGTTTTGTATTATTTTGTGTGGTTTTGATTTCTTCTGAGCTATTGCATAGATTGAAGATAAAGGATTATAATCTATAACAAATTAATTTTCTGATAGATTTGTGGTTTGACATGAATAGAGAAATGTACTCTTATAAAGATATAACCTGTTGAGACAGAAAAAAGTCAACTTCTCAGTCATCTCTATTCAAAGAATGACCTTGCAGTACCATGTCCTCAATAATTTCATCTGAAGTCAAGCTGAAAATCAGAGATGTAACTTTGTTACTTCTTAAATTATTACCATAGAGGTAGTTGAGTTAAAAAAAATAGTAGCTTTCAAGATTTCCACATTTTCCTCACTTATCAAATACAGGCACTTCAGAAGCTGTTGAATATAACTCAGAAATTTACTTACCTAATAGTGCACAAGTGAACCTTTATCGTAAAGTTTATGGTATTTCTAAAAATCACTTAAACTTTTAGATATGCAAATATGTGAAAAAAAAAACAGTATTTGTCTCGGTCATGTAGCTATTTGGTAAGCTGTTTGCATGATTTACATTTTCTCTGAAAACTGTTCATCTAAAAAACCAAGGTGGATTGTAGTAAAGGACTAAATTGCTTTTTGAATTCACAAATGGAAAGTCATCCTCAGCATGGTTATATTCCAGTACAGCTTTATTTATCGACACTGGAATTTAAATTTCATATTTTTCATGTGTCACAAAATATTCTTTTTCCCCAAAATTACTTAAAAGTGTAAAAACCGGGGCACCTGGGTGGCTCAGTGGGTTGAGCTGCTGCCTTTGGCTCAGGTCATGATCCCAGGGTCCTGAGATCGAGTCCCGCATCGGGCTCTCTGCTCAGCAGGGAGCATGCTTCTCTCTCTCTCTCTCTGCCTGCCTCTCTGTCTACTTGTAATCTCTGTCTGTCAAATAAACAAAATCTTTTTAAAAAAAAAAAAGAGTAAAAACCATTTTTATCTTTTGGGCCTTATAAACAAAGCAATGGACCAGATGTGGCCTGTGGGTGGTCATTTGCTGACCCTGTGCTCTAACATAGCTTTCCTGTGTTTTTACAATTAAGGTAGCTGTAAATACATAAATGATTTAAGATTGATTGGACCTTGGTGATTTAATGGTCTTTATGAAGGAAATTTTTAAATAACTTGATGCCATGATTCAAGTTTTTAGAAGACAATATCAGTGAAATAAATGGAAAGTGCAGCTAATGTTGACAGTACTTAATTAGTACCATTTTCTGGTATTTTCCTTTGATTTTTGAGATAACCTGCAAAGAGAAAGATGTGAATGTAATTTGTATATTTGAAAATTAGTATTCTTATACTGACTTTTTGGTAAAAGTGTTGGTAATTTCATATAAGCTCTGTCTTCATATTGAAAAATACCATGGAATTGTAGCTAATTTTTTTTGAACAGTCAATATTCTCTAGAATAATTTGAAAAACATAAGAGCAAGTTCATTAGTTTCTCTTTTTCCCTATCTTCTTTTATGGCATACTTGAGGAAAATTGAAATAAAAGTGTTTAAAACTGTTAAGAAAATTAGAAGTTGGGGTATGTAGGTGAAACTCCCGTTAAAAAGGATTTCTGCATATTTCTTTGGAAGGGAAGATATCACCACTGTACTGTACCATCTTTGTACCCAGTAGCAAAACAAATACCTGTAGATAATTTTTTTTTATTTTTAATTTTTTTAAAAGATTTTATTTATTTATTTGACAGAAATCACAAGTAGACGGAGAGGCAGGCAGAGAGAGAGGAAGGGAAGCAGGCTCCCTGCTGAGCAGAGAGCCCGATGTGGGACTCGATCCCAGGACCCTGAGATCATGACCTGAGCCGAAGGCAGCGGCTCAACCCACTGAGCCACCTAGGCGCCCTGTAGATAATTTTTTTAAAGAAAAATCTTAATAATCTAAGATTTATTGTGATTCTTGACCAAATTGACCCACTAATGGGGTAAGGTAAAACTGAATTCTCTTTTTTCATAAACGGAAGCTACAGAAAGCTGTGGTGTCTAGAGAGTTAGTCCTCTAAGCAGAGACTTAGAAAGAAAAGGGGTTTGGAGTGATAGTCCAAAAATGTGCACCTGCATATCTGCAACCTAAATACTAGTAGTTCTAGAAAACTAGCAGTCAAATCAATTATAAATTAGTCCTACAATCTCTAACTCTACTTTTAAAATCAGTTTATCTCAGGTTAAACAGGTTTAAATGGCCCATTCTTGGCTTAGGTATAACAATGTCATTGACATTGGCTGCCCAATCTCTGATAGGGCCTTTTTTTCTCTATCATAAAAAATCCAGCATTGTCAGTGGTTGAATTTGACACATTTTAAAAAATTATACTTTAGATGGCTGACAGGAAAAAACACATGAATAATTGAATTAATTATATAAACATTTCAGTATCTCAGTTGAATTACCTGAGTAAGAGGGTACAGTGGTAGGAACTCAGGACTGATATGTGGATTTTGCTTGAGTGTGTGGGGTATGTATGCACATATGCCTGTGTGTACATATATTCTAGACCTAAGCTTAAGTTTTATGCAGTGATCTATGAAATTCTTTACAAGTCAGAACTTACCTAAGCACAGCAATCAGATAAAGAAGATGGGTATATATACACAATGGAATATTACTCGGCCATAAAAATGAATGAAATCTTGCCATAGTGACAACGTGGATGGACCTAGAGGGTATAATGCTAAGTGAAGCAAATCAATCAGAGAAAGACAAATACCATGTGCTCTCACTCCTGTGTGGAATTTAGTGATCAAAACAAACGAATAAACAAAGGAGAAAAAAGAGAGAGACCAAAAAAAGACTTTTAAATACAGAGAACAAACTGGTGGTTGCCAGAGGGGTGGCAGGTGAGGTGATGGGAGGAATATTTAAAGGGGATTACAGGTGTGCTTACTGTGATGAACACTGAGGAATATATAAGATTGTTAAATCATTACATTATACACATGAGCCTAGTATAACACTATATGTTAATTATATTTGAAAAAAAAGGAGCTATTTAGTGACTAAAAGACATGGAGGAAACTTAAAAAATACAGTGCAAATAGTTAAAAAAAAATCAGTGATCAAATGTAGATTCTTGCTCTTCTGGAAGTCCAAAGATTTTGATTACATGTCATTTTGAAGTAACTGAATAGTATTGCTCTCTGTTTGTAACATGCAAATACGCATTCCTAGAGTATGTTAAATAGAAGATCATAATGTTGTTGAATAAATCGCTTGATGCATTTTTATTTTCTGTATTTAAAAAGACATAGTAGGCTCTGGCTTCTCAAGTGCTCTAAATAGTCCATGAATATTAAACACAAGATGTAGGTTTTTATTTATCATCTCTGATTTAATGTTCATGAAAATATACCTCAGATCAGTTGGGAGTTCTAACTACAGGTTTAGTTCTACAAAATTCTCATTTCCATCATCTTGACTACATTGATTTTGTGCACTTTGATCTTAGTTTGTGTTATACAAAAGTCAATATGTTGATCTACAAAGACATCTGTTGCTTGGATAGTAGTTATTTTAGAACTGGCTCTCTTTCCAACCACAGTTAAGACACTGAGAATTGGTACTATGTGCTCCTGTCAGCAGTTTCCAGTCATAAAACTTACAAAGAATTCCAAGAGCTATGTGAAGGAGACTCCCTTTGTTCTCATTCAACATTAGTGTAGAGAGTAAAATTGTGTTTGTGAGAAATTGTATGAAAATTGAGTGGTCTTTCCATATATTCTTCAATTTCAGAACATCAGTATCCATTTTATACTGTGATTAGGAATTCCATGACTGCCAGCTGGATGTTAAATCATGAATTTATTGAAATTCCTAATCAATTGTAACATTGCTTTTAAGATAAAGTTTGTGAATATATGGAATCAGCTCTCTTGATGTATATGGCAGTCTTACTACAACAGCTATTTCTCTGAGTATAAAGATTGTTTATTCACTTGTTGGTTTGGTACTTGAAGCTGAGACAGTAGCTGTAAGAAAAACTAAAAAAACAAACAACAACAAAAAAGTATTAAAAGAGTGTCATAGCTAGTAAAAAAATTTGTAATGTTAAATGACATATTTGAGTTTGAAGTGAAATACTACAGAGACCTATGTCTTTATACCTGATGTGAAAGGAAATGACAGTATAAGAATTTGAGTTGTATTATAGCCTGTATTTATATTGTATAGATAGATTTAGGGAAAAAAAAACCCAAAAATATTTGGCTTAGTGTTAGAAATGTTCTAGTTACTACTGTTGCATAACAAGTAGCATAGAATGTTATTTCTATATCATTCTACTGGTCATGTGAACCAAAAGGGCAATTCAGATTGCAGAGGAGTGAAGCATGAGATTCTAAATCTCATTGGAATAATAAATGTATGTACAGAAAGGATGAAATTGATGAACTATGTTAAAAATAGCTATCTAAGAAGTAAATATTTAATGATACTTAGATATATTGGATATGACTCTTATGAGAACAAGTAAGGAAATATTGAAAGTAATTTATATTATAAAATTTTGCTTTCTTATCTCCATAATTAAAGTAATACATACGGACTGTGTTTTACCATTTAATGAAGCGAAGTGTGACACAGTGAGTATATCCTCTTGTGTTTCAGGTTGATGAAGTAGGCAGACTAAAGTCATCATTCTGGGGATACTTCCCAGTTTCAGGATCCAGTGTATAGGTGGCCATTGGGAAGAGTTCCATATTGTTATTGGATCTGTTCATTGCAACATGAGGTTAAGCCTAAAATGATATAACTGAAAAATAGCATTAGATTATATTAATCAGGATGTTCCAAGCAGAAATTGTAGTGATAATCTTGTTTAATTCTTTCATCACAAAGGTAAGGGTACTAAAACTAGACTTTACAAAGATCTTAGTGAGTGGTGTGGCACCCTTTGGACTTGAATCTAGGTCTCTTAGTTGGCAGGTTATTGCTCTTCCTATTACTGCATACATCTACACTCTTTTCCTGTGCTATAAAATCTGTGCTATAAATTGCCATCTGGTAATTCGTGTGGAAAGACTGTCTTCACCAAATGGTTAATAAGAGCTTGTTTCATTATATTTTCCATTTTGGGGGTCTCTAGAAAGTGAAAATGTTTAGTCAGCTTGACAAGGAGTATATAGTGAGTAGTTAAAGTACATGTGGTGACCTGAGGAGACTCTAGTTTTGATGTACCTTGAAACTTATCCAATTTTGGCTCCACTTTATAAGATAACAGGATGCAAAATTACAACTGCAAAACTAAGTGCAGGGCTTTATAAAAAAGAAACCTGTGTATTTTAAGGGTCCTCAAGCTCAAGCTTCATCAGCCTGTGGTTGTGAGTCAGTTAGTTTAACTGAAATAATAGAGTTTTGATTGGACTTTTAGAAGAACATGTTGTCTCTCTAGACAAAATGTTAGTAAGCACAGCTAAAGAGACGATCATTTTTCTGGACTTAAAGAGATTTCTTTCTGACATTCACAGTGGATTTTATTTTAATTTTTTTTAAGATCTTGATTTAATTTTATTTTTTTTAAGTGCTCCAGCATTCGTTGTTTATGCACCACACCCAGTGCTCCATGCATTATGTGCCATCCTTAATAACAGTAGATTTTTAAATGCAATCTTGCTTACATGTATTAACATATACAAGGACATTCAGGCAGTGCTCTGTGGCTCTAAGTGATATGGCACTTCCTCACATAGTGATTTAGACATGTAGCCTTGCTTTTTAAAAACCTCCAGCTACCACCATTTAGGTAGAAAGCACTGCTGTTGATCTTTGGAGGCTGAAGACTTGTGAATGATGCATTAAATGGGCATGTCAAAGTGTGTTGCCGGTCTTTTGGAAGTCATCTAATTATAAAGTATTCCATCTTGGTTAATCTACTTAGTATATGAGGATAAATGAGGATGCCATTTTGTAACTTTTGAAAAATGAGTTGATATTAGTGGGATCAGTTGAAGTATTCCGACAAATGATGCATAGACAAGATAGTATTTTCCAGCCAGTGTCCAATGTTAATATGCCACATGTGGAATGCATGATAGGCACAGAGGAAATAAGGGTAATATTTCACATTACAGAGTGTTTTGAGATAGGCAAGGCAGTTATTAGGTTTCCTATTCTTGTAAAGAAAAGCACTTGCAGGTTATGAACTTATTTCCCTGAAGTAACATAACTGGGATTCAAGCCCAGCATTGGGACACAAAGGGCAGCAGGCTTTTCATTATGCCACTCTGTCTCTTCCTAGAGGCCAACAGAAGTTTATACCATCCCCACTGTCCTTCCCCACCTGGAAACAATTGCATTCCCAAGGTCTTGTAATTTAGCTTTTTGTTATGACTGCTTTTCTCTGAGTTATTTAATTAGAATCTGCAGCTTTTGGCAGGAAAATAGTCAACCCAGCATATTTCTGAGAAGCATTGTATTTAGGGGAAAAGTCAAAGTGAGCAAATAGAAGAGAAGGAATGTATGTCAGTAGCTGCTAGAATATATTAGTTGGAGACAAATTTCAGTGGGAGTGTCAGTCACCATGAATTACATTTTTAAGTGAAGTGGCCTGAAAAACTAGAATGGGATGGAACAAGGCATGTATGTGATGGTACAGAACATTTGGAATTCTCCCAAACCTGTCATCTTTTAATGGAGGAACTTTTAGAAGCAGAGATGGGGCCTGTGTTGATAGAATCATCTTGGGAAATGCCGTCCAAGGGCACCCTTAAACACTCCTATTCAGACTTGATGTTTCGAAAGCCTTTTCTATTAGACAAGTATTATTTTGAAAGCAGTAGTTAATATATATCTCATTTTAAAATAATCCAATTAATTTAGGTCCATCATTATCCATGATAATATCATTAAAGCATTCTAAAGGCCTCACCATTGATAATGAAACATAGTTTAGCTGTTAGAAGTGTTACAGAAGAGGTTCCTCAGGACGTTAAGAATAGAACTACCCTACGACCCAGCAATTGCATTATCAGGTATTTACCACAAAGGTACAGATGTGAAAAGAAGGGGCACCTGCACCCCAATATTTATAGTAGCAATGTCCACAATAACCAAACTGTGGAAGGAGTGAGATGCCCTTCAACAGATGAATGAATACAGATGTGATCTATATACACAATGGAATATTATTCAGCCATCAGAAAGGATGAATACCCACTATTTATATGACATGGATGGAACTGGAGGGGATTATGCTAAGTGAAGTAAGTCAAGCAGAGAAAGAAAACTATAACATGGAACATAAGGAATAGCATGGAGGACATTAGGAGAAGGGAGGGAAATCTGAAGAGGGAGAAATCAGAGAGGGAGATGAACCATGAGAAATTATAGACCCCAAGAAAAAATCTGGGGATTTCAGAGGGGAGGAGTCTTAGGGGAGGAGGTAACAGAGTGATGGGTATTAAGGAGGGCACATGCTGTGATGAGCACTGGGTGTTATACTTAACTAATGAATCATTGAACACTATATCAAAAACTAATTATGTACTATTCAGTGGCTAACTGAACATAATAATAAAAAAAGAATTGTTACAGAAGATAAATGTTAAATACTAGGTTACTAGGTGAAAGAAAACAATAGTTTTAGGTGTCCTGATAACTGTGAATTAAGAAGGCTTTCTTCCCCTTAAAGCATTTTATTGTTGGTAGATGGTTAACAGAGGGATAGAGGAGTCTATTGAAAAATGCCCTCAAAAAGAAAAGTGAGATACTGCTTTTGGGATGACAAGATCAGAGTGGATTTTCATCATATCACCTCATACAAGATATCAGGTACATATTTTGTCTAGTAAATAGTCGATGACATGGCTCTCTGCATGATGTTGATTAGAAACTATTTTTTGATCTATTTTCCTTGGAGCCCATAGGTTTTTCAGAATTAATTTTTCTGCTGGCATGATTGCAATAATATCTACTGGAGTTTAAAATTGTTCCTATTTTTTCAGGAGTAAGTTGTAAATCCTGTTAAATTGCAGTGTCAAGCCCATAGCTTGCATTGAAGCTAACAGAGAAAGAACAGTAGACTAGCTTCCAGGCAGGCAATGTGAGAGTATTTAGATCCCATCATGTCTGAAAGCATTTTTCTTAAGTGCAAACGTTGGGTATATTACCCAGGGAGTTAAAACACAGGCAGCTAAAGGGAACTGGATTTTTTCAATCTGTCAAATTAGATGCGTCTGCTTCTTAATCATTATCATGAAGTTGTTCTGTGGGACTACTTGAAACAAGTTAGCTTTCAATTAGCGTGACATTATATTGGCATGTCTGAACTATTAGAAAAAAATATGGTTCTGGCATGGGCATCATATGCATGAACAATTTATTGGTGCAGTTTCATGGTCCAACACTATTACAATCTGTTAAACTCTTAAAACACTTGCCTCCCTATTTTTCTCTTAGAGTCACTTGGAAATAAGTCCAAACCAAGTTAAATCCAGCTATCCACCTGCTCCCTGCCTTCACTAGGTTGTTGAGCATTTCTGAAATAAATCATACTACATTTTTTACTTTATCTTTGTGATCACATTTCTACAATGGACATTGGAACAGTGCTATGGGATCTTCCTCTTTATCTAGGACATTCATTCACTGTACCATGCTCTGAGATATTATATTATCCATTCTCCTCTATCTTTAAAATTTCTACCCTCTTTCTACACCTTTCACACCAAATGCGAAGACTTGCCTTTCTGCCTACTTTTAAAAAAAAATGTTTTGTAGTAGAACATACTCATATCTTATCACTACATTTACTGGTATACCCTTCCTCCATTTAGAGTGGTCAAAATCCGCCTGCTACTCTCTATAGTTGACCCCGACATTTGTGTTTTCTAATATTATTTTAAAGACTGCTTCTTCAGTTGTCAACTTTCCTCCATCACCATCTTATCTCTCAATGTAGGATCATTTCCATGAGCCTCCAAGTAGAGCTTCTATTCACACATCTTACAAAAAACATTCCCTTGAGTTGTGGCACTGTTGACTTCACAGAAAAGCCTCTCTAAGAATTTTCTGTATTAAGTGTCTTTGCTTTCTCACATTTCATTTTCTCCTTAGCGAAATCCAGTGAGATTTTTGTTCATTGTAAAATGGCTATGTTAAGATTACTAACTAATGCTCTGTTACTGAATCCAATGGTCAATTCTGACTTTTCATCTTACCTGATTTCTTTGCATAATGTGACCCAGTTGGCTACAACTTTCATCTCAAAATAGTTTCTCCTGATTTTCTTCCTACCTAATTAATTCTTTCTTTGCTTATTCCTACTTCTCTGACCTTTAGTTCCTTCTAAATAAAATCTGTTTAAAATCAGTGACTCTTGGGGTGCTTCGGTGGCTCAGTCATTTAATCACCTGCCTTCAGTTCAGGTCATGATCTGAAGGTCCTGGAATCGAGCTCTACATCAGGTTCCCTGCTCAGAGGGAAACCTGCTTCTCCTTCTCCTGCTCCCCCTCCTTGTGAGCTCTCTTTCTCTCTGTCAAATACATTAATCTTAAAAAAAAAAAATCAGCGACTCCTAAATGTATGTTTGTAGCTCAGCTTTCTCTCACATCGTTCCTATCTTTATTATCTGTTGTTACATAAAAATATTACCCAAAACTTAGTGTCTTGAAATGAAACATTATCTAATGGTTTCTGTGGATTAATAATCTGGACATGGCTTAGCTTGGTCTCCTGGCTCAGGGTCACTCACAAGGCTGTAGTCAAGATTTTGGATGGGGCAGCAGTCATCTCAGGGTTCAGTTGGGGAATGATCTGCTTCTAAGCTCACGCAATGATGGTTAGCAGGATTCAGTTCCTTGTTGGACCAGGTTTTTCTCTGGCTATTTACAATGGGCCACCGTCAATTTCTTACCATATGGACTCTTTAGTAGGGCATCTGCCTTTATCAAAGTGAGTAATAAGGGAATTTCAGTAAAGTAGAAATTGGTAACTTAATCTCAGAAGTGACATTTTATCACTTTTGCCTTATTAACAAGTCCCTAGGACCATCCCACACTTGAAGGGGATCACACAAGGTCATGAGTAAGAGGTTGGGGTTATTACAGGCCTGCAACAGTAATATATCAAATTAACCTGAATATGATATAGGCATCTGAAACTTAAAGAATCTAGAATGGATCGAGTCTTCTTAACTTTCCAAACTTGCTATTCCCCTAACTTTCCCCATCTCAGTTAATGGTAATATAGTATAACTTTATTTCCTGGCCAGACCTGGGAATAATCTGATTTCATTTTAACTAACTGACACATCCAACGTATCAGTGACTCCTATTGGTATTTTCTCTAAAATGTATATCAAGTCTAATGATTTTGCAGCATTACCTTTGTTAGAAGTGTACTCTAAATCGTATCCGTGAATCTCTGAACTACTGCATTAGCCTCCAACCTAATTAGTATCCCTTTTTCCTAGCTTTGTTCCATTATAGTTCATTCTTAACATGGTAGTCAAGGCAAACTTTTAAATAATGTCTATTATCTTATTAGTACCAGTATTAGTTCCCCATGACTGCATCAACAAAATTACCACAAAATGGGTGGTTGAAAGCAACGGATACTTACTCTCACAGTTTTGGGGGCTAGAAGTCCAAAATCCAGTTGTCTGCAGGGCCATCGTCTCTCTGAGGGCTCTAGGAGATTGTCCTTTCTTGTCTCTTTTGGGCTTCTTGTAGTTAACAATAGTACTTGGCTCTCCTTGGCTTGAACACATGCATGAGTCCAATCTCTGCCTCCTTAGTTACATGGCCTTCCTCCCTGTGAGTGTCTGTGTGTCTCTCTTTGTAAGTACACCAGTAATTGGATTTAAGGTCCACCCTAATCCAGGATGATCTCATCTAAACTTGGTTACTTCCGCAAAGGCTCTCTTCCCAAATAAGGTCACATATATGGGTATCCATGGTTAGTACTTCAACGTATTCTTTTGGGCAACAAATTCAACCCAAAACAGTACTGTACAAACTCTGGATGACTTTGCAGTACAAATACAATATAAGTGCTTCCATTTATTGGTCCTATCCTGTTCTTCATGCTCAGCCTAGTTCTCATCTCCCTCATGTCTAGTCTCCCCCAATCACATTGAAGTTCTTTCCGTTGTGCAACTATTAAGAACTTGTTCTGCTGTCATGACTTTTGAATATGCTCATCCTTTCCTGGGATGTTTTCCCCTGTATTCATATATGACTGCTTCTTTCTCATGATTTAAATCCCAAGTGAGGGGCGCCTTGGTGGCTCAGTGGGTTAAGCCTCTGCCTTCAGCTCAGGTCATGATCTCAGGGTCCTGGGATTGAGTCCCGCATCGGGCTCTCTGCCCAGTGGGAAGCCTGCTTCCCCCGTCTCTTTCTCTTCCTGCCTCTCTGTCTACTTGTGATCTCTCTCTCTGTCAAATAAATAAATAAAATCTTAAATAAATAAATAAATAAATCCCAAGTGGTAGAACCTTTAAGAAATTTAAACAGTAACTTCTATACCACTTCGTTCTTTTTCCTGTAGAACTATTTAATTTTCCTCTCATTTATCATTAAATGAAATACATTCCTTGTCTGTTTGTGTTTTACAACCAAGAATGTAAGCTTGATGAGGAAAGGTTCTTGATCTTGTTTCCTGTTATGTCTCTAGTACTCCAGTGTCTAGGATAGTGCAGGGCATATGTTGGTTTACAAGTTCATATATCCATTAAAACCTCAATAAGCAAGATGATATACAAAACTGCTAAATAGATTGCAGAATGTGGTCAATACGAAATGCTGTTTGACCTCTGATCCTCTGTACTTGTGGAAGTGTAGTGGTGATGGGAAGAAAAGCAGTCAATCTTAGAATGCAATTCTTAGAAGAACCTTAAGCAAGGAGAGTTGTATGCTTAGTGTTGGTAGGTTAAGAAGCAACCATATCACACAAGCATAAAGCAATGTATATTCTCTTTGAGGAAATTGTGTAGCTCCTGTGATAAAGAAGTAGGACCTTTAGATAGTGAAAACCTTGGCATTAACTGAATATAGCAAATGCTTAGTTGAAAACCACATAAATAGCACATGGATAGAATTTCACTCCATGCAAGGATTATATTAGCAGACACTGTCCAAAGAAATAGTAGCACTACCTGCAGGTGGATCATTGGATATGGATCCTGTATGTTTTTTTTTTAAATTAAATTAATTTATTTATTTTCAGAAAAACAGTATTCATTATTTTTTCACCACACCCAGTGCTCCATGCAATCCATGCCCTCTATAATACCCACCACCTGGTACCCCAACCTCCCACCCCCCTGCCACTTCAAACCCCTCAGATTGTTTTTCAGAGTCCATAGTCTCTCATGATTCACCTCCCCTTCCAATTTACCCCAACTCCCTTCTCCTCTCTAACACCCCTTGTGCTCCATGATATTTGTTATGCTCCACAAATAAATGAAACCATATGATAGTTGACTCTCTCTGCTTGACTTATTTCACTCAGCATAACCTCTTCCAGTCCCGTCCATGTTGCTACAAAAGTTGGGTATTCATCCTTTCTGATGGAGGCATAATACTCCATAGTGTATATGGACCACAGCCCTCAGGGAGATTCAAATCAAAACCACATTGAGATATCACCTTACACCAGTTAGAATGGCCAAAATTAACAAGACAGGAATCAACATGTGTTGGAGAGGATGTGGAGAAAGGGGAACCCTCTTACATTGTTGGTGGGAATGCAAGTTGGTGCAGCCTCTTTGGAGAACATTATGGAGATTCCTCAAGAAATTAAAAATAGAACTTCCCTATGACCCCGCTATTGTACTCCTGGGAATTTACCCCAAAGATACAGATGTCGTGAAAGAAGGGCCATTTGTACCCCAGTGTTTATAGCAGCAATGGCCACAGTCGCCAAACTATAGAAAGAACCAAGATAGTCCTTCAATGGACGAATGGATAAGGAAGATGTGATCCTGTATGTTTTTAGTTGTGGATACATTTGCATCAGAGGTCTCAGAACTAACATTGTTTTACATATTTTTGACTATTTAAAATATTTAAAATAGAAGCCATGGAAACTAATTTTCTAGTTTTGTGACCTTGGGAAAGGTACTTATATAGACAATAGCATCCATTGATTGAAATTAATTGAAAATTTGTAAGGATTAACAAAATAATCCATGTAAAGTTCTTAGATATATGTGTGGCATTTATTAAGTGTTCAACAAAGATTAACAGCTGTTTTGATAAGCAGTATTTCTTTCTTTTTAACTTTATGTATGTTACTTAGACCAATATATCCCAAATATCACTTCAACATGTAATTAATATTAAAAGCTAATAACAGGGGCACCTTGCTAGCTCAGTCAGTAGAGCCTGTGACTCTTGATCTTGGGGTTGTGAGTTCTTTTTTTAAAATTTTTGTACCCCCCCAGGCTTTATATTAACATATAATGTATTATTTGTTTCAAGGAATTGTAAGACTGTTGATTCACAGACGTGTACCCCTAAATAGTATTTCTTTTATGTTTCCGGCTTCTTCACTGTTATACTAGCTTTCTTTTACAACTGTAACAGGTTATCGCACACTATGTGGCACAAATAACACAGATTTATTCTCTTTCATTTTGGAAGGTTAGAGTTATGAAATGTGACTTACAGGGCTATAATCAGGATGTCTTCAGGGCTTGTTCTTCTGGGGACTCCAGGACAGAATCTGTTCCTTCAATCTTGCAGCTTCTAGTGTTTGCTGACATTTCTTGACTCATGGCTTTATCACCCTAATCTCCACTTCTGTTATCACATGGCCTTCTCCCTAACTTTAATAATCTTGTCACCTTCTTACAATGACTCTTGTGATTATTACATTTGGTCCTGCTTCGGAATCCAGGATAATCTCTCCCATGTTACAATCCTTGAATGAATCAAATCTGCCAAGTCTCTTTTCTCATGTAAGGTAACATATTCAGCATATCTGGGGATTAGGACATGAACATCTTTTATTTTGTTTTGAACAAATGCATTCACTTCTTTCAATTTTAACAGTTATTTTTTTAAATTACAAAGCTTTATCATTGTTTGTTTCCTTTATGAGAATTCTAATGACCTATTGGCAGATAGGACTAATGCTTATATTTCCTTTCCTGGCAACTTTGGTGGTCAATCTTTCACTGTGTAGTACCTAGGGGTGGCTACTGAGCCTCTTTACAAAAGAGGCTAATTGTTCTTTGTTCCAGGGCCTTAGAAATATTTTCTGTTGGCTAGAGCTTAATATTCTGACTACTCAAATGAGCTTATGATATGGAGGTACTATCCATGCCACAGATCATTTGGCAATGTTTGGAGACATTTTGCTTGTGGCAGCTTGGTGAGGATACTACTAACATCTAGTGGGTAGAAGCCGTCAATGCTGTCACACATTCTACAATGCACATGATAGCCTTCTAAAACAAAGAATTATCTGGCCCAACATGTTAATAGCAGTGGGGTTGAGAAAACCCTGTCACAGGGAACTCTAAAAAAGAGAATTGCTTAGATGTTTGCTTTTCAAAGTGTGGTCTGTGCATCATCAGCTTCAGGATTACCCAGGTTATCAGTCTCTTTGAAAACTCCCCTAGTGATCCTAAAATGCAGGCAAGGTTGAGGAGCCATGCCTTAGCTTTTCTCCCAGTATCCTACTCTCCTCACAAGTTGTTATGCCTGTGGGTATGTGGAGTTTAACTGGAAAAATAAAATTTAAAAAATTTGTTTGCCGTATATAAAAAACATCGAAGACAGGGTCTGATTAACATAAAGCCATATTTTCTTGAGATTTGCAGTAAGTTTCTAACTATTCATTGAATATATTGGCAGGGGGGCACCTGGGTGGCTCAGTGGGTTAAAGCCTCTGCCTTCGGCTCAGGTCATGATCCCAGGGTCCTGGGATTGAGCCCCGCATTGCATCGGGCTCTCTGCTCAGCGGGGAGTCTGTTTCCTGCTCCCCCCATCCCACCGCCCCACTCTGCCTGCCTCTCTGCCTACTTGTGATCTCTGTCTGTCAAATAAATAAATAAAATCTTTTTTAAAAAGTTTGAATATATTGGCAGGAAGAATTCACAAAGGATGGCAGATCCACTCAGCTAGGATCATGTTTGCAGCCCAGAAAAGCAATGATGGAATATATTTGTTTTTCTTCCCTGGCTTTGTCACTTGCCTCATCCAATCTGCTGACTTTAGAACCCAAAAACTTTCTTCGGTATGAGCTTTGCAGCTGAATTACAGTGGAGGGTATGATGAATATGAAAGGTGTAAGAAAGGTGAATTAGAAAAGTGGCAGATGGAAACTGTGTAGTGTTTTTATTTATGCTCTCTGTTCTTGTGCACAGTGCACTTTCCATTTTAGCTAGTCGGGTTCATCCATTTACTGGATTTTCTCCTGTCACCAAATAAGTATGACTTATATTGAGTTTTACCGAAATTTCTGGCAGCCTATGGAATATTTCCATTTCACCAATGATTCACAGGAGTTTTAATCTGGAATTACTATGCATGGTCCTGTGGTTTATAGTGATAAAGGGTAATACACACCCAACTATGCATCAGTGTTTGATGCTTATCATACTTTATTGTATTTAGTTTTTGAAATAATCTTCTGAGACTATTCCCCTGCCCACTCTAGAGGTGAGAGGATAGAGACATAGAGTTATGAAGTATTATTATTTATCCATGTTTGCACAGTTGGTAAGAAGTTGAGGTGTGCTTCAGACACAGACATTTTATCCTCTTCAGTGCGTGCCCTTAATCACCGTTTTGTATATTTCTTCAGGTCTATCTTTGCAGACCATCAGCTAGTCTCAGGGCTTTTCTGAGGGGTACCTGGTTACACTAAGCAATCTGGACTTTGTAAGGCATTATTACATCATTTTCAAATGACCTTGATCCTGAGACCTTTTTCTAGGAAGCTACATCCCAGCCACCCTTCCTCTAAGAGTGATTCTTCTGCCTTTCTAAAATGGAGAGAAAGGCCTAGTGACTCAAAATACAATTAGTTTTTATTGATGATAGTGTTATGGAGACAGACTTTTTCTATGCATATTTGTAATTCACCTGGTTTCTTATATAACTGCCTTGAAACTGTTTTTATGGTGTTGTTCACATAGTTTCTGATGAAAACATCATTATACTAAGCATTAACTAGAATAGAAAATTGCCAAATACAGCTTATTGTAATTTCTTCTTTTTAAACTTTTAAAAATACTTTGCTTATCTTAAAGTATTCATTGATTAACTTTACTATAATAAATGTAGTTTTCAAACATAATTTTCAGAAACCCATGGGTCATAAAGATACAAAATGGGCATATGTCAAAGATTCACTTAATTCACTGACAAAGGAACTGGAGGACATGTTACAACTGGTTTAGAGGAGGTGTCAGAGAACCACAAATTTAGATGCAGTAAAAGAATTTTGGAATGGATTTGCCACAATGATCTGTACATAGGGCAGTGATAAGTTGCATCCCACCAGACCACATATAATTTCCATTTCTATGGGCAAGAATTACTTGTATTGCTGTTAACATTTTTAAAATTTAATTTAATTTTTTTAGTGTTCCAAGATTCATTGTTTATGCACTATTGCTGTTAACTTTCTAGAAGTTATCTTTTCAGAGTTGTGAAATACCATGTTTACAGAGAAAGGTGAACAGAGAGGGTCAGGTAGTCTTTAAAGCTTCACCTTTCCATCAAAAGATGATCCAGTAATTTCTTTTGTTCATTACGGTATCTCAAATATTTAAGTACTGTCATGCAGATGCATCTACAGTACATGCTTTATTCCTTCAGTTGTCCATTACATACTTACTGTTATCTGCTTGGAACAATTTAATAGATATTGTAAGCAGACCGGGAAATGTGTAGGTTTGTGTGTATGGGTTTGTATCTGTTCAGAATCTGTTTTAATTAGATTGTCACTGCTATCATAGTGTTTCTATTAATAACGCATTTAAGTGGATCTTATGACTGAGAATATTGGAAATTATTGTAGTGACAAAATGTTTAGCACAATGGAGTTTATCTGGATGACTCTTGAATTGAGACTTTTATGTGGTTTTTTACTTGCAGAATTAAAATAATAGGAATTTATCCGGATTCTTGACCAATTTGAGATTTCATTTTGTAAAAGCTTTTCCTTTTTTAAATTAATTTTCCAGTTGGCAAATATATATATATATATTTAGGGTATGACACTTGATGTTTTGATAAACATATACATTGTGAAATGATTACTACAATCAAGTTAATTGACATATTCATCTCGAATAACTATCATTTATTGTATTACAAGAAAATTTTTTTATTCTCCTAGCAAACTTTAAGTATGCAGTGCAGTATTAATAACTATTTTAATACCATGCCATATATTACATCATTGGATCTTATTCATCCTGTGTAACTGAACTTCGGTAAACTTAGACTAATATCTCCTCATTGTCACCATCCTCACCCTCTGGCAACCATCATTCTATTTTCTACTTTCTATGACTTTGATTTTTTTCAGATTTCACATGGAAGTGAGATCATGCAGTATTTGTCTTTCAGTTCCTGGCTTATTTAATTTTGCATAATGCTCTAAGGTCCATCCATCTTATCACAAATTAATGTATTTTCTTCTTTTTTAAGGCTGATTAATCTTCCATTGTGTGTATATCTCAATTTTTTAATTTATTCATCTGTTAATGGACACCTACAACCTTAAAACCTTTTTTTAAAAAAATTATGCTCAGATAGCCAGCAAAAGTACATCCTTGGTTGTTGATCTAGTGTTCAGTGATTCATTGGTTGCATATAACACCCAGTGCTCGTCACAAAATGCACCTCCTCAATACCCATCACCCAGTTACCCTATCCCCCACCTCCCTACCCTCTATAACCCGCAGTTTGTTTTCTGGAGTCCAGAGTCTCTCATGGTTTATCTCCCTCTTTGATTTCTTTCCATTCAGCTTTCCCTCCCTCCCCTGTGGTCCTTTGTGCTATTCCTTATGTCAGAACCTTTTCTAAGGAGATTTTGAAGTAATATAAAAATGTGCTTGTTTTTATGAAAAACAGTAGATACTCATTTTTTTAATTGAGCAAGCATATAAGTATATGGAGGAAGCCTAAAATTTAGTATACTTACTTATGATTGCAAAGGTCATATTATATGTTGTGAAGTAATTTCTTTCTAGTCACATTCTCTATACAGCATTGTATTTTGCTTTTATATCTTAGCATTTTATTGTGACTGTTTTGTCTGAATTAATAAACCTACAGTGGATAAACTTCAAAAATATTTGTGAAGGCTGAATAATATTTTATCTTAGAACCATTCCCAACAATTTATTTTAATAGTACTTCTTTTTAGTGATTAGATACTTCAGTGGTACTTTATTAAATATTTATTGACATAAATCTCTACCTGGGTTTATGAGTATTTACATGATTTATTAGTTACCTATTAATGCATAACAAATTACTACAAATCTAGTAGCTTGAAATGATACAAATGTATTCTCACATGACTTCTGTGGGTTAGGAGTCTGGGCACAGATTAGCTGGATCCTCTGTTCAGAGCCTCAGAAGGCTAAAACCAAGGTATCAGCCAGGCTGCACTCTTACCTGAGAACTGGGGGTCCTCCTCCAAGTTGTTGTTGTTGTTGGCAGATTCAGTTCTTTGTGGTTGTAGGATTGAGGCCCTCAGCTCCTAGAGGCCACTAACCATTCCATGACTTGTGATTCTCTCCACAACGTGGCAGGTTTTTCTTCAGTGCCAGTAGGAGAGCATCTCTGCTGCTGCTTAATTCTCTGACATCTTCTGTGACCTCTAGACCCTCTTTTAAAGAGTCATCTGATTAGCCTGCACCCACTGGGTGTAGTCTCCCTTAGGATTAATTTAAAGTCAACTGATTTGTTAATTTATTTACAACTACAGAACGTCTTCACTTTTGCCATATAACACGGCCTAATAATGAGAGTGATACCCTTTTAAATTTATAGTCCTCACACAGGCAGAGATACAGAATGTGAATACCAGGGATAGGAGTCTTGAGGGCCATTTCAGATTTTTACTATCACAGACAGATTTCTTTTGTTTAGTGATAAATGCTCCCTTTATCATATATTGTTAGATACTCTGGTATCTGGTGTAGTATTGTATATGTATCTTTCATTGATAAGTCCATCCATTTTTGTGGCTGTACCATTATAACTAGGTTAGAATTAAAATGCATTTTGGTTTCTGCAGGCAAGACCTACTTAATTCATCTTTTGTGAATTTCTCTTGTTTTTTTTTTTTTTCCGGTCAAATTAAAAAAAAATAATAGATGTTTCATGCATATTTTAAAAAAAGATTTTATTTATTTATTTGATAGACAGAGTTCAGAAGTAGGTAGAGAGGTTGGCAGAGAGAGAAGGAGAAGCAGGCTCCCTGCTGAGCAGAGAGCCTGATGAAGGGCTCCATCCCAGACCCTGGGATCATGACCTGAGTTGAACAGGGCAGAGGCTTTAACCCACTGAGCCACCCAGATGCCTCTCCAGTCAAATTTTAGACTTTATTTCTCAAGAAACAAAAATTCCACGTGGATTTTCCTAGAAGTGAATAATACCGGTTTGGAAAAATTGGACACTTTTTGTCAGTATTGACAAAGTGGTTAATATTTTTGTCTTAAAGCACATTATTTTTCATAGTTTATAATGGAATAAAGTTTTAAAAATGTTTTTAAAATCATAATCTATAAATACTGAAAATTGTGTGTTTGCCTTTTTCTAATCCTTAGGTTTACAGCTATTATTCTTTCTGGTTCATGTCATTGCCTAAGACTTACAGAAAAAAAGCTAAGGAATGGCTTAAGGAACAACCTTTGCCAGTGTTACTTTCGTTTTACAAAGTTTATTAAATTCCTTATATGAGTTCTGATCATTTGTTTTGTTTTTTTAAAAGGTTTTCTGTAGTAAAAAACATAAAAATTGTCTTTTTTTTTAAAATTTGTATTTATTTTTTTTAATTTCTTTTCAGTGTTCCAAGATTCATTGTTTATGTACCCCACCCAGTACTCCATGCAATACGTGCCCTCCATAATACCCACCGCCAAGCTCACCCAACCTCCCACCCCCGCCCCTCCAAAACCCTCAGATTGTTTTTCAGAGTCCATAGTCTCTCATGGTTCGTCTCCCACTCCAGTTTCCCCCAACTCCCTTCTCCTCTCCATCTCCCCATGTCCTCCATGCTATTCCTTATGCTCCACAAATATACAAAACCACATGATACTTGACTCTCTCTGCTTTACTTATTTCACTCAGCATAATCTCTTCCAGTCCCATTCATGTTGCTACAAAAGTTGGGTATTCATCCTTTCTGATGGAAGAATAATATTCCATAGTATATATGGACCACATCTTCCTTATCCGTTTTTCCACTGAAGGGCATCTTGGTTCTTTCCACAGTTTGGCGACTGTGGCCATTGCTGCTATGAACATTCTGGTAGAGGTGGCCCTTCTTTTCACTACATCTGTATCTTTGGGGTAAACATGCAGTAGAGCAATTACAGGATCATAGGGAAGCTCTCTACTTTTAATTTCTTAAGAAATCTCCACACTGTTTTCCAAAGTGTCTGCACCAACTTGCATTCCCACCAGCAGTGTAAGAGGGTTCCCCTGTCTCCACATCCTCTCCAACACATGTTGTTTACTGTATTGTTAATTTTGGCCATTCTAAGTGATGTAAGCTTGTATCTCCCTGTGGTTTTGATTTGAATCTCCCTGATGGCTAGTGATGATGAACATTTTTTCATGTATCTATTAGCCATTTGTATGTCTTGGTTTTCTGTTCCTTGTGTTCTTCCAAAGTTTGTAGATGCTCATCTGTGGTATTTACTGTACTCAAAATTTAGGAGTTTTACTCTAATGGTATATAGAGTTTTAAAATTCTTTTTGAGATTCATGATTGTTTTTGTTTAGTAGATTTTCATAATTTACATTCTCAGAAATCTATTCTATAAGATTTCCAATTAGGAAAAATTAAAAGTATTCTAAATTTTTTGTTGTATATTTTATATCATCTTTTTCACTTTTGATTTCATTTTTATTACTGATCTTATTTTCTTAGCAGATTACATAGACGTTTGTTCTTTATAATACAAAGCTGGTTATGACATTCAGTTCTATAAACACCATTGGCTTCCTACCTGCTCAAGGATGTGGTTCAGATTTCCTGAGAGCCAAGCTCTTTCTGTACAGGATCCTTCTACAAGTTTTCAGACTCACTTGGTGTCACTCAGAAGGTGGACCATTTATTCCACAGTAGCTGCAGCCACTACTGTAATACATTTGTTTGCAGAACATTCCATAGCATTTTCTGCCAGGTTGCTACAAAGTAATTTATGTATAATTCTCAGGACATTATTTAAATATGAAAGTCATTCATTTTGGACAGAGTTATTTGACTGTTCATTATCATATTCTTATCAGCTTATAGGGAAATCTGTCAAGAAACATGACTGAAGATATTGACATTTTGGTATTTTAGCCTACTTACTCTTATAACTAGAGGTTTAATACAACATATTCCATAATAATCTTTTAACTTGAGCTTTTTTCATACATATACCTGTGTTTTTCTTTTTCTTTTCTATGTTTTTTAATATACATACAGATATAAGCTTCAAGGTAATCCTCTTGCCCTAATCAATACTACCCCTACATATAAACCAGTTTTAATCTCCCTTTATCTCTGAAAAGTTGAGTTCTTTAAAAAAGATATCAAGCTATACCCAGGAAGAATCAAAGCAACCTTCCTTACCCACCTCAAGGATTTATAACCACCTTCCCGTCGTTTTCTTTTGTCAGCGTTTCTGTGTGTTTGTTTTTGTTCTCTTATTATATAAATCTCATCCTTGGGGTTCATTTTGGCTGGGTTCTTTTTCTTCTTCTTCTTCTTATCATTTACTTTTTTTTTTTTTTAAAGATTTTATTTATTTTCCAGAGATAGAGAGAGAGAGTACACACAAGCAGGCAGAGAGGCAGGCAGATGCAATGAGAGAAGCAGGCTCCCCGCCAAGGAAGGAGCCAGATGCGGGACTCGATCTCAAGACCCCAGGATCACGACCTGAGCCGAAGGCAGCAGCTCAACCAACTGAGCCACCCAGGTGTCCCTTATCATTTACTTTTGTAAATGATACTCTTTTTATTTGTCTATTTTTGTTTATATACTTTATAAATCTTACCTTTGGGGCCCATTTTAGTTGGGTCTTCTGTTTCTCTCTCTCTCTCTTTTTCTTTCTTTTTGGTGGTGACTTCCAATCGCTCAGAAGCGTTCCACGGTGCACCTTGCCTGGATCACAGCTGATATAGTCCCTTGTACATCCCCTCAACCACCTCTCACCAAAATGACTAGGAGGAGAAGCAACCAACAGAGGAAAAATTCAGAGACCCTGCCTTCTCCATCAGAGCTATTGGATATGGACATAAACAGTATGTCGGAAAGGGAATTCAGGGTAACAATAATCCAGGCAATGGCTAGGTTGGAGAAAACCGTTAGTGACAACATAAAATCTCTACGGGCAGAAGTGAAAGCTGCCCAGGAAGAAGTTAAAAATGCTATCAATAAGATCCAATCTAATGTAAATACTCTAACAGCTAGGGTAACTGAGACAGAAGATAGAATTAGTGATCCAGAGGACAAACTGATAGACAAAAAGGATCAGGATGAGGCCTGGAACAAACAGCTAAGAAGCCATAAAAACAGAATTAGGGGGATACATGACGCCGTGAAACATTCCAATGTCAGAATTATTGGGATACCTGAGGGGGTGGAGAAAGAAGACTAGAAGATGCAGTTGAACAAATTCTGGATGAAAATTTTCCTAATCTGGGAAATGGAGCCAGCGTTCGTGCCTTAAGTTCAATGAATCTAGAAAGACCTTGAGGGACTTGGTGAGACTGATGAATCATAATGTTAGACAAGAGCTTCTGAGGGCAGTTAGGGGAAGAGATTCCTTATGTACAGAGGAATGTCTGTCAGAAATAACATCAGACCTGTACATAGAAACCTGGCAAGCCAGAAAGGGCTGGCAAAACAAATTCAGGGCACTAAATGAGATGAACATGCAGCCTAGAATACTTTATCCAGCAAGGTTGACATTCAAAATAGATGGAGAGATAAAGAGCTTTCAAGACTAGCAAGGTTTAAAAGAGTATGTGCCCACCAAGCTGGTGCTGCAAGAAATATTAAGGGGGGTTCTATAAAACAAGAAAGGACCCAGGAGTGTCATAGAACAGAAATTTACAGAGACAATCTATAGAAACAAGGACTTCACAGGCAACATGATGAATTAACTTCTGATCATTACGAATCTTATTTAAAAGGTCTGGAACCTTAACATTCTTTTGCCAGTCAGGATCTTTAGGAATGAATAATCTTCTGGTTAGGATTGTGTTAAAAAACAAAAACTAGAACTTGGTTTGGAACATTCTATAATAGTTATTCTTTTTTTAAAATTAACATATAATGTATTATTTGCCCCAGGGATACAAGTCTGTGAATCATCAGGCTTACATATTTAACAGCACTCACGATAGCACATACTCTCCCCAATGTCCATAGCCCAGCCACACTATACCTCCCTTCCCACCCCCCAGCAACCCTTTGTTTGTTTCATGAGATGAAGAGTCTTTTATGGTTTGATTCCTTCCCGATTCCATCTTGTTTCATTTTTTCCCTCCCTACCCCTCACAACCTCCTGCACTGCCTCTCAAATTCCTCATATCAGAGAGATCATATGATAATTGTCTTTCTCTGATTGACTTATTTTGCTTAGCATAATACCCTCTAGTTCAATCCACGTCATTGAAAATGGCAAGATTTCATTTCTTTTGATGGCTGCATCGTATTCCATTGTATATATACACCACTTCTTCTTTTTCCATTCATCTGCTGACGGACATCAAGGTTCTTTCCATAGTTTGGCTTTTGTGGACATTACTGCTAAAAACATTCAGATGCATGTGCCCCTTCATATCACTATATTTGTATCTTTAGGGTAAGTACCCATAAGTGCATTTGTTGGGCCGTAGGGTAGCTCCATCTTCAACTTTTTGTGGAACCTCCATACTGTTTTTCAGAGTGGCTTGTATTCCTGCACATTCTATCATTCCTCCTACAGCAGTGTAGGAGGGTTCCCCTTTCTCTACATCCTTGCCAACATCTGTCATTTCCTGACTTGTTAATTTTAGCCATTCTGACTGGAGTAAGGTGGTATCTCACTGTGGTTTTGATTTGTATTTCCCTGATACTGAGTGATATGGAGCACTTTTTCATGTGTCTGTTGGATGTCTTCTCTGCAGAAATGACTGTTCATGTTTTCTGACCATTTCTTGATTGGATTATTTGTTCTTTGGGTGTTGAGTTTGATAAGTTGTTTGTAGATTTTGCATACTAGCCCTTTATCAGATATGTCATTTGCAAATATCTTCTCCCATTCTGTGTCTTTTGGTTTTGTTGACTGTTTGCTTTGCTGGGCAAAAGCTTTTGAACTTGATCAAGTCCCTGTAGTTCATTTTTGCCCTTGCTTTCCTTGCATTTGGTGCTGTTTCTAGGAAGAGACTGCTGCAGCTGAGGTCAAGGAGGTTGCAATCTATGTTCTCCTCAAGGATTTTGATGGATTCCTGTCTCACATTGAGGTCTTCCATCCATTTTGAGGCTGTTTTTTTGTGTGGTGTAAGGAAATGGTCCAGTTTCATTCTTCTGCATTTGGTTGTCCAATTTCCCAACACCATTTGTTGAAGAGACCATCTTTTTTCCATTGGAAATACTTTCCTGCTTTGTTGTAGATTAGTTGACCATAGAGTTGAGGGTTCATTTATGGGCTCTCTATCTTTTCCAGTGATCTGTGAGTCTGTTTTTGTGCCAGAACCCTACTGTCTTGATGATTATAGCTTTGTAATAGAGCTAGAAGTCTGGAATTGTGATGCTGCCAACTTTGGTTTTCTTTTTCAATATTCCTGTGGCCATTTGAGGTCTTTTCTGGTTCCATATAAATTTTAGGATTATTTGTTCCATTTCTTTGAAAAAATTAATGGTGTTTTGATAGGGATTGCATTAAATTTGTAGATTGCTTTAGGTAGCATAGACATTTTCACAATATTTATTCTTCCAGTACATGAGCATAGAATGTTTTTCCATTTCTTTATGTCTTCCTCAATTACTTTCATGAGTACTTCATAGTTTTCTGAGTATAGATTCTTTACCTCTTTAGTTAGGTTTATTCCTAGGTATCTTATGGTTTTGTGTGCAGTTGTAAATGGGATCGACTCCTTAATTTCTCTTTCTTCTGTTTTGCTGTTCGTGTATAGAAACGCAATTGATTTTATATCCTGACACTTTACTGAATTCTTATATGAGTTGTAGCAGTTTTGGAGTCCACAGAAAGTATATCTGCAAAGAGTGAGGGTATGGCTTCTTCTTTGCCATTTTAGATGCCTTTTATTTCTTTTCATTGTCTGATTGCTGAGGCTAGGACTCCTAATACTTTGTTGAACAGTAGTGATGATAGGGGACATCCCTGCCATGCTCCTAACTTTAGGGAAAAAGCTCTCAATGTTTCCACATTGAGAATATTTGCTGTGATTTTTTCATATATGACTTTTTTTTTTAAAAGATTTTATTTATTTATTTGACAGACAGAGATCACAAGCAGGCAGAGAGGCAGGCAGAGAGAGAGGAGGAAGCAGGCTCCCTGCTGAGCAGAGAGCCCGATGTGGGGCTCGATCCCAGGACTCTGAGATCATGACCTGAGCCGAAGGCAGCGGCTTAACCCACTGAGCCACCCAGGCGCCCCACATATATGACTTTTATGATATTATGAAGTATGTACCGTCTATCCCTAAACTCTGAAGAGTTTTGATCAAGAAACGATGATGTACTTTGTCAAATGACTTTTCTGCATCTGTTGAGAGGATCATATGGTTCTTGTTTTTTCTTTTATTGATGTAATATATTACATTGATTGAATTGTGGATGTTGAACCAGCCTTGCAGCCCAGGAATAAATCCCACCTGGTTGTGATGAATTAATGTTCTGTTGGATCCTGTTGGCCAGTATCTTGTTGAGAATTTTTACATCCATATTCATCAGGGATATTGGTCTCTAATTCTCCTTTTTGATAGGGTCTTTGTCCAGTTTTAGGATCAAGGTAATGCTAGTCTCATGAAATGAGTTTGGAAGTTTTCCTTTCTATTTTTTGGGAATAATTTCAAGAGAATAGGTATTAATTCTTCTTTACACATTTGGTAGAATTCCCCAGGGAAGCCATCTCTCCATGGGCTCTTGTTGGGAAATTTTTGATGACAGCTTCAATCTCCTTAGTGGTTATGGGTCTGTTTGGGTTTTCTATTTCTTCCTGGTTCAGTTTTGGTAGTTTTTGTGTCTGTAAGAATGTATCCATTTCCTCCAGATTTTCATATTTGCTGGTGTATAGTTGCTCATAATACATTCTTATAATTGTCTGTATTTTTTTTTTTTTGGTGTTGGTCATGATCTCTCCTCTTTCATTCATTATTTTATTAATTTGGGTCCTTTCTCTTTTCTTTTTGATAAGTCCGGCCAAGATTTTATCAATCTTATTAATTCTTTCAAAGAACCAGCTCCTAGTTTTGCTGATCTTTTCTACAGTTATTTTGGTTTCTTTTTCACTGATTTCTGCTCTGATATTTATTATTTCTCTTCTCCTGCTAGGTTTAGGCTGTCTTTGCTTTTCTGTCTCTAGCTCCTTCAGGCATAGGGTTAGGTTGTGTACTTGAGACCTTTTTTGTTTCTTGAGAAAGGCTTATATTGCTATATACTTTCTTCTCAGGACTGCCTTTGTTGTGTGCCAAGGATTTTGAATGGTTGCATTTTCATTTTCATTTGTTGCCATGAATTTTTAAAATTCTTTCTTAATATTCTGGTTGACCCATTCATTCTTTAGTAGGATGCTCTTTAGCCTCCATGTATTTGAATTCTTTCCAACTTGCCTCTTGTGATTGAGTTCTAGCTTCAGAGCATTGTGGTCTGAAAATATGCAGGGAGTGATCCTAATGTTTTGGTACCGGTTGAGACCTAATTTGTGATCCAGAATGTGATCTGTTTTGGAGCATGTTCCATGTGCACTAGAGAAGAACCTTATTCTGTTGTTTTGGGATGGAATGTTCTAAATATAACTGTGATCTCCATCTCATCCAGTGTGTTATTTAAAGCATTTATTTCCTTGTTGATCTTTTGCTTAGATGATCTGTCCATTTCAGTGAGGGACGGTGTTAAAATCCCTTACTATTATGTATTATTGTCAGTGTGTTTCTTTGATTTTCATATTACTCGGTTTATATAATTGGCTGCTACCATGTTAGCGGCATAGATATTTTCAATTGTCAGATCTTGTTGGAAAGACCCCTTGAGTATGATATAGTGTTCTTTCTCATCTCTTGTTATATTCTTTGGCTTAAAATCTAATTTATGTGATCTAAGGATTGCCACCCAGCCTTCTTTTGATATCCATTAGCATGGTGAATTGTTTTCCACCCTTTCGCTTTAAATCTAGAGATGTCTTTGTCTAAAATAAGTTTCCTGTAGACAGCATGTTGATGTGTGTTGTATTTTTATCCATTCTGATACCCTGTGTCTTTTGATTAGGGATATTTAACTCATTTATGTTCAGGGTAACTATTGAAAAATATGAATTTAGTGCCATTGTATTGCCTGTAAGGTGACTGTTACTGTATATTGTACCTGCTCCTTTCTTGTCTGTTACTTTTAGGGTCTCTCTTTGCTTAGAGGACCCCTTTCAATATTTCCTGTAGGGCTGGTTTGGTGTTTGCAAATTCTTTTAATTTTAGTTTTTCCTGGAAGGTTTTTTTGTCTCCTTCTATTTTTAATGAAAGCCTAGCTGGATATAGTATTATTGGCTGAATATTTTTCTCATGAAAGTTCTAAATATATTATGCTAGTCCTTTCTGGCCTTCCAGTTCTCTGTGGTAAGTCTGCTGCCAATCTAATATTTCTACCATTGTGTGTTAGAGACCTCTTGTCCTGAACTGCTTTCAGGATTTTCTCTTTTTCAATGAGACTTTAAAGTTTTACTATTAGATGATGGGGTGTGCACCTATTTTTATTGATTTTGAGGGGGGTTCTCTGTGCATTCTTGATTTTGTTGCTTGTTTCCTTCTCCAAATTAGGGAAATTTTCTGTTATAGCTTTCTCCAATATACCTTCGGCCCCTCTTTTTCTTTCTTCTTCTTCTGGCATCCCAATCATTCTAGTAATCTTTCATCTTATGGTATCACTTATGTCTCGAATTCTCCCCCCATGGTCCAGTAGTTGTTTGTCTCTCTTTTGCTCAGCTTCTTTATTCTCCATCATTTGGTCTTCTATATCACTAATTCTATTGTCTGCCTCTTTTATTTTATCAGTAAGAATCTTCATTTTTATTGCACCTCAGTAATAGCTTTTTTAAAAAGACTTTATTTATTTGACAGAGTGAGACACAGTGAGGTTCCCAATCATTGGTACTGCCGCTTGTTCTTTTTTGTGTGTGTTGAGTTTTTCTATCTTGTCATTTTTTCCAGGTAAGAATAGAAGAATGAGGGTACAAAATACTAAAAGGGTAGCAAGGGTCTCAGAAAAATATACACTAACCAAATCAGAAGAGACCTGTAACGGGGGGAGAAGAAAGAGGGAAAAAAAGAACAAAATATTTATATATTTTGACTGGCGAATAGGACAGAGTCACATACTTGATTTTTGGTATATTTTGGTCTGTTAGTATTTGGTCTGTTAGAAGAAACTACCTCCTAAAACTTTAAAGAAAGAAAAAATATATATATGCAAAAATAAGGTTAAACATGAGGAAGGGATGGAACATGACTGTAAAGATGAAAATTAAAAAGGATTCTAAAAAAGGAATTGATAAGATAAGAAGTTAGTTGAAAAAAGAAAAAAAGAGGAAAGAATGTGATCAGGCTGGAGACTAGAACAAAGCCATGCCCTAGATTTAGAGTATATTTTGATCTATTAGAAGAAATTATATCCCTAAATTTTAAAGAAAAAAAAACCCTATATGTATACAAGATATAAGGTTAAATACAATGAAGGGATAAAATATGATTGTGACAATGAAAATTTAAAACGATTTTGAAAAAATTGTTAAGAAAAAACAGTTAAAAACATTAAAATATGAAAGAGGATTAATAAAAATTATAATAAGAAAAGCATAAAGTTAAAAAAATTTAACTGTGAAAGATTAAAGGATCATGAGAAAAAGACCATGAATTCTATGTTTTGCTTTCCCCTAGCTCTGGAATTCTGCAGTTCACATTGATCAGTAAACTTAGTCCTAGCTGGATGTTCTTGCTGATCTTCTGGGGGAGGGGTCTGTTGTATTGATTCTTAAATGTCTTTGACTGATACGGAATTGCACCACCCTTATCAGGGTCCTGGCTAAGTAATCAGCTCAGGTTCACTCTCCGTAGCATTTGTTTCCTGAACACTTTCCATACAGCTTTGGAGGGTGGGAATGCAGGTGGTGGCCTCCCAATCTCTTGCCCCATAGGAGCCGAGAGCTCAGAGCCCCACTCCTCAGTGCACCCTCAGAGAAAAGCAGTCAACCCCTCCCATCTTCCTGGTCTCTGTCCACACTCCAAGCTCACCCAGCCTTTGACTGAGAGTTTCTATCTCTGGAGAACAGCCCCATTTGGAGTCTCCAAACCCAGCATATTCCTATAGCATATTCCTGTGTCATTCCTCCCAGGGGAAGAAGAAGGGGGTCTCCCCAGATCTGCTGCTCGTGGGGTCCATGCTTGAAGTTCAGTGACCTGACTGTGCCTTGGATCATGGTTTTAAGGTAATCCAGAGCTGAGAGTGCACTGCTTGCTTCCATCTCTGTGGCTAGCTTCTCCAGTCCAATACTTGGGAGCTCTGCCACACTCAGACATCCCTGGCATTTTTGTGTCCCCACAGGTCCTGAGACCACTCTGTTTCCACAAGGGCTCCACCCCCCACTTAGCCTCTAGAGTGACTTCCATCAGTGGAGCAGACTTCTAAATGTTCTGATTTTGTGCTCCGCTGTTCTCTCATTTGCCTGGAGCCAGCCCCTCCCGCCATGGTCTATCTTCCTTTTGTTTCTGATTCACTTCGCATGTCCTACCCTCCAGAAAGTGGTTGATTTTATGTTCCTAGAATTGATGCTCTTCTCTTCTGTCTCCTGTTGAGTTTGTAGGTGTTGAGAATGGTTTGATAACTATCTAGCTGAATTCCTGGGACCTGGTGATATTTCAGTATCCTACTCCTCCACCATCTTGCTCCTCCCCCAAATAGCTATTCTAATGACTTAATATTTCCTTTTAGATGATCTAAAATTATGCACTTGCCTACTTATCTCAACCCATATTGAATAGGTTGTCAAGTATATAATTTTATTTTCACTAGTGATTTTTCAAATGCATCTTGTACTCTTTCTATTCCCTTTTACCTGCCTCTATTGACCATCACTTTTTAAACTCTTTCTATCCAACGTTACTCTTTCTTGTCCAACGTTAGCTGAAATGTCACACTCCTCTGAGAATGTTTTCATGACCTCTCCAGGCAGCACTGAACATGTTCCATAGACTTGAGAATTCTTCCAATGTGTATCCCTTTGTTATAGTCATTGATTTCTCATGTTTTTCTTCTGTGGCTATAGTGACCATTTCCTAATTTTTTTTTAACATTTTTAAAAAATTTATTTTATTTGATGACAGAGATTACAAGTAGGCAGAGAGGCAGGCGGAGAGAGAGAGAGAGAGAAAGGAGGAAGCAGGCTCCCTGCCGAGCAGAGAGCCCGATGCGGGACTCGATCCCAGGACCCTGAGATCATGACCTGAGCCGAAGGCAGCGGCCTAACCCACTGAGCCACCCAGGCACCCCCTAATGGTTTTGTATTCTTAATACTTAAAACAGTATCTAAAAACATGGTAGGCACTCAAATAGAAAAGTTTAGATGTCTTCAGAAATTCTCTGTGGTTGGTTTTCCTCAAGATAATTGTCATAAGCACTGGATATTATACACAACTGATGAATTATTTAACACTATATCTGAAACTAATGATGTACTCTATGTTGACTAATAGTATTTAAATTAAAAAAAGTAGTTGTCTTAAGTTCATGACAGAAGAAACAAGTTTCTCTGGTGCTAATTTTAAATATTTTGCTTTTGGGGTTAATTTTAGTTGCAGAATCTTTTAGAACCTCTGTTTATCATTGTTAAAATATCTATGGTGCCCAGAGCAATCTATATTTTCAACACCATCCTGATCAAAATACCATTGGCGGTTTCCAAAGTGCTGAAACAAGTAATCCTAAAATTTGTATAGAACCAAAAGACCATGAATTGCTAAGGAAATGTTGAAAAAGAAAAAGCTGAGGGCACCACGTTGCCTGATTTCAAACTTTATTACAAAGCTGTGATCACCAAGACAGCATGGTAGTGGCACAAAAACAGAAACATAGACCAATGGAACAGGGTAGAGAGCCCAGATATGGACCCACAACTCTATGGCAAATAATCTTCGACAAAGCAGGAACAAAATATACAGTGGAAAAAAGATAGTCTCTTCAATAAATGGTGCTGGGAAAATTGGACAGTTATGTATAGAAGAACGAAATTTGACCATTCTCTTACACCATTTGCTAAGATAAACTCAAAATGGATGAATGGCCTCAATATGAGGCAGGAATTTATGAAAATCCTAAAGAGAACATAGGCAGTAACCTCTTCAGCATTGGCCACAGCCAGTTCTTTCAGGACACATCTCCAAAGGCAAGGGAAACAAAAGTGAAAATGAACTTTTAGGACTTCATCAAGATAAAAAATTATCTGCACAGCAAAGGCAACAGTCATCAAAACAAAGAGGCAATCCATGGAATGGGAGAAGATATTTGCAAATGACACTACAGACAAAGGGCTGATATCGAAGATCTATAAAGAACTTCTTAAATTCAACACCCCAAAACCATAATCCAGTCAAAAATGGACAGAAGACATGAAGAGACACTCCTCCAATGAAAACATGCAAATGGCTAGCAGACATGAAAAAATGTTCATCATCATTAGGTAGTCATCAGGGAAATTCAAATCAAAACCACACTGAGATACCACCTTACACCAGATAGAATCACAAAGATTAACACTGCAGGAAACAACAAATGTTGGAGAGGATGTGGAAGAAAGGAGAATCCTTCTACACTGTTGGAAGGAATGCAAGTTGGTGCAGCCACTTTGGAAATCAGTGTGGAGATTCCTCAAAAAATTAAAAATAGAGTTACACCATGACCCAGCAATTGCACTACTGGTTATTTACCCCAAAGATACAGATGTAGTGAAAAGAAGGGCCATATGCAACCCAATGTTCATAGCTGCAATGTGCACAATAGTGAAACTGTGGAAAGAGCCAAGATGCCCCTCAACAGATGAATAGATAAAGAAGATGTGGTTCATATATACAATGGATTATTACTCCACTATCAGAAAGAACTTTTACATCAACATGGTGGGACTAGAGATTATGCTGAGTGAAATAAGTTAAGCAGAGAGTCAATTATCATATACTTTCACTTACTTGTGGAACCTAAGGAATAATATGGAGGATATTAGGAGAAGGAATGGAAAAGAGAAGGGGCAGAATTAGAGTGAGATACGAACCATCAGAGGCTGTGGACTCCAAGAAACAAACGGAGGGTTTTAGAAGGGGGTGGAGTGGGGAGATGGGTGAGCCTGGTTGTGTAAGGAAGGCATGTATTGCATGGAGCACTGGGTGTTATATGTAAGCAATGAATGTTGGAATACTACATCAAAAACTAATGATGTATTATAAGGAGACTAACCCAACACAATAAATTTTTTTTTAAATCCCTGTGTTTATCATCTCCATAGAGAATATATATACCACTGTTTTAATATGAATTGCTTTATGTAAATTGTGCCTGGTAAAATACTTCATGACATGCACAAATGGATACCTCAAATGTTGTTCTTTATTAGAGTGGAAATGAGTTTAGCTACATAAAAACTTTAAGGACTAAAATGGACCATTTTTTAGCAAAATTTTTATATACCAGGCAAGGGTGGAAAGAAAGGAGACAGGAAGAGAGTTAGCATTTTAAAAAATATATATATAGTGAAATGTCATTGTTAAACATTGTGATAGGTACCATAAAGGCAATTATTTAAAGGTTTTAAAAATTTGAAGTAGGAATTTGCTACCTCACTATTTGGGAATAGTATGTCAAGAATGAAATAAGCTAAAATAAATATCTCACATACTCATGTCCACGTTTCGGAGATGAGAAAACTGGGACTTAAAGAGATGAAGTTGCTTGCTAAGCCTAACCTACAGTAAGACTCTAAATGCACTTCATTCTCATTCTAAAACCAGTTCTGTATGCTTTTCAATGAAAGTGGAATAAAACAAACCAGTGCTACTTCCTTCCATTTTACTTCCAAACTGGACTTTGTATTCATCCTGCATACTTTTTTTTTTCTTCTGCTTGTAAAAGGTGTCCCAACTTGTCCATACTAATATCTCTCTTTTCTAGATTTACCTCCTTTCTCTGGTTCTGCTTCTCTTGGCTTCAGTTTACATGTAAGTTCGGATCTTCTTCATTCTCAACTATAGTTATCCCTCAGATTCTCTATTCTGAACTTGGACACCTGTCCTACCATTTAGAAACATGCAAATGAAGCTTATTTTCCTCATTAAATTCTCTGATTATGCTCCCATTTGTTTAATCAAATGAGTAACTGGTATCACTGGCAGTATCTTAAATCTAAAGCTAGGTTTGTCTCTTTTTACCCTTACTGTATGTAAGATATCCCTTACTGTCTGATGTTTTTTCCCTTTCTTCTCCCTTTGATTACCTTTGCTGTCTCATAAACATTTGTAGACTCCAGAGGTGAAAATGTAAGCCTTCTCCTCTTTTTTTTTTTTTTCCTGTGCTTTCTTCCCATTTATTATAATCCATGTTCTTTAACTTCAGCTAAAATTACAATATTATCATTTTCCATCTTTACACTGAGCTTCTGGTTAACATTTTTAATTATCTGCAAGACCATTCTAGTAGGAGATTCCATGGGCTGTTTAAAATTGATGTGCCTTAAATATAATTTCATATACTTCTCCATCCTCAGTGTGTAAAATGTCTTTCTGTTTCTATATATTGGTAAATAGGGTCATAATAGACCTAGTGGTTCAAAATAAATGCCTCAGATCCACTTTCAAAGCTTGCTTTTTAATACCATTTCCTTTAATATCCCTGAACTCTCGTTATTTCCAAATACATTCTGTTTTTTTCAGCATTCACCTCTATTGCATTATGGCCGACCTTCCTCTTCATCTTCCTATACTACTACCTGCTAACTAGTTTCTTCCACCTTCAGGCTATGCTTTCTAAAACAGATTTTTCACTTTCAAGCATCCATTGGTTCTTTGTTGTCTATACTGCATAGAATTCTTAGGATTGTGTGCAATGGGGATAGGTCAGAATTTCAAGTGAGTCATCATGTGTTCTCTGAAGAAACAGTCAGTATACATAATCTTTTCATGATAAAGAGGTTAAGAAAGTGAAGCTGCATGAAATATTCTTGGATGAAGTTAGACATAGTTACACTATGCGAGTAAAAAACATCGTAGGGAACATGAGGGAAAAGTCCCAGATTCTTACCTAGCATAGCTTGCTGTTAACAATCTCACATTGACATTTGTATTTTTTAAAATATTTTCATGTTTTTTATTTTTTATTTTTTTTAGAGAGTATGTGTGCATGCATGCAAGAGCAGGGGTGGGGGAAGTGCAAAGGGCTAGGGGGAGAGAATCCCAAGTAGGCTCTCCACCCAGTGCCAAGCCTGAAGTGGTACTTGATCTCATGATCTTGAGGTCATGACCTGAGCTGAAGTTAACAGTCAGATGCTCAACCCACTGAGCCACGTAGGTACACCCTGACTTCTTTTATTTCTGTCACTACAGTTCTCAACCAGTGGTTTATTTGGTTTATTTATACTTTGTTACTAGACCCTGCCATTTCACATCCTTTCTGTATTAGTTTCATTTTGCTCCTGTGACAAATTACCATAAATTAAGTAGTTTAAAATAACTCAATTTTTGATGTTTTAGTTATGGTGGTTAGGAGTTCAAAATGCATTGGACTCACCTGGTTAAAATCAAAGTGTTGGTATGACTGCATATTTTCTGGAAGATCTAGGGGAGAATCTGCTTTCTTGCCTTTTCATTTTCATTCCTTGACACATGTCCTCTTCCTCCATGTTTAGCATGCATCACTCCAATCTCTGACCTTTGCCTCCATCCTTATATTCTATCTCTGTGAATATCATTCTTTCACTGCCCTTTTATAAGGATGCTTTTTATTGCATTGTGCTTACTTGAATCATAATCTCCCATTGCAAAATCCTTAATTGAATTACATCTTCAAAATTCCTTTGACATACGAGGTAACATGTTCACTAGTCCCAGGATGTGAATGTGTTTGTGGGTGGGCATTATTCTGTCTACCAGAGTGACAATTCCATTATACTTTATCCTAGACCCAGAAGTCTCTTTACCTTAAAAAAAAAATCTTTCCTTTATGACCTAACTATGCTTCTTCCTCTGAAAGCTCTTTGCTGTGACTCTGCCAGACCAACCTGAAGCAGAATTAATAGATTTCTATCTCTATTCCCTCAGCACATTATACTCACCATATGGCAATAGGGCCAGTCTAATTAAGTAGGTAAGCATTTGTTTCCTTTATTGGTCTGTGAGCCTTCTTTATTAGAGTGCATTGCATTGTCTTTGTGTCTCCACTACACCATAGCATAGCATCTTGTAACTACTATATGTTGAATAAGTCTTTACCAAATGATGAGTTGGAACACCAGAATTCAACTTCATGTAATAGTAGCCACATTCAATCTGTCATACATTCACTTTTTCAGCTAAAATTTACTGAGAATTGGAAATAAAAAGATGAATAAAACATGTTCACCCTGATGGGACTTCAAGTCTAGGAAGATAGAAAGACATAAAATTAAAGAGATAAGCTAATAGCTTGAGGTAGGCTATAAAGAAAGCTGGTATATATAGAAAGTTTCTCAGATGAGAGGATGTAAGTTGTATCTATGATAGTGTTAACAATAATGGCAACAGCATCAACTGTAGTGTAAACAGTAACAATAGCAGCTTTCATTTATTGACTTTGTTGTCTACCTCTTCTAGGTACTATGCTATATACTGTAATGATACCTATTTTTCAAATGAAGAAGCTAGTCACAGAGAGGTTATTTGCCCAAAATGATATAGCTAATAGGTGGTGAAAGTAGGATAAGAACCTAGACTGATTGCCCAAAACCACTGTAATATGCTCATTCTCTTTAAGGTGTATAGTGGTTTACACGAAGTTACATGGTGATGGTATTAACAGGACACAGGCAGATAATTTCAGGTCCGTCCATCCATAATTTGAAGCTACTGGAAATTAAGTCATTGATACGATGAGCCATCATGTGACAATAAGAATGTACAAAGAACATCACTATATTTATATATAGTTGGTATTGGGATTTGTGGGTAAGGATTTTAATTATGCAACAAGTATAGTAAAGCTTTGATGTTTATGAGTAGATACCTTTGATCTGTCTTTCAAGATAAAGTATAATAAATTATATCAAAGAGGTTTGTAAAGATTATTGTAGGTTGATCAAAATGTTGAATCTGTGATATGCCATATATTTCTTCCCTAATACACAGCATTTCAAGAGGCTCAATTAAAGATCTAGATGTTACCAAATTGCTGCTTTCCAAATCAATTTAGTTTTAAGAAATAAAATTGTAGACTAGCTTGTGTGCAAAAATAGAAACGAAATGACTGATGAAGTAGTATTTTGAACAAGAGTAAAGTAATAAGATAGTTAAGCTGGAAGGTCCTGCAGTGTATAGTTGAATCCTGGAGTTTCTTGGGTAATGCTGATTAAACTCACCCTGAGAGAGGAACTGATTCTCATGGCTAACCGGAAGGCTGAAGATACCAACTTGAAGATTTCCTGCAGCTCTAGTTGGTGCAGTGGCTGGGAAATGGGATTCAGGTTTTAGGATCCATGACTCAGGCTTGCACGGTAATGTGGCAGTTCGTCAGATATGTTTGATGAGTTGGTTTTTCAGGCTAGGTTTCATTTATGTCTTTATGTGAACTCAAGGTCCTTGGTTAGAAAACTGAAACAGGCTATCGTCATTTAAAGGAGCTAGAGTTAAAATAGCTTATTTACAGTGCTTAGTTTAAAAATTCACTGACTTTCTGACTAAAGTGATGATGGTATCACTTTACTGCAAGTGAATAGATAGTGATTTTTGTCTTCTGAATTAAAATGTGTCTTAACAGACTTTTATTAATGCAAATGAATTAATCATTTAGAAATATTCAGAGGTGAAAAAAATATTCAGAGGTATCTGCAGCAATAGGAGAGCAAAATATGTGACTGTCAAACTACCATTTCAGCTTCCTCATTTTTAATAAAGTCATAGCAATTGAAAGTTGAATATGATCAGTCCTCAACTGTCTTGGAAAGAAACTTGTGCTGTCATGGATTGACAATATATTTGAACTGTGTTCTGACTTGCTACTTTTTGAAATTCAGTCTTTTACCTCTAATATCTCAGTCTTACACAAAAATAAAAGAGGGGTGATTTTCCAAGAAATACAGTGTTTCATTTTAGTTAATTTCAAATGAAATTTATCTCCCTTTTGAAATCTAAACACCAGGCTAATTTCCCTTCTAGTATACCCCTGAGAGCCTTGTAAAAGGAAGAAATGATATATCTTTCTGTAGCTATCAGAGACAGCGTACTTATTTTCAATAGACAGTCTTAAAATTCTCTTGAAGTATCTTTTAGAGATTTTTGAAAGAGAATTATAAAATTATAATTAAATCTTTACAGAGGGAAATTTATTATTTCTTTTTGATGGGAAAGAATTATACAGAATAAAATCATATTCTATTGTAACATGGAACATTAAAAAAGTCAGTGTTTGGTAATTTATATTAAAAATCAATTGTTAGTGAAATAGTCTTTTTGAAGGGATTGTTTCTACTTACATAAATGCAGTTAAGTACTCTAAAGAGAAATTAAAAATGTTTAAGTGATCTTAAGATTTTAAAACAAGCTGGGGGCCCCATGGAGACATAATTTTGGCACTACCTGTTTGGATTTTGCTTAGCAACCACACATATAGGAAAACATACAGATTCTGTTCACATTCTTTGCTCTTGTGATCCCCACTGCCCCAATTGTGTGCACGATCAAAAGTTGAATAAAAATCTTAACATATTGCTATATATTTTTAAAATATATGTTTTTCTTTTTTATCTTTGCTTTAGGGAACAGCCTTTAAAAGCTGGAAGATGAAAGCTCCGATTCCACACTTGATTCTCTTATATGCTACTTTTACTCAGAGTTTGAAGGTTGTGACCAAAAGAGGCTCTGGTAAGCAGTGTATCTTTCTTTATTCTCCTTTTATGGCTTGAAGTGATGGTGCTACATTTACACATGTGCCATTTGTGGAGAGATTGATAATTAATGGGGGCCCATGTTGTGGAAGTATTGCAGACACATTTTTAGATGAATGGAGATTATTCACAGGGAATTAGAAAGATGGGAATAGGTTGAAAAAAATGTAGCTTATATAATCAATTACTATGAATTTGAAGGGATTTAAAACCAAAAGCTTGTACTTTTATTTATTTTATAATATGATTTTCAATATTTGTTTATGAAGAGTGTCATTTTAACTTTTGCATGGAAATATTGTGACTTATTTTCATGTTAACTTTACTGTTACCATTTCAATATCAGCTATGCTTTGGGCAGATTCTTTTTAGGGTTGTACTTCAGCTGATTTGCTAGATTATTTTGCAGGTATTTAAAGAAAGCACCAGAGTTATTAAATAAAAAATGTCATGGGGGAAACATCCTAACATGTTAGTAGAAAAGTACAGAGGTAAAGTAGAATGGCAATAGGAAAGGAGCTGCTAAACAGAATAGCGTTGAAATTTATGGAAAACTTTGTGTTATAAGACATCTTGGTTTTCAGTTGACTGTTGCAACTTAGAGTGAGTGAAATATATGAGGCTATTGAATAAATACTGTTACCAGTATGAAGTTTCATTTTGTCTAATAAGTGACAAGTGACTTGCCACACTCACATTTTATGTGGGGTTACAGAATTTTTGAAGCTATAGTTTTTGAGTATAATGGAGGAAGAAATGTGTTTAGTTGCGAGAACTAGAATGTGTTGTATGTTAGCTCTAGAGAGACAGTGGGAAAATGAAGAGTTAATGTGTAAGAGGCTGCAAGGTGTTGTGATTATTAAGAATTGTATAAACAAAAGTATCTTGGGAATTCAGAAAGGAGAAGGAATGAAATGGCCTAGATGGGGCTACAGCAACCATTCTCAGTCCCTTAGATTAAGAGGCTCCAAACTCATATTGATTATCTTATGAAAAAGTCCACGTGCAAGGGAAGTAAAGAACAAGTCTGCTCTCATGAGCCCCCCTCCTCCTTTGGATGAAAGTCTGGGGAGGAATTGAGGGATATTTGTGCATATATGGACAAGGGGATGATGTAAGATTGAGAATAAAAGGAATTTTATTGAGCCTCTTGGCTCTAGAACTTTTTGGTTATTGCACAGCTGTTGTATCTGCCATTGATGTGGTTGTAGACAATGGGAAAAATAGTGTTTCTATGTTGACACATTATTTCATATGTTCCTCCTGGTGGATTTTTTTAAATGGAGAAAATTCTAGAGCAAGATTATGATGTGGTGACTTTCATAATTCCAGTGGGTTACTGGCAAATACCAGATGTTTTTATTTCTTTTTCTGCCACTTGTACAGAAAGTTGAGCATACCTATGGGAGTTACAGTAGATACAAGAGGGAGCAGGTAGTGAAGGAAGCTGGTAATTTCTACAACAGTGCTGTTTTCTCCAATGGCAATTTACATTAAAAGCAATTAACATGGATATTTGATATACTGGCTGCATAGAAGGGAAACACTTAACTGTCCAAGTTTTAAAACAAAATGAAACTATTAAAATAGAAATATTGAATGAATCTTAAAAAGCTTAATTTTTTCTGGTTATGACACTTGGTTACATAAAATTTTTTTCGTTCTTTTTGTGTATGTCAGATTTAAGATTAGTATATTAAAGTGCAAATGTGACTTTTTTTCTACCATCAAATAGTGGTGACAAGTCTAGTCTATATAAATTGTAATTTGGGGGAAAAACTTCTATTAAATCGGGATTTACTTTGTTTGTTTGAGTAGCAAGGGAACAATGCTAGAAATTTGGGACAGTTAGAAAATCCATAACTCCTTCTGCTCCAGAGACCTGAGAAAACTCAGTGACCTGTCTCAAAATCAATTTTCTATTTTAATGATAGAATTATTTTAAGAGAGTGGTCATAAAATGCTGCTCTACGTTTGGCAGAAGTTCTAAGACTTTGTTCTCCTCTATTAACAAATGTAGTTGCCACATAGACACTTAATATCTCCCAAGCCAAATGTGTTTTCGGTATCATAATGTAAAAATGATAAATAAGGCAGATACTGAGATTAAGTGGCAGGTTTGATTTATTTTTCTGTGTGATGTGAATTAAGATAGCTTCTCCCACTATGTGTGTTAAGACCCAACTATAAAAGTCTGTTTGTATGATTTTTGAATACTAAGCATGCAATTTAGGAATAAATAATATTACTTTACCCATATACTTTCGTAGCTGACACTCATTTCAGCTGATGCCTGTTACCATGTCACCTTTGTCAAGAGGAACAGATATGTAGCTTACTAAAGAGCATCATTACTGATATCCATAGATCAAGTAGAAGAGGAGTGCACTTGGCATCTTCTCCTTAAAAGATTAATGGCTCAGTCTTCATGCCGAGTCCAACCTAGGAAACCAGAGGCACCAAGGCCAGGGAATAAAAATCAGTTTTTGATGTTTGATTTCACATACTAACCAAGAGGGCTATTTATCCTTGTTCTTATCATTTAATTGTTTTTTTTATTTTTAATTTTATATATCTTTTTGAAAATACAGTAAACATCATTTAAAACCCAATGTTTTTCATGTGTCTTTTGCTAAAATACTATTTTTAATTCACTGTGACTACTAGAAAACAAGAACTAGATATTTTAATAACTAAGAGCATACTAAACATGATTATAGTACACATTAGGAATGCTGAATTTTTTATGTCACATCACTTGTTTATAACATTGACTTTAGATAAACACATATGGCCATTCCATAAAAATGTAGAAGTAGGTATTTGTTTCTTACTAGCAGAACTAATTTGAAAGCAATAGGAACTCTTCATAAACAGGCTGGAGATGTAATATTTTTATCACATTGCCTTACACCCCCATTGCTATGAATTTAAGGAACAAATTAAGTATAATGAAATTATGTCATCATAACATTCTTGGTTGAAATATTAAAAATTGAGTTTTATGACATTTTGGGTTAAATATCACATTTGGGTGTGTGTGTGTGTGTGTGTGTGTGTGTATATATGTATATGTATATGTATATATACATATATACATATATATGTATATAGACACTAGATTCAATCCTTGCTTGTTATAATCATATATGTGTGTATATATATATCTAGTGTCTATATACATATATATGTATATATATATACACACACATATATGATTATAACAAGCAAGGATTGAATCTAGTGTCTCAGGTCATGTTTTAAAGTTTTGCCTACATTTAGAATGAAGGCCTTTAATATCACTGGGAGTAGATCTTTAGCCTTTGTACCCAATAGATTTTCTTTTGCAACAATTTTCTACCTTGTTTTTAGTTTTTATAAGCAGCACTTGAAGAAAGAAGCAAAGATTTTCAGTAATACCCATTCTCCTCTAGTTTATGAAGCACTGTAGCAATTCAGTAAATAAATATTTGAGTTGCTGTCATTTGTTGAATTCTGTACAAAAACCCATGTAAAGCAAATGCTTGCTTGGAGAGTCTGTATCTCCACCAGTCCAGTAAGGTTAGCTTAATGTTCTCGTTGGTATGTGTGAGTGGGTGGGTGAGTGAGTGAGTGTGTGTGTGTGTCTGTCTGTCTGTCTCTCCTTCTCTCTTCCCTTTTTCTTCCCTTTTCTCATTTCTTCCTTTCCTTCTCTTTGTTGCCTCCTCTTGCTTTCTCCTCTTTTTCTCTCCTCCTTCCACCCCTTTGTCCTTTTTTTAATTAGTGTATTTGTCTGCAAACAAAACAACCTATTTTGAATATTCCCACTGTGTATTTGTAGAACTTCTTTTTAACTACAAAAATACTGTCATTACTTTGTTTGAAGGGTTAAAGTCCATGAAATACCATGTCTTCAAAAGGTTATTTCAAGAGTGTAGCATGGACTCTGTTCAAAATGGCTATTACATATTTTTTATTTTGTGTGACTAAGAGGATATAGAATATGATTCAGAAGCAGGGGTATAATATAAACTGTTAAAAGACTGTTATGTACAAAGTATGGGTATAGTATTTGTCTGCAAACAAAAGAACCAATTTTGAATATCCCTACTGTTTATTTGTAGAACTTCTTTTTAACTACAAAAATACTGTTATTACTTTGCTTGAAGGGTTAAAGTCCATGAAATACTATATCTTCATAGTATTGTTTGGGAACTAAAGTATGAGTTGTGATTTGGTCCAAGAGTTGGGGTTGTGGAATATAAATTGAATCCAGAGGGACCTGGATATAGAGAATTGGGAACAGAAAGGGATCCATACCTTTTTGTTGTTGTTGTTGTTGTTTTGTATTTTGTTTTGTTTCTCTTTGCTTTCATAATCATCTATAAAACGTAAGATGATGAGTGCAAGTGCCATGATTTATATATACTTATAACCTCCACAGTGTCACATATGATACGTGTTTTAGAGTCTGGAGTCCATGATGATTACATGAATGTATGAATGCGTGACTTTAAAGTTTAGGTTGGATTACATCAGTGAGGATGCTACAAGTGTTAGGAAAATAAAGGTAAAATAGGCATTTAGGAAAAACATTTTTTCTTAAATAGAAATTAGTATAATGTATAATATGAGACTGTTGAAGCAAAAGATATAAACTCAGAATAAGCAGTATCTAAGAAATACTAAGAGTTTATATGAAGACAATGAACCTTTGCAAATCACGAGTTTCTTCACGAGCTTGGAGTGCACTTCAAAATCTTCCAGAAGGCAAGGAAAGTGATTCTTTAAATATTATTGCATAGGAATTTTACTATATTTAGTTCTGCTTCAAAGAAGTATTGTCATTATGCAAGCATTTTGGTTTTAATGGTATTGCTCAATATAGATCACTGGGTAAAGGATGTAGTGTAGTTCATGATTACTGACACACATTAAGTAAGCAACTGACTTCAGTATAGAAAAAAAAAAGTATTCACAATTATTTAGAGCATATGGAGAATAGTAGGTGGCTATAGTACTACAAACCAAAGAGTATATCTTATTCTAGAAGGTATTTAGGATGTGTAAAAGCTACTAAAACCAGTCAGCTATTAGAGAGTAAAAGGTTTACAACAGGAAGTTTATCTTCTCTTTATTCTAGAACACGACAGTGGACACCTGTTTATGTAAAATGTTTTAGATTCAGTTCTTTCTGACAGCAAAAGGAAGTCATCTCTCAAGAGGTTCTGATCTTTGTTATTTCTGGATCTCCATTTTTTAAGAGAAATAAATTATGCTACTGTGTAAAGAAATTGAGATTTAACTGAACAGGAGTGAGAAAGTTTGGTGGGGTGTTTCCATTTCATGCCAATGTGATTTATGAGTATCAGCCTCGTGAACATTCCAGAAAGTCAGTGAGCTTAATTCCACATGATTAAGAAACAATCTAGTCCCCAGCATCTGCCTTTTATTATGGTACTATGTATTTATTCCCAATTTGCCAAATACGTAAAAAAAGTATGAAGTATTTCTCCTGTTTTTCCTTTGGGATAGCTTATAAGAGCAAACTTCTGAGGCTTTGTTTCTTTACTTTTTGAAAAAAAAAAAGTACTTTGATTTTTCTTGGAAAAAATTCCCCTCTTCTATGTTCTTGTTTCTAAAATAAATCTTGAAATTAGGTCTAGAATAATTTTAGTATTCATTTGAAATAATGAATTAGACGAAGTCTAATGAACAAATGGACAACCCTGACAAAATTATCCAGCATATTTTTTTAAATAATCATCTGATATATGTAAAAATTTCACCATAAACTTGTTCACCTTTAGTTTTCAGTACGATTTTATATAGAGTTAGTGTAGATTAAGGTCATTTGTGGAGATTGATGCCTGCTTCATCATGAATTTACATGAAGAAGATAAAAGTCCATGTGGATGAGTCTTGCAAGTTAAAAAGGATTTAAGTGGAAGAAGAATACTTCAAGTTAAAAAATATATCAGTGTGGTACTGTATCAAAGGAATAATAAAATATATATCCTTTTACATATGTAAAGGGATAAATGAGCAGTAGGTGCAGAAGTGAGGAGCCAGTCATGATGAACATTTTAAGTCACATTAAGAAATTGATGTTCATTCTAGAGATAACACAGAAGTGACCACTGGTGGGCCAGCAGATGAGCCCCTGATCCATGATGAGTCTACTGTAGGCTTGAAGATGATCCAGGAAGTGTCTTGGAAATTAGGGACACTTTTGTGTTAGTATCCTATTGCTACTTTCACAAATAAGCAAAAAAGTTCAGTGGCTTAAAGCAACATAAATTTACCATCTTATGATTGTGGAGGTCAGATGTCTGAAATAGGTTGGTAGGACTGTGTTCTTTGTGCAGCCTCTAGGAAATCTGTTTCAGGTTGTTTTCGTGCTTCCATTGGCTGCCTACATTTTATAGCTTACGGTCCCCCATCACTGCAACTTCTGCTTATGATACATATCTCTTTCTCTGGCTCTGACTTTCCCTGCCTTCCTCTTTCCCTTTTAAGGGACCTTGTGATTACACTGGAACTGCACAGGTAATCCAGAAAAATCTCCCCATCCCTAGATCCTTAATTTAATCAGATCCACAAAGTCCCTTTTGCCATGTCATGTAACAAAGTCATGTGTTCCAGGAATTATGATGTAGACATATTTGGGGAGGTGAGTGCATTATTCTGTCTGCCATTACTGATAATTACCTTAGTCAAACAAATCTATTATTGCATTTGGACTACAGTTTAGAGAATAGGTGGTCAGTTAAAAACTAGATAGGAATGGGAGAAGTTGAAAATTTTTTCCTGAAGGAGACCATGTGATTTGTTATCTATGAAAAAAGGAGATGAGATGGGGGACAGAAGGAGGAAAAGGGAAAAGAAAACAGGGAAGAGAGAAAAGGAGACAGGAAAGAAGGAAAAGAATCTAGTGATGCTTTGGGTCTTGATAACTTTTAAGTTTCATCTGTACCCTGCAAATATGTTCTAAAAAATATCCACCATTTTTTTGGTGATAATTTAAATGAGTCTGTTTCTTTCAATCAAAACTGCCTGACACAAAAATTATTTCCTGACTCAAAGTAACAACAATGAAAATAGGAAAGAAAAGCAACTTTAAAGTTAGAATCCATTGAGTTTGATGATTAGATGGACATTTGAAAAATAAGCGTAGAGAGTATAATTCTGTAATAGGATTAGATGTCATCAATCATATTAAAAGTTTCCAAAGAACACAGACTCAAAAGGACCGCTTATTTAAATAAAACAGCAGGGGAGTCTTTCTGATTAAGATGAAGCCCCAAAAGTAGATTGAGCACAGAGTTTGAAGAGTTTCATATGCCTTGCCATGGGATTTTGGATTTTATTTTGTATAACAAAAATTTTGGCTGAAATATTTAATTACTTTGTAAATCCCTTTAGTAGTAAACTTGGTCTGTGAGGTTGGGCCTCAGATTTGTCAGACCTATGTACTGGGGTGTCTTCTATATACCATAAAGATGAAACTCCTTGATAAATATGTAGTAGTGCTACACAAGTGTTTGTAGCAGCCCATCAGTAAAGCTGCCTTTACAGAAAAGAAAAGACACACACAGAGTCAAGCTATAAAGGGTCACACATGTCAGTGGCATGGTCAGATCAGTTTTGAACAGATAAAACTCCTGGTAGGATAGAATGTATTGGGGTTCCAGTGTGATCAGTCAGGGATTCAATAAAAATCATATTGAGCTACACTCAATATGAGCCTGAAAAGCAGTCAGCTGGACTGAAACATATTTCTAGAGAACCGTAAATGTGGACAAGTAAATGTTTGGAGATAATAAGTTATATTGATTGTGTCACCAATTAGGAGGAGGGGCTTCCCTCCTTTCCCCCCTGGGAGACACAATGAAATGAGTTCAGTTTGGAGCATATGAGCTGTGGCAATCACTGAAAATATTGAGCTGATGGATTTATGGGTTTGGAGTTATACTATTTCCTGTGGCTGCCATAACAAATTACCACAAGCTGGTGGATTTAAAACAATAGAAATATATTCTCTCACAGTTCTGGAGCTAGAAGTTCAAAACCAAGGTGTCAGCAAGGCCACATTCCCTCTGAAGACTCTTTAGGAGAATTCTTCCTTGTCTTTTCTAGCTTCTGGTGGCTTCAGGTATTCCTTGGTTTGTATCTGCATAGTTCCAGTCTCTCTGCCTGCATCTTTGCATGGCTTTCTCCTTTATATCTTTAATCTCCCTTTGCCTTTCTCTTGTAAGGATACTGGTCATTAGATTTAGGGTCCACTTCAATAATTCAGGATGATCTTGAGATCTGAAAGCTACTGTCAGGTTTTAGTTGTGTTTGTGTGTATATTAAACATAATCAGTATATTGTAAGTGTTGTTTGTTTTATATAGTTTGCTCAATTCTTAGGAGTTATTTTATTATTTTCTATTTAGGTAAAACAAAAGTAAAACTCTTGTTTGTCCATGATAATGAGATGTGTATGTAGAAAGGATAACATTTCTCCAACCAAAAATTCTTTTACCTAAATCTGAAATGTTTGCTTAGACTAATCTCCTGAAAGTAGGGTAATACTGATTCAATTTTCTTTCTCTTATTTTATATAAACAAATAGGAAAGCTTGCTTACAAGGATATTGAAATGTGTCATGGTTAGTGGTTTTTGATGTAGTGTTCAGTATTCAATTCATTGGTTAAGTATAACACCCAGTGTTCATCACATCACGTGCTCTCCTTAATACTCATCACCTGGCTACCCCCTTACCCCACCCCTTCCCCTCTGAAACCTTGAGGTTGTTTCCTAGGTTCCATAGTCTCTCATGGTTTTCCTCCCTCTCTGATTTCTCCCCCTTTGGATTTCCCTACCTTCCCTTATGGTCCTCCGTGCTATTGCTTATGTTTGACATATGAACGAAATGATACGATAATTGTCTTTCTCTGCTTGACTTACTGTAGAGGTGGATAACTGAACATAATAAAAAATTAAAAAATTGAAAAAAATAAGAAAATCAGTATTCAAAAATTATCTCAGGATAATTATCTCAGGATATTCATATAATGAATAAGGGATCATTGTATGAGTAACAAATAAAAATAAGAACAACACCTCCCCAAAATGTGTCATGTTTAAGCCTCATGTTGACTATCATAAATTGGCAGCCATTTCTATAGATAACTGATAGTGACATGTCAACTTTTTTCTACATTGATGAACACTGAAAACACATGCTTTGAGTTGTTTTTCCAGAAGTAGTTTTTTGTCTTTTTTTATAATGTTCAGTTAGCCAGCATATATAGTACATCTTAAGTTATTGTTGTAGTATTCAATGATTCTTTAGTTGCATACAACACCCAGTGCTCATCCCAACATGCGTCCTCCTTAATAGTTTAGATAGTTTTGGCAAGTATTACGAGACTTACAGAAGTGGAAATTAAGAAACTAGGATTTCAATCCCATTATGTTGATTGGGACAAGTCCCTGAACCTTTCAGACCTCAGTTTCCTTTTTCATAAATGAAAAATTTTGAGTTACATCATCATCACTAGAAATCGAAGTTTATTCTTTTATTCATTTCACGAGCATTTATTGAACACCTTCAGTACATACACAGTATATAAAATGATACCTTTTCTTCTGTAACATATTGCACTTATTTACAAATTGATCAAACAGATTTAGATGATCAGAGTTTATAGTCAGAATACTCCATGGCTATATTTAACTTGATGCTACACAGTTTGTCTTAACACTGCAGGGTGGAGGATATCAGTTTAAAACAAAGGTTCAATTAAGAAAAAAATTGTTTTTAGTTAAAAAAGCACATGGTACATAGTTACAATGCTTAAATAAAGATAAGGTATTTTCTTTGCTGGTAGTGATATATCTAAGTGAAATTAGGCTTGGCGGTTCATAGTACTAAACTGTATTTTAGCCTATTTTGGCTTATTTATGGCAGATTTCCTTCTGTAGAATTGTAGTCTCTTAAAATATCTAAAGTGCTGCTTTGCATGGAAAATGTTGCCTTAAGGCAATGACAATGGATAACTTTGCCAAGTTTTAAAATCTGAGGGTTATATATAAACATTTTCTTAAAGAGTGTCTGTCTATAAGCTTTTTGTGGGTATCCTAAACACTATTTCAATTACCATTTATATTTTACTAATTATACTAAAATGTTTCCCCATTAATATTGCTACATGGATTCAGTAAAGTTCTTTCACTGGCATTTTACTTTGATTACTAAAAGCATATTCCATTTAGTTTTTATTCATATAAGGAGTAATTATTTTTATCATTGATAAGAAAAGGTTTCTATACTCTGATTAATTCATTTTTTTCTTCAATATGTATTTACATCAGAAGAAAAGGACAATTTTGACTTGAAAAGAAGATTCTTCCAGTTTTTCCTATAAATATTTTCCATCAAGTAATTGGTTGGACTCTCCAATGCCATCTGGTGGCTTTTCAGAGTTGGTGAAAATACAGGAATAAACAAAAAGGAAAAAATAAACATGGAAAGAAAACTTCTAATGAATTATTGTTCCGATGTTATTTTAATTGATTTTTAGTATTTCCCAAGTCTTTATTTTACCCAATTATATTGCTGTAGGTTTGGAAAAAAAAGTGTATAGATTTCTGTTCTTTCTTGGGTATATTTTACAATAGAATTTTTCACTGAGTTTTTTAAAGAGACAGAAAAAATACTGTATTTTACAAATATATAGTCATGTCATTTAGTAGCCCTGTATTATCAAGTTCAAGCTAAAAACAAAAGTACATGCATGTCATAAAGTATTTAAAAAATTCCTTCTTGTAGTATGCTGCTGCCATTAAGGTCTTGTCACTGTAATGATTTAGGCAATAAAAGGAGGAAAAAGTGAAAAAAGATCTTTCAGTTCACTAATATAAATAAAAGCTGCTGGTAGAAATACAGAAATGAAGAAAATGGGAGGATGGCTCTGTGCTAAACTCTTTAGGTTTTCCTGATTTCCTAGAGGACTGGGCATGGAACATGAGGTGGAAGGTCAAGCTAATAAATGTAAAGTGTGAGTTACCAGGCAAAGTTGTCTTGAAAAAGCAATTGCTCTTTTTAAATTAATTAACTAATTAACTAATTTTTAATTATTTTTTATTACTTTCAGTTAGTCGGCATATAGTATACCATTAGTTTTTGATGTAGTTCAGTGATTCATTAGTTGTGTATAACACCCAGTGCTCATCACCACACATGCTCTCCTTAATACAATTAAACAATTGTAAATACAAATAAAGCAATTGCTCTTATCTGCTTATTCTAGAAGAATGAAGTTCACATTGAAAGGAAATTCCTGGTTGGCCATATCTCATTTTTTATAAAAGGAAAATTTTCCAAGAGACTTAGTTGTTAACAAATAACTTTTCAAACAAAAGGAATATATTACACATACACAAATACTAATGTACAGTCTTTCTCACTCTTTTTAAAGTTTGAAGATAATCTCCATCTCTTTGTAGTTATGAGTACTTACATTTAATGTGTACAGCTGTATTCATTTGTTTCTTTTTTTTTTTAAGATTTTATTTATTTATTTGCCAGAGAGAGAGAGAGAGAACACACAGGCAGGCAGAGTGGCAGCAGAGGCAGAGGGAGAAGCAGGCTCCCCGCTGAGCAAGGAGCCCGATGTGGGACTCTATCTTAGGACGCTGGGATCATGACCTGAGCCGAAGGCAGTCGCTTAACCAACTGAGCCACCCAGGCGTCCCCGTTTGTTAGTTTCTTTTATGCATATGACCTAATGTCACTTGGAAGCTCCTTCATCTTCCCAATGGACAAAAGTAATAGGATCTGTATACAATTGTTGACAAACATCTATTGAATTCCTACTATAGTATGTGGACAATAACATTGACTGACATCAGTTATCCTGGCTATAAAAGAGGTTAAAATGTTTAGATATTTGGCTGTAGAGATTTGACTTTTGGATTCGTTATTTTAAAAACTAAATGATAGGAAATTTTGGTAAAAGAAACAAGGTGAAAAGATTTATCATTGTTGGGTTTGATCACTTCATTCTTTGTTTTCCATATCCATGAACTGTATTGTGAAAATTGTTTATACCATTTCCCCATAGCTTTGTTAATTATTGTTTTAGAAACTGCTATGGACTGCTGATTTTGGTAGCTGCATGTTTTTTTTTCTTTTTTCAATAACATATAATGTATTATTTGTTTCAGGGGTCTGTGATTAATCAGTCTTACACAATTCACAGTAGCACATACCCTCACCGTAGCTCATACCCTCCCCAATGAGCTGCATGTTTTTTCACATTATAAAACCCATATATCTATCATAACATTGGAATTGGTAATACTATAGGCATTGTTGTTTCATATTTACTAGTCCATTCTAGTTATTCTTTCGTATTTAGCAAATACTTTCACACAGAGCATACTATAAACAAAAAATTGTACTGGATTCTTTGAGGGATTAAAAAGATGAACAAATAACCCTCTCTATACTGTTTCTGATGTTAAAAATCTTGCAAAAGAAATAGTGTATTGCTATTCCTATTGCTCCTTTGAAAATTACCACAGATTTTGTGGCTTAAACAATCCAGATTTATTATCTTACAGTTCTGGAGGTCAGAAGTCCTAAAATCAAGGTGTCAGCAGGGCTGCATTCTTGTAGGAGCCTCCAGGGGAGAATCTCATCCCTTGCATGCTCCAGCTTCTAAAAGCCATCTGCACTCCTTGGCTTTTGTGGCTCCTTCCAAACTCAGATTCCATGACACATATTCTAAACTCTCTCTCTTTCACTTCTACTTCCATTGTGACATCTCCTTCTCAGCTTCTCATGCTCCTGATTCTCTGTGATAGGATCCTTTTGATTACAGTTAGAGTCCACACAATTAATCTAGAAAAATCTCCCCATCTCAAGATTCTTAATTACATCTGCAGGATCACTTTTGCCATATTAGGTTACATAGTCACAGGTTATGGGAATTGGGGTGTGGGAATCTTTGAAGGGTCACTCTGTCTATTACAGATGTACACTACAGTGGTTTTTACATGAGAGAGTTAATGTGGCTGGAATACATGTACAGCTGGACACAGCATGGATGAAAGGAGGGAGTGTGTCAGGAGTAAAGGTGGGAAAAGATAGATAGGAGCCATATCACAAAGGGCTTTGTATGACATAGAAACAATAGGAATATTATTTGGGAACAATGGAAGGAATTCAAGCAGGTGGGTAGCAGGAATAGTCTGACCAGGTAGATTGGAAAGAGCTCTGAGACCAGAGGGTGGGAAATGAAGCCAACAGTCCAGGCCAGGAAGTTATGAATTGAGGCAGTAGCATTAAGGAACATGAAGATATGAATTTGATTGTTAGTGTAATAAAGAACTGATAAAACTTAGGGGCTGATTGTATAAGTGGAGAGAGGAAGAGGCAGAAGGTGATTCTAGTCACTTTCATTAGAGTTTTGTTGAGAAATAATAGCTAATGTTGCATTTCTAGTCTGCATTCTTCCCGGAAAGATACATTTTTAGGATTCAATATGATCTATGTTTTGTGGTTTGGCTTTAGACCTGCCCACTGTACATCTGACATAAAAGTCTAGGTTTTGGAGCTAAATCTCTCTTTTTGTAGTAGCTCTCTCACACAGAGCATCTTCCTAAAGTCAGTGTTTACTTCTTATAGTTGTTTCAAGTTTCTTCTGTCAAATGCTCTTGTAATAGAGGATTGTATCAGTGAGTGAGTCTCCCTTTGCTCATTCCAGTGAACTACCTCAAAAGAACATAGGAGTATTTTTTAAAGGTGTCAGGCTTTTTAACAAATACAGTATGGCATATGTACATATGTTCATACATACCCACATACATACGTGTCTGTGTGTATGTATGCATAATTAACTTCACAAAACACATTTATCAAGAAGCCACTCTGTGCCAGGTGCTGAGAGTTCAGAAGTGATTAGGCTATGTGATTGCTGCATATTTTAACATCTGTCTTTTATTTACCCAACTAAATAGTACAGACTCATTGAGTGTAAAAATATCGTGTGTTTATGTATATGTCTTTTAGAATCACTGTGCTTGAAAGAGTCATTGCATAATTAGTGCTCAAATACATATTTGTATTTGATTGCTGGATTTAAGCATGTTGATGAAGCTCATCACAACACTGTATTTTCCCACAGCAATTTTTGTGCATGTCATAACTCCTCCCCAATACCAGAAGTTCCTTGAGGAATGATCTCTATGTAGTTTAATTCATACTTTTTGCAAACCCTCACTCAAGGCCTTGCACAGAACATTCTGAGACTAATTGTTAGGTGAGCAAATGAATGAATTTAACTTACATAAAATAAATATTTTGTTGGGATTTACATTTCTCTGGAAAGGGAGAATTAAATTTTATCTTCAGCTGTCACAGTGATCTGACCATCAGTGGTTATTGAATATACTTCCCTGCTAGAATTGTAATAACTGAAGCCAAAAGCACTGAGGCTATTCTAGGAAGTGGATCTTGAGGTGGCATTTTTTTCTTCTGCTCACAAGGGCAGCTTTTTAGTTATTTCATTATAATGGGAATTGCGCAGCTTTTTCCTCCTTCTTATCCATGGAGGTTTTGCCACATGTTTACATATGTAGGTCATTCCATGCAGGAGGACTAGATGCACAAAATGAGTCCTGCATGGAAGGAAGCCTGCTAGGAGTGGGGCATGAGCCAAAGCAGCTGCTCATTGCCTCCATGCCTCCTAAAACGTATCACAGCAAACCCTAGGAATGCTGGTGAATAGAAGTGGCCTACAACATTGAGGGTGTTTTATTTTAATTCAGAACATGAATTAGTCCAATTTGGCAACTTGCACATTCATTCTGCCACTCTGTAATGACATGCAGCTCGGCAATGAACAGTGGTGACTTACTGTTTGTTTCAAAGGCATGTTTTTGCTTTGGGAGACGTGCTTAGTTTGTTTTGTTCAATTTTTAATGATACATGATTTTATTTTAAATTTCTTTTGAAACTGCTTTGTATCCTAGGGTTTCCGGCTTTCTATGAATTGAGGGGAGGTTATTACCTTCTAAGTTTTCAATTAGGAGCACAAAGCAAGTTTGGAAGCTCTGTTGGGATCTTGTAAACCCTCTCAAAGCATGTTCTGAATGAGACAATTTTTGTGCAACTAGCTCTAATTGTCTGAGATGAGACTATCTACAGAAGTTAATTGGAGAGAGTCTTATTCTGCAGCATGCATGGGGTTGATACAACAATCATTCTTCTTCTTTGGTTTCTTTTTGTTTGTTTAGTTTTAGAGGTTTTTGTTTGTTTGGTCCACTCTTCCTTTTTGTACTTTATATTTTTAAGGGAAATTTTTCTCAATTTTAACTCATTAATTCTCTAAAGATAAGGTTCAGGCTCTGGGTTTACATATATATCCTCAAATTCTGCATATTCCTAAATCCAGATCCATTTTTTTTATTTAATAAGGAATTAGTAAACTATTGATGACCTTGTATCCCCTTGTAGTTAACCTGCATTTGAGATTGGATTCTGTTCCAGTATAATGTTTGTGTTCTGGATTATAGCTGGTAGGTAGAGAATAGTATTTATCCCATTTTCTTTCGTATGATCACCACCTGAGTGATTATACTGTTGACATATTCTGAATTAGACAGAACATGTGCTTGACTAAATTGATATCTCACATAAAAACTTACATATAATGAGTTTCATTTGTGCATTTATTTTAATTTTTGATTACATTCGTTGGTTTTAGTTTTATATTGTTTATGGTTCCTCAAATGTGTTTCTTCATAACTTCAAAGATGAGACTGCTCTGAAACTTGGAAACTTAGGCAGATTTCCTATCGTCCTACCTTGAAGAAATCAGACTCAGAGGAACAATATGTAAACTTTATGGATGCATGCCATTAGTTCTCATATCATCCTGAATTTTATTTTTAATTTATAATATTTACCTTGAAAGTGGGGAAAAAACAGAATCTTATTGACACCTTTTGGATGTAATGGAAAAGTTTACTGGAAAGCTCTCTTGTGTCAGATTATTTTTTCTACAAATCTTCATGTGATGCCTGACAACCAGAGGAAAATTCTGGTTGAAAACTGGAAAGTAGAAGGGAGGAAAAAGTCCCAGAAAGGAGGCCCCTGGGAGTGCAGGGTAGGGAAAGTTTATGAGGCAGAATATTTAGTAATGTGAGGATAGAATAGAGTTTTCCACCCTCTCCTTCTTGTACCTAGTATCACACTTTGCCATTATGCAGTTTTGTCATAAAATCAAACCCATTTTCCCCACAATAGAAAGAAGTAGAAATTAAGAAGAAGAGGATGGAATATGCCAGTGGATATCATGGCTTAAATCACAGATGTTTGTCTTGCGAAGAAACCCCAAGAAAAAGTTCAAGACTAGGAAATCTATGTTACAGCCAGATGTTTTGAATTAAGGAAAACATCTAGATGCTTTTTGAGATTATTTTTTAAATGAGAACACTTGGTTCATGTTGCAATGGAGTTGAGCCACACCATCTGTAAATTAGTGTTCAGTGATGAATTATTAAAACTTCGATTCAGACTCATAGTTATATTTAATTTAGATGCCTATATCTCCAGGAGTTGAAATATAAAACACAGAAGTGACCTTGCATTAATACACGAAGAGTTGGTGAGAATCTGCATTCCCATGTGTATGAATATAAGTGCATGTTCCATTTTATATAGATAATTTAAATATTACTTATATGGTTATAAGGTTATATATTTATATACTTAGAATGGGTTATTAGACTGTGAGCTTTTAATGAGAAAAAGTTAAATATTTCTGAAAAACAAATTTGTTATTCATTAGAAGCATATAAATATGAGGTCTTTTAAATTTCTACCTCACTTTATAACCAAAAAAGAGGTTATGTTACCTTTACTATTGCTTTTTTTTTTTTTTCCAGTGTTAGGGAATCAGTGAGTAGAATCCTTTTTGTTGGTATTGTATTGCTGTTGAATAGCCTAAGTCATTACAGAGATAACAATTTTAAAGAGGTATTTTTTTTTAAGAAAACATTTTGAAGTGTGCAAATGAAAAGAGTAAATCTATTTTCTGTCAAGTTGTACAAACTCTTCTAAGAGCCCTAAAGCTCTTTGCTTTTTTAGTGATTGTTTGGCTTGTGTGTTGAACAGAATAGGCTGGGGGGTATTAAAATATGATGTAGTCCTTTTCTTCCAAAAGTAGAAGATCTAATAATTTTCACTTGATACCCATTCAGCATATAATGTTCTGAGTGGTTTGCTGTGTGCCAGGTAGTATAATGATTGGCAAATTTACCAATTTCAAATAGGGTGGTCAGGAGAAGCCTCTTTGAGAAGATCTCATTTGAGTTGAAATTTGACTATAAATAAAGAGCCCATTATTTTAAGAATGTTGGCAAAAGCTCATTCCATGCAAAAGGAATAGTGAATGCAAAAGACATGCAGCAGGAGCAGACATGACACGTATAAGAAATAAAAAGAAGGTCATTGTGGTCTACTGGTAGTGACCAGAATTCATTCAGTGAATCAGACATTTTCAAAGGCTGTAGGGCAATGATTGGAGGGGTGAGGCAGAAGGAAATGTTGGAGAATTAGCTGTAACCCTCTAGGTCATCATTTGGAACTTGAATTTTATTCTCAGTCTAATGTGAAGTCACCGGAATCTACTAAATGGAAGAATGATGAGATCTGATTCACGTTTTTAAAGATTGATTTGGCTGTGGAGTAAGAAGCTACTGAAATCATCCTAGCAAGAGAGGACAATTGCTAGTTCTAAATGAAAGATGGTGAGGAAAAGACTGGCTTGGGTGACAGTTGGGAAGGAGAACCAAACAGGACTTGATGTCATACTGGATGTCACAGATGAGGAATGCATGAGGAATATATAATATGTAAAGAACCATGGATGGCTTCAGAATTTTTGAAACAGTTGGGTTCGTGGTGGGGCTATTAACTGAGGCGGAGCCAACAAGGGGATGGAGAGCTTACTGTTTTAGAAGTGTTAAATTTGAGATGCCCATTCAAAATTTACATAGATTTTTCAAGAAGTCTGCAGGCAACTCAGTGGACAGGTCAAGATGGAATATCTAAATGGAAGGAGTCACTGGCGTTAATTGGTATTTAAAATCATTTGCCTGGATGATATCACTCAAGCTGGGTGTTAGTAGTTATTAAAAATGGAGTTTGCAGGATAAAGCTCTAGAACGCTTCAACATTTCAGGAGCTGGCAAAGCAAACCAAGGTGCAAGGAAAGTGAGATTAGGCAGGGCGCCTGGGTGGCTCAGTCAGTTAAACTTCTGCCTTCAGCTCAGGTCATGATCCCAGGGTCCTGGGATAGAACCCCACCTCAGGATCTCTGCTCAGTGGGAAGTCTGCTTCTCTCTCTCTCTCCATTCTTTCTCCCCCTCCCCTTTCTGTCTCAAATAAAATTTTTTTAAAATTGAGATTAAGAAAAAATGGAGTGATTTCTTGTGAGTTCTAAGTAATTCAAGGACATGAAATGTATTGAATAGTGTTGGAAAGTGAAATAAGATGAAGATAGTGTACTACTTGTTAGATTTGTACAATAATTAGTAATGAAAAGCAGAGAACAAACATGAGAAAAAAGTTGTGAATGATGGCTACGTGGAGGCCAAGGAAGCCAGCTTTGAAGTCTTACCTTATTCACAGTGTTGGTGTTACACTGTAGCTAATTTAACTTCATCTACTATTGGTAACATGTTTGTGGAGGATGCTACTAGCTATTATGAGGAGAATATGTAGGCCAAAAGGAAAAGTGAAGAGAATAGAAGCAAGGAATTTAAACTATTATATGAAGATTTTACATATGTATGTATTTATTTGAGAGAGAGAGAGAGAGAGAGAGAGAGCGAGCATAAGCAGGGGGAGTGGCAGAGAGAGAGGGAGAAGCAGGCTCCAAGCCAAGAGGAGCCCTATGTGGGGCTCAATCCCAGGACCCTGGGTTTATGACCTGAGGTGAAGGTGGATGTTTAACCAACTGAGCCATCCAGGTGCATCCAAATATTTTAGGAAAAAAAAACTAGTTAACATCAGATTGATCGAAATTTATTTCACAAACCCATATTCCTCACGTCCACTGTCCTATTAGATCTCTTATATAATGAATAGCTGTGTTAATTATTCCCGCCACCTGGATCTAATGAAATTAGAAGTGAAATTTCTGATAGATACAGATGGCCATTTGGAAAAAAAAAAAATTTTTTTCCTGTCAGCTGGTCAGATCTCCTAAGTTAGAAATGTTCAGTGTATGAAGTTAAATCACCATCCTTCTTCATAAGTATAGATAATGAGCACAAATGATAATGTCTTCAAGCTCAAATAAATTTGTTTTATTTAAATTTAGAGCTTAAATAATATTCAGGTAAGCATACCATGCTGACACATTGTGATTTAAAACAGTGTTTGATAGAGGTTTAACGTAGTTGAATTATTTCAATTTAAATAATCTGATAACCCTATCTCAGTTTAATTCTGTAAATTGTATGCAAGTACATGTTAATATAATAATACATATAAAGTATAAAATAAGACCAGAGTATGATATGTTCTGGTTAATAATAAGGCTGCCAATATTAAAGCAATCCTCATAGAAAAGGTGTGGCTTATTATAATGAATAATGCACAATTTTGACAATTTCTATGTGAAGCATTAATTTTCCTAGCAAGGAAATAGAACATACATAGTAATGATGGTCAGAATCCTATTCATTTTTCACAGACAGCTGCCAGGATTCTCATTCTGAGGATTGCTAGAATGAGGATTTAGATGGCTGTGGGAAGATACAACCTAGAAATCAGGAGTCCACGTAGATATACATGGTCAGATAAAGGAAGGATGACAAAATAGAGAAGCAAAGACATAGCTTGGTTACTTGAGTTAAATAAAAAAAAAAATCAAACTGGACACAGTAATTGGAAACAAGTAAATTAAGCCTAAAGATGAGAAATACCATGATTAGGAATATGTTCAGATCTACATATGTACCAAATGCAGTGGATAACAGACGTCTATTTCACTGTAAAAATGGGCTGGGACAGGTAAGGCTTAAGATGACCACAAGCTAAGAGAAGAAGCAGAAACATACTGTGAAAAAGTGTCAAAGCCTAGAATGTCAGGGGTCATGTGTTATAACTCTCTCTTACAAGGTGAGTTTATAATTTACTTTCCTATACTTTCCTATATATACTATATATATATCTAGTATATATACTATACTATAATTTTACAAGGTGAGTCAATAATTTACTTAAAGTTGTTCTGCTGGTTGTATGGCCTGCTAGTTTATACCTGATAGATATAACGTGGTTCTCTTTGTATGAATTGTTTAGGAGAATTATATGTGGTATGAGGAGAGGTCACACCTGTGGGTTAGAGACCAATCTTTGTGCATTACTCATTCTGCAGGATGCCAGAATAAAAAGTAATTTTTCATTAAGTAGCATATTTGAATCATAGAGATCAGTGACAATACTGCTATTGCACAAAATTCATATATGAAGAACCTGCTTGTGTGCCCACCTATTTAGTTTTTATTAGTTTTGTCTCTGCAAAATGAAACAACCTATTATGTACAGATTGTTTAGGCAAGCACCCAGTTGAATCTCAGAATTTGCCTACTTGGACCTTTTTTTTTTTTTGTCTTTCTTAGTTAACCTTGTTTTTAATGCATTTATATTAATTTGCCATGGTATCATTCTCTGATTAATTAAAGTTTCAACCCTTTGAGTTTGGCAAAAGCTGTAATTTTGAGCAAACTTAACCAGGTATTTTTGGATCCTTACCATTTTCTCCTCTTGAATATAAAAGATTTTGAATATCCACAGATGATTTTTTTTTTGCTTGTTGTAATTAAAATGTCAAATTTCAAGTTGTTAAAATACATACTGTTCTCGGATACTAGGAATTTTTTTCTCTTTATGAAAGCATTTATCTGTTATTTAATACTATACATGTCTCTGTATTTGCTTAGGCAAATACAGAAGTGCCTGTTCTAAAAATTTGCCTATAAGTGAATAAGTTAAATATGTAAGTCTCAATTTATAGATATATCTTCATAAAATAGAATGTGAAAAAATTACGGAGAAACCTGTTCCGTAAGATTAAAAAAAAACAAAACTCAGCAGTTTGAAAGAGAGGCTTAAGAATGACACTATACATAGAGTGTCATGAAAGTTTGTGTTGAATGTCATATCCTCAGGTACCGTTAACCTAGTCACACCAAGTGTTACTTCTTCACAACACGTGTCTCATTACCAAGTTCTACTTTATTTACACACCTATGGTCATCAGAAAGCATTTTCTTTATTCATTTAGTTGTTTAATATTCAAATGTCCCTTTTAAAATGTCAGCTTGGTTATAGGAGGGATTTTCCTTTCTTGTTCATTCCTATATCCCCAGCACCTAGAATAATATCTGGCATATGAAAAAAATTCAATAAATATCAATGAAATAAATGATAACGTTTTTCTTTATTGTAATTTTCATTAAAAAAATCCAAGTCCATTTTAATTGACTTCAGGTGTTTATTTTTAATGCCTGAATGTAATGCTACTAATATCCTCCTACTGCATCCAAATTTTGATAAGTTCTGTTGTCATTTTTGTTTAATTCAAAATATTTTAAAATTGTTTTGAGGCTTTGTCTTTGATCATGGATTACTTATAAGGGTGTTATTACAATGAATCTTGGAACACTGAAAAAATAAAATTAAATAAAAAAATAAGGGTGTTACTAAATTTTGAAATATTTGAGATTTTCCAGTTATCTTTCTGTTGTTGAATTCCAGTTTAATTCCACTATATCTAAGATAATTCATTTAATCATTTCTATTTTTAAAAATTCCTTAAGGTATGTTTTATTTTGCCTAGAATGTGGTGTATCTTGATGAATGTCCCACAGGAGCTTAAGATAAATGTGTATTTTGCTGTTGTTGGATGGAATTTTTATAATGTCAGTGAGGCTGAAATGATTGATTGTGTCATTCAGATCATATATAACCTTACTGCTTTTATGCCTCATTGATCTACTAATTACTGACATACGGGGTATCAGAGTCTCCAAATATAAAGTGGATTTGTTTATTTTTCCTTTCCGTTTTATCAGATTTTCACTCTTATATAGTCAGGGTTGCAATGTGTTTTTGAGAAATTGATTCCTGTATCATGAATTAATTAACTTCTCTTACAGATGTTTACCACATTTGGAAGATTTATTAACTGGAATTAATAATTAAGTTTTCTAAAAGTTTATGAATTCAGGTTTCTTTATAGGTGCTGGGTAGCCAGTAGTTTCTGATCTTGCCTTGCCTCTCTCAGTGTGGGATCTCTGTCCTATGAAAGAGCTGAAGCAAGAATGTTGAAGATGCCAGGAATCATGATCTGTTGTACTTAGGATAGGGCTTCTGTTAAACTGCGGGAGGAAGAGTTGAGTAAAAAAAAGGATTACTCCAACTTTTTAGTTGTACAAACAAGCAAATTAGACTCTTAATCTTGGAACTGGAAGGAATGAGAAATGCTGGCAGCTTTTTCCTTCCAGTGGAATATTTGATACATTTGATGGGGAGCTGAGTAGGGAGGGAGCACTTATTTTTTTGCTGTACCTACCTGTAATGGAGCTTTTCTCTAGCTGAGCGGGAGGAGAGAGTTATAGGAAGGATGGAGCAGGTCATGGTTCAAATGTCATGGTTCAGATGTCAGTGTTGATACCAAGTTTTAGTGTATTTTTTTGAAAGGATGTTTCTTTGTTTGCTGTATTCCTTAAGGACACTTTTCAGATACCCAAAGTTTTTTTTTAATAGTTTCAACAATTTTGCTTATTTTATGAGGGAATAGTCTACAGAGTTCCTCACATTGTCATTCCAGAAGTAGAATTCTCTTTCTTTTTATAACTATTAGCATTGTATATCTTTATTGTTATTCTTGTAATCTATGGCTCTTTATGTTTAAGGTGGGTTGTTTATTGGAACATATACTTGTGTCTTGTTTTTTTAATAGATCCACTCTACCAATCTTTTTTTTTTAATTGGTGCATTTTGACTATTCACATTTAATGTAATTATTGAAAAAGTTGAATTAATATTCACATATTTGTAACGTTTATATATGTTGTATTCTTTTTTTTTTCATTTCCCCCTTTTTCTGCCTTTCTCATTATAATTGAGCATTTATGTGCTCCATTTTATCTCCTCTGTGGCATATCAATTACTTCTTTTAAAAAAAATTTAGCTCTTTCCCTGGTGTTTGAAATACATATTTTTTAAATCTTGTTTCAGTCTACCATCAGATAACACTACACTTAGTGATGTATAGTGCTGTTATTTATAAAGCACATCCCAATTCTTTTCGATATCACTAGCCATCAGGGAAATAAAACTGAAATACCCAATTACTATAGGGTCATATTTGCTTTGTGGGAGTCGGCAAGGCTGCCACAAAATGCTGTTTCACTCAAATCACAAAAGTTATTCAAACAGCAGGAAAGTTACATAGTCCCATTTTAAAAAAAATTATTTTTTTTTATTTATCTGACAGACAGAGATCACAAGTAGGCAGAGAGGCAGGAAGAGAGAGGGGGGGAAGCAGGCTCCCTGCTGAGCAGAGTGTCTGATGCGGGCCTTGATCCCAGGACCCTGGGATCATGACTTGAGCTGAAGGCAGAGGCTTTAACCCACTGAGCCTCCCAGGTGTCGCATAATCCCATTTTTATAATAATAGATATCACCTCCCTGGAAGGGGTTACTGAAACCAGTTTCCTCTCCTGGATCCATGGACACTTGTTGGGCCCTAGTCTATAGCCTCTGCATTGCTTTTTGTCTTATTTGTGTCCTAAATCTTATACTGGCACCAGACTTTTGCATATGCACTGCTGTCTCCTTTTGTCTCAAGCATCTGAAAAATGATTCATGGACGATAATCTAGCTATGATTCTGTCTTTGTTTTGTTGGCTAGCACCAATGATTGGATGCATCTCTTAGCCCTTTCAGTCTGCATCTTAGGATTTGGAGGCTGCATCTTAAAGTTTGACCCAATATCCAGGATGCTTTGGCAGGATTTGCTCTTAGGACTTCAGTTTCATCCTTTCGTTTATAAACCATAGATCTGATCACCAAACACCATCCTAACCAGCCTTATCTCATGTTTATTTAATACCAAGTTTTAACCAAATTCCTGAAATTAAAGGAATGATAGTTTTCCAACTGAATTTTCAAATACATCATCTTTTGAGTTTGTGTTTCCATCTTTAAGTTAGTTTCCGACAAAGTATACAGGAAGCCAGGAACAGCTATAGTTTCCTCTCCTCAGACTGCATCTTTTCTCTAATCCTCCAATGTTTTCCTAATGCTGGAAGTGCTGTTTTCAAGAGCACTATAAAAGAAATAGTAGTGCAATTTATCACATTAGTCTTATCTCCCAGTTACCTTGCAGCCTACTTGATAACATTTAATGAATCCCAAGGAAGTCTTCCTCTCCTTTGATTGTAGCCTATTACATGGGCTCAGCAGTGACTGGAATTTTAGTATGACACTTACAGTCTTGAGGCCAAATGGTTAATTCCTGTATCACACACAGATCTTGGAAGAGTGATGCTTTATATGAGGAGTAGTTTTGGTAGAAAGGACAGAAGGAAGAATGTGACTGTTGAATGGAGGAAAGGTGTTAGGGAAATGGAGGAGTCAGTGGTTGGGCGAAAGGATGACGGAAACACAGAACAAAAAAACTAGTGGGCTTAAGGAACACAGTATCTTTTTCAAAATTAGCTTTGAACTCTCAATTCAAGAGGAAACCTAAATTTGAAGCTCTCTTCCATCATGAGTTACGAGGCTTTACAAAACCTTCTTAGACTCATAGTCTAGTTTTCTTACATGTGGATTAAGAGCAGTAATAGGACATCTCTTAGAGAATTGTTATTGATACAAGTAAGGCATTTAGCATATTATCTGATACATATTCAGTGTTCAGTAAATCTGAACTATTATATTATAAAGAATAATTCAATTAAGAGACTCTTAATCTCAGGAGACAAACTGAAGGTTGCTGGAGGGGGAGGGATAGGGTGGCTGGGTGATGGACATTGGGGAGGGTATGTGCTATGGTGAATCCTAGAATTGTGTATGACTGATGATTTACAAACTTGTACCCCTGAAAAAATAATACATTATATGTTCATTTTAAATAAATAAATAAATAAATGAAAACGTTGCAACTTAAAAACAAAAAAAAAGAATAATTCAATGATAAAGTCCAGTGTAAGGTATTGCATTTCTAAACTGAAGATAATGTAGAGAAACTTATTCAGTTGCACATATATGGAATTTAATCAGATAATTCTTCATTAAACTTTAGATTTCTTATCTGGTATTATAATGATGGTAAAGAGATCAGAAGGGTTCTTTATATATACTCAGTGATGTTTCTCGAAATGTATTGTAAATGATGTTTGTGTAAGGAAGACACAGAGAAAAAGCAAGTGTTTCTTATGACCTTATATCCTCCCACTCTATCACTTCTAAGGCCTTCAATATTGGATTTCATACACTGTAACCTTTGAGTCAATAATCATGAACTCCTAATACCAGTTTATTTGCAGTGGGTCACCCATGTATCAGATAGGCCTTTCAAGATGATGAATAGGGGAAGGGTGCTTAGAAGCCACCATGCTGAAAGAACAACAGGTTGCCATAATCTCCCAGAACAATACTGACAGGAGACTATTAGTATAATCAACATAATATATAATATGCTTAGAGCTATCTCTAAACCAGTTTTATCAGACGTACACCAAGCAGAGGATACATAATTAAATGTAGACATTTACTGTGAAACAAGATGACATGTTATCTTAAACTAGAATATACAAATCGGAAAAGAAATGGAGTTCATTTCGGTTTTGAATATCCTTGTTTCAGTGTTGTGCCTTTTTCCCCCAAATCTGTATTGCTAGTTATTGTATGTTAGGATTTAGGCAGGTAGCTAAATAATTAATTTTCACAAGAGAAGGACTCTAGGTCTCCTCTGGAAGATGACCTGTTTGTAATGTTGAACTGACATGTAACGGAATGATGGACATGTCATGTTACTGGCAAGCAATTTTCTGTTTCGGTGGGGAGAGTTTTAAGATCATTGGACTCTGAAACCTTTGTAAATGCTGACAGGATTGTGGGTCTAGATATGATTGAGCAGTTTAGTAATGTACATAATTATCATGACTGCCTGAAAGTTCTAGGCACCTTTTCACTTTTGATCATGATTCCAACTACTGACGCTTAAATTACAAATCAAATGGTAAGATAAATCATGATGCCGGAGGCATAGCTGGTCTTGCCAGGAAGCTTCAAATTGGGTTTTGTAAGGGGGTTTCCAAACTAGAAAAGGTTTGTAAAAGAAAAGTTGTAACTTGTTTAGAATATACTTGAAGGCATAATTTTGGATTTACAAAACGTTAAGGATAAGAGGAGTTGCTATTTTGAGAAGGCTTATTTTTTGGATGTGGAGCCTTACGTTTTCACTTATATGTGGAATTTAAGAAACAAAACAAATGAACAAAGGTAAAAAAAAAAGAGTCAAAGGAAGAAATAGACTTAACTCTAGAGAACAAACTGATGGTTATGAGAAGGGAGGTGGATGAGGGGATGGTGAAACTGGTGATGGGGACTAAGGAGGGCACTTGTGATGAGCCACTGGGTGATGTACGGAAGTGTTGATTCACTGTATTGTACACCTGATACTAACTTAACTGTATGTTCACTAAGTGGAATTCAAATAAAAACTTAGAAAAAGGCTTAAATTTTCCATTTTAAAGTAGGATTAATATTATTTGGGTAAACAAATGTATTAGAGCTTGAAGAGGTGTATGACCTTAAGTGTGTAATTTGTAGCAAAACCAAATTGTGGGCATAGAAAGCCACTGTTTAATAAGGAATAACTACTCTGTATCGTAAGAATAGCTGTATTTCCCTAAGATAATTTCCCAAAATGAGGGGCCAGAAACAAAAATTTCATTAGTTATATTTTGTATGAGAATATATGGTTACACATATATATGCTTCCATCTGGGACTCTGGAAGTTGTTTAAGGCCTGACAGTTTCTGAATCCTAGCTGAAGTTGATTGTTTCTTATATGATATAAGGGCTAATGATTCATAACTTGGTTTTTATGAATTTTCTATATAAAGTAGGTTAATTTTCAAGTGTTTCATGGACTTTTTAGGTGATTTTAAGATTAACATTGAAGTTCCTGACCGAAACAAGACTAAATTTCTTCTGACTTAGTCTGACTGTTTTCTTGAGCATGATCTCTAACTTCTGAACTTCAGTTATGCCCCCAGTAGTTTCTCTGTTTATAGACCAGGTGTTTCTGAAACCTTTGAAGGTAAGACTGAGTGTTTTCAAAGTTCCCATTCAGTTTATATCTAGGGATCAGTGGAAGTCTTTTAAAACTAGGTGCCATAGTTATACTTGCCTGTATCCTCTCTATTTACTCCAAAGTGCAGGAGCTCTATAAAAACCATGAATGCTTACTACTATATCACTGCCTGTCAGTGAATTGCAGGTCTGTGCCACAAAGAAATCTGGACTTTTTCATCATCTTAAAACTGCTCCAATATTATACTATAAACTAATCAGTTATTCCCTTAAAGAAAGAGCATTGACTGAGAAAATGCAAATATTTGCATCTTAGGATACTTAAATCCAAAGATTTTTTTTTTTTGAGAAATCTGATATGCCACTTAATTTGAAATGTGTCTTGTATATGTAAGATGCCTAAGATATCATAAGATATGACCTGGAGTAAGTGAATTTATTTCTTCATGCTAATTAATGTTTTCTTCCTTTACTAAAGGAATTTTTTGCGACCATCTGTATTTTGTGACTATTGTGTTTTGTGACTATCTGTAACTAAAATTGTCCTGTAAAATATATTGTAAGCTTATTAAGACTTCCCTAAGCCTCTGTTAGCAAAGTGGCTAAAACAAATACAGCAATCTTAGGTAAGCTAAAGTGAAATTTAAACCAGACATATACCATTATGAAGTCCAAATATTTGCAATAAAATATAGTAACTGATTGCTAATGAGATTTTCTTAGTTGTAAATGTTTATGAGTTTTAACAATTATTTAAAATCCCATTCAGCTATATAAATAATGAATCATCTTTGTAGAATATTTTTAACAGTTGTATAAGATCATCACAATTTTCAGAAATCCAAGATTCAGAATTACTTTAGGATAACTACAGAGCAAAAATAAAATATACCTATTCCTAGATTTTATATGTTCATTTGTAACTATAAGAACTGCATGCATTCAGGGAGCCTTGGTGGCACAGTTGGTTAAGTGTCAAACTCGATTTCAGCTTAGGTCTTGATCTCAGGGTCATGAAATTGAGCGCCACCCCACATCCAGCTCCAAGCTCAGCATGGAGTCAGTTTGACCCTCTCCCTCCACCCCTCCCTCCAGTTGCACACACTCTCTCTCTTTCAAGGAAAGAGAGAAAGAAAAAGAAAGAAAGAAAGTCTTAAAAGATCTGCATTCATTCTTTTCTATTTTGGTAACTTAATTATAGCTGTGCATTTTTGTTAAATGTTTATGATTTACTAAATTTGATTTATACAAGAGAAAGTATTAAATTAGACTGTCTTTAATTACATTTTAATTTCTTAGTTTTTCTTCCTGTGAATGAAGAATTTTTTTTTTTTTTTTTTGACCAGGGGGTAGTAGAGGGAGAGAGACTCTTTTTTTTTTTTTTTAAAGTTTTATTTATTTATTTGACAGACCAAGATCACAAGTAGGCAGAGAGGTAGGCAGAGAGAGAGGAGGAAGCAGGCTCCCCGCTGAGCAGAGAGCCCGATGCGGGGCTCGATCCCAGGACCCTAGGATCGTGACCTGAGCTGAAGGCAGAGGCTTTAACCCACTGAGCCACTCAGGTGCCCCGGGAGAGAGACTCTTAAGCAGGCTCCACACCTAGCATGGAGCCTGAAGCAGGATTCAATCTCACAACCCTGAGATTGCAACCAGAGTTGAAATCAAGAATCAGATGCTTAGCTGACTGAGCAACCCAGGTGCCCTGAAAACTTTTGCTCTATATTTACCATTGGGACTTAACACATAATCATAGTAATACAGATTCTATATTTAGATGTGAAAATTGAATGGAATTAAGGTAGTAATTTGATAAAATACTATCTACTCAAATTATGGCTCTTAGTGTAATCACAGTATAAACAGAAGACTTAGCAAAATTTAAGAAAATACTAAACAGTTTTGGGATTGTTCATATGGATAGTTTTTTCTGCCATGGAGTCAGAGGATTTTGTCACTGACATATCATCAGTACATATATAATTAAATGATTAGTTCTGGAAACGACCCTTGGGATAATCTATGCCTGTGTCTCTTTTTTTAAATTAAAATATAATGTATTATTTGTTTCAAGGGTACAGGTCTGTGAATCATCAGGCTTACACAATTCACAGCACTTACCATAGCACATACCCTCCCCAATGTCCATAACCCAGCCACCCTAACCCTTCCCCTGACCCCCCAGCGTTGAGAAAAGTGATGTCTGTGTTGAGGAAGTGACTGACTTAATGGTATGAAGTGAATTGGTTATAGAACCTGGATTAGAACTGACTACCACTTTGTATATCTTCCCCTACTTCAGCATTGCTGATAAATATCATCTAGTGCAGTATTGAGTTCCACCACTCACTTCTTGATGCAGCTGCTTTGTGATTCAAATAACAACAAAACATGATCTCATAAGCCTAATAGAAACAGTGAATGTATGTATTAAGGTTTTTGTCAGGAAAACAGAAACCACTGCAGGTTCTGCAAGCTGGAGAGGTTTCAACTCAAGGAATTAGAGGACTGTACAACCATTGGAAGGATTGAAGACAGGTCAAGGAAGCTACTCTTTGAGTTCACAACGTGACAACTTGGGATGGGAGGGAAGCCAATGCTGGTTATTTATGCACCTCAGTAGGTGATTCACAGGAAGAGCTCAGTTAGGAGCTGTTGTAGACTTAATATCTGCCATCTGATTTTGCTGCAACTGGCATGGAGACTAATGGCACATTCTTGTCTTCAACCCCCTAATAAAGTGCAGATGTCTCTTACTGGCTAAAGTAACCCTGGAGCATAGAGACAAAGGGATTCTAGAATGTTTAGTTTTAGGTTTTTTCCTGGCAAAACAGTGAAGAGTACAAAGGCATCACGATGCTGCTGAGTTGATGGTAGACAACACATAATCCACCTCAAAGAAGATGATGTTAAAAGTACAGAAAGGTCAGGAAAAGATTAAAAATGAAATACGGCTAAAGCCCATGTCCTATCTTGTTTTAAAATTTGGGACTAATTGAGACATTTTAGCCTGACTGAAAACTAAACAGGAAAGGATGGGTATTTATTGTAACTCAGATGTAAGGAATACATGTGCATGTATACATGTAAAAGTGAGAGAAATCCCAGTGTATTCATTAGTGTTCATGGGGTATTTTTCTTCTGCAAATGTTGGATTTTTTTCTGAAAATGAAGAAAAACTATTCATTATAACATGCACAGTTTCTGGGGGTTAGAATGTGAACACACTTGTAGGGTCATTATTCAGCCTACTACAAAACTTGGAGTTTTAATAGCATTCTCTAAACACACAAAGTCCTTTAGGTTTCCCAAAGATAGAAATTTCTCAGAGGGCTAGTATTTGTAAGCAGTGTTATGAATGTACATAGAAATTAGACCTATATGATAAAGCAGTGTATTGTAATATGGATTATTTGGACTCAACATATTTTTCCTAGGCAAAATGAAACATTTTTTTCCTTTGTAAACTCTGTTACCAAGATATTTCCCAGCCTGTTTAATCTCTAAGCCTTACCATACCCCTCGGTTTCTCAGGCTTCAGGATAAGGTAACTGATGGGTTGTGCATCTGAAGATGACATGTGCCATGGGATGGTGGCCAGAAAATGGGTGAAGTTTAGTAATAGGAGGCATCTCTTTCACATTGTATCAGTTATGCTTTTGATCAAAAGAAACAAAAAATCTGAATCAAATGGCTTAAATTATGACAGAAACGAATAGATTTATTTTTTAACCCAAATGCACAGGTGTAGGAGAAACTTTAAGCATGGTTCATAATTTGAGCCAAAGGTTTTGATAACAGTATGTCTTCAGCTGTAGTGTCTGTGATTGTATTGGCTCTGTTCCCTGCTTCCTCCTCCCACCATCCATTCAGTTTGCTTTATGATGATTTCACTTGGAAGACAACAAATTTGACGCCAAAGGAGTTCCTTCAAACAGCTCCTCATCATGCACCTGAAAGCATTTCCGTAAGAGAGACTCATCTGGAGTCTCATAGTACCTTGTCTAAGTTTTCCTTAATTCCATTACATTCAATCTGATGCTTGTTTTCTATGTCCACATTGATAATGACCTGTTACACTAGAGGTTAGCGGACTGTAGCCCATGTAGCAGACACACATGTAGCCCACAGCCAGTTTTGGTGCAGAACATTAGGTTTTTATGTTTTTCTGAGCATTGTAGAAAAAACAAACAAACAATATGCAATGCAGACCTAGTGTGACCCACAAATCCTAAAATATAGACTATTGTGCCCTTTATAGCAAAAAATTGCCAGCCTCTATGTTAGGTGGTTACACGGTGCAAGAAACTGTCTTTTTGACACATTCCTGTTGTATATATTGCAGTTCCTTCCACGTAGCACTCTCATCTTTAAACACCTCTACTCATCTACCCTTTAGGTCCTTTTCCTCTTTTATTTGAGGAAATAAATATTATTAATTAAGGAGAGGGAAGACTTAGAGGAGAGGGTTTGTGGAGAGAGAGGAAATGAAAATTTCCACCAGTGTAAAGGGATTTAAGAACTAAAAGCACCTTAGAGAGTATTCTGTTCTTTTGCATCCAGTCACAGAAAAGGAAGTAAGGCCCAGGAGGGAAGGAGTTTGCCCCAGATCAAAGCCAGCTCGTAAGTCTTAGCAGGGTGCTGTGTCACCATCATCCAGTACTACTTCAACCATCTCCCATTACTCTTGGGATTCAGCATCTTTGACTTACATCCAACTCACACATACACTTAGCAGTTGTAATCCATGCCAGGACTGTCTTAAACTGCTCTTTTTACCAAAGGGGTTTCTCAGGAGTCCACACTCACTGCTGGAAAGAGCAATCAGGAACTTTCTTAAAGGGACTTCTTTCACTGTGGTTTATTTATTTTGTTTTTTCTTTAGCTCACCTCAGAACTCTTGTGATTTCCCTGGTCCTCTAAGCTATGTCTTTGTTTTTCCTCATATATTTCAGTATAAATTTCCTATATATTTTAATAACCCTAGCTTCATTTAGACATCATTGGCTGATTTCTAAGATGTCTTGGTGTACTGTTCCCTCACTTAATTGATTAAATAAAGGTGGTGACAAAAAGATGTGCTGGTGATGAATGCAACTTGTTTACTCAGAAATTGCCAAGCCCTGTTAAAGTCCTTAGATTTAGTAGTTTTCTCAGATCTCTTTCTCCTTGAACTCTCTCTTTAATTCTATTAACCGTCTCCCCAGTCATATGTGCCATGACACCTGCATCTCTAACATGCCTTCTGATTTTTCTGATAGTTGATTTCCCCTTCCTTTGGTTCTAATTCCTGCTTCTACTCCTAAGTATGGGTAGTCTAAATGTATTAGTCTCCTATTGCTGCTGTAACACATTATTATATAAACTTAGTGGTTTTGAACAACACAAATAGAAACAGAAAAATATTACCTTTTTCTCAAAGGCTAGAAGTACAAAATGGGTTTTAGAAGCTAAAATCAAGGTGTCAGGAGAGCTGTGTTCCTTCTGGAAGCTTTAGGGAGAGTCCATTTCCTTGCCTTTTTCAGCATCTACTGGCTACCTCCATGCCTTTCCTCATGGTCTTGCCTTCTGTCTTCAAAGGGCAGCACTCCAGCCTCTGCTTCCATCTTCACATGTCCCTTTTTGGACTTTGACCCTATTGCTTCATTCTTGGCAAGATCTTTGTGATCACTTTGGACCCACCAGAATAATTGAGCATAGTCTCATTTCAGATTTCTTTTTTTTTTTTTTTAAGATTTTATTTACTTATTTGACAGACAGAGATCACAAGTGGGCAGAGAGGCAGGCAAAGAGAGAGAGAGAGAGAGAGAGAGAGAGAGAGAGAGAAGCAGGCTCCCTGCTGAGCAGAGAGCCCAATGTGGGGCTCGATCCCAGGACCCTGGGATCATGACCTGAGCTGAAGGCATTGGCTTCAACCCACTGAGCCACCCAGGTGCCCCTCATTTCAGATTTCTTAATCACAAATGCAAAAGTCCCTTTTGCCGTATAGGTAAAATTTCACAGCTTCCTAGAGTTAGGATGTGGGTATCTTTAGGGGTTATTATTCTGCTTACTGTGCTTAGGTTTCCACCATAAGATCTCAGCTACATTTGCTTTGTCAGTCTTAGGGGCACTCTCTTCCTGTTTAAAAAAAATTTAAATGGGGGCGCCTGAGTGGCTCAGTGGGTTATTTAGGAATATTAACATTTGACTATATGATATGTATTCAAATAAATAAAGCAGCACATATTGAAAGTGTACTTTTGAATAACCATGTTGGTTTTCTGATAATAACTAATAGTATTAGTGTACTGTTTTGCATATAATAGCACTGAGTTCATGAGATTTTTTTGCATTCCCATAAACCTATGAATGTTTCAAAATTATTTAAAATTTTTTTTGAATTGTTGAGACTCTATATTGAGTGATGTAGATTTAATACAGCATAATATGTGAATTTCAACTTTTCTCAGTACTGGTACTGCGTTCCATCATGGAAGAAAAAACAGAGAAATGCTGAAGGGAGAGTGAGTTTGCATATATACAGGCACAAATCACCAGTGTTAAACTGTCATCAAAATCACCACTAAAATTTATTAGCTTAAAATTTTTTTATGTGGGGGCGCCTGGGTGGCTCAGCGGGTTAAAGCCTCTGCCTTCGGCTCAGGTCATGATCCCAGGGTTCTGGGATCGAGCCCCGCATCGGGCTCTCTGCTCGACGGGGAGCCTGCTTCCTGCTCTCTCTCTCTCTGACTGCCTCTCCGCCTGCTTGTGATTTCTGTCAAATAAATAAATAAAATCTAAAAAAAAATTTTTTTTCTATGTGTTTAAGAATGTACAGAACATAGAATCTTGATTTGTCAGATGCAAAAATACCTTATTTATGTCCATTTACTTATTAAAGAATATTCATATCATTTTGGCTAACTCCGTATGGTTGATGTATTTCATGTGCAAATATGAGACAAGTGAGCCTAGAGTAAACTCTAAGAATAACCATTAGTCAACTAAAATATGAACTTTAATTTCTATCTTCACATGTAGTTTAACTTCAAAGGATTTAATCTAAGTATGAATTTCTCATTGAATTGGTACTCTAGACCAGTGTTCCCCTCTGAAAGTACAAAAGTTAAAAAAAAAAAAAAAAGTTTTCTGACCTCAGGAAACTTAGAGAATGAAGGGAGCTATGGACAAATAAACTTGGTATTTACAGGACAAATTCTGTCAAAGATGATGTGTGGTTACTGTGGCTACAAAATTATATCAGGGGAACATTTAATATGGATTTCTTTTTTGAAATATCACTTAATTTTTTTAAACTCGTGTATTTGCTATTTAGTAAGTGATCATTGGTTATGTGTAAGATAGGTATTACCCAAAATACCTATCTTCACCCAAAATGTGAAGTTCTTTAACTTGGACACACTGTGTGTGTGTGTTTGATGTTACATTTTGTACATAGACATTATACATAAAACCTTACATTATACCGTGTTGACTTAAGCTGTTAGTACATGGAATATCCACATTTTAGCCTCCCAGATCTACTTAGAAGTTGACCCAACTTTTGAGATGAACAGTCATTTTTTAGACTCTGCCACTCATTTGCAACAAAGTGTCCCAATTTTTGTGATTATCTTGCACACAATTAATACATCAGTGACAGAGTGGCCTTCATGGGAAGGTTACATCATATTTAAAAATTTGACATTACCAGGTCGGATTCATAAGATAATGGAGCTAAATTCTTCATGGCAGTAACTCCTCATTCTGTAATCCCTTACCAGTAGCAACAGTACTCTTGAGACTAGATACCATATTGCTACTGAAGGCATGGATATTTCAGCCCTATTAGTAGTGGAGACAAGATTACCTTCATCATAATCATAGAGCAGTAAGGATAGGGAAAGAGAGCTGGTATATTTTGCATGACAAATTTCTTTGCATATTCAGATAGTTTGAGAGGCAGCCCAATTATAAGAAGCAGGTCTGTGGTCCTAAATTTGCTGAGAGATCATTAATGATCTGTGTAAATGTTGGAGAGGAGCAGTATGGTTAATTAAATTGAATTTATTTGGACACAGGAAGTTTTTACATTGGCTGTTGAAGTTGCTATTTGTGCTAAATAAAAATATCACTAATTAGGATACTTTCTAAGAAGATTTTTTCTGCATTTTTATTCTCAGTAGAAAAATATTTGGAGCATAATTGTTTTATTTAGCTACATATTTTCAATTAAATGAACTCACTTTTTAAAATTCCTAAATATTTATATTGTCTAAAAACCTGAATTAATCTCATTTTAAACTGAGTTTGTAAGCTGGAAGCATAAGAGCTATATGTAGGAATATTTGTTGGCTTTTTATTTTTAAGTTTAATCAGGACTAGACAGGGACTAAATTGAGTGTTCACTCATTTTGAAAGATCAGAGATGGTACCAAAAATAGAATATTTCCAAATAACACATTTAAGATGAAATAAGAAGAGATTTTCATGTAGGCTATAAAAAGGTTTTCTTCTTACTTGATTAGTTTTTCTCATTCATATAAAGAACCCCCAAGTGTCTTGATCTTTTTTCTGAAATTTGAACAATTAAGTTTTACCTTCATGTACAGTGGCTTTGAAGAGGATTTATATTATGTGGTAGCTATTTGTACATTTAATTAACTTTCCCTGTCAGCACTATTGAAAAATTTTATTCATTTATTAGTACTTGCAGCAAAGATAAAGTTAGAGAAGTAATTAAGATGTGGGTTGTTTTGCTCTCCTACAAATACTGAATATCATTAACATTTTAGTATCTCTTCTGTTAGCTTAATTAAGAGTTGAATTATTTTAAGCAACAGTTGTATGTTTTAGTAATTCCAAAAGTTTAATCTACCTATAAAATACTTTTTACTTTACATGTACTGCCTCACATTATTTTCTGTAATGACATCTTTATGTGTATAGCTTGTTTCTGACACTATGATTTTGCAAAGAACCTATCAGTTTCCAATATTTATGTGTCTTCACCAATTCATTCTTCTGTATTGGCCTATGACGAGATCCTAGATTGGCTTGTACACTTAACAATTATTTGGCTGCTGTTAGAGTTGCCTTCCAGTTCCATTATCCTAAATTGAAACACTGACTTAGAATTAGTCATTGCGGACGACTAGCCAATGAGTTCATGGAAGAAGGAACTCAAATTCAGCATTTAATGTGAGGAAATTAAACATAAACTAGCACCTTTAGAAAAGATTCTGGTATCTGAACATCAGTCCTTATAAATGTTATTTTCCATCACAGTGAAATATCTAATATTGCCTGTTAATGGATGCTTTTTCCATTTCAGGTAGTTCTTTAGTATAACACTTTTCCAGCACTATGAAATACTTGAGAATGTGAAAAGCCTCTTTCCATGTGCTTCTAAAGAAATGTCTTTTCAAATCCTTTGCCCATTTTTAAATTGGGTTGACTTGACAGTTTTTAAAAAATATATATTCTAGCTCTAAGTCGCTTATCACCAATGTGTTTTACCACTATTTTCTCTCAATATGTGGGTTGTCCTTCAACTTGATGGTATCCATTGAAGGTTATAAGGTTTTAATTTTTATGATTCCAGATTTATCCATTGTTTTTCTTTTGTTGTTCATGTTTTTTGGGTATCACGTGAGCTATTTCCTAACGCAGTGTTTTTGAAGATTTATACCTGTATTTTCTGTTACGAGTTTTATAGTTTTAGTATTACAATTTTGTTTTATCCATTTACAGTTAACTTTGTACATGATGTAGGCTAGAAATATAATGTCATTCTTTTGCATGTGGATATCTGGTTGTTTCCAAACCATTTGTAGAAAAGACTATTTTTATTATATATATAATATATAAAAAGTTTAGTTCAGTTAGCCATCATATAGTACATATAAGTTTCATTAGTTGTGTATTTTGTTTTCTCAACAATTCATGAGTTGCATATTTTGTTTTCTTGTTGAATTGTCTTGGTGCCCTTGTCAGAGATCACTTAATTATAAATTTGAGAGTTTATGTTAGGGTTCTCATTTCCTTTACATTGATCTGAATGTCTGTTCTTATGCAGTATCACACTCTTTTGATTATTACAGATTTCTGGTTTGATTTTCCACATGTCTTTGAGGCACAGTTTGTAATTTTCTGCAAAAAAGGAAAAATAAGAATTTGCTTTGAATCTGTAGATTAAAAATTGGGAAGTATTGTCATCTTGACAATATTTAATCTTTGGATCCATGAACATTGGATATATTCCCATTTATTTAGGCCTTCTTTACTTTCTTTCCACAGTGTTTCATACTTTTCAGCATATAAGTCTTGCACTTACTTTGTGAGGTTTATTTCTAAACATTTTATTAAATTTGATGCTTTTGTGAATGGAATTGTTCTATTTCATTTTCAGATTTCCGCTTAATTCAAATTAGTTGTTTTATCTTGATTTTTGAATCCTGCACCCTTGCTGAATTTATTATTTCTAATAGGTTTTTTCCTATGTATGAAGATGTCTTAAGATTTTCTTTACGTAAAATTATGTCATCTATAAATTGTGATTGTTTTTCTTATTTCTTTTCATTCTGGATGCCTTTTATTTTATTTTCTTGCCTAATTTTCATAGCTACAATCTGTGTTGCAATGTTGAAAAGAAATTGCTAGAGTGAAAAATTCTTGTCTCATTTCTGATCAAGGGGAAAGCATCTAGTCCTTTACCATTTAATATGGTGTTAGCTTTGAGCTTTTCCCAGATGCTTTTTATTTGGTTGAAATAGTATTCTTCTATTCCTAAGTCATTGAATTTTTTTCATGAAAGGTATTGGATTAAATTTTTTTCTTTATCAGTTGAATTTGTCATGTGATTTTGCTCCTTTATTAATAAGGTGTACATGGATTTTTGGATATTAAACTAACCTTGATTTCCTGAGAAAGATACCAGTTTTTAGTGGTGCATAATCCTTTTTATATGCTGCTGGATTTGATTTCCTATTATTTTCTTAAGGTTGTGTGCATCTATGTATATAAGAGATATTAATCAGTAACTTTCACTTATTAGGACATCTTTGGTTTTGGTATTAGGGTAATCCGGGTATCAGAATGAAATGGGAAGTGTTTCATTCTTTTACATTTTCTGGAAGAATCTGTGAATGATTGGTATTACTTTCTCATTAAATATGTCATAGAATTTACCAGTGTGCCTGAGAATTTCTTTGTGGAAAGTTTTGAATTACTAATTTAGTATCTTTGTTATAGGTCATTGAATTTTTTTATTTATTTGGAGTCCATTTCAGTCACTTGTGCATGCAGGGAGTTTCACTCTTTCAATTTTCTTTGTTGTTACTCTACATTTTGGAGTATCTTCTTAGTGGTTGCTATAGGTATTATAATTAACATATTAAAACAATTTTGGAAGGCCTGAGTAGCTAAGCGGGTTAAGCCTCTGCCTTTGGCTCAGGTCATGATTTTAGGGTCCTGGGATCTAGGCATCCATCGGGCTCTCTGCTGGGCAGGGAGCCTGGTTCCCCCTCTCTCTCTGCCTGCCTTTCTGCCACTTGTGATCTCTCTCTATGTCAAATAAATAAATAAAATCTTTTAAAAAATTTTATCTCAGATTAATATCAATTGTGTACAAAACCTGGCTTCAGTCTGGGTCTTTTCTTCTCCACTCTTTGTACTATATTTTCATACAAATGACCTTCTTATTCCTTATGATTCTATCAAGACGTTTTTGTAATTAATGCATTATACAGCTTTCTAAATTTTAATTGAAATGGAAGAAGAAAAATGTGGTAAGCAAAAATACACTTAAACTGTCCATTATACTCATCTATATAGCTATCTTTAATGGTGGTTCTTTAATTTATCATGTGGATTTGAGTTACTGTCCATTATCCTTTTATTTTAGCCTAACGTCTTTAGTATTCTTGTTGGTTGGATCTGTTAGTGACAAGTTATTTCAGTTGTTATTTATCTGGGAATGTTTTGATTTCTCTTTTATTTTTTAAGTATTGTTAATACAATTCTTGGTTGACTTTATTTTACTTTTAGCACTTTGACTATTTCTTCTCCCTGCCTTCTGACTTAAGTGATTTCTGATCTGAAGTCAGCTATTAATTTTGTTTACACACCTTTGTATGTGATAGTCATTTTTCCCTTGCTACTTTCAGAATTCTTTATTTGTCCTAGAATTTTGGCAGTTTTCCTAACAAGGGTCTAGGCCTGTATATCTAAGTTTGTTATTGTTGGAATTTAAGTTATTTGATATATAGATTAGTAATCTACATATTAGATTATTTCTGAAAATACTCTACTGAAATCTCTGCTTGGTTAGCTTTTTGGTCAGCAAATGTTGGGACAAATTTTAAAAAAATGCTTTGAGCTAGTAGATCTCCAAACTAGTGGTTCTATGTGTATGTTGAAATGTACCTTCAACACTGTGACATTTGACAGCTCTGGCTTAACCCTTTACTTACTACTTGTGTAGACGCTCAAGTCACCCAGGGGTGAGAGATTAGGGCTCTGCAATGAAATGGGAAGGTCTTTTCTCATCATTCACACAGCCCTGCACATATACATGGTCACTTAACTCCCCAGAAATAGGTCGTGGCTTTTCAAAGCTGCTTATGGCCATCTTATTAACCACATTTAACATGTAAGTGTTTTGACTATCTTCTTATTTGTCCCATCTTGAATCTGTCCCACCTCATGAATCAGAGATATTAAGCAGTTGGTGCTGATTATTTTTGCAAAATGCCCTACGGGTAGCACTGTCCTTACTGAGCAAGTTCTGAATTAGGTCATATAAAGAAAAGTCCTTGAATGTGGCTTTTTTATAGGAGGTGCAAAACACATCACATAGTGATGTGGTTTTTCTATTTCTTTTATTATTTTTGTTTTTTGAGATGGGGCTTCCCCTTTCATTGGCTGCTAGGCTACTGATTTTTTCAAGGACAACACAAAATGGGGAAGAGGGGAAATGGGAATAGAGATAGTTGAAATGCCACAAAGCTCACAGAACTTCCTGAGAGTCATTATTCCTGAATAAACACTCTTCAGATCATTGCTAGCTTTCCGTTAATATTCAGAGATCTGAAAAAGTTGATTTGGACAGTTTTCCGCAGTGTTCTTTTTACTTTCATGGAGGAATGGATTTCCAGAGGTTGATACTGTACCATTCAGGAGGTGCTTCTCATTTGAATATTTTTTTTCTTAATGATTCAACATTTTGAACAATTTATCACCTTACTTTTAAAAACCTATTAGTACTTTCAGGTTAAAAAAAAAAAAAATTCCATGACGATTCACAGATCTGTATCCCTGGAACTAATAATATATTATATGTTAATATAAAAAAATTCCAGTACACTGATGTACTTTTAAAAGCTTAAGTCTTGGGATGCCTGGGTAACTCAGTTGGTTAAGTGTCAGACTCTTGATTTCGGCTCAGGTCATGATCTCAAAGTTCTGAGATTGTGCCCTGTGTCAGATTTCATGCTCAGTGTGGAACCTGCTTGAAATTCTCTCTCTCTCTCTCCCTCCCCCTGCTTACACTCTCTCTCTTTCTGTAAAATAATGAGTAAAATCTTTTTTTTTTAAAAAAAAAGCTTAAGACTTAATTATTTGAAGAACTACATTTTGTGATTGTTTTCTTGTACTTAATACATTGTAACATAAAGATTTGTAATAAACACTCTTCGGAATCCTGTTAAGATATTTATTCATTTGTTCATGAAATTGCTTTCTTTCCAAAATTAAGCATATTGTCATTCAGTAAAAATGAATTAGAATATCTGAAAAAAAACACAAAACTTCCAATATCATCTGAACCTACAAAATCTAAATTGGAAATATTTCGGGTAACATAGGATTTTATGACAGTAAACTGCAGTAAATTATCTTTACTTAGAAAATAAGTAACCTGATTTTTTTTCTGTACTCTATTTTAGAGAATTATAATCAATTGAAAACCTTATAATTTTATCCTTGTATTCAAAATAACTTATAGCACATGCCTTCAGATCAATACCAATTCAATCTAGTTTATTGTATGTTAAGATGTCATTGAGTTTCTTCACAGTCCCCATAATACTTCCAAAAATTAAAAAACTTAACTCCACAGAGTTCTAATGCAACTTATAACAATAGCTGATAGCAGTTTGAGAGAAACCAATGGGTCTTTTCCCCAATACTTCATGTAAGATACTGAGAAATAGGTCCTGATGAAAAACTTCCCTGTGACATTTCTATAATATAATGAGATTAAGGAACATTTTGTTTTTGTGGATTCAAGTATTTATAATTCTAAAAATCAATTTATGTTAATATTAAGTTGGCATTTTCAGGAACATTCAGCCAGTACTTAATGCTATAATCACCTTCTACTTATTTTATTATTTTGGGGGGAACTTGATCAACTTTATTAGTAATTAGGAAAATGAAAACCAAAAACAAAGATACCATTTGATACTCATAAGGTTGGCACAAAATATTTATATTTACATCTGATTTTGGTTAGTCATTAGACTACAGAAGGAAGCACACACAGAAAATCTAAACCATTCCCTGTCTTGTATGCATAAGTTGGAGAATTCCAGTAACACTCAGGTTCCATGTTAGCCAAGTTCTACAGCTACTATACTATTATTTTGTGATTACAAATGTCAAGAAATCAGACATTTTTCTCCTGGACATCCTAGAGCTGAAAAGCTTTCTGTCGTTATGGGAATATTTTGATTTCAGAATTTGTTTTGCTCAGGTTAGGACATTAGTCAACATGAAAATGATTTCTCGTATTCACCCACTCAGCCTATCAAAATACTGTGAGCTTGGGATTCACTTCAGCAATTCAAGAGTATGTGAGAAGAACATTCTGCCAGTCTGCTGAAGACTCGGGGGAAATTCCTTTTGCTAATCAATATGTGGTCTAGGCGGTTAGCATTTTAGTAGTAGGAGAATCTGTTGTGAGCCCCCCAGCCTTCCACAGACTCCACCTCCTGCTTTCTTTGTATGTAGAAATATTCAGCAGAAAAGTTGTTAGACACAAGTTTACCAAAATCTCTGAATTAATGATTTTAGAAAAGGAGCCTCAGTAATTACCAGAAAGGGCAATGGAATCTTCATGGGAGTTCAAGCTCCATTTTTAAATTTTTTTTTCCCCTTTTGACACCCCTTCATCTTGTTTACACTCTCTATACCACCTCCCTCTGGCAACCACCACCTGTTGTCTGTGTCTATGATTTTTCTTTTTTTAAAGATTTCTCAGTTCATACAGTATTTGTCTTGGTCTGACTTATTTAGGTCCGTTCATGTCGTAGATAGCAAGATTTCATTCTTGTGTGTATCTTTGTTTCTTTAATTTTTTATCCACTATTTCTTTATCCATCCTTCAGTGGATTTTTAGGTTGTTTATCTAGGCAATTGTAAATAAGGCCGCAATGAACATGGGCATGCATGTAACTTTTGAGTTAGTGTTTTTGCTTTCTTTGGATAAATACACAGAAGTGGAGTTGCTGGATCATAAAGCGGTTGTATTTTTAACTTGTTGGGGAGCCTCCATACCATATATTCGCTATTCATTTAAAATGTGTTAACACATAATATTAACAAATATTAAGTGGGTGTTTTCAGGAAAATGCAGCAAGTACTTAATGTATTAATCACCTTTTAAATTCTTGTATCGAGGTGAAGTTTTGTAACTATGAAATGTAGACCTTTTTTTAAAATGTTTTTTTTAAAGATTTTATTTATTTATTTGACAGAGAGAGATCACAAGTAGGCAGAGAGGCAGGCAGAGAGAGAGAGAGGAGGAAGCAGGCTCCCTGCTGAGCAGAGAGCACGATGCGGGACTCGATCCCAGGACCCTGAGCTCATGACCTGAGCCGAAGGCAGCGACTTAACCCACTGAGCCACCCAGGTGCCCCCAATGTAGACCTTAACTAAATGATTTTTTTAGTTTTATGAACTCTACTGCTCAAATCCTAATCAAGAGATTATTACAGTTATGTGACTCCACATCTTTCCCTCATGTCTCTTCCAGCCAATTCTTACATACCAAAGGCAGCCTATATTCTAAGTTCTATGACTGTTGATGAATTTTCACTGTTATAGACCTTCATATAAATAGAATTATACAGTAGCTAATCTTATGTGTCTGGCTTCTTTTGCTCAGTGTGGTGTTTTAGAAATTCATCCATGCTGTTGTGTATGTCAGTAGTTGATTTATTTTTTTGTTTTAGTTTTTTAACATAAATAGCTACTTTTTACTCATCCTCTTGGAATATAAGTTTTCTTTGTGGGTGTGTGTGTGAGGGGAGTGTTCCATGTTTGGGTGTATAATAAAGTCCTGGTTATGGTTTCTCAGATGAGGCATGAAGTGGGAACAGAAGGCATACTTAAAATTCTGTAAAGTTGTTACATGTGTTCATTGTGTATTAATACACACTCACACACACACACACACACACACTACACATACATACACTACACATTCAATAAGAATAAGTAATAATAAGTAATATTATTAATAATAACTTAATAATAAGTAATAAGTAAGAAATAGTAAGAAAATGGCAGTTAACATTTGAGTGTTCACTTGTGTTACGCCCTTTCCTAAGAACTACACATGTTTTACCCCATATACTCCTTGCAACAATTCTCTGAAGTAGATAGAGTGTATTGTTATCTCTAATGAGTAAAGTGAAAATTTAGAGGATAAGCCATTTGCCTCAGATCACACATCCAGTAAGTGGCCAATTGGGGATTTGAATTCTGTCCCTTGATTGTTCTTAAACTATGGCTCCTCTTTGCTAATGGCTAGTATTTATTAAACACTGTTTCGTATCAAACATTAGTGGAATGTGCAAACACGAACTCATGCACATACCCCTGTACTACAGTGGAGAAAGTTTATGTAAAAGATTAGCTAATAGGTCATGTCCTCTTCACATGATTATTTGAGTCAGGAGTCACAAACGGACTTGAGAGGCAGAAGCCAGTCATCAGATGTGTACTGTTTGGCCTGCAAGATGTTTAGAATTTATATTGTTTGTGGCCAACATTTAAAAATGAAATTTCACACATTAAATTCTCGATTTCTGGCATGTTCCAGGAAACCATGCTATCTGAAAGCCTTGCCTACTCTAGTGGTCTGGAGCTGACTTTCAGCTGCCTCTCTTGGGCCTCTACTCAGCCCTGAGAGCTCATTTATGCCTCCTGGATAGACATGAACATTTGTGAATCTTGACATAGTTTGTCAAGGAAGTTGTTCTAAACTTCTGTTTGAAGAATTCCAGCAGGCTATTGTAGACTTAGAAGATAGTATCACTCAAGGACGGAAGGACATTTGCTGGGTGAGCTAAAGGAATGGAATAATGCAGGAATAGCATGAATTGGCCAGAGACCAGGACGGGAGGAGGACTATGCCAGACTGTGAGGTGTGGCCTCAGTGTCTTAGCAAATCTTATGTTTTGAATACAGAGGAATGGCAGAATCAGAGTTTCAGTTTTCTAGCAGGAAAAATGTAGCCTAAAATTGCTAATTGTAGAACATGTCATTCAGTTGTGGTTATTCAAACTGAACAGATGGTTGAAACATCTCAAATTGCCATTTTTGTAGGTTAAAAGGAATAAAGTTTCAACAAGCATGTATAGTTTGACCTTAAAAGTTTGCTGGTAACACTTTACTTTAAATGAGTCACTTATTTGTCATTTGTATTTGTAAAGTTCATTTATATTTTCTGAACCAGGACAAGGAAACTAGTACAAATATATACTGTAATACCTCCTCAGTTGTTGTTTTCTTTAAGTTTTATTTAAATCTTTAAAATATGTTCTTATATTTATTTTTTGAAATGTTGAATTTCCATAATATCTATTAGGATATTTATTAAATACATTGAGATGGTATTTCAGAATGTTAGGAAGTGACCATTTGAGTTACATAAACAAATAATACCGTTAACTAAAAATAGAAGATCCTCTTCATAATGTTGATACTTAAAAGAGAAAATTATGTGGATGAACATACGTAAGCTTCAGAGAGCTTTTCTTGTACTAGGCATTTAGCTGTCTTGCAACTGTTAATCAGCACAGGCCTTAAAACAGCTGCTATCAGATTAATTAGAGGGAATCCAGGAAATAATTCAACTGAATGTAGCATTCATGTAAGTGTGTTGAAAGCAATTAAGAGTAACTATAGTCATTACTGAGACTTCCAGGAAGTATGCCAAAGGACTCAAAAGTTATAAAATACCTTCCCAGTTTGTGTGTGTGTGTGAGAGATAAAAAAAATCTAGTTTATATGTATGATCTAAAGACACACTAGTAGAAATTAAAATTAAATAAAATTGAAATTATTTTCTTGAATTATGGGGTATTAACTCACTTACTTCTTTGAAGTTGAGGGACTAAGAAAGATAGGTCACTTAAACTGGTTTAGAAAGAAAGGGGTTTATTTGGTGGTACTGTATAAAATATTAAATTATAGTAGGTAAATTTTTATTAATTTTTATAACTAATGCAAGGCTTCAAATAGAGGAAGTTGGTGATTCACCAAGGTCACATATCTATGAGAAGGAAACTCAAAAAAGTTTCTTAATGATGAGTTTAAATCCTTAAGAAACTTTATACTTACCACATGGCATGCCTACAATACGCGTTTTTTGTGATCAGTGTTGTCATCGTCGTCATTGTCTTATCATCAGCAGCAGCAGCAACACCACTGCTGTCACCTCACCATTATTTCCATCAGTTGTTATTAGGACTGAAAGCCTGCTGATCTAACATGTCATCTTGTTTCAACTTTCTGTAGGTATCTAGACTACTTTAGTGATTGATAGTAGTTTACCTAAAACTTAACAGTAGGAAAATTATGCTATTGTCTAACCAGTTTAGCCTTGGTTGACTTCTAAAGGAGGGAAGGAAGGGAGGAAGGAAAGAAGAAAGAAGGAAAGAGAGAAAGGAAGAAAAGAAGAGAAAAAGAGCAGCATTGAGGAAGAGAGACAGGGATGGGGACAGGGAATGTATATTTAAAAGAAAAAGTAATAATTCTTTCTTATTTAATAAGAGTACAGGGTGAACTCAGGTTAATTAATTAATTTATTTATTTATTTTAAAGAAATTTATTTTTTAAGGTTTTATTTATTTATTTGACAGACAGAAATCACAAGTAGGCAGAGAGGCAAGCAGAGAGAGGGGGGGAGGCAGGCTCCCTGCTAAGCAGAAACCCCGCTGTGGGGCTCGATCCCAGGACCCTGAGCTCATGACCTGAGCCGAAGGCAGAGGCTTTAACCCACTGAGCCACCCAGGTGCCCCAGGTTAATTTATTTTTGAGAATGGACATTTGGTATGTGATTACATCTTTCTGTTGTGTTACAGTCTTTTAAACCTGCTTCCATGTTTCTTCTAAAAAATGAGCTGGAAAGACAGGATGGCTAACACTCCCCATTTTCAGTCTTGGCCACACTTTTTCACAAGGGGTATGAAATAGGCAAAAGGCTTGCTTGTAATTCTGTGGAGAACTTTTTAATGTATTTTAGGAATGTTTTTCTCTTTGTTTTAAAGAAAAACTGTAGTTTGGGAACAACTAAAATGTTTTAGAGTGTTTTAGTTGGGACAAAGGACAGATGAGAAATATTCCTCTAGTTTTTTTATGCCCTACCCCCTAAAAGTAACATGATGATAGTTCCCAGGGGTGGTGGGAGAGGCCTGATGGAGCCTAAGGCACTGTTTTCTCACAGAGTACCAGCACTTAAAAAAAGATTTTATGTATGTATGAATGTATGTACGTATGTATGTATGTATGTATGTATGTATTTATAGCACGTGAGCAGGGGGAGGGACAGAGGTATCTCCCACTCCAGCACCCCTGTCCTCTGCCATTGCTCCTTCTCCCACATGGTAATACCACATACCACGTTTCTTTCTTTAGGCCCCACCTCTCACTATTGGCAAACTCTGATATTTTTTTCATTCAATTCGAATGCCCTCTTTCAACAATGAAGATTTCATACACTACTTTTCCTGAACTTTGTATTTTCCAGGTGTTACTATCTCCCTCAAATTATCAACTGTAAATTCTGTCTTCAGGTATTCATGGATGTCTCTTGTTAGTTCTACTTCACCACCAGAAACAAACACCATGGACTCACTCTAGGAAGAATTATTTATTTCCACACAATTAGTTGCTTTATGGAAATAAAAACAAAAAAGATCCTAAGGATAGATATCATATCATAGAACTGTATTTTCCAAAAAAACTGGAAGGGTTCTTAGAATCTATCTAATGTAAACCCTTTATTTGGGAGTTCTAGACACAGAACTCAGAAGGCGTGGTACATCTGGTAAGAAATAGAATATATTTTTTTGACAAGGTGTACTAGAAATTAGGTCTTGTGATTCCCTATCCAGTATACTTTCCACAACACTGCACAGAATATAATCCTTGGGTTATAGTATTTGAACAACTTGAACAAATATGAGAGATCATATTTTGACAGCTGGAAATAATGGGAAATAATAGGGGCAAGTATTCCCCAAACAAGAAATAGATGAAGCAAAGGTACAAAGTGAAATGATTATGGTCCTTTTAGGGGAGAGCATATAGTTCAACAGACTGTAGACTACCAAGCCTGGGTGAAAGGACCTCAGGAAAGGCAGTAGAGTTCTTTTCTGGTAAGGAAAAATGAGAAGCAATAATAAATTTTTCTTTTTTTATTATTACTATTACCAATTCCAAATTATGCCAACTTTAACGTACTTTGACTTGAAAAAATTTTTTTTCTAAATTTCAAATAATTGCTGCACTTGTGGTTTATGTTCAATAATGTATGTAAGCTTCAAATTAATGCCTAGCTATTACTTACATGCTTGAATAAACATGGAATTCTGCTGGGAAGTCTATTTAGCAAATTCCCGGTTCTATAGGTAGCCCTGACACATGCACACTCAGCTGTTATACGTGTTCATTTTGAGAATAAATTTATAAAGTTTTCAAATCTCTAGAGCTTGTTTCAGATGGAGTTCATATTTCCAGTCTCTATAGTAGTACATAATCTTTCACTTAGACAGTAGATCTGAAATAAGCCAAAATAGCTTATTAGTTACTTCCTTGTATATTGTTATTCTTGTGACCACTTGTTTTTATATGTGCTTAAAGTTTAAATCATTGAAACCTAATACAAAAATCAGGTTGAATTTTTTTAGTAAGTGCAAATGTCAGGTCATAAAAGAAATATTGTATTGAATTTTAATAATTCCAAAATATGTTAACATATATACTAAATAATAGTAGGTTGACTAGATTGTATCTAAGTGAAAATGTGCTTATAAGTACAAAGAATATACTCATATATTCTTATATTTGCAATATTGAAATACTGTTATAATTCTTAGAAATTAAATGTATTTCAATTTTAAGAAGGATTTAAAATATTGCTATGAAGTATTCAAGATAGTAAAGCAAAATATAATCAGATACAGTTTTGAAATAAGATTTTAAAATGATAGCCACTTGTAAGTATACATAATACCAAATTATATATAAAATTCTTTATTGAAGAGCTGTGGTGCTCAAAACATTGAGCAAGTCCATGTTGACAGTGAGTGCTAGAGACCACATCTAAACACCAAGCTGAGACAGAATTGATCTACATATTTATTTATTTTATGATTATTTATTTTTTTAAAGATTTATTTATTTCTGCGAGAGAGTGCACACAAGCAGGGGGAGGAGGGAGGTAGAAGGAGAAGGAGAAACAGGCTACCTGCTGAGCAGGGAGCCTCCTGTGGGATTTGATCCCAGGACCTGAGCTGAAGGTGGATGTTTAACCAATTGAGCCACCCAGGCTCCCTAATTTCTGATCATTTAAATGGAATATATATATTTTTCAATTTACATTGCATATTTCAGCGACTTGTCTTCATGAGGGTGATTGAAGTTGTAAGTCATTTACCCAAAGAGAGCTTAGGTAATTTACTCATTAGGAAAACATGAGGAAGAAATGATGACTTCATTTACCTTCATTACATTATCTCTGAAAAGACCCATGAAGTAAAAGGGTGTTTCAGAAAAATATAGTAGAATATAAAAGTGTGGAACTTTCTCATACGTGTATTTTGAAGGAAAAGAAAAAAATACAGAAATTAAGAAGTGCTGGTTCCTTTTTTTGCACCACAATGATGGAGGGATAGAGCCCTGATTATTTATCACCTGAAGATGACTAATGAATATAGAATTAAAATACAATAGGAAACCTAAAAACACCTTATTTTGGAATAACTTTCACAAAGTACATTTTAAACTTATTATTTTGAAACAATATCATACTCACAGAAGTTGCAAAAATACTAATGTTCCTTTGTGTCCGTCACCCATTTCCTCCGATGGTAACATTTTGCATAACTATCATCCTTTATCAAGACCAGGAAACTGACACTGGGGCCATACTTAGTACAGACTGTATTCATATTTGACACATAAAATACTTTTTTAGCATAAGAACTTTTAAAGTATTTTAAAATAATATGTTTAGAAATCTTAGTTTTGTGTGTAATAGGAAAAATACAATTAAAATGAATTTGTTTGCTTTATCTTAAATACACATTTCTTTATTACTGTCTGAATATGAGGTGTCACATGTTTGGACCTCATCTCTTTATTCCATGTTTTAGGAAGACTTAAGCTGTCATGTTTATGTTGTATTTCCCAATGTGATTACCACTAGGACCCAAACCATTGGAAACTAGAATGAAACAGAGTAATGGTAGATGTGGGAAAACCTCAGGTTATTCCACTTCTTAATGGCAATAGGCATAGAAAGTAATTTACAGTGGAAATATGTTTTATATGTGTTTTTGTATTGTAGTCTCGTTTATGAGCAAAACTACTTCATTATAACATTATAAACATTGACTATTACTAGGTCTTCAATGTGTATAGATGATTTTGGAGGAAAATAATTTTCAATATAATATGGAATATATTGTCAGTTTTTGTCAGTATGACAATTTGAATATTCTAATATCCTAAGCTTGAGGGAAAACTGTAAATCTTTTTGAACTATCTTTTCCAATTTTTACTATAGCAAAGTGTGCAATACTTAATATTCCAGTAGTCTACCATTAGATACATTTACACTTACTATGTTCACCACCAAGCCTTTTATGACTAGGAGATTGATAACTTTTTATAAGTACTGTACCATAATGCATAACTTAACAGGATAATTTACATAAAAAATCCAACTCATAGACTACAGTGGTCACCTAGAATTATGCATTACAGATTTAAAGTTAGAGCAGGCACATTTTAGAGATAATAACAAAAGCTTTATAGTACAAAAATAAAGTTTGTAGAAGAAAAACAAGGTTAAATAATACATGGTTTTGCCTTTATAGAATATTACTAAGAATATTTTGCCAAAAAGTTCATGAACAGAAAAAAGCCTTAAGCTCACAAAATTCTGTTTTTTATGTAAATTAAAAAGAAAAGAAATGACAGTGAAATTGAAAATCATCATATAAACCATGGTTCTCCATTTTTGGTGCACACCATAATTTCCTGGGGAGTGATTTTGGAATATATCAGATAAAATCTGTAAGGGATAATCTAAAACATGTCAGTAGAACACATTTTTTTCTAGTAGAGATGCAAGGGCAAGTACGGTATCATTGGTTTCCTTGTAGTGTATTTTTTTCCAGCATTGATTTGTAGATTACTTAAGAGTCAACAGCATTACTAAGTAGTTGTAACTATTTGACTTTAGTCTCTTTTTAATTTGACTACTTATTTCAATGGAGATTCTTAGGAATAGGGAGATACAATAACATGCAGTGGTGTAGTGATCAGATTTAGCTAAATTCCAAGCTATAGACATAGCAGGAACCTGCAGTGGCTTTGGAACTTAAAAGTGGAGAGTGTGGGGAGAAATGTAATGATCTGATTTTTCAAACTGTTTTTAGCTGATAGTATAACCTTAATGGCATATTGTAGTTTGTCAGCCCTCCCATGATATTTATCAATACTTAGAAAGATTTTGAAGCTCATCTAGCCATAACTTGGAATCTTAAATATTTAAGCACAACAAGGATAAATAAATTATGCTTTTATTACCTTTATTTTTATGAGATGTCCAACATGTATTAGAAAAACATGGTGCAGTGAGAAAAAGTATAGACATTGATGTTAGATAGGTCTGTGTTCTAATGCAGGCTTGCCGTATTTCATCTATGAGCTTCAGCAAATTACTGAACTATTGAACTTCCTGTGGTTCCTGTAAGAAATTAAAATGTACTCCGAAAACAGTCTAACACTGTGCAGTCAGCAGATGTTTCATTCTCTTTGCTCCTAATTATGATACAAGACAGTTACTTGTAATCCATACATGTTGAGTTCTGCATATTGAGGACACTCTTACAGTGTTTGATGAATGAATGAAATCATAGATTAAATTCGCTGTAGTATAAAACTGATGACTTTCACTCATCCAGTAAAATCTTGGGAGTGTGAATTGATAGAAAATGAATTAAGTCCATTTATTCATATGTTGATCATAAGAATTCTAGGCTAAGTTACAGAATATTGTTCTTCTTTTAGTTGTTCTTTTTTAAAAAAACTTTTTATTATATTAGTTACCATACATTACATCATTAGTTTTTCATGTAGTGTTCCATGATTCATTGTTTGTGTAAAACATCCAGTGCTTCATGCAATATGTGCCTCCTTAATACCCATCACTGGACCAACCCATCCCCCCCACTCCCTTCCCCTCTAAAACCCTCCATTTTTTTCCTGGAGTGCATAGTCACTCATGGTTCATCTCCCGCTCTGATATCCCCCTCTTAATTTTTCCCTTCCTTCTAATGTCCTCTATGTTATTCCTTATGTTCCACAAATAAGTGAAACCATATGATAATTGTCTTTCTCTGCTTGACTTATTTCACTTAGCAATAATCCCCTCCAGTTCCATCCATGTCAGCGCAAATGTTGGGTATTCATCCTTTCTGATGGCTGAGTAATATTCCATTGTATATATGGACCACATCTTCTTTTTTTTTTTTTTTTTTAAACATATATTTTTATCCCCAGGGGTACAGGTCTGTGAATCACCAGGTTTACACACTTCACAGCACTCACCAAATCACATACCCTCCCCAATGTCCATAATCCCACCCCCTTCTCCCAAACCCCCTCCCCCCGGCAACCCTCAGTTTGTTTTGTGAGATTAAGAGTCACTTATGGTTTGTCTCCCTCCCAATCCCATCTTGTTTCATTTATTCTTCTTCTACCCACTTAAGCCTCCATGTTGTATCACCACTTCCTCATATCAGGGAGATCATATGATAGTTGTCTTTCTCTGCTTGACTTATTTCGCTATGGACCACATCTTCTTTATCCATTCATCTGTTGAAGGGTGTCTCTGCTCTTTCCACAGTTTGGCTATTGTGGACATTGCTGCTATGAACATTGGGGTGCAGGTGCCCCTTCTTTTCACTACATCTGTATCTTTGGGGTAAATAACCAGTAGTGCAATTGCTGAGTCATAGGTTTGCTCTATTTTTAACATTTCGAGGAACCTCCAGACTGTTTAACAAAGTGGCTGTACCAATTTGAATTCCCACCGACAGTGTAAGAGGGTTCCCCTTTCTCCACATCCTCTCTGACGCTTGTTATTTCATACCTTGTCAATTTTTGCTATTCTAACTAGTGTAAGGTGGTATCTCAGTGTGGTTTTGTTTTGAATTTCCCTGATGGATAGTGAAGTTGAACATTTTTTTAATGTGTCTGTTAGCCATTTTTATGTCTTCTTTGGAGAAGTGTCTGTTCATGTCTTCTGCGCATTTTTTTGACTTACTTGTTTTTTAGGTGCTGAGTTTGAGAAATTCATTATAGATCTTGGATACCAGCCCTTTATCTGTAATCTCATTTACAAATATCTTCTCCCATTCTGTGGGTTGCCTCTTTGTTTTGTTGACTGTTTCCTTTGCTGTGCAGAAGCTTTTTATCTTGTTATCCTTTGTTGTGCAGAAACTTTTAATCTTGATGAAGCCCCAAAAGTTCATTTTCGCTTTTGTTTCTCTTGCCTTTGGAGATGTGCCATGAAAGAATTTGCTGTGGACTATGTCAAAGAGGTTACTGCCTATGCTATTCTCTAGGATTTTGTGGGATTCCTGTCTCACACTGAGGTCTTACATCCATTTAGAGTTTATCTTTGTGTACGATGTAAGAGAATGGTAGAATTTTGTTCTTCTGTATATAGCTGTCCAATTTGCCCAGCACCATTTATTGAAGAGACTGTCTTTTATCCATTGGATATTTTTTCCTGCTTTGTCCAAGATTAGTTGGCCATAGAGTGGAGGGTCCATATCTGGGCTCTCTGTTCTGTACCATTGTCTACATGTCTGTTTTTGTGCCAGTACCATGCTGTCTTGGTGATCACAGCTTTGTAGTAGAACTTGAAATCAGGCAGTGTGATGCCCCAGCTTTGTTTTTCTTTTTTCAGCATTTCCTTGGTGATTTGGGGTCTTTTCTGATTCCATACAAATTTTAGGATTTTTTTTCCAGCACTTTGAAAAATGCCATTGGTATTTTGATCTAGGGCCTGATGAGTCCCTGGGGGAATTTACCAAACATTAAAAGAAGAAATAATTCCTATTCTCCTGAAGCTGTTTCAAAAAATAGAAATAGAAGGAATATCCAAACTCATTCTGTGAGGCCAGCATTACCTTGATCCCAAAACCAGGCAAAGACCCCATCAAAAAGGAGAGTTACAGACCAATATCCCTGATGAATATGGATGCCAAAATTTTCAACAAGATCCTACCTAATAGGATCCAGTAGTACATTAAAAGGATAATCCATCATGACCAGGTGGGATTTATTCCTGTGTTGCAGGGGTGGTTCAACATCCAAAAATCAATCAGTGTGATAGAACACATTAATAAGAAAAGAGACAAGAACCATATGGTTCTCTCAATTGATGCAGAAAAAGCATCTAACAAAATATACCATCATTTCCTGGTTAAAGCTCTTTAGAGTGTAGGGATAGAGAGAACATTCCTCAATTTCATAAAAATCGTCTATGAAAGGAACACAGTGATTATCATTCTCAGTGTGGAAAAGCTGAGATCCTTTCCTTAAGATCAAGAACATGACAAGGATGTGAACTCTCGCCACTGTTGTTCAACATAGTACTAGAAGTCCTATCAAAAGCAACAGACAACAAAAAGAATAAAAATTATTCAAATTGGCAAAGAAGAAATCGAACTGTCTCTCTTTACAGATAACATGATACTTTATGTGGAAAACCAAAAGACTCCACCCCCAAATTACGAGAACTCATACAGCAATTCAGTAATGTGGCAGGATACAAAATCAATGTACAGAAATCAGTTGCTTTCCTATACACTAACAATGTTACTGTAGAAAGAGAAATTAAGGAATCAATTCCATTTACCACAGCACCAAAATCTGTAAGATGCCTTGGAATAAACCTAACCAAAGAGGTAAAGGATCTATACTCTAAGAACTACAGAATACTCATGAAAGAAAAGAAGACACAAAAAGATGGAAAAACATTCCATGTTCACTGATCAGAAGAATAAACATTGTTAAAATGTCTATACTGCGCAGACCAATCTATATTTTCAATGTCATCCCAATCAAAATAGAATTTCTTCTGCTGAATTTATATAATGGGCGTGTGTGTGTGTGTGTGTGTGTGTGTGTGTGTGTGTAGTATTATTAGTATGATTCTCTTAAAAGTTTCTGGTGTATTCATGGTGAACTCTCAACATTGATTCTGAAGTATATACAGAAAAGGTTGAAACAATATAGACATGGGTTAAGAGAAAGGGAAGCAAGTTATACAACTTTATTTACCATTATTTTAGCTCAAATAATTTTAAGGCATATGTCTATGGATAAGTGAAAATAAAGCTTCTGCTAAATTTCAAGGGTCTGGGGATTAGCTGCACAGCACATTTTTTTTTATCTAAATAAATGTTTTTTAGAGGGCTTGAGTTACCTTTTATACCCATAAAGGAAATATGTACAAAGTAACTCCTAGCTACTCAGTGTCATTTTCTCATAAAATTAATGAACTGGAATTAAAAGATAGGTGAATGTGTAAAAAAAATTACTGTAGATGTCTAAAGTACCATTTACTAAAGCATGCTGCTGTTACATGTGTTAGGGGTCAATTTTGTGACTTTCATCCTGATGAACATTTTATGTTCCTTTTGTTATTTCAGTGGTTACTATACTTGTTCCTAGATTGGATATTTAGTGAATCATTTATTAAGTATTTTTTAATAACTTGAATCTTTGGGTTTTCTGAAAAGAATTACTGTACTTCAAATTTGTTTATATCTTTGGAGTTTAAAAAGCATGTTAATTAGTTGAGAATTAATTGTAGGAATTGCGATAGAGTCAAATTTTACTTATTTCTTTTATTCCATAACTTGCTTTGTGATAAAAACTAAATGTTGGTGGCAAGAACAAGGGGATTAGAACATGAAAACGCAAGATATTCAAAGCAGTATGTTGTTAAAACATGCCTTATTTGAGTTTCAGATGCTTTCTTCTTACAATGAAATTTTTGTCTGGCAACATGTATTGGAAGCTTCGTACTTGAAAATCAGTGGTTTGATGTCTCCACTGGATTTTTTCCATAGCCTATTAACTGGTCTGCTGGCTTTCACTATTGATATTCTTCCTCCCTAGCTCTGTGACCTCATCACCTAACACTCCCTGTCTTGCTTCAGTCTTAGTAACCTCAACTCCTCCTCTGCCCCCAACAGCAATTTGTGATGTCTTTTGACTTCCTTCCTTCAAGTGGTGGAATTTACTTTCTTATATCCTGAATTATATCTGGCTTTGTGATTTGCTTGCATGAATAGAATGTGGTAAAAGTGGCATCACAGGGGCACCTGGATGGCTTAGTGGGTTAAGCCACTGCCTTTGGTTCAGGTCATGATCTTTGGGTCCTGGAATTGAGTCCTCCATTGGGCTCTCTGCTCAGTGGGGAGCCTGCTTCCCCCTACCTCTCTGCCTACTTGTGATCTTTCTCTCTCTGTGTGTCAAATAAATAAATAAAATCTTTAAAAAAATGTTTTAAAAAGTGGCATCACACCTTTTCTAAACTTAGGCCTCAAGGGACCTTGAATGCTTGCACTTGTTCTCCTGGAAATCTGCCACTACCGGATGATGAGAGGCATGTGACTCATTCACAGCAGCCAATAGCTAGCCTGCTGTGAGACATAAGTAAGGTCTTACTAATAGACCAATAAACTCACTGGCCTTTGGTATTATCACTTAGGTGTTGTGGGTATTCATGTCTTATTTTAAGACATGGTCAGTTCCTTCCTTTGTTTTGGTAGAATTCCTCTAAGATGATATGAGGTTAATGGACTTCCATAGAGTTTTCTATGACTCTTCAGATCTCATGAGGATGAATATTTAATTAAAAAAGGGTATTTTCTCTACAAAATTAACTTTCCCATAGACTTTTTTTAGGAGTAAATGTTTTTGTGAGGTTGGGGGTACCAGGTGGTGGGTATTATAGAGGGCACGGATTGCATGGAGCACTGGGTGTGGTGCAAAAATAATGAATACTGTTATGCTGAAAATAAATAAAAATAAATTTAAAAAATGTAGCTTAAACTGCCTACAGTAAGGGAAGAGCATGTTACTTTTTAAAATTCATATGACACAGAGAGAGAGAGCACAAGCAAGGAGGAAGGGCTGAGCAAGAGGGAGAAGCAGACTCCCTGCTGAGCAGGGAGCCCAACATGGAACTCGATCTTAGGACCCTAGGATCATGACCTGAGCAGAAGGCAGAACCTTAACTAAGTGAGCCACCCAGGCACCCAAGAACATGTTACTTGATTGAAATACAATATTTCCTTCAGAAAAGAGAGATGTAGTTATTCAGATTGTGTTAAGACATCATCCGAATTTGAGGGGACTTAGTATTGACCCTTTCAGTGCTTGAAAAATGCTTTGATTCCCATTTTAAGATTATGTTTGTCTTGAGAAATTTTGAAAGTGAGGGCTAAGGCAGGATATAAAAAATATTCTGTTGATGTGTACACTACAGTGAAAATATCACAACCTTATAGAAGTCATCTCAGACAAATTTAATTCTAAAGATGACCAGAGTGGAAGTGGTAGTAACAGGTATTATTTGTAATGTTAAAAGAGCATTCCAGAAGTAAAAAAATAAGTCCATGCAGGAGGAATAGTGTGGAGTGTTGTATATTAGACATTTTCTCCCAGAGTTTATAGAGTTAGGGAATGGTCACACAAATATAAAATATGTATAATCTAAACTGAAGGTACCATACTGAAATTGATAGGTATGTTTAGCCACTAAACATTATTTTTTTCCTGAAATTTTTTCAATATTACTTTTGGCATACATGACCTTAATTATATGTAGTAAAAAGATAAACATTTATCAAAATCATCAATCTTAAAAAAATCTCCTCACATGATTTAAAACAATCCAGCTTTATCATATTAAAGGGAAATTATTCATCTCCACATCTCTTGGTTAAATCAACTTAGAATTTCACCAAAATAACACAGGGTACCTTTGGTCCAATTAATATCTTTTAAAAATTGATTTTTAAAAGAACAGTTTTAGGTTTAGAACAAAATAGGGAGGAAGTTATGGAGTTCTATATATCCCCTGCCCGCACAGGTGCATAGCCTCTCCCATTATCAGCATCACTTACCAGAGTGGTAAATTATTTTTACCATAGTTGATGGTCCTACGTAACACCTCAAACTCACCCAGAGTTCATAGTTTATATTGTGGCTCTCTATTGGTTTTGTTCATTCTGTGGATTTGAGCAAATGTATGATGACATATATCTGTCATTATAGGATCATACAGATTACCTTCACTGCTCTAAAAATCCTCTTGTGTTCTGCTTATTCTTCTCCTCCCGCAAACCCTGGTAACCACTGATCTTTTATTATCTCTGAAGTTTTTCCCTCTCAAGAATGCCTTATAGTTGGAATCATACAGTATGTAGACTATTCATATTGGCTCTTTTCACTTAGTAACATGTATTTGAAATTTCTTCATGCCTTTTCATGGCTTGATAGCCTATTTATTTTTAGTGGTAAATAATACTCTTTTATCTGGATATGCCAATTTATTAATATATCTACCTTTTGAGGGGCATCTTTGCTGCTTCCAAGTTCAGGCAGTTATGAATGAAACTATTATAAACATCAGTGTGTAGGTTTTTGTGTGGACATAAGTTTACAGCTTCTTTGGGTAAACATCATCCTGCATAATTGCTGGATTGTATGGTAAGAGTATATTTAGTTCTCTTAGAAACTGCCAAACTGTCTGCCAAAGTAGCTGTACCATTTTGTGTTCCTACCACCAGTGAATGAGAGTTGCTGTTGCTTCACATACTCTCCAGCATTTGGTATGTCAGTGTTCCAGATTTTGGCCATTCTAACAGGTGTGTAGTGGTATTTTGTTGTTTTAATTTACAGTTCCTTGATGGCATATGATGTGGAGCATCTTTTCATATGCTTATTTGTCATCTCTATGTCTTCATCGTTGAGGTTTATTAATGTATTCTTATGTTTAAATCACTGATTCTCATGAATCTAATGGCAGCTTCTTGAAACATCTAACAAATGCTTAAATTTCATATTGAAACAGCAGGTTTTTTTACTATAGGATATTATCTGAACAGCAAAAGATTGATCATATGTGAGATATACATAAGTCACACTTAGGCATATTTATATTACATATTCATATATTAGAATTTTATGAGGATAAAGGAAGATTTTATTACTAGTCATAAAAATCTTATAACATTTGGAAGTAACTTCAAAAAGCATCTTGTTAAAATCACCACTTAGTTTATGATCTTACTTTGTAATATTTTATTTTAAGGGATCATTTCATCTAAAATTCCTTTGAGACTGTCTTTGGAATGTTTTTTCTCATGATTTCCAGATAATCTATATTCTGCTAAGCACTAGGGCTCACTCCTTGCATGTCTTGCTTATGTGTGTATACTCGCTATGTTGGGGACCTTTCAAATGCCATGGCTTTAAATACAACCTATATTCTTAAGATTCCCCAATTTTCATCACCACCTTGGGTCTCTTCCCAGAAGTCCAGACTCATATATCCATCTGCCTAGTCTACATCTTTATTTGTGGTCTAAATAAGCCTGTAACGCTTAGCCAACTCCTAAAACATTCTTATCTTCCCTTTTACACCAGACCCTTCCTATTCTTCCTCAGTGGTAACTTCATGCCTCTAGGTGGTCAGACGAACACCTTGGATTCCTCTTGATTCCTCTTTATCATATGCTTCACAGCACTGGCAAATTCTCTCAGTTTTGTCTTAAAACTTAGACCCAGAATTTGACCACTTCTCCCCTCATCTGCTGCTATGTCTTGGTCCAGACTCCATCTTCTCTTACCTTTTGCATTTCAGTAGTCTTCTAACAATTTTTCCTTCTCACTGTTACCCACTTTTCATTTTTTCTCATCATGGCAGCCAGTATGATTCTATGAAATACAAATTACATGATACCTTTCTCTGCTCAATATCTACTCATGATGGTCTCTGTCATCTCCCTATGTATAAAACCCCAAGTCTCTACAGTTGTTTACAATAGTACAGTCATGTGACTCTTCCTTGCTATTGTTTGTCTCCTGGTGCTTCCTTCTTGCTTGTTCCACTCCAAGGCACAATTCCCTTCTATAGACCAGAATTTCTTCCTCCCATGTCAGCACCTGCACTAGCTTTTCCCTTTGTCTGAGATGGTTTTTCTCCACCTAGCCTCATGGCTTACCTACTCCTACTAACCCTCCCTACCCTGTCATCTCCTTCAGACATTGGCTCGTATATCACTGCTTAGTCAGACCTTCTCTGGATACCTATATAAAATTGCAACCTCTCTCCCTTAGCTCTTACCACCACTGATATACATTACATAATTTATTTTCTAATTGTCTTTCTTCCTTCACTTAATACATAAGCTTCATGAGGGGGTAGGCTTTTACATGTTTTGTTCAATATCCCCAGTGCCTAGAAGAGTGACTTGTTTAATAAATGTTGATTGCTAGAATAAATGATCTGTAATACATTTTTAAATACTAGGCAAATATTTAATGTATAATCTTTTCTCAAGTGTGTACTTTTGCAGTAGAGAAAGCAATCAGTAGGTTCTTTGTTTTTAATTTGGGTTTTCTTATTTAACAGATTCATCTATTTAATTTTTTTTCCTTCACCGAAACTGTTTACTAAAAAACATCCACTGCGCCTAGCCAAAAACCAACCTTACTTAACAGTATTGGTGCATAATCATGGCTTCTTGGAATGCTTCTGGGCTTAACTTCAACCTTTACAAATTAGTTCGAATTAGAGATCACTGCTAGATGAGATGGTATTAAGATAAAGAATTTACTGCTCAATCTGAAATAATTAGAAAGACACAAACAAGAAAAGGAGACTATTTTCAGAGGGCCAGGTCTTGTTTTCATAACTGCTTCTATAATCCTGTCATTAAAATAGTCATATTTCCTCAAATTGGACTTTGAAATGCAAAGTGAGCAGTCAAATAGTTCTGTTAACTTGACCTAATTTTCAGAGATGATGTTGTATGTGCTTTCATTCTGAGTCTGTAAGCCTTTAGACTTTTTTATTTTTTTCAGTCCCAAGTTGATGGTATTGTAGTAAAGCTCAGAGCTTTACTGTCCTAGGGTGGAGGAGAAAAAGGTACCTCCCCTAAAAACAACCCAGAAAACTATAGTCAAAGTTAGAATGTTTAAAAAAAAATCTATTTCTTCTGGAAAGGAAAAAAAAAAATCACCATTGTTCTGCCGGCTGGGAATGTTGGAAGTGTCTCAAAGAAACACAATTGGACTAATTATATTTTCATCTTTCTATACCCATTCAAGTCTGAGAACATGCACTTCACTGGCGTTTTGCATTCTTCTGGATTATATGAGGAGTTGTAAGACTATCAAGATGACTTAGATGGTTTTCTAGAGATAACATGTAATCTTTACCATGAACTTTTGTGGGTCTGATGTTCTTTCTCTGAGAAAAATCATGTGAAGGAGAAAATTCAAATGGACCCAGTACCAAGTTTTAGATTTCTAAAATTCTGATTTAAAAAAATATTTTACTACATTAAAGTGACCTTTAAAAATATGATAAACATGAATATAAGACTCTCACTTCACAGTTTGGCCAGTTTCTCTGACCAAAGGATTTAGGTTGTTCAGACTTCACCTATAATTTTAGGGCCACAAAATAGAAAGATACTTGAATAATATCTGCATAACAAAATGGTGGTTCTACTAAATTATACTTTTATTCTTATAAAATCTTCTGTTTCAAGTATGCGTTCCCTATGGTCCAGGATTTTCAACTGAGGCAATGTTCACCCAGAAGTAGTAGGTACTTTTCTTCTCAAAAAGGTCCATAGCAGTGAAATTTATAGTCGTTTAAAAGTGGAAACTTTCCAAATGACTCTATGGTTATTATCATACAACGGTAAGAGTATCTTATCTAGCAATAAGAATAGTCTGTTGTTAAATGCAACACTATAGGAGAATGCCAAAAGTAAAATGTTAAGCAAAAGTTGATAGACTCAGAAGATCATCTATTACGTGATTCCATTTAGGTAAAGTACAAAAGAAGGGAATATGAATCTGTTGGGTGTTAGAGGTCAAGAGATAGTCATTACCTTTGGGGGTTAGTGATTAGAAGGAGGATGAGGATTGCTCTTGGTGCTCCTTATTTAAGGCACATTTACTCAATGAAAATTCATGGAGTTCTATACTTATGATTACTTTTCTGTATATATGATTGACTTCAATAAAGTGTTTACTTAAGAAAAATAGTCTTCTGGGTATTGAGTTTGAGAAGTTCTTTACAGATCTTGGACATCAGCCCTTTATCTGTAATCTTATTTGCAAACATCCTCTCCCATTCCATGGGTTGCCTCTTTGTTTTGTTGACTGTTTCCTTTGCCATGCAGAAGCCTTTTATCTTGATGAAGGCCCAAAAGTTCATTACTGCTTTTGTTTCCCTTGCCATTGGAGATGCATCATGAAAGAAGTTTCTGTGGCTGAGGTCAAAGAGGTTACTTGCCTGTGTTCTCCTCTAGGGTTTTGATGGGTTCCTGTCCCACAGTGAGGTCTTTCATTCATTTAGAGTTTATCTTTGTGTATGGTGTAAGAGAATGCTAGAGTTTCATTCTTCCCTATATTGTTGTCCAATTTCCCTAGCACCATTTTTCGAAGAGACTGTCTTTTCCCTGTGGTAATGGGTATTAAGGAAGGCATGTGTTGTAATGATCATCGGATATTATACACAAATAATGAATCATAGAACACTACATCAAAAAGTAATGATGTTCTGTATGGTGACTAACATAATTAAAAAAAAATAAAAGGAAACAGTCTTCTCTTCCAGGTTACCAGAGGTGGTGACAAATGAGTAGTTAGCATGTTCTGAAAAACTAATTCAGTGGTCTTTGCACATGGCTTTATAACTCTGCCATTTGTCTGTGGCTAGTTTATGTTGTTTTCAGAAGGTGGAAAATAGGATGTGGGAAAAAGAAGGCCCTTTCCCATGTGTAGTAGATTCCTTTGGTTGCTAAGTTTGGCCTAAAATAACAGAAATGTGTTATTTTATAGTTCTGGAGACCAGAAGTTTTGAAATCAGTATCAGTGGGTTGAAATCAAGATGTCAGCAGGGTCATGCTTTCTTTGAAGTCTCCAGGGGGGAATCCTATTCACTGCCTCTTCTAGCTTATAGTGGCTTCTGGCATTTCTTGGCTTGTGGCCACATCATTTCAACCTCAGTGCCATCATCTTCAGACCTCTCTGGGTTGCACCTTCTTTTCCGTGTCATATCTCTAACTGCTTCCCACTTAAAAGGATCCATGTTACTGCATTTCATGCCCACCTGGATAATCTTCCCATTTCAGGGTTCTCAGCTTTAAGCCATACACAAAGATTCTTTTATTTCGTATAAGGTAACATTTGCAGGTTTTAAGGATTAGGATGAAGATCTCTTTTCTGCAGGCATTTTTCAACTTCCCACACTATGGGATACTCAACAGGACGTAAATGAGATAATATTGTTCACCAACTGCTGCTGTTTGGATACACTTGACACAACAACTTGCAGGTGTAGAAAATTATTTTCTAGGATTACCTCACTCTTTGTAAAGCTCCCATTATTTATAATTCTAACCAAAATTTTGGAATTGTATAGCTACAGAGACTTTAGAAATCACATAATGCAGATACTTTCAGTCCTTATAATTTTTCTTCAGTCGAGATCTTTTATGAAACACAAGTATTAAACCTCAGACAGCACTGCCCCACCATCTCGGTTTCTCTTTCTTTCCAGAGTGGTCGCATAAGGGTATCCTTGGAAATTTCTTGGGCTCTGTGGAGCTGTTTGAAAAATTCAGCTATTCTAATCTCTTTATTTTACTGAGAGCTGGCAAATAGCATTCATGGTATCACAGTTCTTTTTCCAAAGATCATTCAGAAAATTTGGGAATAAATCCTTTATCTCCAATATTCTTTTCATTAAACTACCTTCAGATGCCTCTAAATGGAAGACACCAAGTGATTACCACACTTACATCAGAGAGGCCCCTTAAACCTTTGACCTGGATTTCTGGATAGCACAGAAAACACACAGAATGACATAAGGTGGAAAAACATGTGAACGGTTTTCTAAACTTTCAGTACCAGTATCAGGGGATGTTATTTACCTACTATGAGGCTTATGAGAGCTACTTTCTGTGCACTAAGGAAAAAGGATGTCTCAGAGCAGCTAGTATTCATGCGAACAGCCCATATATTTGAGTTTACACTAGTATACATGGATGTCATCAACTCAAGCCAGTTATTTGACAACTTGCAATGTCAGAGCAAATTGGAACTCTGCTATTATACATAGCTGAGTATGTAGGTAACTTTCTTGCTCGTGTTTGTCCCTTGTTGCAAAACTCCTGGCACAGTGATACACACATTTTATATTCTATATGTTAATCCCATACAGTTCCGTCTACTTTGTCCTTTGTCCTGTGAAACTTTGTTTTCATTATATGAACAGTTTCACTGATAAGCTCTACTATTTTTTTTTAAGATTTTATTTATCCATTTGAGAAAGAGTAAGAGAAAGCGTGAGAAGGGAGAAGGTCAGAGGGAGAAGCAGACTCCCTGTGGAGCTGGGAGCCTGATGCGGGACTGGATCCCTGGACTCTGGGATCATGACCTGAGCCAAAGGCAGTTGCTTAACCAACTGAGCCGCCCAGGTGCCCCTGTTCTACTGGTTTTATTCAGTTGATACCACTACTCTCTTGTCAGACAAAGATCTGAAAAGTAATGCGTGTTTACATGTATTAAAAGCAGTTAATGTCAATAAACAAAGAACACATCTGAAGGGATTAATGAGGATGATTTTCTCTTTTTATGGTTAATTGAAATATTTTGTTTATTCTAACTGTACTTTCTACAGTATTTGTCATTTATCTGTAGGAGAAACATGTTTGATTTTGTACAGGGTAAATCACTCATGATTATTTACACAGTTGAAGCTCCGACTTTTATTAAAATGGTTAGTCGCATTAAAACATATTAACTGAATGCTCTGTGACTGTCGTGGAAATGCCCTCTCACATTTCCTAGTATGGGGGGTGTAAATGACTGCTGGCTTCTGATTCTGACCTCTGTTCATAGTGCTGAGGCCATGCCGCAGAAGAGCTTATCTCAGTCGGTGACTGAGTGTAGCAGGGGAGCACCATTCTTGCAATATGTGTGATTCCTCTTATGTAACTTTGGCTCAAGAATGCCCCAGTCAGTTTGGCTGAAACCTTCTTAGATTGTACTACCATACAAAGCCTTCTTTGCTCACTCACTTCCGCATCTCCTTCAGAGTGGTCAGACATGCATCATAGTGGGATAGCTCTTCCAACTTCCTCCAGCTTTTTCTTTCACCTCCTACCCCCGCAAGAACTCTTTTTTCAGTTTTTAAAATTTTTATTTTTTTAAAAGATTTTATTTACTTATTTATTTGAGAGAGAGAGAGAGTGATAACAAGTAGAAAGAGGGAGAAGGGCAGACAGACTCTACACTGAGTGCAGAGCCCAGCCTGGGGCTCGATCCCAAGACTCTGAGATCATGACCCAAGCGGAAATCAAGAGTCAGAGGCTTAACTGGCTTAACTGACTGAGCCACCCAGGTGGCCCCCTCTCTTTTTAAAGATTTTATTATTTGAGAGAGAGAGAGAGAAAGAAAGAGAGAGAACAAGCAGAGGGAGGGGTAGGACACCACCCTAAGAACTTTTTTCCTTGTCTAATTCCATCTTTAGGTCTTCTTCCGGTTCAGGAGGAGGACCACATACAAAAAAAGATTGTTTTTCCCAAATGGTTAAATATTGAGACCCCTTTATTCATATTTGGTTTCAAGCTTTATAGCCTGATCTTTTATCATAGATTTATATACCCCTATACTTTTTTAGGAAGCTGTTAGATGAACTTGAATATTGTCTTAATTTATTTTGCTGAATTTAGTACGCCTTTCCCTTCAATTTGAACTCCGACTACCAATAAAGAGCAGTATAGTTTCTCCTGCAACTGCCAGTCAAAGGAGGTTTGTTTACCCTATTTGGCAAATCAAGATGACTTGGTGACTCTGCCAGGTCTCCTGTGATGCTGATTTGTTGGGAAACACTTTTGCACACTACTAGACCCTATTAAGCAATTTTGTAATGGAGGCTTGAGTTAACAATTTGCCCTTGCCTAGAAGAGTCTTGACACCCTGCTATTTAGGATGAGCATGTTGGTACTTTGTTTTGTTGTGTCTTTCCAGGATTAGGGCAGTGGGAGATTTACCATAACTCTCCATCTGATTTGGCATGTGTCATTGAGATGGGGGCTCGGGGAGGTGGTTGTTATTAACCCTTCAACTGCCTACTTCTTTTGCAAAAGTGAAATTTTACTGGTGGATGGCCACCTAGATCAGTTATGGTGAAGAATTAATATTAATTTGTAGGCCCTGAATACCAGTACAGATTATTTGAGTGCTTTGGATGTCAAGCATTATATAAATCTTGGTGAAGATTCCTCCCTCATTAAAGTGCTATCTGCATATAAAAACACTTTTATTAAAAACATATGAGAATGCTGATTGTATAAGGTGAACTTTAAATCTGCAGAATCACTGAGAATGAAACAATATAGTAGTTGCCATCCAAGGAGCAGCTGAAGGTCAAGCTATGAGGTGAATTAGTTCTTTCAACATTAAATCTTGTAAAAAATGGTACTTTATTGTTATTAAGTAGATGTTCTGAAAAGGCTCATTAACTCTGGTGACCACAAAGTGGCACATCAATTATAAATTTGTTTTATGTAAATGAGATCCCCAAGTGATGTGCTATCATTGTATTGCTTTTTACCTATGATCAAATAGCTAATGCTATGATTTGACAGTATCTTTGCTTAATTTCTCAGACAAAATCTAGGAATAGCTGAGCAATTCACATCGCATGTATTGAAGACAAATTGCCTCAATGAAAATTCTGTTATAGCTTAAGAAAATTATCTTCCTGAATCTTACACACTGAGGTGGCTAAGAATATAGTTTTCTGACAACACCTGCTTAAAATTGCAACAGGAGATAATGGGAACCTTTGTTCCTCTCAGTTGTCCCATATGATCTTTGGAATTGCAACAAGTACCTTGGAGCAAAGAACAGGAACACACCAAGATTTCAGGAAAGCACTTAGTAAAATCTTAAATGAAGCTAAATTTACAAAGTAAATGATACTAGACTTTTGGAACACACACACATTTTAAAACAGACAACTATGGCAAGCATGTTCTACAAATGAAGCTAATAAGATGGTATGATACAAAGTATTTATGAACCCTTAAAATATTTTATCCCTGAGAACAAGCCAGCCCATTAAGTTGGAGTTAAATTGCCAAATACTAGTTTCTGATATTTGCATTGCATTACCTATAATTGAAGGAACAGGAAAGATTTCTCTTTGAAAGTGGACAGTTGATGGTCTTGCATCAGCCTTCATTCGCCCCCATAACAACCCTCATAGCTTGATGTTGTCAACATTCAGGACCAAAACTATTTAGTATGATTAAGTTGGCAAAGCTTGCATTTTATTGTTTTACCCACTCTGCATTTCCTTGGTACTGATTTTTCCACTCTCTTAATCTTTATACATAAGCATAATTCACATGCATAAATAAACGTCAGTATGTTACTTTCCCAGAGATACATTTATGTGAGGTCTCATGTAAGATATTGAAGGAATGAAAGACAGTTTCTTGTTATTGGACTGGCAGTCAACAAAAACCACAGAGATGGTGAAGTATGACTGAAGCTATATAGGGTATAACGGTTAGGTATGCAGAGTTGGTCCCTGACTGCTTGACTTTTCATCTTGCCTCTATGATTTGGGGCAACTTCCTTAATCTCTGTGCTTCCCTTTCTTAACTTGTAAAAAGGAGACAATGGTAACCCCTCCTCATAGGGTTTCTGTGAGAATTCAGTGCATTCATGTTTGAATAACATTTAGCAAAGTACATCTTGTATGCTGAGAAATCAACTATTATTATGGGGTGCTGAATATTCTGATATATATAGATATAAATACATGTCAATCAGAACAGTGCTTGGCACATAGGAAGTGCTCAATAAATAATAGCTACTGCTAAAAATAGGAGGCAGGGTATGAGTCCAGGTTTTTTAAGTCTCTGAGTTATTACAGTTTGGGGATTGGGTGCTTTAGAAAAAAGAAAACAAAATTATGAATGCAAAGTGCTTACAACAACTTCAGTGTTCTTGCATAAAATAAAGTATGAATGTAAATGCTTGCAATTTCCATGAGAAGGACCCATGCTAGTGAAAGTACCCTAAAATTTATGTGTCATTGGCTTCCCAATAAATCTATATTTGAGAAAAGGAACTTTGCCAGCCCTGTTGAAATTATCCACCTTGACTCTGAATGAATGTATGGAGGTCCTGAGGAGTAGGGCCACAGTTAGTAAGCAAATATTTGGGATCAAATTATTATGCCTTTATACACAGCTCTCCACCCCCTACACAAATACACACACACACACACACACACACACGAGTGTATACATAAGCATTCACACACATGACATATACACGTGGGCCCCTAGCAAAAGTATGTTGTTAAAATAAAGATTTTCATGGGATGCCTAGGTGGCTAAGTCATTAAGTGACTGCCTTCGGCTCAGGTCATGATCCTGTGGTCCTGGGGCTGAACCCCGATTCTGGCTCCCAGCTCAGTGGGAGCCACTCCCCCTTCTCCCGCTTCTCCACTCTTCCACCTTGTGTTCCCTCTCTTGCTGTCTCTTTCTCTCTCTGTCAAATAAATAAATAAAAATTAAAAAAAAAACCTGTCAAGAAATGTTTACTAAATAAGGGCAGCTTTTATGTTTGTTAGCCTGTAAGCAGTGTCAGGAAATAAAGTAGGACTGTAGAGGTAACCTAGATGAGGAAAGTGAAGAATAAAATTAGAAAAAAAAAAAGGCTGAAAAGAATGATTTACTTTTCATCCAGGAATCATTTATCAACTAACTACTAAAAATACTAAATGCTAGCGATAAAGAGATAAGATAAGGTAGCTCCCCTCTGGGAGTTTACTGTTTAGAAAGAATTAGAATTTCTATAAATACGAAAGTTTCGAAGTATAGTAGGGTCTGACATAGAAATTCTGTAAGGTGGTGGTGTTTAAGTTTACTGATTATGGCAATGAGGAAAGTTTTGAAGACAATGTGTACCACTTGATCTGATTGTCACAATAATGAGGTTTTCATTGAGTGGACAATGGAAGGGCATGGACAGAAGTAAAGAGGTGTGTGGAACATAGATAACTCAGAGAACTCCAAGTAATTGGACATAAGTATTAGGCTTTCTGTTAATTATGGCAAGAGATAGGGTCAGATCATGGTCTGCTAAGGACTGCTAATTTTCTCCAGTGAATGGTGCGGAGCCAAACTATCAAGATAATTTAATCAGATGTGCACTTTGGTAAGTCATCTTTACTAATAATATTTACCCATGTTCCCCAAATTTTGTTAGAAGAAGAGAGAATCATTCTTTGAAGGGTAGACAGTGTACCTTACTATTGGTTAAACTTGATCCCTCACAGTTTATAGTGCACAGAAATGTACTTTAAATGTGCAATATAAATTAACAATATATATAAGCATGATTTATAGTAATGATCACCTACAAAAAACCTGAACTATTTAAAAAGTATATTTCAAAATCTCCAGTTACTTAGTTTATTTGAGATCATTGTTATAATAAAAATTTGAAATATCATGAGTAGTTTATGGTGTTTATGTTTTAAAAGTAATCTATTGAGGATACCACTTATTCCATATTATTTGTGTATGTATGCATGTGTGTGTGTGTGTTTTCAAAGAATTACCCTTTAAGGAAACAGATGCTAGTTAGATGTCGACATAAATTGCTTTGCCTAAACTGTGATTACCTTGTCACTATTTTCGAGTCTATTATAATGCAGAAAACATAATCCAAACTAACTTATGTGAGGGTGAAAAACATGGGCAGTGGTAGAAAATGATCAAGATGATATCCCAACTGCTCTGCTAAGCAGTTTATTTCTGTGCTCAGTCTCTACATCTGTCAAGTGGTACAAATAATATTACATAACTTATTAGGTTGTTTTGAGGGTTAAGAAAGAAAACACACAATGCCACGTGTGTGCTGGACAAAGAAAACAAATAAAAAGTATAACAAGAAAGAAAACACGCAAGGGTGCCAGGTAGTTTAGGCAGTTAAGCACCCAGCTCTTGGTTTCAGCTCAGGTCATGATCTCAGGGTCCTGAGATTGAGCCCTGGGTCTGGCTCCATGCTCAGCAAGGAGTCTGCTTGAGATTTTCTCTTCCCCTCTCTCTCGGCCACCGCCCCCACTTGTGTGTGCATGAGCTCTCTCAAATAAAATCTTAAAAAAATAAAGGCACAGGAAATTCTCATATCAGAGTTTAGCATATTAAAAATAATATATATCAATTATTTGGGGAAGGAGTATATAATACTAATTACTTATTTATTCCTTCTCTCTGCAAAGTGAACAGCACTCTACAATTAGCCCAATTCTCCCTGTGACCTTACTAATCTGACTCTTGTTGACTGAGAAAGACTGAAAGTCAAATCTAGATATACCTTAAAGCAACCAGGTTTTCAACATTTACCTTAGCCATATTTTCTACAGTGTTAGAGCATAATATAATGTATAAAGTATGCTAAACTATGTTTTATTGTTCCCTGGTGTAATTTTTCATTTATTTAGTATATCTCCTTGTAAGATTTCTTCTCAATAACACTGTTGAAAAAAATTTCTTCCAAACATAGCATTAACTAGACTAGGAACTAATGCAGTTCAATTAAAAGGCTGTATTAATATTTTCCCCTAAGAAAACAAGATAGCCACTTACAATATAACTGAATAAGCTAGGAATGTCAAAAGGACTTTCAACCTGTCTTCTCCCAGCACAAACAATGAAGGAGATCAGTCTGACTTTCAGAAGAGGCTCTCTGGAAGGGAACAGCATGCTAATGAAAGTAAGGTCAGGAAGTCTATTTAGTTGTTTTCTACTTATTTCTCTGACTTTCCCAGTAGTTACAAGCTGGCATGTTTGATCTGTGGCTAAGATTCAAGATGAATACAACACACAAAAGAGGGCAAAACATGGAGGGGCCAATACAGTTAGACCATTTTCTGTTACTAAACAAACAAACAAACGAACTCTGACTTGGATTTTTGAGCTGAAAATGCAGGCATTTAAGGAAGACCACTCAGATTGTGAAGGTTGGTTGAAAAGACATTTAAGTCTGCAAGAAGAAATGCACCAAGTGATGAACTACTGTGGGCTCAAAAATGAAATCACTGGTAGCTACATAGGAAAAGAATAGAAAGAGAATGAACCCTAGTGATATCAGAGGGGATGGCCCCATTACTTTCATTGAGCAGTTTTGTTCTGTCTCTCCTCACAAATAGCCTCACTAGGATTTCTAAAATGGAAGGGCACACAACATACTTCAACCTTTTCCACTGTCTCAGAAAGGTCCCCAACTTTGTTTACTGAGGTTTTAGAACTCCTTCCTGTTGTACTCTTTTTAGTGTTTGGTTAGCATTCTCTTATTTTTCCTCTGCTTATTTTTCTCCTTGACCTACATCATGGAATCAGGTACTAAGAGGGCATTTTTCTAAATACAAGTTGTTAGAAATGACTTGGCAAAGACTGGCAAAACTCACAGTATCCTGCAGCAAGAGAATTAATGAAGAGTTTTTTAAAGACCTAGAGTGATTAATTTTTTTATGATTTTAAAATACAAATGCCAAGAAGAATATTTGAAGAAATAATTTTAGAAAGATGATTTGTGTATAAAATGTTGGGTTTAGCATTTAAACAAGCATAGTAAGTATAAAATGAGCATTTTTAAAAACACTATCTGGTTAATCAGCAGCTTTTTAAAAAAATTTTAAGGTTTATTTACAACATTCCACACTTTTGATACTTATAAATATCTCTATGCAAACTGTACTATATACAGATGTCTAGGCGAATACTGTACAATGCCATCACCTTTAGTGATATTTGGTCTTTGTTTCTCAAGTCTTCTGTGCCATACTGGTATTTTTTCCTTGTAGAAAATAAAATCCTCTCTCAGGAAGGCTTGGTTGGATCCAAATTTATAAGCAGACATGTAAGGGCATGAGAACTTTAGAATATATCATGTTATCTTCAGTTGTGCAATCTGATGATTAAATTGGAAAGAGAAAAGAGTTCCAGTTACATGAAAAGGATCTACTTTGTTGGTGGATCTGTGCCACACATTCATCAGCATCCAACTTCATGTCATGCATTATGTTAAATAAGTGCTGGTGGTACAAAAATACGTAAAGCAGACACTAACCACTGGGCGGGTCAGGCTGTAGTGGGGCCAGCTTTGCAGGAGGAATGCATTGCTTTGTTGAAGAGATTATCAAAAATGAAAAAAATGTTTTCTTTGTAGTGTTTAACTTTTTATATGTTGGGTTGGCTAACATTAAAGATATAAATGTAAAAAGACCAAAAATTGGTTGTTGATAGCAACTTCTTTTTTCCCCCAAGATTTTATTTATTCATTTATTTATTTGGAGAGAGAGTGTGAGAGAGTGAGTGGGCCAGGGGAGGGGCAGAGGAAGAGGGAGAATCCCAAGCAGACACCACACTGGGTCTAGAGCCTGATGCAGGGCTTGATCCCAAACCCTTGAGATCATGACCTGAGCTGAAATAAAGAGACTGATACTTAATTTACTGAGGCACCCAGGTGTTGCGAGTGCAACTTTTAGAATCATCCCTACAACTGGTTTTGGTTACCTCCATAATAGTATTAAAAGCAATCAACCAAATATTTATTAAGTAGTTAACATATGGAAATTTAAGCCAGGCCTTGTATTAGGTTATACTACAGACCAGCAAACTCTTTCTGTAAAGGGCCAAATAGGAAATATTTTTGGCTTTTGTAGGCCACATGATCATTGTTGCAACTACTCAGCTTTGCTATTGTAGCATGAAAGCAGCTATAAACAATATATAAATGAATGAGTGTTTCTATATTTCAGTAAAATTTTGTTTACAAAAACAGATCGCTGGCCTGATTTGTCTAACAGGCTTTGTCAACCCCTGGATTAAGCAGTGAACATGACAGTTTTCTTACTAGCAAAGGGTTTGTTATGAGGATATATGATTTAATATATGTAGAATGGCATTTAATAAATGCTGTAAATTTCTTAGTAATAATAATAATAATAATAGAAACGTTGTTAAATGGAAAAGTAGGAGAAAAACATATTTGGGTTATTTCTAGGACTTACATCTTTTACATATATTTCTTTAAAACCTGGATTATTGACCACTACTGTGCCTGAAGTTCAATGAATCAGACATTCAAATACATGGTAAGGGGTTTTGTGGATGAAAATCTTGAGATGGTTCAATGTTTCTACTGCATATTGCTTATATTATAGCTATCTATAATAGTAATTCAGTAATATTTCATATTATTTAAAAATGTTACATTTGCCATTTATATGTTCTTTATACTTTTAAGCATTGCCCAAAATGTGTTCGTTCTACCAACATACTTTGGTTTTCTCTTCATATTCTTGCTTTAATTTGTGGGGGGTTGTGTAGATTGTTTTTCTAACTAAGAAAGACTTTGGAATGCCAGTATTAAATATGTTCTTCTCCCACAGTGAAACACCCTGTGACAATTCTACTTCATATATAACATAATTGATTTTACCAAAATTTTTTTTTCCGGTGAATTTTTTTTAATTATAACTTTTTTTTTAAATTTTAATTTTTTTATTTTTTTATAAACATATATTTTTATCCCCAGGGGTACAGGTCTGTGAATCGCCAGGTTTACACACTTCACAGCACTCACCATAGCACATACCCTCCCCAATGTCCATAATCCCACCCCCTTCTCCCAAACCCCCTCCCCCCAGCAACCCTCAGTTTGTTTTGTGAGATTAAGAGTCACTTATGGTTTGTACTCAGCCCCTGATTTTACCAAAATTTTTAAGAAACCTTTGAAACCTAAAATGTTACAGGTTTTTGGACATTGTATTCTAGAAGAAGAAAAGGATAAAGAAATTTGGCTTTAGTGGCCTGAAATAATAGTGATTTAGTTCCGTATAACCGAGTTTCAGGAATTTTCACGTCTTGTTTACATTTAGGATTCTCTATCCCATGTTTCCGCTTGTAGGAAAGATGAAATAAAATATATAATTCTTGAATTTGTGAATTCAGAGATAATTTTTATGTGTCTGTGCCATATGCAAAGTAAGTATTGGCCATATAGTTCCTACTGCATTTTTATGGAGTAAGATAACAAAATAAATATTGAAAATCTGCTATGATTTTCACAGTAGAGGTGCTTTCACAAAAACTACAGAGAATAATGAAAAGAGTTGTTGGAGGTGGAGGGAAGAACTATTTTAGATAGGGAGGTCTTGAAAGTCTCTTCAGAGAAGGTGGTATTTGAGCAGAGAGTTGTAAATGAAGTGAGAGAATAAGTCATGTGACAATTTGGCAGTAGAGTGTTCAGACAGTAGGAATTACAGTGTAAGAGGCTCTGAAATGAGAATGAAGCTGGTATATTTGAAGAATAGAAGAAAAACAGTGGCGTATGGGGAGGAGTGATAATGAGATAAGGTCAGTTATTGTGCAGGTACTTGTGGGCCACTGTTAGAGTTACATAGAACTCTAAGGCAGACATGCAATGGCTGTGCGTAGGGCAGTATTAGGAACTATATCGTTTTTCAAGATTATTCTGTTAGCTTCAGTGGTAGTAGGTATACCATTAAACAAGACATTATGGTATCTCATTAGGAAATGATGGTCATGAAGGTCATTGGACTCTGGTGGAAGTAGTGATAGTGATGGGAAGAGGTGATTCAGAGTATGAGTAGAGGTAGAGGTAAAACTATTAGGACCTGTTGAGCTGAAGGTGGATTTTTTAAAAAGAGAACTGATTCAGCGATGTTTACTATGGTTTGGTCTGTGCACCTGGTGAGTTGTGATACCATTTACTAAGATGAGGAAATTTATGGTAGAAGGGAATTTTCAAGAATCATGGATTTAGTTTTAGCTGTATTAGTTTTGTGAGGCCTTTTCTGTATGCAGATGGAGCTGTTGAGTAGGCAGTTAAAGATTGAAATCTCGAATTTATGAGAGAAATCTGAAACACAGATGTAATCCTGACAATCACCAAAATGTAAATGATATTTCAAACCATGAATCTGTATAATATTGTCAAAACAGTGAGTGTAGGCAGAAAAGTTCAAATACTGCGTCCTGGGGTATTTGAAGTTTAGATGTCTAGCAAAAGATGAACCTGCACAGAGGACCAAGGAGTAGCCAGGGAATTAGAAGGAAAACTGGAATTGTTTTGGTCCCCACTCTAAATAGAACATGCTTCAAGATGGAAGGTATTATCAATTAATAAATGCTAAGAAGAGCTTGAATAAGATGAGAACTGACAAAACTGATCATTAGATTTGGCAAGATGCAAAAGACTGTTGACTTTGAAAGAGTTTCAGTGGAGAAATTGAAAAATTTAAAGAAAAGAAAAGCAAAGGCAAGGAAATAGACGAAGGGAGTACAAGCACATTTTTCAAGGAGTTTGCTATAAAACAAAACAGCCTAGTAGTTTAGTAAAGAAATAGAACCTAGGCTGTTTGTTTTTTAAATGGGTTACATTATAGTACATGTGAATACTAACAGAAATTTTCCATTAAAGAAAGGGAAATGTGTGATGCAAGAGACAAAGGAGGATTTTTAAACAGATTTTTTTGAATAGATGTGAAGGAAGGGAATCCATTGAGCCAGTAGATAGCTTGGCTTCAGATAATGATAATAATAGCCATCACTTAATATATATCAGATACTGTCCCAAATAATTTACATTTATTCACTCATTTAATCCTCAGAATCACCCTATAATCTAGGTTCTCTTATTTCCATTTTATAGGAACAGAAAATGAAATGCAAAGGATTATGCTAGTAAATGGTGGAGCTGGTTTCTAAACCCAGTATATCTGACTCCTTACTCTACACTTAAACTATTCTAGAGATTTATTACATAATAGCTGAAGTTAAGGGAATTTTTCACATTTGTCATAACAACATGAGATAATACAGTTCCTAGTTTATTTTTCACTGAAATTGAAAACAAGATTATCATCTGTGATAAGGAGGAATGCGCTAAGGACATTTTGAAGGGGTTAAAAGGTAAGAAATACTGGTATTCAAGTACAAAAGTTAAAAATGCCATGGAAAAGATTTGAATTACATGCCAGTGCCAAGGAGACTTGGTACTTGAAGATTTTTGTCAGTATTTTGAAGTCAGATGTGTCAGTATGGGAGGCAGCTAATTTCTAGCCACCATTGCTCCAAGGTGTCTCCAGGAAACTATAAGTGGTGGGACTGACAGGCATTCTAAAGGCAGAGAGCATGCCCTCTATCTTCACCTTTATCATCTTGTTATCTGGAATGGAGCTGTAATGTCTGGAACTTCACCAGTAGTATTGGACCATGAAGATAAGTACCACACTCTAGGCATTGGTAGAACATTGACCTGGACAGAGTTTACTTCTTGGTGATTTCACTGATGTGTCCAAGCTGTCCTGGACTCTTCTTGCCTGCCGACTTTTCTAGTGGGAGCCAAAAATAAACTTCTGTCTTACTAAGCCTATTTGGGGGAGTCTTTCTTTCTTAGAGACAAACTTAACTTATCCATAATTTGTTTCTAAAAGGGGATTGCTAAATGGGCAAACTTAAAAATATGACTTTGGTTTACTGGAGTCAAACAGGTGGTTAGTAGCAAGACTCAGATGTTGCAGAATCTCTGAACATAAGCCACTGTTCTGATGTACACATGGATGGGGGAAATTATTTTAAATATGCTTGAGTTTTTGTTCAGGTAAGGAAAATGGAGAGAAAAAAAAATATATTCTGCAATTTTTCTTAGTAACAAATGTCAATGTTAAACTTCTCTTTTGGGAACTGCTTCCAGGTAGGTCACTTACTATTCTACAGCTTCAACCAATTCCCATTTTCTTATATACTAAATCCAAGAGCCCTATTCAGTTAAAAACTGTAACAAATTTTTAGGTTTGTCCAATATTTAATGTATTAACTTTACCACTATCTCTTATAGGAAATCTAAAGCTGGCCTATATATATATATTTTTTCAATGTGTTATATTCTCACAATCTGCTATTTAAAGAGGTACTTCAGTTTCTAGCACTGTAACTGTGAAGAAACTATAGTTAAAAACTGAACAGTGACATATTCGTAGTTTATTTATGAGTCTATCCCATTGCTCTTGGCCCTTGTTTCTTATTTTGCCTTTTTCTTTAAACTCTAAGAGCTAACATCTTGTAGGCATAGCAAGTAGAGACACACATAGACCTGTGCTGGAATTCATTTAGTCATTTACTAATTCTTTCACCCTTAGTCCAGATTTCTCTCCAGCCCTCAGTTTTTATTCTTAAAATAAGTTGTGTTTGTATCCTTTGACCAACATCTCCCCAAATCCCCACCCCTGAGCCTCATGGAAGCCACCATTCTATTCTGTTTTGATGAGTTCCATGTTTTTTTTTTTTTTACTCCTCCTATTACTTTTATTTTTTATTTTTTTAAATTAATTTATTTATTTTCAGCATAACAGTATTCATTATTTTTTCACCACACCCAGTGCTCCATGCAATCTGTGCCCTCTATAATACCCACCACCTGGCACCCCAACCTCCCACCCCCCGCCACTTCAGACCCCTCAGATTGTTTTTCAGAGTCCATAGTCTCTCATGATTCACCTCCCCTTCCAATTTCCCCCAACTCCCTTCTCCTCTCTAACTCCCCATGTCCTCCATGCTATTTGTTATGCTCCACAAATAAGTGAAACCATATGATAATTGACTCTTCTGCTTGACTGATTTCACTCAGCATAATCTCTTCTAGTCTTGTCCATGTTGCTACAAAAGTTGGGTATTCATCCTTTCTGATGGAGGCATAATACTCCATAGTGTATACAGACCACATTTTCTTTATCCATTTGTCCGTTGAAGGGCATCTTGGTTCTTTCCATAGTTTGGCAACCGTGGCCATTGCTGCTATAAACATTGGGGTACAGATGGCCCTTCTTTTCACGACATCTGTATCTTTGGGGTAAATACCCAGGAATGCAATTGCAGGGTTATAGGGAAGCTCTATTTTTAATTTCTTGAGGAATCTCCACACTGTTCTCCAAAGAGGCTGCGCCAACTTGCATTCCCACCAACAGTGGAAGAGGGTTCCCCTTTCTCCACATCCCCTCCAACACATGTTGTTTCCTGTCTTGTTAATTTTGGCCATTCTAACTGGTGTAAGGTGATATCTCAATGTGGTTTTAATTTGAATCTCCCTGAGGGCTAGTGATGATGAACATTTTTTCATGTGTCTGATAGATCTTAAGGTATTTGTCTTTCCCTGTCTGACTTGTTTCTCTTATCATAATGCCATTGAGAGTCTATCCACATTCTCTCAGACAGCAGGATTTCCTTCTTTTAGTGACTAAATAATAGCCCATTGTTTATATGTACTACGTTTTACCTTATACTCATTCTTGCTTCTGTCGGTGGATTCTTAGGTTGTTTTCATATCTTTGTGAATAATACTGCAGTGAACATGAAGACATCTTATGGATTTAAAGATTTCTTATTGTTCATACCTTAAATGTATGCATTGTTATATGTTAATTATATTTCAGTAAAGTTGGGGAGAAATGAGTTGTACTTCAGATTGAATGAGGTAGTTTTGTACAATAACATTTATTTTATCTTGCTGTCTGCTTTTTTTTTTTTTTTTTTTTTTGCTTTAATTCATGCCATGTGCCACCTCTATCATTACCTAGTATTAGCTTAGGTCTTGTATCTTTGTCCCTTCCTCTGTTTTTTATGGTCATTTCTCAAGTCTTCAACCTAGTATTCCTGCTTAGCTATAGTTCTCTACTACCTGCATTGCTGCCTGTTCTCCAGCTGCTCATAGAGGCTCCTCATCTCTTAGAGGGTTTGCCTTCTTACTGCCCCCTGAATACCTTCTGCTTGGACCCATTTCTGTATGTCTTCCCTCCTGCACCATTTTTCTTTCATAGGTGATAATCTGTAGTTCACCAACTTCTCTATGTAACTGCTTTTAAGACTGTGTTTCATATCTTCCCAGAAGTCCTCACTTAGTAGCTTAATCACAGTGGAGATGTCTACTATGATCAAGCTTCTCTGATACATGTATATATTTTATATCATCTTATACTTAAAAATTCTCCAGTTCCTCGTTCATTTTATTTTAAGCTTGTCTTAATTACCCATTAAGGATGTAAAATCTTCATTGTCTTTATGATATATTTATACTATAAAAACTTTTATCCAAAGGAAGATAAAATAATTTCTTAGCTATCCCATGTACCATGTTTTACAGTGTTAGAACTATGGGGATAATTTACTAATTGGTTATGTCTCAAATTTCAGATTTAAAAACTGTTATATAAATTAATATTGGTACTAAAGTATCCCAAATATTTTATTTCTTAAACTCTAACAGTCTTAAGTAGCTTTAAACTTCTTTTTTTTTTTTTTTTAGATTTTGTTTATTTATTTGACAGAGAGAGAGATCACAAGCAGATAGAGAGGCAGAACAGAGAGAGAGGGGAAGCAGGCTCCCTGCTGAGCAGAGAGCCTGATGCGGGCTCTGGGCCCAGGGTCCTCGGATCATGACCTGAGCTGAAGGCAGAGGCTTAGCCCACTGAGACACCCAGGTGCCCCATTACCTTTAAACTTCTTAACCTAGTTTTCTTTTTTTGGTATGTTTCCTTAAAATTCAAATTTTTGTATTACTCTCCATTTGAATACCCGCAGAATTACCTGCACTGCCTTCATGCAGAGTAAGTTTAGAAATTTAATTCCCAACATCTCTCCTTAGCTTTGCTTCTAATTTTTAATTTTAATTTAATTGTAATTACTTTTAAAAATCAACAGGGTGCTTGGGTGCCTCAGTTATTAAGCATTTGCCATTTGCCTTCAGCTCAGGTCATGGTTCCAGGGTCCTGGGATCAAGCCCAACATCGGGCTGCCTGCTTCTTCTTCTCCCACTCTCTCTGCTTGTGTTCCCTCTCTCACTGTATCTCTCTCTGTCAAATAAATAAATAAAATCTTAATAAAACACATTGAGAGATGGAGAGGAGAAGTGAGTTGGGCGAAATCAGAGAGGGAGACAAAACATGAGAGACTGTGGACTCTGAGAAACAAACCGAGAGTTTTGGAGGGTGAGGGTGGGGTTTGGGTGAACCTGGTGGTGGGTATTAAGGAGGGCACGTATTGCATGGAGCACTGGTTATGGTGCATAAACAATGAATTTTGGAACACTGAAAAAAAGTAAGTTAAAAAATTAAAAATTTAAAAAAATCAACAGCCATATGTTATAATGTATAAAGTTGATAACTGTCATATGTTATAATGTATAAAGTTAATGAATTTTGGAACACTGAAAAACAAATTAAAAAAATAAATTTAAAAAATCAACAGTCATAAGTTATAATGTATAAAGGTGATTAATTAGTTGTCATTTCTTTATGGTGTATTATAGTCAAACCCATAGCTGGACAACGCATACCTTGATATGTATAAATAATTAAATAAATTTCATATATACTAGAGAGCTAAAATAAAGGAGTAATATGTTAATTAAAACCTTTAGGACATATGGTAAATGAAGAGAAATTTTAAGTTGTATTTTTATATTTTTTGTTGAAGTGAAATTCATGTAATATTAACCATTTTATTTTTTATTTTTCATTTTTTATTTACATTTTTTTAAATATTGTGATTAGTTTACAGTATTATATTAGTTTCAGGTGTACAATGCAGTGATTCATAGGTTCTGTACATTATTCAGTGCTCATTATAATAAGTGTATTTTTAATCCCCTTTATCTTTTTCACCCATCCCTTCCCCTACCTCCCTCTGTCCGTCACCAGTTCTCTATATTTAAGAGTCTGTTTTTTTGTTGTCTCTGTTTTTCTTCATTCATTTGTTTGGTTTCTTTCACATATGAGTGAAGTCCTAGAGTAGTTGTCCTTCTCTGACTTATTTCACTCAGCATTTTATCCTCTGGATCTACCCATGTTGTTGCAAATTACAAGATCTCATTCTTTTTTATGGCTGAGTCATACTCCTTTTTTAAAAAATACTCAGTTAATTAACATATAGTGTATTAGTAATTTCAGAGGTAGAGTTCATTGATTTATCAGTCTTATATAACATCCAGTGCTCATTACATCATGTGCCTTCCTTAATATCCATCACCCAGTTACCCCCTCCCCTATTCCCCCTCCAGCAGCCCTCAGTCAGTTTTCTTTAAGAGTCTCTTATGGTTTATCTCCCTTTCTGATTTCATCCTGTTTTATTTTTATTTTTTCCTCCCTTCACCTATGATCCTCTGTTTTGTTTCTTAAATTCCACATATCAGTGAGATTTCTGTGATTGACTTATCTCACTTACCATAATACCCTCTAGTACCATCCACATCATTGTGAATGGCAAGATTTCATTTTTGATGGCTAAGTAGCATTCCATTGTGTGTGTGTGTGTGTGTGTGTGTGTGTGTGTGTTTACCTCTTTTTTTATCCATTCATCTGTCGATGGACATCTGGCCTCTTCCATAGTTTAGTTTGGCTATTGTGGACATTGCTGCTATAAACATGTGAGGTGCATGTGCACTTCGGATCCCTACATTTGTATCTCTGGGGTAAATACCCAGTAGTGTGATTACTGGGTCATAGCATAGCTCTATTTTCAACTTTTTGAGGAAACTCCATACTTTTTCCAAGAATGGCTGCACCAGCTTGCATTCCCACCAACAGTGTAGAAGGGTTCCCCTTTCTCCACATCCTCGCTAACATCTGTCGTTTCCTGACTTGTTGATTTTAGCCATGCTGACTGGTGTGAGGTGGTAACTCATTGTGGCTTTGATTTGTATTTCCCTGATGCTGTGTGATGTAGAGCATTTTTTCATGTGTCTGTTGGCCATTTGTATGTTGTCTCTGGAGAAATGTCAGTTCATGTCTTCTGCCCATTTCTTGACTGGGTCATTTGTTCTTTGGGTGTTGAGTTTGTTAAGTTCTTTTTAGATTTTGGATACTAGCCCTTTATCTGATATCTCATTTGTGAATATCTTCTTCCATTCTGTCAGATGTGTTTTGGTTTTGTTGCCTGTTCCCTTTGCTGTGCAAAGGCTTTTTTATATTTTTTTAAAAAAGATTTTATTTATTTATTTGACAAACAGAGATCACAAGTAGGCAGAAAGGCAGGCAGAGAGGGCAGGGGGAGAAGCAGGCTTCCCGTTCTGGGATCATGACCTGAGCCGAGGGCAGCGGCTCAACCCTCTGAGCCACTCAGGCACCCCAAGATTTTTTATCTTGATGAAGTCCCAGTAGTTCAAGTTTCCCTTGCCTTTGGAGACATGTCTAGTAAGAAGTTGCTATGGCTGAGGTCACAGAGGTTGCTCTCTGTGTTCTCCTCAAGGATTTTGATGGATTCCTGTCTCACATTTAGGTCTTGGGCTGGGTCATATTTCATTGTATGGCATACCAATCTTCTGTATCCATTGGTCTATCAATGAACACTTGGGTGGTTTCCGTATCTTGGCTAATGTAAATAATGCTGCAATACAAATAGAGGTGCATGTATATTTTTTAATTAGTGTTTTTGTTTTCTTCTAGTAAATACCCAGTAGTGTGATTACTGGATCATAAGGTAGTTCTATTTTTAATTTTAGGGGGAACTTCCGTACTATTTTCCACAGTGGCTCTGTCAGTTTTATTCCCACCAGCAGTACCAAAGTTTCCTTTATCTCCACTGCCAACACTTGTTGTTTCTTTTGTTACTGATTTTCACCATTCTGAGAGGTGTGAGGTAATACGTCATTGTGGTTTTGTTGCATTTTCCTGATGATTAGTGATGCTAAACATCTTTTCATGTATCTCTTGGCCATCTGTATGTCTTGCTTGGAAAAATGTCTGCTCATGTCTTCTGGCCATTTTTCATTGGATTATTTTTGTGTGTGTTAAATTGCATACGTTCTTTGTGTATTTTGCATATTAACCCATTATCAGATATATCATTTGCAAATATCTTTTCCCATTCAGTAGGTTGACTTTTTATTTTGTTCATGATTTCCTTCACTTTTCATAAGCTTTTAATTTGGATGTATTCCCAATAGTTTAATTCTTCTTTTAAAAAATTTTAATTTTAATTCTAGCTAGTTAACATAGAGTTATATTAGTTTCAGATATACAATATAGTAATTCCATCACTTCCATACATTACTCTGTGCTCAGCCTGACAATCATACTCCTTAATCCCCATCACCTACTTAACCCCTCCTCCCACACCCCTCCTGTCTTATACCCAACAGGTTGTTCTCTATAATTAAGAATTTGTTTCTTTCTTTCTCTCTCTTTCCCCTTTCCTGTTTGTTTTGTTTCTTAAATTCCACATATGGAATCATGAAATTTATCTTTCTCAGACTGACTTATTTTGCTTAACATTATACTCTTTAGCCCCATCCATGTAATTGCAAATGGCAGGATTTCTGTCTTTTTTTTTTTATGCCTCAGTAATATTACATTGTATATATACATACTGCACCTTTATCCATTCATCAGTTAGAGGACAGTTGGCTTGCTTTCCTATTTTGGCTATTGTAAATAATGCTGCTAAAAATGCAATGGTGCATGTATCCCTTTGGATTAGTGTTGGTGTACTCTTTGGGTAAATACCCAGTAGGGCAATTGCTGAATCACAAGTTAGTTCTATTTTTAACTTTTTACAGAACCTCCATTTTATTTTCTACAGTGAATGTACCACTTTGCATTCCCACCAATAGTGCATGAGTGTTCCTTTTTCTCCACATCCTTACCAACACCTATTGTTTCATGTGTTGTTGATTTTAACCATTCTGACATGTGTGAGGTGATACCTCATTGTAAGTTTGATTTTCATTACCCTGATGATAAGTGATGATAAACATCTTTTCATGTGTCTGTTGGCCGTCTTGATGTATTCTTTGGGAAATTATCTGTTCATGCCTTCTGCCCATTTTTAAACTGGATTATTAATTTTTTGGGTGTTGAGTTTCACAAGTTCTTTATATATTCTGGTTAATAACCCTTTATCAATTGTTACTTGCAAATATCTTCTTTCATTCTGTAGGTTACCTTTTAATTTTATTGATTGCTTACTTTGCAGAAGATTTTTCTTTTGGTGTAGTCCCAATAGTTTGTTTTTGCTTCTGTTTCCCTTGCCTCGGAGACATATCTTGAAAGAAGTTGGCACAGCCAGTGTCAAAGAAGTTACTGTGTTCTTCTGCAGTATTTTTATAGTTTCAGGTCTCATGGTAAGTCTTTAATCCATTTTGAATATATTTTTGAGTATGGTGTAATGTATTGCAGTTGCATTCTTTGGCATGTTCTCCAGTTTTCCTATCACCACTTGTTAAAGATACTGTCTTTTTCCCATTGCATATTATTGCCTCCTTTATTATAGATTAATTGACTTTATAATCATGTGGGTTTTTTTGGGTCCCTCTTCTGTTCCACTGATCTGTGTCCATTTTTGTGACAGTACCATACTGTTTTGATTACTACAGTTTTGTAATATAAGTTGAAGTCTGGAATTGTCATACATCTACTCTTGCTTTTCTTTTTCAAGATTGCTTTGGCAATTCAGAATATTTTGTGTTTCAAACAAATTTAGTATTTGAGTTCTGTGAAAAATGTTGTTGGTATTTTGATAGGGATGCATTGAATATGTAGTTTGCATTGGGTAGTATGGACATTTATCATATTTATTCTCCCAGTGCATGAGCAAATGGAAATATCTTTTTATCTGTTGATAAAATCTTCAGTTTCTTTCATCACTATTTCATAGCTTGTGGACTACAGGTCTTTTAACTCCTTGGTTAATTTTATTTATAGGTATTTGATAATTTGGGGGACAGTTGTAAATGAGATAGTTTTCTTAATTTCTCATTCTGCTACTTCATTATTAGTATATAGAAATGAGATTGATTTCCTTATATTGATGTTGTATACTGTAAATTTACCAAATTCATTTATCAGTTCTACTGGTTTGTTTGTTTGTTTGTTTGTTTTTGGTGAAGTCTTTAGGGCTTTCTGTATGCCATCTTCAAAAAGTGAAAGTTTTATTTCTTCTTTACCAATTTAGATACCTTTTATCTCTCTTTGTTTTCTGATTGCTCTGGCTTGTATTGGCAGCATGCATTGAATAAAAGTGGTGAGAGTGGACATCCTTGTTTTGTTCTTGGTCTTAGAGGAAAAGCTCTCAGTTTTTCACATTGTGTATAGTATTAGCTGTGTGTTTTTCATAGATGGCCTTAATTTATATTGAGGCATGTTCTCTCTAAACCTGTTTTATTGAGTTTTTGTGATGAATGGATATTGAATTTTGTCACATGCTTTCCCTATATCTATTAAAATGATCAAATGGTTTTTATCCATTCTCTTGATAGGATGTATCACATTGATTTTTGAATATTGAACCCCTCTTGCATCACAAGAATAAGTCCCAATTGATGTTGGTAAATGATTTTTTAAACATATGATTGGATTTGTTTTATTAAAATTTTGTTAAGGATTTTTGCATCTTTGTTCATCAGAGATACTGCCTTTAGGATTTTAGGGTGTTTTTTTTTTTTGATGTTATCTTTATCTGTTTTGGGTACTGGGGTAATGCTGACTTCATAGAATGAATTTAGAAGCTTTTCTTCCTCTTCTATTTTTTTTTTGGAAAACTTTGAGAGGAGTAAGTATTAACTCTTGATGTGTTTGTTACAATTCACCTGTGAAGCCATGTGGTCCTGGACTTGTGTTTTGGGGAGCTTTTCATTACTGAATAAAATGTTTCTAGGAATTTATACTTTCTTCTAGGTTTTCTAATTTGTTGTCATATAGTGTTTCATAGTAGTCTCTTATAATCCTTTGTATTTCTGGTGTCCATTTTTACTTCTTCATTTCTGATGTTATTTATTTGAGTCCCCCCCTTCCCCACCCCCTTGGTGAGTCTGGCAAGAGTTTTAACAATTTTGTTGATGCTTTCAGAGAACTAGCTCCTGGTTTCATTGACCTGTTCTGTTGTTTTTGTCTTTATTTCATTTATTTTCACTCTGATTTTTATTACCTTCCTTCTGCTGATTTTGGGATTTGTTCGTTCTTCTTTTGCTAGCTTCTTTAGGTATAAATTTATTGAGATTTTTCTTGATTTTTCATTTAGGCCAGTATTGCTATAATCTTCACTGTTAGAACATCTTTTGCTGCATTTCAAAGATTTTGGACCATTGTGTTTTCATTTTAATTTGCCTCCATTTTTAAAAAAATTTTATCTTTGATTTCTCGGTTGACCATTTCATTGTTTAGTAACATGTTTGGCTTCCATGTATTTTTGTTCTTTTTAGAATTTTTCCTATGGTTAATTTCTAGTTTTATAGGGTTGTATTTAAAAAATATGCATGGTATGATTTCAGTCTTTTTGAATTTGTTGAAACTTATTTTGTGGCCCAACATATGGTCTCTTCTGGAGGACATACCATGTGCACTTGAAAAGAATGTGTATTCTGCTGTCATTGGATGAAATAGTCTAACATTAACCATTTTAAAGAGAACAATTACATGACATCTTGTGTAAGTTTTATCTTTTACTTGGCTTTTTAACAGCTTTATTGAGGTAGAATTTACATACAATTAAACCCACATAAAACATACAATGTAATAGCTTTTACTATGTTTACAAATTTGCACCCCCATTACCACAGCTAATTTTAGAAAATTTTCACTAACTGAAAAGGAAACTTAAGATCCATTAATAGTCATTCCTTATTTCCTTATTACAACTAGTTCTAGGCAACTACTGATCTTTCCTTCTCCAAAGATTTGCCTCTTCTAGACATTTCATATAAAAGATAGTGTACAATATATAGCCTCATGGATCTGTCTTCTTCCACTTAGCATAATGTTTTTAAGGTTTATCCGTATTATAGCATGCATGCATTTTACTGCTTTTTTCCTTCCTATCACATAATAATCATCCATGTTGTGGATAGATCACATTATATTTATGCATGCATTAAATGATATTCATCAGATTGTTAGTACTTTTTGGTTATGGTGAATAATGGTGCTATGAAGAGTTTTGGACAAGTTCTAGTTGGAATATATGTTTTGAGTTATCTTAGAAATATGCCTAGAATTGTAATTGCTTCGTTGTATGATAACTCTGTATTTAACATTTTAAGGATCTTCCAAACATATTCTGTATTGTTTTTTAATTGGCTTGTCTTTTTGTTGTAGGTTTTAGTTTACTTATATATTTGACCAGTGGATTGTTGTCTGATATTGTGTATCTCCTGACCTCTTTGTGCTTTGGTTTTATCATTAAATAACAACTTGCTTGCATTTTTTAGGAAATTTAACCATTTGTGAAATAGAAATATGAAAACACTTTGTGATTCTTATAGGTAAACACTTTTTAAAATATAGGTATTGTTATCCTCATGCTTTTACTTTAAGGAAAGGAAAGTTATACATCTAAATAGATTTTTAATTTTACTTTATATATCTTTTATGATGCTGTCTCTGAAAACTTGGCCTTAACTCAAATTTTCTTGTCTCCTTGCTAATCAAGTACAACTGGGCATTCAATTGTGGTAGGCTTTTCCTGCACACATGCATATATGTATTATGCTAACTCCTTGCTAATTAAATGGCTTTGTGATATAGTTTGTGTTATTTAATTCCATAGGGAATCTGGGGGAAATAGTGTACTTTGCTATGTACAATGGAAATAACCAAAGTGGTACTGTCCACATTGTATGGGGATTGTTCTCAAGTTACTTCTATATGGAATGATGGTTTCTAAAGTTTTCTGTTACAAATTAAGTAAATATTTGGGAAGTTCCTACTTATGTCAGGAAAGTTACTAAGCTAAGTAGAGTAAATGAAAATACTGCTTTGTGGCTTAGTTTGTGTTTTTAAAATGTCAGTGTTATCTTTTGGTATTAGTTGTATTTTGTTATTTATAACACAATTTTTAATCTTTACAAGTAAGAAATGATAGAATTCTAGCACTAAGTTAAAGAAAAGCAGCTTGCTTTTGCTTAGAGTCATCTGAAGGAACATAACATTAAAAGGAACATATAAAGAAATCTCTGAGTGGGCAAGAAAGTGTTCTTAAAATATTTAAGGACATGCCTTAATGAGATAACACATACAAGGTGATCTAACCCCACTTTTGACAAAGCACTTTTAGTTATACTGTACCTTTTAGAGTTTAATAGGTTGGTAATTTACAGTAGGACCAGGCTTAGTCTTCATTGTCTTCTTTTCTTTTCCTTTATTCTTTATTTTCTGACCACGCTGATTTAAGTAAAATGAACTATTGACTGATAAGTGCTTGTTCAGATAGAAAAAGTGTGCATTTTCAAATTTAGCAACAACCCATCTTTATCAGAACATCCTAAGAGAGTTGTGCTTGCAAAATGTAAATTTTCCGACCCCTACATCAGAACTCCTGGGTCACAAACTCCTGGGGTGGGGCCCAGGAATGTAATTTTTATCAATCATCCCAAAGAGATTCTGACATATGTTAAATTTTGAGAACCACTGCACTGTACTGTACACCCCACTAATAGTGACTACATTTTACAAAATTGATTTTGTTGTCCTGTTTATCTAAGGCAAGACTTAGATTTGTTACATCATTATGATATAACTATGGACAAACTACTTAAAATTGTTTCAGCCTTCACTTTCTTCAGCTATGGAGTTGGTGTTGAGTTTAGTTTTAAGACCATATTTCTGCTCAATTATTAATACAATTTTTCTTCATTCTCAAAATGATTCTAGTTCAGAATACAAATTATATGGTCACTCCAGTGTGTCTGTGTATTAGTACATAGTACATTAGTACATCTGATAAAACTTACACCGAGTTAACATAGTTAGCAGATCATACATATTAAGTAAATGTTCTTATAAAAATGATATTTTTGAGGAAGCAAGTATGTGTTTATTATGTATCTTAACAGCATACTCTGGATTACCTATTGCTTTAAATATTTGTAAAAATGGATTTTCATGGAAAGAAAGTCACTCACTGATCATTAATTGTTAGCTAGTTTTGTCATCTGTGGCAAAAGTTCCTTAAATTAGGTCTTTTTGTTTTTGTGGTTTTCACTAGCTTGTTCATGCCAGTTGGTATTATCTTGTGCTGAAAGGTATTTTAGAATAGATACTTGGGGGGAAAACATTCAAAAGAAGGATAATAAAAGTTTGCAAAGTGGAACTCTAGCATGACACAAAATATTATCGTCTAATAAGCCCCATTATCTACAAAAGAGAATTACAACCTTTTTCTTCTCTTACTAGCTTCTTGATAGAAAACCTCATTATATGCCTTCTCTTTTCTTTCCATTTCCAAGAAACTATGTTTTACAGCAAAGAGAAAGAAGAGTTCAAGGGTTGTTCTTATAGATAGATGAAAAAATCCTAGGCTCTCAACTCTGGTAGACCTATGTTTGAATCGATGTTCAGCCACTTATATGAAGTTAAGTTTCTCAGTAAAATGAAGGCATTATTAGTATTTACTTCATCGTGGTGCTGTGATGATATGAGATAATGCAAATACAGATTTTAGTAGAATGGTTGTGGTTTTATTTATTGTCTCATGCCATTATTAGGAAGAATAAAGATGATCTTAAAATTGTGTGGCTATTATATTTGAAGATTGGAAATTGGGGTGTATTTGGCCTATTGTCTTCTGTCTACTCCATTTGGATATTTACTTCTCCATTGTTTAATTGTTGTTTTTCCTTATGAGAAAAAGGGAAAAAAACATCAAGTAACATGGTATAAAGAGAAAAAATAAATCACAGTAACTTAAAATCTAGGGGGGAGAAACTCAGTAATTGATGAGGCCAGGTGACATAGCAGGTGTATAATAGGTTTTTGGAGTTCCTGGTCGTCAACACATGCCAATAAGTGGTTGAGATTTTATGTTCAGAACTTTATTCCAGCTCTTTGAAAAGTACCGGTGGAATTTTGATCAGAATCGCATTAAAAGTACAGATTGCTCTAGGCAATATAGACATTTTAACAATGTTTATTCTTCCGATTCAAGAGCATGGAATGGTCTTCCATCTTTTCTTTCATGAGTGCTCTGTAGTTCCTTGAGTACAGATCCTTTACCTCTTTGGTTAGGTTTATTCCCAGGTATCTTATGGTTCTTGGTGCTATAGTAAATGGAATCAATTCTCTAATTTCCCTTTCTGTATTTTCATTGTTAGTGTATAAGAAAGCCACTGATTTCTGTACATTGACTTTGTATCCTGCCACGTTACTGAATTGCTGTATGATTTCTAGTAGTTTGGGGGTGGAGTCTTTTGGGTTTTCCATATAAAGAATCATGTCATCTGCGAAGAGAGAGTTTGACTTCTTCGTTGCCAATTTGGATACCTTTTATTTCTTTGTTGTCTGATTGCTGTTGCTAGGACTTCTAATACTATGTTGAACAAGAGTGGTGAGAGTGGGCATCCTTGTCGTGTTCCTGATCTCAACGTGAAGGCTGCAAGCTTTTTCCCATTGAGGATGATATATGCTGTGGGTCTTTCATAGATAGATTTTATGAAGTTCAGGAATATTCTATCCCTATACTTTGAAGCGTTGTAATCAGGAACGGATGCTGTATTTTGTCAAATGCGTTGTCTGCATCAACTGAGAGGACCATGTGATTCTTCTCTCTTCTCTTATTGATTTGCAAATGTTGAACCATCCTTGTAACCCAGGGATGAATCCCACCTGGTCATGGTGGATAATCTTTTTAATATACTGTTGGATACTATTACCTAGGATCTTGTTGAGAATCTTAGCATCCATATTCATCAGGGATATTGGTCTGAAATTCTCCTTTTTGGTAGGGTCTTTGCCTGGTTTGGGGATCAGGGTAATACTGGCTTCATGGAAAGAGTCTGGAAGTTTTCCTTCTGCTTCAATTTTTTGAAACAGCTTCAGGAGAATAGGTGTTATTTCTTCTTTGAAAGTTTGATAGAATTCCCCAGGGAATCCGTCAGGTCCTGGGCTCTTGTTTTTTGGGAGGTTTTTGATCACTGCTTCAATCTCGTTACTAGAAATCGGTCTATTCAGGTTGTCAATTTCTTCCTGGTTCAATTTTGGGAGTTTATAGTTTTCCAGGAATGCATCCATTTCTTCTAGGTTGCTTAGCTTATTGGCATATAACTGTTGATAATAACTTCTGATGATTGTTTTTACTTCCTTGGTGTTAGTTGTGATCTCTCCCTTTTCATTCATAATTTTATTAATTTATACTTTCTCTCTTTTCTTTTGGATTAGTGTGGCCAGTAGTTTATCAATCTTATTGATTCTTTCAAAAAACCAGCTTCTAGTTTCATTGATACGTTCTATTGTATCTCAGGTTTCTACCTCATTGATCTCAGCTCTAATCTTGATTATTTCCCCTCTTAGCTGTGGAGTTGGTATGATTTGTTGTTGGTTCTCCAGATCTTTAAGGTATAGAGTCAGCTGGTGTATTCTGGATTTTTCAATTTTTTTGAGGGAGGCTTGGATGGCAGAACTTTATTCCATTGCCCTTCTGTAAATATTTTTATTCTACTTCAAATTAAGGCATCATTCTCTGGGTAATGTGAATAATTTTGTGTTTAACATGGAAATAATATTTAAAATAGTATAGCATTTTGGAGCAAAGATACCTTTTTAACAAATGGTGCTGAAACACCTGAACATCCACATGCAAACAAATTTTAGACATAGATCTTCTACTCTTCACAAAACTCAATTCAAAATTGATCACATACCTAAATATTGAATACAAAATTCTAAAACTCCTAAATAAAATCACTGTCAAAAGAGATCTCTCTGTCTTCCCATGCTCATCACATCAGTATTCACAGTAGCCAAGATACCAAAACAATGTGAGTATCCTTTGACAGTGAATGGATAAAAAGGTGTGTGCGTGTGTGTGTGTGTGTGTGTGTGTAAGTAATATTATTCAGTATTTAAAGAGGAGATCCTACCTTATAGAATAATGTGGATGGACCTGGAGGATACCAAGCTAAATAAAATAAGCCAGATACAGTGAAAACCCATTTTATTTCACTTAAATATGAAATCTTATGAAAAACGTCAAGCTCATAGTAACATTAGGATAGTGATTACCAGAGGCTAGGATTAGAGGAGAAAAGGGAAATATTAATTAAATGGTATAAACTTTCAGTTATAAGATGAATAAATTCTTGAGACCTAATGTACAGCATGGTTACTGTAATTAATAATATATAGTATTCATGAAATTGCTTACAGTAGATCTTAAATGTTCTCATCACACAGAAGAGAAAGGTAACTATGTGAGGTGTTGGATTTGTTAGTTTGATTGTGGTAATTTTTTCACAATGTATACACATATCAAAACATCATATCATACACCTTAAGTATATACAATCTGTATTTGTCAAAAATTAACTCAAAACCAGCCAAACAGGGAAATCTCCCCCCAAATCCCTGGTAAAATTTCTAGAAGATAACATAGAAGAAAACGTAGGTGACCCTTGGGTATGGTGACTATTTTTTTTTTTTTTTTGATAAAACACTGAAGGCAGAGTCCATGAAAGAACAGATTGATAAGCTGGACTTCGTGAAAATAAATATCTGTTCTGCAAAAGACAAGTCAGAAGAGTAAAAAGACGAGGCTCAGACTGGGAGAAAATATTTGAAAAAGATACACCTGATAATGAACTATTATCCAGAATATATGAAGAACTCTAAAAATTCAATAGTAAGAAACCAAACAACTCACTTTAAAAAAATGGGCCCCCCCCCCATCCAAGTACTAACCAAAGTGACTCTTAATCTCACAAAACAAACTGAGGGTTGCTGGGGGGAGAGTGTTTGGGAGAAGGGGGGTGGGGTTATGGACATTGGGGAGGGTATGTGCTTTGGTGAGGGCTGTGAAGTGTATAAACCTGGCGATTCACAGACCTGTACCTCTGGGGATAAAAATATATTATATGTTTATAAAAAATAAAGAATTTTAAAAAATTAAAAAATAAAACGTCAAAAAAAAAATGGGCCCAAGACTTGAACAGACATTCTAAAAAGATTTGTAGATGACAAATAATCATTGGAAAAGATGTTTAACAACATATGTTATAGTATAATACAAATTAAAACAATGAGATACCATTACACACCTGTTAGACTGGCCAAAATCCAGAACACTGATGACACCAAATAGTTGGTGAGGCTAAGGGGCAAGAAACGTTCATTCGTTTGCTGGTGGGAATGAGAAATGGTACAGCCACTTTGGAAGACAGTTTGGCAGTTTCTTATGGAACCAAATACACTCTTGCCATAAAACTCAGCAATCTCACTCCTTGGTATTTACCCAAAAGAGTTGAAAACTTCTGTCCATGCAAAAATGTGCACTTAGATGTGTATATAGTGGCTTTATAATTGCCAGAATCTGGTAGCAACCAAAATGTACTTCAGTAAGTGAATGGATTAATAAATTGGTACATCCAAACGATGGAATACTGTTTAGCAGTATAAAAAGAAATGAGTTATTGAACCACGAAAAGACATGGAGGAATCTTAAATGCGTATTACTGTATGAAAGAAGCCAGTCTGAAAAGCTACATACTTTACGTTTCCAATGATATGACATTCTGACAAAGGAAAACCTTAGAGACAAAAAAGGTCAGTGGTTACCAGGGGTTGAGTTGGGATGAGGGATTATTAGGCAGAGCACAGAAGATTTTTAGGGCAGTGAAAATACTATGTGTGCTACTGTAATGTTGTATATGGCATTCTACATTGGTCCAAACCCATAGGATGTACAACACCAAGAATGAACCACCATGTAAACTGTGAACTTGGGCTGATTAAGAAGTTTTGATGTTGGCTCATGAATTGTGAAAATTTACCGCTCTTGTGAGTGGTATTGATAATGGGGGAGGTGATTCATGTGTTGGAGCAGGGGTCATATGGAAAATCTTTGTACGTTTTTCTCAATTTTGTTGTGAACCTAAAAGTACTCTTAAAAAATCTTAAAGTAGTAAGTCTGAAGTATCCTCATTAATGTTTATTCAGATACTGCTAATATTTAAAATATAGAAGGAATTTAGAAATAAAATTCTATACGTATTACTTTCGTAAGTGATAATCTTCATGGCTATAATAATGTTGCAAATGCCTGTTTCAGTTTGTGCAAATGATGATGAATTAGAGAAACTTCTCAAGCATGGATTATCTGATTGGAAATCATACACATGTGGGTTATCTTGAATTAATTATTTTGTGTGAAAATTAAGTGACCACTGTGTAAGCCACACTTCAGTAATGTTTGTGTCCACTGCAATATTTTTCAATGAACAAGCATCCTTATAATGAACATGTTGTTATTATAAGGAAGTTGGCAGTATAAGTGGAACTTTGTGTTTTCTCATTTCATGCTTCCATTTAGATTTAAGATGGTCTTGGTTTCATTTCCAAGTTGTCATGAATTAGCAGTAAATAGGAATCTGCTGGCTTGTGTTAAATTTGCTTTTCACATACCTCTAGGGAAAGAATGGGGAGAATTCAGAACAGTAATCAGTTTTGATTGAGGTTACCTAGATAGAACTCTTTCCTTTATCCAAACTTAAAGCCAAAATCTTAACATGTAATCAGAAGGAACCATGTTGATTTCATAACTTATTGAGGGATATATGCTTTGATTAAGGAGTCATAGGGAAAGGAGATGGTGATAATCCCATAGATTAATGATTGTGGAGTTTCAGCAGTTCAGAATTTCATTCAACCCAGAAGACAATTTCTAAGGCTCACTAATCGAGAAAGATCATAGGAACAGGGTTGATTTAAATTATGAATAATGCATAAAATGTAATATGTGGCTAGAAAAACACACTGGCTTTGACTCATGATTAGACATACATGATTAATATCAGGTTTTTCTTTTAGCATTCCTTTTAGATTTTGGAGGTACTGCCTCTAGAGAGTTAAAATATATTTCTCCCCACCCTTGAAAAATACTAAAGGTGAATGCTCCAAAAGTAGATACATATGCTCCTGATAACTTTGCATTGGGTAATGGGTTTCCACCAACCTGACAGTCAAAACAGTCCAGATTACACTGCAAAAAGAAACAATTCCCAAATATCAGTGGGTGAAACTAAACAACCAAAGAAGTGTTTGTTTTTGGTTCTGGCAGCCACATCCTTTTTAGGATGGAGATGAGGGATGTGAGCTATGCTACATGTTGTCTTCACTCAGACTCAGGCCTGGTAAGACTTCATGAAGTAGAATGCTGCCAGTTACTGTGACAGAAGGAAGGAGAGTGCTTGAAAATCTTTAAATTAAATGTGATCCTCAAGTGACCTACATCACCTCTTTCCTTAAAGCTTTGACCAGAATTATTCTCAATATCCTACTAATGGAGAGGTGGCAAACAAGTATAATTGTCCCTTATGGCTAGATAAGGGTGGTGGGGGGGACCAGCCTTGGAAGGGCGTTAGACATCTCTGCTAAATCCGAGGAACAAGTTAACTGTCTGAGCAAAGGTCCAGGTATTCCACCTTGGCAAACGACATGATTAACCCTAGAGCTGCAGATTCTGAGATCACTTTTGATCTGATTCCCTCTACTCACCCCAAGCTGGCAGCTGTGGCTTTAAAGCATGGATAATGCCTCTGTACTGAATTGAGTATTGGCAGTAAAAGAACTTGTAAGTTACAGTCCTTTTGTGTATCCATGCCAAATTTAATTCATATTGAATGGAATGTATACTCATTTTGTTCTTGGGAAAAAAATGGTAACATAAAAGCTAGTCTACCTATTAAATCAAGGTTTTTTACAAGATTTTTAATTATTGTGCCTGTCCTTCCATAAGCCTGAAACTGATTTTATTTTTTCAGTTGTGATAGGTTTTGATACTTTGAGTGTGGGGAGCACACCAACTGCGCATCATTTTTTTAAAGGAGATTCATGCTTAAGGCAAGAGAAGTACAGCTATCTCTAAAGAATATAGTAACCTAGTTCTTTTGATTACCGTAGGCAAAGAATGCTTGTAGCTTTATGCCTTGCCTAATCTTGATTGTGCACCCAAATCACCTGGCAAGATTTACATATTTTAACATATTCCTGGCCCTGACTTTCAGAGTTTGCAAGCAAGGAGGTTTAGGGTGAAGCTGAGCATCCGTATTATTAATGTCATCAGGTCATTCTTACGGGCAGCCAGAAGTGAGAACTACTATGTTGACATGTTGTGTAAGAGAACTTACTAATTTTGAACTTGTTTCTGGAAACAGTTACCCAAATCTCATTTTTTAAACATCTTCCAACCTTAAGAATAAGATCATCCATTTTGTCAAATAGTACATTTTTTTCAGTATTTCTGGTTCTCTTATGTGGAAAACATTGGAGTTATTAATACTTCAGAGTGTTTTGGAAAACTGTCATTCTCTCTGTGTTTCATACTCTGGTTTATGTCAATTAATTAGGGAATGTATGTATTCTCAGTGTGCTGCACAAGGTCATATTAAGTGTGTATGGATACTATTAACATAGTTACCCTAAGTTAGGATTTACCAGAATAATGGGGAAAAAAGTTGTAACTGACAATTGATTTGCTTGCTCTTATCTCTTTCTTTAAAACACCATAGTAAAAAAAAAAAAAAAACACTATAGTCATGCATGAAACCCATTTTTTAAAATCATACTTTGAGTTTGGAAACAAGGGTTGAAATGATTCCTAGAGACAAAGCACGAGTGAACAACCATTGGAAACTCCAGTTTGGAAGCTACTATACAGAAACCCATGTGATAATAAGTTTGTTCCTCTCTTTCTGTAGAGGACATTTTCTTCATCATTTTCAAGGCTACCAGTTGCGGGCATATCATTTTGAAAGTGATTAAGACTGAACATCATTCTGATATCTATAGTTCAGTGTGATAAATACACATTCTGTGAAAGATTGCCAGTAAATATTATACTTACTGATTTTTTGGTTTTCTTTAAAATATTCTTCAATTTATGTGGAGGAGCATTAAATAGAAATAAATAGTAATTAGGCAAAATAATCCTGATATTGTCAAATACAAACAAATCTGGATGTAGGTGAGGAGGGACTTTGTTCAAAAGAATTATTGCAAGAGGAACTAGTCCTATGGGGAGAATGCTTCAATCGTGAGATCTATAAGCATTTCCATGGTCAGTTAGATAAGGTCTTTTCTTTTATAAGGGTCAGTGAACAAGGCTAGAGAAGAAGCTGGGTGTGAGGAAGCAGGATGAAAATGTGGCATGATCACATGATCATATAGTTGACTAGAGAATGTTTTTCCCTAAGGTCAGTCAGTGCTCTGGAGGGACTCTTAAGTAATGGTTGTTATGTTCTCTCAGGCTGAATGTGTGTAAAAGTTCAGAGGCTTTGGGGAGGGACAGAAGCTTTCGTTAAGCTGGTTCAAGCCAAGGTAGTTATCCACATTGGTCAATGGGTACAGACATTTCAATTAATCATTTATGAAGCAAGAATGGGAATTTGAAGGCTCTGTGTCAGGCCTTGTCATAGGGAGACACCTGTGAGTCTCACCTAAGTCATACATGGAAGGCAGAGATCTTTCAGAACACAAAGTGGTAGGGAAATTTGTTTAATCATCTCTGTTTTCCAGGATTGGAGGGCTCAGATCAAGTTCACCATTGTCACCATAAAGCAATCAGATCTTGCTGATTCTCATACAAAAATAGATACCATTTGGTGATGGCCTGTCCCCCAACTGAGCACTTCACCTGTTTACTTCACTTTAGCTCTTTGTGGTGTGAATGGTTATCCATTTTTCGGGTTTGGAAATGGAGGCTTAGAGTGTCTCAATATATCATAGAGCTGTAGTGTTTTATTTGGAATTCAGACTGGGGTGTCCATAATATATAGGTCAAGTAAGTAGGCTGTAGAGTACACATTTAAGAAAAAAAAAGTCACTCAGTCATTAATAATAGTATTGAATTTAACCCTGAAGCAAAGAAAAAAATGCTGTATACAATCTCAGATATGTATTATGTTCTGAGAGACAGAGATTGAGAGGAAGACAGGAATGAGGAGGACCCTAAAGCTGAAATCTTAACAAAAGTATGACTGCTAAGGAATACACCTCCCAAGTGAACTTCTTTGATTCTCTTGATTTTAAACATTATGGCAGGCTCTATTCCTTCCCTTTGTACCATGCTGTGAGATCATGCTGAGAAAGTTCTCTCTGCAGTCTGCTAACTGACACTTACAGAGGATTTAAAATTTTTCAATTCATATATGAATGAACATATTGTATCTAGAACCTACAAATTGTAATTTTTGTCAACGTATGGTTTGGAGATACTTCAATTAAAAATGAAATGAAAATTAAAGTGTGACTAAGACTTTAAGGTAAATTGTTTTTAAGGACAGTAATATGTGTTATTAGAACATCTAGCTAGTCTCTAACTGTGGAGTTGAGAACTGCAAGGGAACTTAAAGGTCACGGAATCCAGCCTCCCATATAGTGCAGGAATTCCCTTGTAAGACATCCTTAGTAACTAGTCATTTAGCACTGCTTCAATACCTTTAGTGTTGGGAATCTCACTCCAGGGGCAGACATGCCATTTTTCAATAGCCCTAATTACTGAAAATTTTCTTATATTGACCTGACAAAGAGCTATCAAGCAAAAGAAGACTACTTTATTTTATTCAGTGCTTTGAAAATCTAAAAGGAAATAAATGTAAAATATCAAAAATATCTCCAAATTTAATACTAGCTCCAGGGGGCAGAATTAATCTTTGTGTCACTCATTGTTTGGAGATTCAGTACTGCTTTCTTCATAAACCATAATTTCTGTGTCATAGATTTTTCCTGTTTTACTTGGTTTGCAAATAAATTCTGGTGTGAGGGGGGGGTGTGTTTCAAGGGAACAGTATGCACTATCACATACTACATGCTTCTGGCTGTTCATGGTCTTTGAGCTCTTTGGGCAAACTGAAGTAAATTCTGTCTTGTTCCATGGAGTTTCTACTGATTTCCCTCTCAAATGTAGATAAACAATTTTTTGCCCCCATTTGCAATTCACTTCATGTACTCCATAGAAGTTTTTCTTTGAACCAGTGATAACATCTGTCTGGTATCCTCATTTAATAAGCACAAATAAAATTTTTAATACATGTTCATTTTTATTTTATTAGTCATTATATTATTTTTTATTAAAATTATCTTTTAAAAGTTTTGGAGGTCTTCTGGTAGGATGCTGGATGGATTTACATTGCACATTGAGGAAGTTTACCACAGCAAGGTAAACTTCCTCAGTGTGCAATGTAAATGTTAATTTTCTTGGGTTCCAAAGGTTAATCCTCAGTGGCTTAGAAATTTGATGACTCTGTTTTTCTTGTTTATTTTTTAAATTATTTTTTATTTTTTAAAGAAGATTTATTTACTTATTTAAGAGAGAGACAAAGCATAAGCAGGGGGAGGGGCAGAGGAAGAGGGAGAAGCAGACTCCTCACTGAACTTGATCCCAAGACCATGAGATCTTGACCTGAGCCAAAGTCCAATGCTTAACCCACTGAACCACCTAGGTACCCCTCTTGTTTTCATTTTTCGTTCTACTAATTTTGTGTTTTGGTTTGGTTTTGGCCAGGAAATTATTTCCCATCACTGGCAGGAGAGGTTGGAAATTTTGTTTTATGATCTAGTCATTAAGCCAACTTATATCCCATCATTGGAAAGCTCGTTAATAATTTTACTTCATAGTCTTACCATTTGATGAGCTCTGTAAATGCATTAATGGTTTATAGAGATTTTGTCTCTGTTGGGTGCAAGATGACAGAGAATGTGGTTTGTTGACCTTTTTATATTTTTCTAGTTTGAGCTCAAATCAGTTGTGAATTTCACACCAACAAGAGTGGTTATCTAGACTGGTGGGTTTTATGTTTCTGTTTATGCTGACTCATGGCTGAAATCTAAGAGTCAAAGTTATAAACTTTCCCTGTATGTCTGCATGTGTATATGTCAATAACTTTGAAAGACCTTTACATTTCATTGTTTGAATATATAATAATGTCTTACTTCTGGATGGCATTCCCAGATTAGACTATAAAATCTCTTGAAGGAACTCGGTTCTGATTGGTTTAGTGCTTAACATGTGGTTGTCTAAATACAGCTAAATTCCTGGAAATTAAAGAAATTGAACTTCTAATACTTGGTGCTAAAAAGAAAGTGTGTTTATATTTTAAGTTCATACATAAATGAGGTAAATCTTTGGCAGATGAGACTAGTAAACCTTTGGCATATGAGACTGTTTTAGAATAGCTTTATTTAAGAAAAAGCCATGTTTCTTGGTGTGGTATTAAGTACAAATACACATTGTTCATTCTACCTAGGTATATTCTTCTTAAATTTAGTTTGAGGCTTATTAATTGAATACCAAGCATTACTTTTATTTAATGTTTAAAATTATTAAAAATTCAGTGATATGGAAAAAAGGAAGTCTCTGGCCATTGCTTATCCATAGAATCACTGCTTAAACAATATATGTACAAAGTTTACTCTGTGAGAATTTTAAAAAGCAGTTAAGAGATTGTACTATACCAAGTGAGCATAAAGGAAAGAAGAGATGCATCTAAATGGACAGGAAAATCTTGGCATTTAACATGCCCAAGCTTCAGTCCCTCTCTGGCATAGTGTAACATGATAGGCAGAAAAATAGCTAACTCCTGGCTTTTGTTAACCTACGGAAAAAGAAGAGTAGAACATGCATCCATTTTTCTGGCCTTTTGTCAGGCTTCCTGAAAGACTGGTTTTTGTCTCACCTGATTGAGAGTGCTTATAGGAACAATAATATGGACACCATTTGGGGATGCTGAGAACAAAAATGAGAGCACCATGGCTTATTATAGCACCAATGAAAATATAGTACTGCAGAAAGATACCAGAAGAATGAAAGATTATAGGCTTCTGAGTAGAACTGGGAAAATCTCTTTAGGAAATTAAATGTACAAGTCCAAGAAGATACATCCTCAGAAAAGGTTGGTGAGGTCCCTAAACTCTCTATCAGGCTGCTTGGTGAAGGTTTTCCCCTATATGAAGTCAGTCCCTGAGGACTAGATAAGGTGTCTGTTTATTTCAGATGCCCCCACCTCTATAAAAGATGTTTAGGCATACAAAGAAGCAGGGAATCATGGCCCAGTCAAAGGAAAAAGCTGAAGTCCAGGAACTGACTCTAAAGAACGAGCTATGAAATACCTGAGAATCAATTTAAAATAACCATTTTAAAGATGTTCCATTTGCTTAAAGAAAAAAAAATGGACAACACTAAAAGCAAGAAAATAATGCACAAATGAAATACCAACAAAGAGATAGAAACTATAAAGAATCAAATTGAAATTCTGGAGTTGAAGTATACAATAATTAAATTGAAAGATTTACTAGAATTATTCGAGAACAGACTTAACCACACTAAAGAAAAAAATCAGTGAACTTAAAGACAGTTCATTTAAAATTACCAGATTAGACAAGAAAAAAAGAATGAAGAGAACTTATAGATGTTACTGGATACCATCAGGTGGACTAATATATGAATTATGGGAGTCAACTAGATGGCATCAAGTGGACTAATACATGAATTAAGAGAGCGATAAAGGGCCAAGGGCTGATTTGAAGAAATAATGGACAAAATAAATATTTATAGTGAAAATATTGGCTTTTGTTTGATCTTGTTGAAAATTGATAATATAGAGTGATAAAATAGTATAGCTCTATTCGATAGAGTTTTTGACAATGATAGAAATATTTTCTATCTGTCATGAGCAGTAGAGTAATTACGAACTGTTTAGTTACAAAACACTTGACAAGGGCTTTTGCATTTATGAAATTAGATTGTTTTAAGTTTAAGGATGCACAAATGGCAACATACTGAGAGAGCAGATTTAAAGAGTGAAACTTAAAGACAGTGCTAATGGCAAAACTGACTTAAAAGAATTTTTATAAGGTTCCTTTAGTGGGAAATTTGTAAAAATGTTACATGGTTTGGGACTATTTACATTTGCATTTAATAACTCAAAAAGGAGAACATTTGAAAGCATCCTTTAAAAATAATGATTTCAAGAACAGTAAAGAAAAGTTTATTCTAAAATTATAATCAATACCTTAAGATAATTTAGGGCAAAATGTTACAAAATAATTTCATTATTGTACTCCTACATTAAATTAAATACACTATCATTCCTTGTAAACGAAGTGGATTTCAAATGACAATTCATAAAACTTTAGTTTAACTGAGAGATTTTTAAAATATAAAATAAAGATATATTATACTTTATTGATAGTAATGTAAATGATTTGGGAAATGCAATATTGGGGGAAGCTAGATTTGAAATTTTATAGGTAAACTGAAAATATGAATAAACAGGTAATTGAAAGAGCCAGACAGTATCATCCAGAAGTAAGAATATTAGTCATCCCAGAAAATAATCATAGAGAAAAATATGTAACAGCAACAAACATTTATAAAAATTATTCAATTATTAAATTATCCTATAGCTAAGGACTTGATTGATACTAAGGCATTAAACTTGAAGCTTTACTTTTTTAAAAATTTAATTTAATTTAATTTTTTTCAGTGTTCCAAAATTCATTGTTTTTGCAAAGCTTTACTTTTGAAAAGTGTTGAATTATGACTTCTGAAAAATACTACTTAATGTTCAAGCAGAGTTAGGTTAATTGCTTACTAATATAAATGAAGATTATTAACCTTGACAGTCTTATTCTGGAGGTAGACGGACATAGACTATGTTATACCTCCATTTCAGCAAGCACAAAAGGAACAATATCACATAATCCCAGCATATCTGTATTAGAAAGTATTTTTTGAGATTGTTTTCACTAATCTCCTGCTTTTATAATCATGCTTTTAAATTTTGGCATTGCTTATTAATAAACATACATTGTTTGATGTAGCTTATTATGACTGGTTATAAAATATATGTTATTTTGCAAACTGCAGGTGAATTGCAGATAAGGACACAAGATACAATTTTTATCAATTATTTGATAAAATATAGGTAGGTATTTTGCACTCATCATATTTTAATAAACCTCTCCAAAATTCTTTTTTTTTTTATTTAAAGATTTTATTTATTTATTTGACAGAGAGAAATCACAGGTAGGCAGAGAGGCAGGCAGAGAGAGAGAGAGGAGGAAGCAGACTCCCTGCCGAACAGAGAGCCCGATGTGGGACTCGATCCCAGGACCCTGAGATCATGACCTGAGCCGAAGGCAGCGGCTTAACCCACTGAGCCACCCAGGCGCCCCCTCTCCAAAATTCTTATGTGGAGTTTTCCTAAAGTTATTTATCTGCCAATTTGTATATAGATTCCATTAACAAGAATAATTTTTTTACAGGGTAAAATCATGACTCTCATGAGTATAAAAAAATATAAGATTAAAGATTTTGTTTAGCTCACTAATTATTGAGGAAACCATTAATATGTTATAACTATTTAAAAAGAAAATCAATAAAACAAACCAAAATAAAGCCAATTAGGAACTCAGAAATGAATATACAAATGGATGCACAATTCCTCCCTATGCACAGTATAGCAATCAAATGCAACTCCAGAAGGTGCTGTTCATTTATTGTTCTGTGGAGAAGAATCATTTGCATTGTAATCAATTGTCTACAAGTTACAGAGTGGTAAAATAATTTAAAGATAATGAAAAGCAGGGAAGAAGCAGAGGTATGAATTAATGACCTAGAAGACAGAATAATGGAAGGTAATCAAGTTGAACAAAATAGAGTAAAAAGAATTATACAAAATGAAAATAGATTTAAGAAATTTAGTGACCCTATGAAACATAACATTCATATTATGGGAGTCCCAGAAGAAGAATGAGAAAAGGGGGCAGAAAATTGATTGGGTAAAATAATACCTGGAAACTTCTGTGGAAGGAAACAGATACTCAGATGTAGGAGGCACAGAGAAACCCCAACAAGATCAACAAAAGCAGATCCACAACAATGCAAATTGCAATTAAATTAGCAAACTATTGTGATAAAAAAAATCAAAAGAAGCAAAAAAAAAAAGATAGTAACAAACAAGGGAAAACCCACAAGGCTAGCAGGGAGTTTTTCAGTAGAAACTTTCCAAGCCAGAAATGACTGGCATGATACATTCAAAGTGCTGAATGGGAAAAATCTGGAATACTCTGTCCAGCAAGGATATCATTCAATACAGCTAAAGAAATTCCAAGACAGACAAAAACTAAAAGACTCTCTGACCACTATATGAACTTTGCAGGAAATGTTAGAGGGAGCTCATTCAGTGGAAAGGGGAGACCAAAAGTGATAGTATAGAGTTAAAAAACACAAAAGCAGTAAAAATGAATATTTCTGTAAAAAATTAATCACTGAACTCAAAAAATAAAAGGAGGGCACCTGGGTGTCTCAGTGGGTTAAGCCGCTGCCTTCGGCTCAGGTCATGATCTCAGGGTCTTGGGATCGAGTCCCACATCGGGCTCTCTGCTCAGCAGGGGGCCTGCTTCCCTTCCTCTCTCTCTGCCTGCCTCTCTGCCTACTTGTGATCTCTGTCAAATAAATAAATAAAATCTTAAAAAAAAATAAAAGGAGACAAAATGGACAACATATACCTAAAAAATGGGAAGAGAGGAGTAAAGAATGGGTTCAAACTTAAAAGAATGGGTTCAAACCCAAAAGAATGGGTTCAAATATCAACATAATACAGATTGCTATATATAGGAGAGGTTATATACAAACCTAATGTTAACAATACATCAAAAACCACTAAAAAGCATATAAAGAATAAAGAGAAAGAAATTTAAATATATTGCTAAAGAAAATCAACAAACATGAAAAAGATAAAGGTAAGAAAGGATCAGAGAAAATCCTCAGAAACACCAGGAAACAAATCATGAAATAAAAGTAAACACATATCTAGAAATAATTACTTTGAAGACAAATGGATTAAATGCTCCAATCAAAAGACATAGGATGACAGAATGGATTAAAAAAGACTCATCTATATTCTGTGTACAAGAGACTCATTTGAGACCTGAAGATACCTGTGAATTGAAGGCAAGTATATGGAGAAACATCTGTCACACAAGTGAATGTCAAAAGAAAGATGAAGTAGCCATACTCATATCGAACAAAATGGACATTAAAACAAAGACTGTAACAAGAGACAAAGAAGGGCACTATAATAAGGGAGCAATCCAACAAGAAGATATAGGATATAAATAATAATCTACCTCACATGGGAGCACACATATACATAAAACAGGTAATAACAAATATGAACCAATTGATAATAAAATAGTAGTAGAATACTTTAAACAGTGGGTTTGAAGGATATACTGGATCAGATGGGTTTAACAGATATATTCAGAACATCCAATCCTAAACAACAGAATATGCATTTTTTCCCAAGTGCACACAGAACACACTCCAGAATAGATGTTAGGCCCCAAACAAACCTCAAAACATCCAAGAAGATTGAAGTCATACCATGCATCTTTTCTGACCACAACATTATGAAACTAGATGTTAACCACCAGAAAAAGTATGGAAAGACCACAAATACAGGGTGGCTAAATAACATGTTACTTAACAATGAATGGGTCAACTCAAGGCTTAAAAGAAGAAATGAAAAAGTATGTGGAAACAAATGAAAATGAAAACACTACAGTCCAGAATGTTAGGGATATAGCAAAAGTGGTTCTAAAAAGGAGATTTATAGCAATACAAGCCTACCTCAAGAAACAAAAAATCTCATATAAACAACCCAACCTTATTTCCTTCCTTAAGGAAGGAAATAATGATAAAAGCAGAAATAAATGAGATAGAGACCAAAAAAAAAAAAAAAAAAAAAAAAAAGAAAGAAAGAAAAAAACAAAATAAAAAACTCAATAGAGAAGGTTGATGAAAGCAGGAGCTGGTTTCTTGAAAAAAATTAATAAAATTGATAAATCTCTAGCCAGGCTTATCAAAAAGAAAAGAAAAAGGATCCAATAAAATAAAATCACATATGAGAGAGAAGTAACAACTAATACCAGAGAAATACAATCATAAGAAAATATTACAAAAAATGTATACCAACAAATTGGACAACCTAGAAGAAATGAATTAATTCCTAGAAACACACGAACTGCCAAAACTGAAACAGGAGGAAATGGAAAATCTGGACACATTGATAACCAGCAAAGATATTGAGTTGGTAATAAAAAAGCTTCCAACAAATGATGGCTTCCCAGGGGAATTCTACCAAATATTTAAAAAGTTAATACCTTTGCTTCTTAAATTATTCCAAAAAGTAGGAAAGGAATGAAAACTTGCAAATTCATTCTGTGAGGCTAGCATTACCTGGATACCAAAACCAGATAAATGCAGGTGGGATATGAGTTGAGGTAGTTGAAGGGGATTAAGAGTACACTTATGGTGATGAGCACTGAGTAATGTATAGTATTGTTGAATCATTATATTGCATACCTGACTAATATAATACTATATGCTAATTATACTGACATTAATAAATTCATTAAAAAACAATCATAGATGAAGTTAGGAGGGCTTGTCTCCATCTAGTGGTCAGTGTAGTGTACTAATACTGGAATTTTAAAATCAAAATACGGGCATTTTATTTTATGAACTATAATGAAAAATTACTTTAACCAAGATACTATTTTAATTTTGTAATCATGTCTGCCAAATTTGACAATAATAAGCTAGAAGATAATCTTTTTAAAAAATTTTTAAATTTTTTATTAACATAATGTATTGTTACCCCCAGGGGTAGAGGTCTTTGAATCACCAGGCTCACACACTTACACACTTCACAGAACTCACCATAGCACAGACCTTCCCCCAATGTCCATAACCCAACCACCCTCTCCCTACAACCTCCCACCAGCAACCCTCAGTTTGTTTTGTGAGATTAAGAGTCTCTTCTGGTTTGTCTCATCTGGATCCCATCTTGTTTCATTTTTTCCTTCAGCTAGAAGATAATCTTAAAATAGATACAATGATATCTATGGCTTAAGTATATTGACCAAAATTCCATCAGGGTGTTTCTCTGTTCCCCAGAAAAAAAAAAAAACATTTCTTACTATTAAATGTAATTTCATAGTTTGTCCAGGTACTTTTACTCATGTCGTTACAGAAGGATATATCAAATGATTTGATTTTATGTTCATATTAGGTATTTTATTTTGACACCTACAGCATTCATTAACATATACTGAAGATTGATGACACTGTTTGGAGCGGTTCTTAACTAACAGGAAGAGTATTATGTCTAAATTTAAAATACCACTTGCCAAAAAAAGCCCCTAAATTCCTTTTTTTCTTTTTTTGGAAAGATTTATTTATTTATTTATTTATTTGACAGAAAGAGAGAAATCATGAGCAGGCAGAGAGACAGACAGAGGTTGGCAGGGGGAAGCAGGCTCCCTGCTGAGCAGAGAGCCCGATGCGGGACTCGATCCCAGGACCCTGGGATCAGGACCTGAGCTGAAGGCAGAGGCTTAACCCACTGAGCCACCCAGGTGCTCCCCCACCTTTTTTTTTTTTTTTTTTCAAAGATTTTACGTATTTGTCAGAGAGAGAGGGAGTGCAAGCACAAGCAGCGGGAGAAGAAGACAAAGCGAGAAGCAGGCTCCCAGTTGAGGAAGGAGAATGATGCGGGACTTGATCCCAGAATCCTAGGATCATGTCCTGAGCAGAAGGCAGACGCTAACCTGACTGAGCCATCCAGGCATCCCTAAAAACGAATTCCTTAAAAAAAAAAAAAAAAAAAAAAAAAGACTCCAGGAAAAAAGAGAACTATAGCCCAGTATTTTTCATGAATATAGATGTACAATTCCTGACCAAGTACTAGGGATCTGAATCCAGCAACACTTTAAAAATATCATTCACAATCAAGTGGGATTTATTTCTGGATTGCAAAAGTGGTGCAATATTTGCAAATCAATCATTGTGATATATTACACTAAAAAGAGAAAAGATAAGAACCATATTATCATTTTAATTGATGTGGGAATAGCATCCGATGAAGTACAACATCCATTTATAGGTATAAATCCTCAGTAAAGTAGGTTTAGAGGGAACATGCCTCAACATAATAAAGAGCATGTGTGAAAACCCACAGCTAACATCATCCTCACCGGGAAAAAACCCAAGAGCTTTTCTGCTAAGGCCAGGAACTAGACAAAGATGTGCACTCTCACCACTTTTATTCAAGATCGTACTGGAAGTCCTAGCTACAGCAATCAGATAACAAAAATAAAAGGCATTCAGATCTGTAAGGAAGAAATAAAACTTTCACTATTTGCAGGTGACATACTGTATATAGAAAACCTAAAAGACTGCTCTGTCTCTCTCTATATATATGCACATACATGCATATGTGTATTCAGTGGAAGATTATTTGACCACAAAAAAAAAGAAAAGAAATTTTGCCATTTGCAACAACATGGTTGGAGAATATTACGCTAGTGAGTATTACGCTTAATGAAATAAAGTAGTCAGAGAAAGACATATACAATATGATTTCACTCATATTTGGAATTTAAGACACAGAACAAATCAGCAAAGGGAAAAAGCCAGAGAGACAAGTCAACAGGCTGTTAATTATAGAGAAGAAACTGATATTTTGTGGAGAGGAGGGTCTTGGGAGGATGCATAAATAGGTAATGAGGATTAAGGAGTGTACTTGGTGTGATGACCACTGGGTGATAGATGCAATTGTTGAATCACTATATTATACACCTAAAACTAATGAAACACTAATGAAAACTAATGTATGTAAATATGTGTGTATGTATGTATTTATTTCAATTTTATTATTTTTCATTGTGTTGTGTTAGTCACCATGCGGTACATCATTAGTTTTTGATGTAGTGTTCCCTGATTCATTGTTTACGTACCACACCCAGTGTTCCATGCAATTCATGCCCTCCTTAATACCCTTTATCAGGTTCACCCATCCCCTCACCCGCCTCCCTTCTAAAACCCTCAGTTTGTTTCCCGGAGTCCATAGTTTGTAATGGTTAGGTCGCCCTCTCCAAATCCCCCCCCCCTTCATTTTTCCCTTCCTTCTCCCACTGTCCTCTATGCTGTTCCTTTTGTTCCCCAAGTAAGTGAAACCATGTGATAATTGACTTTCTCTTCTTAACTTATTTCACTAAGCATAGTCTCCTCTAGTCCCATCCACCTTGATGTAGAAGTTGGGTATTCATCCTTCCTGATGGCTGAGTAATACTCCATTGTGTATATGGACCATATCTTCTTTATCCATTTGTCTGTTGAAGGGCATCTCGGTTCTTTCCACAGTTTGGCTATTGTGGCCATTACTGCTATGAACATTAGGGTGCATATGGCCCTTCTTTTCACTGCATCTGTTTCTTTGGGGTAAATACCCAGTAGTACAATTGCAGGGTCATACGGTAACTCTATTTTTAAGTTTTTGAGGAACCTCCACACTGTTTTCCAAAGTAGCTCTACCAACTTGAATTCCCACTAACACTTGTTTCTTGCTTTGTCAATTTTTGCCATTCTAACTGGTGTAAGGTGGTATCTCAGTGTGGTTTTGATTTGAATTTCCTTGATGGCTAATGATGATGAACATTTTTTCATGTGTCTGCTAGACATTTGTATGTCTTTTTTTTTTTTTTGAGAAGTGTCTATTTGTGTCTTCTGCCCATTTTTTGACTTGATTATTTGCTTTTTGGGTGTCGAGTTTGAGAATTTTTTTAATAAATCTTGGATACTAGCTCTTTATCTGTAATCTCATTTGCAAATATCTTCTCCCATTTTGTGGGTTGCCTCTTTGTTTTGTTGACTGTTTCCTTTGCTGTGCAGAATCTTTTTATCTTGTTGTCCTTTGTTGTGCAGAAGCTTTTAATCTTGAAGTCCCAAAAGTTCATTTTTGCTTCTGTTTCCCTAGCCTTTGGAGACATGTCTTGAAAGAAGTTGCTGTGGCTGATGTCAAAGAGCTTATTGCCTATGTTCTTCTCTAGCCTTTTGATGGATTCCTGTCTCACATTGAGGTCTTTGATTGATTTAAAGTTTATTTTTGTGCATGTAATGAGAGAATGGTTGAGTTTCATTCTTCTGTATATAGCTGTCCAATTTTCCCAGCACCATTTATTGAAGAGACTTTTTTCCATTGATAATTTTTTTCCTATTTTGTCAAAGATTAGTTGACCATAAAGTTGAGGGTCCTCATCTGGGCTCTGTATTCTCTTCTGTTGGTCTATGTGTCTATTTTTGTGCCAATACCATGCTGTCTTGGCCATCACAGCTTTGTAATAAAGCTTGAAATCAGGCAGTGTAATGCCCCCAGCTTTGTTTTTCTTTTTCAACATTTCCTTGATGATTTGGGGTCTTTTCTGCTTCCATACAACTTTAGGATTAAAACACTGTAGGTTTAAAAAAAAAGATAAAAGCAGGTATAACCCAGAAAAGTACAGTAACAACATACCCAGTAAACTTTTTTTTTTTGCCTATTTTTAAATTATGTTCAGTTAACCACTGAATAGTACATAATTAGTTTTTGATGTAGTCTTCAATGATTCATTAGTTAAGTATAATACCCAGTGCTCATCATAGAATTTTGTTTTGTTTTGTTTGTTTTGTTTATTTCAAGGATTTTAAAAATGTTTCCTTATAGTCCCAATGAGGATGAAAAAAAGAGATTTATTCCTTGCCCTGGTTTTGTCATCCCATATTTCATGTTGTCTATCTGATTCATTTGTACTATGTGTTTGACCCTTAGAGTCGTTGTAATATAAAAGTTCAGTATTTCTACGGTTGGGTGTAGATAAAAGAAAGTCACTACTTAATTTTAAAAGGTTTAAGAAGTTAAATATATATTTTAATTGTAACCTTACAGTTGACTCTTGAATAAAATAATGTTTGATAATAGTTTCTCTGGGAAAATAGCTCTAATATATATGGGATTTAAAAAAGAATTCTAAAAAACTTATTGTGATCTTTTATTGTCCTGTCAAATTTTAGGCAAGATTTTGAATTTGTGTGAATTTACTTACTTAACAAATATTTATATAGATCATTAATAAAAATTTTATCAATGAGGAGCAGCATGGGTTGATTTGTAATGATTAACTTGTTTAGTTTGAAGGATACAACTTCAAAACACTTACTAGGTTTTGAATAATTGATCATGCAGTATTTAGGGCCTACTTAAGCACACTTGTAATTATCACCCAGCTTCAGTAATAAAATATTGCAAAGCAGTCAAATTTCTTTTCCTGTGTCCCTTCCTGGATTATCTCTCCTCTCCCAGAGATCGTTCTCATTCTGAAATTTGTGTTTATTGTTCTATGCATTTTTTATTATTTTTTAAAAATATTTTATTTATGGCGTGCCTGGGTGGCTCAGTGTGTTAAAGCCTCTGCCTTCGGCTCAGGTCATGATCCCAGGGTCCTGGAATCAAGCCCCGCATCGGGCTCTCTCAGGGAGCCTGCTTCCTCCTCTCTCTGCCTACTTGTGATTTCTGTCAAATAAAAAAAAAAAGATTTTATTTATTTATTTGACAGAGAGAGAGAGCAAGCGAGCAAGAGAGGGAACATGAGCAGGGGAAGTGGTAGAAGGAGAAGCGGGCTCTCTGCCAAGCATGGAGCCTCATGTGGGGATGGATCCCAGGACCCTGGGATTATGACCCAAGATGAAGGGAGACACTTAACAACTGAGCCACCCAGGTGCGCCATTTTTTTAATTATTTTTAAAAATACAGGTGTATATCCCTGAGCAGTATGCAGTATTGTTTTGCAGTTTTTAACTTTATATAAATGGTATGATAAAAATATTTTTTCAGCAACATATTTTTTTGGCCCTGTGTGCTGGTGCAGTTTGTTCAAGCTACTAAGTATAGCTCCAGTTTTTTCATTTTAAGTCACATACATTATTCCATTGTTAAATTCAATTTATTATTAACTGATTGCCTACCCAGGGAATTAGAAGAATGTGGTAATAAACTCAAGCTGAATAATATTCTAATTATTTTAATTACTTTCAGGACTATTATAATAAGTTTACTATCAATCAGTAAGGAAAAAAAATAGTTGTATTTAATATGGAACGTGTATCACTTTCCTGTTGCCTTTGTTATCAGTAATTTAAAAATAAGTAAATATTGTACTCATTCAATAGTAAGGCGCTGTTTATCTCAATTCTACTTAATTTGGAGGTAATATATTAAGGAGGAGAAGTAAGAAATGACTAGTAAGTAGAAGTGACTAGTGAAATGTGAGGCAGAAGACTTGCAAAATAGGTAGGGGATTGCTAGTGCGGTTCTGGTCTCAATCATGAAGGCATGACTTGGTTTGTTGAGCCTAAAGATCCTGTCTAATGAGTTGTGTCATCTTAACTGGCCACATGGTTGAAGAAGATAACAAGTTAATCCTAATGATATCACCCAAAAGCTTATCAGTTAACCAGTCCAAAAGTTTCTGGCCATCTGACTTTTACTCCACCTTAGCCTTACTAGTTAGAGAAACAAAATATATGAGAAGTGTATCTGGTACTAATTACCTATGATTGCCATGCCACAGGTGCTCTTGTTATAATAAAGAGGGCATTATGTATATAATTCAACACATGTGAAATTGACAAAATGAGTACAACACAGTGAGAACCTATACTCTTTCTGCAAGGTTCCATTATGAATGAAGAAACAATGTTGGAGTTGTGGAGATAGGTTTGGTGATATTACAGTTGCAAGTCATGGATATTCATGTATGTTGTCCATTATGCAGTAATCTTTTTAAAATAGTTTGTCATTTCTTGCTAGGAAATTTTCTGTTTTGTTTGAAACACTTATTGATGTTTCTATGCTAATATAACAATAGATAAATCTGTTGTATTACAGTCTAACTAGAACATATTTTTTTTCAGACAAGAATTTTATGTGATAGTGATTATGTTGTCATGGAAAGGAGACCGGAACTGATAACAGTTAACAAATACAGCTCTTTTATTACCTGTTTCTCAAACAATCTTCCATTTACCATTTGACAAATTCAGTCATATTTTATAAGGAACATATTTTATAAGGAACTGTGTATGCACAGTGCCTTTTTTATATACTATACTTACATTAGGACATTTAGGTTTAAACAAAGTTATTTCTAGGGGCTCCTGGGTGGCTCAGTGGGTTAAGGCTCTTTCTTCGGCTCAGGTCATGATCTCAGGGTCCTGGGATGGAGCCCTGCATTGGGCTCTCTGCTCAGTGGAGAGTCTGCTTCCCCACTTTCTCTCTCTGCCTGCCTCTCTGTCTACTTGTGATCTCTCTCTCTCTGTCAAATAAATAGATAAAATCCTTAAAATTTTTTAAAAAAATTATTTCTGTTAACTTAGAGGATTTTTGATTATAATGAAAAAGGCAGTGTCTGAATTTTCCTAGGTTAAATAATATGATTCCAAGTACTATATTATTTTACTGTATTATTAGTATAATGCTAATAATATATTATTAGGATTGAATTACCTTTTGCTTATATATTAGAGTATATATTAGCATTTGCAAAAATGCATATTATTTTAAGTTCTAATATTTCATAGATAAGGCAAAACCTATAAGTGTTTTTTACAACCATCTATTATACTTCTTCATCACTGCTATAAATCCTCTATATTTTTTTAAACAGGATAGAGTATATTGGGAATCCATTTCCAAAGCCATACTGCTTGAATTTAGTTGTGGATGTGTTTTTTTTTTCTTCCTAATCTCTGTAAACTCTGAAAGACATTTGATGAGAACTTGCCTTTTTGTTTGCTTTGTTTGGTTATTAAACTTTAATGGTAAGTGATGAGGGAACACAGTTAAAAGAAAATCTTAAAAAGCCATGGAATCTTCATTCAGTTTGGATCAAACACCCTAGATTAAATGTCTCTGCCACTTAACATATTTAAGTTCTTTGTTGTGTAAACACTTGTCCACAGTCTTGAATTTAGTAGGACTTGAAACTCTCAGGCATTTTTTTAAAATTAAATTTAATTTTTTTCAGTGTTCCAAGATTCATTGTTTATGCACCACACCAGTGCCCCATGCAATATGTGCCCTCTCCAATACCCACCAATACCCACCACCAAGCTCACCCAACTCCCCACCCCCCTCCCTTCCAAAACCCTTAGTTTGTTTCTCATAGTCCACAGTCTCTCATGGTTCGTCTCCCCTTCTGATTTCCCCCAACTTACTTCTCCGCTCCAACTCCTAATGTCCTCCATGTTATTCCTTATGCTTCACAAGTAAGTGAAACCATATGGTAATTGGCTTTCTCTGTGTTAGGTCCGTAATCAAAGGAGTGAGACTGATACAAAGTGAAGGTCAAGCAAAGCTTTATTTCGCGCCAAGCATCGAGAATCAAACCAACTGTTGGGGGCGTCTCTTACAAAGAGGCGAGCCCTCCCTACCTTACAGACTAACTTTTATAGAGCAAAGGCCATGTGGTTGGGCCTGGCCACACGCAGGTGGCCAATGAGATTGTAACACCCAGAGAAAGCTGCACAGTCATGCTAGGTCACACTAGGGTGGCCAATTGAATTACAACTCACCCCATAGTAGCTATTTGAACTAGCCTATCACCTTGGTCAGAATTGGTGCCCAAAAGGCACCCAAAAGGTGGGGCCCACACTCCTTGGTAGCTAGGGAGACAGTATGCACACCCCACTGATTGGATGTCTCCACCTGACCTGACTCATCCCTGCATTAGGGCTCTGTTATCTCCACCTGACCTGCCCTGCCCTTGTATTTGGGCTTTGTTACCTGTGACTGTTTTCCCCGACTTGCTTTTAAGTAAGTTCCTTGGAGGGGGGCAGGGGCAGGGTCAGTTTAAGTTTTACTGAATCAACAACAAAATCACTGTTTAACTGGATGGAATCGCTCTGGCTAAATAGGCCCTTACACTCTGCTTGACTTATTTCACATAGCATAATCTCCTCCAGGCCCATCCATGTTGATAAAAAAGTTGGGTATTCATCTTTTCTGATGGAGGCAGATGGATGAATAATATTCCATTGTATATATGGACCATATCTTCTTTATCCATTCGTCTGTTGAAGGGCATCTTGACTCTTTCCACAGTTTGACGACTGTGGCCATTGCTGCTATGAACATTGGGGTACATATGGCCCTTCTTTTCACTATGTCTGTGTCTTTGAGGGTAAATACCCGGTAATCCAAATGCAGGGTTATAGGGTAGCTCTATTTTTAATTTCTAAAGGAATCTCCACACTGTTTTCCAAAGTGGCTGCACCAACTTGCATTCCCACCAACAGTGTAAGAGAGTTCCCCTTTCTCCACATCCTCTCCAACACATGTTGTTTGCTGTCTTGTTGATTTTGGCCATTCTAACTGTGTAAGGTGGTATCTCAATGTGGTTTAGACTTGAATCTCCCTGATGGCTAATGATGATAAACATTTTTTCATGTGTCTGTTAGCCATTTGTATGTCTTCCTTGGAGAAGTGTCTGTTCATGGTTTCTGCCCATTTTTTTGTGTGTGTTGGAAACTCTCAGGCATTTTTAAGATAAATTTTGTTTCAGATCATGCATTGCTAAATGGTATGTTTGAATTCAGAGCTGTTTATTACCACTTTTTTTTCCTCAATAAAATATCTGTAACCAGATTTTGGGGTCGATATTAAGTACAATTGAGTTTGAAGACAGAAATAGATAATTTTCAATATAGAACAATTTATTTTACTTAATATCTTAGACTTAGCTTTAGAAAGTGATTCATTATATTTGTATTTTTCAAATACTCAAGGCACCAAGAAAAATAATAGAGAATATTTTGTGCTATTGATTTCAAGTCCTATAATACAGGATGCACTTATTTTTTCTACTGGGCAATCTTTTTTTTTTTTTTTTTTTTTTTTTTACTTACCTTGTGTAACCTTGTTAAATCCTCTAAGTTTTCTCATTAGCTTAATCAGAATCTGAACAGCACCTTTATTTTGACATTATATTTGGTTTCAAAACATGTTACTGGATCATCCCTAGATAATCAGTAAACCACTGGGTACTTTATATGTATCCACTTTAGTTACTTTATGATGAAGTCCCTTATCAGATATGTTAGTTAAGGTGAAAATTGCTCTTATCACTAAGGTCCAAGAACTCTTGTCAGTCATCCAAGCCACAGTAGTAACCTCATATAAAGCACTGTGGTAGCTTGTTTATGAATGACTGATGGTATTTCATTTTGTAATTAATAATATCTGAAAACAAGTAATGATATTTGTACTCCCAGTTGACAGCAATTTTTAGTGAAACACAAAATGACTTCTCTGCAAATAGTATTCATTGAAAGTGTTGTAAAGCTAGGATAAATAGCGTTAGATGTCATATATGAATAACCAATTCAGGAATGCTTCACAAAAATTCATCATTATCATAAGTTATTTTGTTATGCTATGGAATGTGGAATTAGCAAACACAGGCAGTATCCATAAAGGAGAGAATATGGAATAGAAATACTGTCAGAAGTAAGGCAGAATTCTGAATCTAATCTCAGTGGCTACTTGATCTTTTGATTTCATTTATTCATATGTTCAATCCACAAGTGTTTTAATGAGAACACTTGTGTGTTTGTGTATGTGTGTGTGTGTGTGTGTGTGTGTGTGCCTGGGCCAGGCACTGAAACTATATCATGGGAACAAGAAAGATCTGATGTTTTAAAAAATATAACATGTAATTCACATATTATACAATTAACACATTTAAAAGATACAATTTAGTGATTTTTTATATATTCACAGAGTTGTACAACTACCACCACAAATAATAATTTGAAAAAATTTAGAATATTTACTTTACCCAGAAAAGAAACCCTGTACCCATTAGAAGTCACTTTCTTTCTCTCCTCCCCACAATGCCTGGAATCCACTAATCTGCTTTCTGTCACTATGGATTTGCCTGTTCTTGATATTTCATGAAAATGGACTCACATCTCATCTTTTCTGACTGGTTTCTTTCATTTAGTATAAAATATACCCTAGATACTTCATTCCTTTTTATGTTGTAATAATGTTTCATTATATGGTAACAGCATATTTTATTTATCTTATCATCATTTAATGGACATCTGGGTTGTTTTTATTTTTTATTTTTGCTGTTATGAATAACCTTTCTTCGAACATTCACATGCCAGTTTTTGTGTGGAGATGTGTTTTCATTTTTCTTGGGTTTATACCTAGGAGTAGAATTGTATTCCATAAAGTAAATCTGTTTAGCCTTTGAGGAGCTGCCAGACTTTGATTAAAAGAAGATGCACTGTTTTTCATTCCATTCCCACAGGTTCTTGTCAACACTTACTGCTCTCTTTGATAATGGCCAGCCTCATAGGTATGAAATGGTATGGCATTATGGTTGTAATTTATATTTCTCTAATGGCTAATAATGTTGAATACCTCTCATGTACTTATTGACCATTTGTATGGCTTTAGCCATTTTTAGATTGGGTTATTTTTGTTCTTGTTGAATTGTAGGAATATGTATTCTTTGTATATCCTAGATAAAAGTCCCTTAAATATAGGATTTAAAAATAACTCTCCATTCTCTGGCGGCTTCTTTCACTGTTGGGGTTGTGGTCTTTGTAGCACAAGAATTTTTAATTTGGGGGCATATGGGTGGCTCAGTGGGTTAAACCTCTGCCTTAGGTTCAGGTCATGGTCTCAGGGTCCTGGGATCGAGCCCTGCATCGGGCTCTCTGCTTGGCAGGGAGCCTGCTTCCCCCCCAACACACACACCTGCGCCTGCATCTCTGCCTACTTGTGATCTCTCTCTGCCTACTTGTGATCTCTCTCTCTCTGTGTTAAATAACTAAAAAAATCTTTTAAAAAAAAGAATTTTTAATTTTGATGAAGTCCAGTGTATGCATTTTTCCCTTGTGCTTATAGTTCATAGCTAAGAAATTGCCACACCCAAGGTCACAGGAATTTTCTCCTATAATTTCTAAGAGTTTTATAGTTTTGTTCTCACATTTAAATCTGTGATTCACTTTAATGTAATTTTTGTGTACAATGTGAGGAAGGTTCCCACCTCATTATTTCACATGTGGATATTCATTTTTTCCAGCTTGATGCCTATTTTTCAAATGTGAAGAAGAATCCCCTGAGGCTCTTGTTAAAATGCAGATTGTGGTTTAGTAGTGGGGTCTGGAAGGCTACTTTTCTGCAAATCTTACAAATGATGCTACTAATGATCATGGGATTATGTTTTTACTAACAAGGAGATAGACAACTACTGAACAAGTAATTGCACATGCATTCCAACTACATCTGTTTTGATCCCACCTGTGGACTGGTTTTCCTTACCGCTCTTGGTGTGTGGGAGATGATAAATTCTATACTGCTTCTGAGTTTACATTCCATTAGGTGAACTTATAAATTGAAGATGGCTTAGCAGCATCATTAAGACTGGATTTTTAATTCCCAGCAAAGATCATTGGTTAGTTCTATTGGGACTAGATGTTTAGCTCTTACAGTACTTAACTGTCCTTAGGGGTCTGGCTTGTTCATTGTGTAGGTGGCAACACTCAGTGAAGAGGGTTAAATATTGGCTAGAGACTGAATACTCTTCTAATTTCAGAAATATCTGGTACTCTTTCACCTTCAAATTTGAGAATTTCTGCATGGTAATTAGTAAGAGTGAGAAAATCTTCAAATGGCTATTAATGAGTAATTCTGAGCTGAGAAAGGGGAAATAGAGGTTCCCTTGTTTACCCGTTAACCTCCACATTTAATCTTCAGCAACGCTGGGTAGTTGCTGTGATTTCAGTAAGGGCTCTTAATGGAAGGCAGGCTGTCATGGTGCAAATACCTTGGAGTGGGCAATCACCGGAAAGGTACTGAGCCTTTGCAGAGGCTTTCTCTTTTATAGACTGAGAATAATAGCTATTCTGCATAGACATTTTAATGACTTTGTTTCTGGAACAGAGTGTGGGTGCTGAATGTGTTCCTTTTCCTGCCTTCCTACTTCCAGAAAAGACTTTTTGTGATTTACATATAAATGACCAAGTATAATAGGGCTATTAAATTAAGGATAAAACAAAAGCTGTCTAATGGAAAGAGAACATAGTTTTTATACAAAATCAAGGCTAAAGATGGCTACTCTAGGTGAATAAAAACTAAACTGTGAGCTTTCGGGCAAACATGGTAAAAAGAAAACATAAATAGATAGCTTTTAATATGTACAGATAAAGTATACTATTTTGTCAGGAGAGAGAAAATATATTTCTTAAAATTAAAGTTTAATGATTTAGAATGATGAATAAGAAAAATCAAATGACCTGACTGGCAATGTTTAAACAAATATCAGATGGCAGACTTTTTTATTCTAATACTGTCCATAAAATTCTTATAGCTTGTGCCCATTGCCCAGTTCCAAATTTTTAGGTATTTGTTAAATCAGCATCCCACTTTCATTTACTAAAATCTGTATAACTGAAAGCAACGTGTTGTATAGCCTAAAACATCAGAAGTTTATTATCTTACAGTTCTGGACATCCAAAGCCCAAAATAGGTCTCACTCACCTAAAATCAGGTTATCAGAAGGTTGAGTTCTTTCTCCAGACTCCAGAGAGAATCTGTTTCCATGCCTTTTATGGCTTCTAGAGTTCGCCTGCGTACTTCGGCTTCTTGTGTTTTTCCTCCATTCTCAGAACCTGCAACACCAGCCTAGTCCTTAATCACTCTGCCTTTTGTACTCATCTCTTCTGCCTCCCTCTTCTCTTTTTATGGACCAGTGAGATTATATTGAGTTTACCTTCCTATTCCAGGATTATCTCCCATTTTAAAATTCACCTGATAGGTAATCTTAATTCCATCTAGTACCTTAATTTCTTCCCCTTGTCATGTAAACTAACTCATAGATTTCAAGAATTAGGACATGAGCCTTTCTAGGTGGGGGACTTATTCAGCCTATGAAAATGACAACTTGTAATACTAATCCTTAGCAAAGTCTGTGAACATAATATTCATTTCTGGTTGTGTAAGGTACTTCTGTAAGGGGGCTTAATTAAAAGAATCCAAGTAGATAGCAATTCTGTAGTTTTATATGATCTAAGAATTAAGAAGTTTTGGAGAAATGGATATTTAACTGTGGCCCCTTCAAACTTTTAAATATTGGTTGTTGCACTTTGCCTTCTCTTTGGAATTATATATTTGATCATTTGAGACAAGATTTGAATTTTTAATTTAGGATCATTTGAACGGTGAGTTTCACCACATCTTTTTAAAGGCTATTTCTGTTCACTGCCTCTCTCTTTCTTTTTTTAAAGATTTTTATTTATTTGAGAGAATTTGTGTAAATCCACAAATTCCCTTTTTAAAAAAATTTCATTTAGAAGAAATCATGAAAAATTCATAAATGAGCTATGGTCCACTCTTTGATTACTCATTTTATCTTCATTACACTCTCATAATTTTCAGTTGCACCATTCAAAATCAGAAATAGCAAAACACATTAAAGCCTGATTCAGAAGTCACATTAGTATATCATTGAGTTTAAACACTCACACACGTTAGTTTTGCTGTTAAGTATCAAATATTTAGCACACAGACAACAAATTATTCTGTTATTTAAAGAGAATCAAAGGTAAGGGAAAGAACAGTGAAATTTACATTTTTATGTTCAAGTCTCTTCATATACTCAGAAATCGATTCCACTCTAATATGCCACCTAATGTTAGCATCTTAAGAATGATGTTTTTCTTTTTCACAAATTCCAAGGCAACAGATTGTCACAGAAGTGTTAACTGGTACTGATTAGATACATGGATTCCTTTTCTTTTATGCTTCTATAAAAAATGAGCAAATTGTTTTCTGTAATGATTTTTTCAGATTTAACAGCATTGACAGATAGAAAAATCAATTCAAATAGATTCTTTATAAGTAATGTACCAAACTCTAAACCTAATCCACAATTTGACCTTAAATGGCAGGGAAAATGGAAAGTATTTTTAAAAATAAACTATTAACAGTACATTAAAGAAAATTTTATTTTAAATTTCTAGGGCATGGCCATTTAAAGGAATCATGCCAAATTCTTGAAATTTTTCTATTTGGGATAAGGAAGCCAAAATATATTAACCCTGAATTTGATTTTTCTTTTGTTGAAACAAAGTTCATGGGAATGGTTGGGTTCAAGATGGTGACATAGTAAAATCCTGAACTTACCTCCACCGACAGACATAATAAATCTATACTTACACATGGAATAATTCTCTCTGAAAGGGGCCTGAAAATTAAAGGAAGAAAGCATTATCATCAAAGTATAAAAAGGCACCAAGATGGGAAACAAGGAGAGACATGAACCTCCATCTCCCCCCCCACCGCCCGGGAGGGGAGGACACCCCTCCCCAAGTTGTGATGAATAACAATCAAGAGGGATAGCAAAGGTAAGCAACTTTTCCCTAAGGAGCAGGGGATTCAAGCTGCACATCAGCCACCCCAACCCTTAGATCCTCATTAGGGGAGATGAACTCTCAACAGGCTTTAAAAATCAACAAGGAATATGTTCCAAAAAACTATAAAACTGTCGAGAATGGAAAGTCTGCTCCTGAAGAGCTTGTGCGCAGACTCACTTGAATAGAAACCAGTATAAAAACATCAATTTAAAACGCACGGAGATGATAAAGGAGACCCATTTACTTACTTTGAAGTATCTGGCAAAGAAGCAAGAAACAGCAGGAACTCTCTCTGGGCACTAAAATAATGGTGGAAGGCCATTTTATGATATGAGTCTACGTTATCACCAACACTGGTGAGCGGCATTTGACAGTTCTCCCTCTAATCTGCTAGCAACAGTGGGTGTGCCAGCTGAGTGACCCACTCACCAACATGCTGTAGTAGTCAGAGAGGTGCCTGCAGCCAGGCTAAAGACAAGCTTTGCCACCAGCATGCCCTCAGCAGTGCTAGACACATCTCAGATTCCGGCCAGGGGCCAACCTGCACCCATCAAGGTACTGTAGCTACAGTCTTGTCACAACTGGAAGGCACACAAAGCACACATATGAAACACTCTCTGAGCATCTGGTTCTGGTGACAGAGTAGATTGTGACTATGGGCCCCATAGGACATCTCCTACATAAGAAGATGGAGAGAAGTAGCCAGCTTACCTAACAGATAAAACAAACCACACATACACACACAGGGAGTTAGGCAAAACGAGGAGTTAGAAAAGTATGTTCCAAACCAAAGAGAAAGACAAACCTACTGTAAAAGAACGAAACGAAACAAAGATTAAGCTACCTGTTAAAGAGTTCAAAGTAATGGTCATAAAGATACTCGCCAAACCTGGGAGAAGAATTGAAGAGCACAATGAGAGCTTGAACAAAGAGATAAAATATTAAAAAATATGAAAAAAGAAGTTAAACTGAACTGAAAAATACACTAGAGGGGTTCAACAGAGTGGTGGATAAAGTAGAAAAATCAGTGAGCTGAAAACAAAGCCATGGAACCCACCCAGACATAGCAGCAAAATGAAAAAAAAAGTATTTTAAAAAGGTGAAGAAAAGTTATGGGACCTCTACAACAGCAAAAAGTGGGATAATATTCATATTATAGGAATCTCAGAAGAAGGGAGAAATGGTTAGAGAAATTCTTTGAAAAAATAATGGCTGAAAAATTCCCTACTCTAGAAAAGGATTCAGACATCCAGGTCCAAGAACCTGAGAGATTTCCAAGTAAGATAAATCCAAAGAGATCCATCCAAAATACATTGTAATTAAAATGCTAAAATTAAGGATAAAGACAGAATCCTAAAAGCAACAAGATAAATATAACTTTATATACAAGGGAAATCCCAGAAGGCTATCAGGAAATTTTCAAACAGATACTTCACAGGCCACAGTTGGAGCAGCATGATATATTCAAGGTGCTGAGAGAGAGAAAGAAAAAAAACCTGAAAGAATTCTTTACTCAACAATATGGTCATTCAGAATTGAAGAACAAATTAATAGCTTTACAGATAAGGAAATCTAAACTGGCACTGAACTGGCCCTATAAGAAATGTGAACGGAATTTCTTTAATCGGAAGAAAAATGGCAGGGATAAAAAGAAAACCTAAGAAAGTAAAAATCTTACTAGAAAAGGTAAATATATAACAAATGCAGTCGGTCAATCCCTTATAAAGCAAGCATAAAGTTTAAAAGGAAAAAGTAGGCGCACCTGGGTGGCTCAGTGGATTAAAGCCTCTGCCTTTGGCTTAGGTCATGATCCCAGGGTCCTGGGATCGAGCCCCGCATCAGGCTTTCTCCTTGGTGGGGAGCCTGCTTCCTCCTCTCTCTGCCTGCCTCCTGCCCACTTGTAATCTCTGTCTGTCAAATAAATAAATAAAATCTTTAAAAGGGAAAAGTAGTAAAATCAAGTAAAATTACAATAATTGTTTAAGAAAAGCATATCAGAAGATTTAAAACGTCATCAAAAATATGAAATGTGAAGGGAGGAGAGTAAAAAGATAAAGCTTTGCAAAGTGTTTAAAATTAAGTTACTATTAACTTAGAATAATGTTTACATAGGACATTTTATGTGAACCTCATGAAAACCAGAGAGAAAAAAAACATATAGTGAACATCCAAAAGAAAATGAGAAAGGAAACTAAACATAACACTATAAAGAGAACCATCAAACCACAAGAGAAGAAAGAGAAGAAAGGACAGAGTGGAAGTATAAAAACAGCCAGAGGCAAAGAACAAAATGGCAACAACTATATACTTATCAATGATTACTTTAAAAAAGTAAACAGACTACATTTGCTAATCAAAAGACACAGTGACTGAATAGATTAAAAGACAAGACTCATCTATATGCTGTGTATAAGAGACTCAGTTTGGAAATAATAATATATATAGACTGAAAGTGAAGGGATAGAAAAAAATATTCCACACAAATGGAAATGAAAAGAAAGCTGGCGATACTATACTCACATCAGTAAAAATAGACTTTACAACAAAGACTATGATAAAGTACAAACAAGGACATCACATGATGATAAAGTGGGCAATACAGCAAAAAGATAAAATTTATAAATATTAGGCACCCAATATAATAGCACCAAAATATATAAAGCAAATATTAACATATCTCAAGGGAAAATTGAAAACAGTACAATAACAATTTCAGTACTCCATGTTCAATCAATCTGGATAGATCGAGATAAAAATAGTAAGGAAATATTGACCTTAAGTGACACATTAGACCAAACAGACTTAATTGATATATAAGGAATATTCCATCCTAAAGCAGCACAATAAACATTTTCCTCAAATGCACATTCTCCCAAGACAGATCACATGTTGTACCACAAAAGAAATCTGAATAAATTCAAGAAAATAAAAATCATATCAAACATAATGGTATGAAACCAGGAATTAATTACATGAAGAAAAGAGAAAAAAAAGCCCACAAAAATGTTGCAATTAAGTAGCACACTACTGAACAACCAATGGGATCTGAAAAGAAAATACCAGAGACAAATGATAACACAAATATGATACAGCAAATTCTAGGAGATTGAACATAAACCATTCTAATAGGGAGGTTTATATGAATACCAGCATACATATAGAAACATGAAAAATCTCTTTATGACTTTATGTGCAAAGGGTTATGGGTGCTGAATTCTTGCACAGTTGAAAATCCACATTTCTCTGGACTACCCAGAAACTTAACTACTAATAGGCTACTGTTGACTAGAAACCTTATCATCATTAACACGTTTTATTTGATATGTATTATATATTGTAATGTTATAATAAAGGAAGTTGGTAAAAATGTTAAGTTAATCATAAAAAAGAGAATATATGGGGTGCTTGAGAGGCTCAGTGGGTTAAAGCCTCTGCCTTCGGCTCAGGTCACCACCTCAGGGTCCTGGGATGGAGCCCCACATCAGGCTCTCTGCTCAGCAGGGAGCCTGCTTCCTCCTCTCTTTCTGCCTTCTCTCTGCCTACTTGTGATCTCTGTCTGTCAAATAAATAAATAAAACCTTTAAAAAAAAGAATATACATTTACAGTACTGTATTGTGTGTATTTTAAAAAATCCACGTGTACGAGGATCTGCTCAGTTCAAACCTGTGTTGTTCAAGGGCAATAGTAAATACAAGTACAGATGAAAGAGGAGCAGCTGCAAGTAACAGTACAGAAATACCAAAAAATTATGAGATTATGATGAATAATTACCTGCCAACAAGGTGGACAACCTAGAAGAAATGCATAAATTCCTAGAAACGTGCAATCTTTGAAGACTGAATCATGAAGAAACTGAAAATATGAATATGGGTTACTAGTAAAGAGACTGAAGCATAATCAAAAAGTTCCCCAAAAAACAAAAGTCCAAGATCAGGTAACTTTATTGGTGAATTCTACCAAACATCCGGAGATTTAATACTTAATTTTTTAAAGATTTTATTTATTTATTTGACAGAGATCTCAAGTATGGGGAGAGGCAGGCAGAGAGCGAAAGAGAGGAGGAAGTGGGCACCCCGCTGAGCAGAGAGCCTGATGTGGAGCTAGATCCCAGGATCCTGGGATCATGACCTGAGCCGAAGGCAGAGGCTTTAACCTACTGAGCCACCCAGGCATCCCAGATTTAATACTTATTTATCTCAAATTTTTTCCAAAAAATTAAAGAGAAGGGAAAGCTTCCTAATTCATATTATAAGACCAGCATTTCTGATACTAATACTAGATAAAACAACCACCAAAAAAAAAAAGAAAAATTATAGGTCAGTATCTTTAATGAATACAGATGTAAAATCCTTTACAGAATATTAGGAAAGTAAAACTAATGACATATTAAATGGACAATACACAATAATAATTTCTTTCCAAGTATGAAAGGATGATTCAGTGACTGAAAATCATTTGGTGTGGTACATCACATTAAGAAAAAGGAAAAATAAAAATCATATGATCATCTCAGCAGATAGAGAAAAAGTAGCTGACAAAAGTCAACATCCATTTATAATATAAACTCTACATAAAGTAAATACGGAGGGAGTGGATATCAATATCATGAAGGCTATATATAATAAATCCTATAACTAAGAACAAGATAAGGATGCCCACTCTTGTTAGTTTTACTCAGCACAATATTGGAAACACTAGCCAAAGCAATTAGGCAAGAAAATGAAATACAAGGCAACCATATTGGAACGGAAGAAGTGAAACTGTCACTATTTGCTGATGACGTACTACAGGAAACCATAAAGAATCCACCAGAAAAAAACTATTAGAATAGATAAATCCAGTAAAATTGAAGGACATAAAATTGATATACAGAAATCGGCACATATTGGAAAAATTAATGTTGTTAAAATGTCCATTCTACCAAATACCATCTATAGGTTCAATTTAATATCTATCAAAATTCCTATAGAATTTTTCATATAAATTAAAAAGCTCTCCTAAAATTTATATGAAACCACCAAAAATCCTGAACAGCCAAAGTAACCTTGACAAAGAACAAAACTAGAGCAATCATGTTCCCTGATTTCAAACTACAGTACAAAGCTATAGAAATCATAATTTTTAGTATTGATACTAAAAATGAAAGAGAACAGAGAGCCCATAAATAAACCCACACATATATGTATAATTAATCTACAACCTAGGATCCCAGAATACATAATGAAGAAAAAACAGTCCCTTTAATAATGTTAGGAACACTAAACAGGCACATGCAAAGAATTCAAACTAGACCACTATCTGATACCATACCAGAATGTGGATTAGAGACTTGAATGTAATACATAAAACCATAACTTTTATACAAGAAAACATAAGTGGAATACTCTTTGGCATCAGTTTTAGTGACATCTTTGTGTATCTGAATCCAAAGGAAAGTAAAACAAAACCAAAACTAAAAAAATGTGAGTAGATCAAATGAAAACCTTTAAGCAAAGAAAGCCATATTCAGAATGAAAAGACAACCTAGTGAATAGATGAAGATATTTGCAAACCACTTATTTGATAAGAGGTTAATACCAACCCTACTACTGAAAAAGAAAACAAAACAAAAAACCCAAACAACCTGATTTAAAAATGAGCAAAAGATCTGAGTAGACATTTCTCCAAAGAAGACATACAGATAGCCAACAGGCACAGAAAAAAATGTACAACATCACTAATTATTAGGGGAATGCAAATCAAAACCATAATGAGATATCATCTAACACCTGTCAGAATGGCTATTATCCAAAAAGCAATAAATAAAATGTGTTGGGGAAGATATGGGGAAAAAAACAAGCCTTCATATGTACATTGTTGGCAGGATCATAAATTGGTGTAAACACTATGATTATAGTATAAATCTCTCTCAGAACATTAAGAATTGCCTTATGATCCAGCTAATTCCACTTCTAAGTATTTATCTGAAAACTTTGAAAATATTAATTTAAAAAGATATGTCTATGGGGCGCCTGGGTGGCTTAGTGAGTTAAGCCGCTGCCTTCGGCTCAGGTCATGATCCTCAGGGTCCTGGGATCGAGTCCCACATCGGGCTCTCTGCTCAGCAGGAAGCCTGCTTCCCTCTCTCTCTCTCTGCCTGCCTCTCCATCTACTTGTGATTTCTCTTTGTCAAATAAATAAATAAAATCTTTAAAAAAAAAAAGATATGTCTACCCCCAATGTTTATTGCAGCATTGTTTACAACAGCCAAGATATAGAAGCAACCTATGCGTCCAGTGACAAATAAATGGATAAAGAGGATGTGGTACATTTATACAATGAAATGCCACTCAGCAATAAAAAAAGAATGAAATCTTGCCATTTGTAAGAAGATGGACAGATCTTGAGGGTAATGTGCTAAATAAGTCAGACAAAGACAAATAACATATGATTTCATTCATATGTGAAATTTAAAAAAAAAAAAAAAACACCAAAATCAGAGATACAGGAAACTAGTAATTACCAGAGGTGAAGGAGGTAGGTCGGGGATGAGAAGAAAATGGGTGAGGAAGACCAACTCTATGGTGATGGCTGATACCTAGACTTGTGATAATGATCAGTCTGTAGTCTATACTATATAGATATTGAAATATGAATCTATATACTTGAAACATAAACTAATAAATTGTTATTATGCTGTCAGCTGCAGTTAAAATATCAAAGTAAATAAGTATTTTTTAATTATGTCACCATACAGTAAGTACATCATTAATTTTTGATGTAGTGTTCCATGATTCATTGTTATCAAGTGTGTCTAAAATAAAAAGGAAAAACATTTCCTGTCTTATTCTTCTTTGCCCATACTTCAAAGATAACCACTCCTTTTTAAAATCAATTATAAGCTTATTCTGTTACAGTTTTTTATTGAAAACATTGACCTTTAAATTGTATTGAAGGTAGATTTTACTTCACTTCTGTAACTTGCAATTTGCTTTTTGTCTCCAGCTATCTTTTTATATTACTGAGATATGTAACAATCACATCCTTTGTGACTTAAGCCTTCCATACCCTGTGCATAGATTACTTCTAAATTTTTAAACTGTACAATGAGGGCATTTACAGTGTTACTATTATGAGTCAATGATTTTGTATAGCAGCAAACTGTATAAGTAAACCCATAAAGCCAGGAATGTAAACTGTTATCAGTATACCATTGGCACTTGGGCACCTGGGTGGCTCAGTCATTTAGAAGTACTTTGAGTTAGTTTATATATAATCCAGGTATAAGCCATGGCTCCACATAGCCCCAACACTAGACAGAACAACATTCAAAAAGTAATTGTTTACAGTAATCTTAAAGAATAATGTAATGCATACAAAAAATTTACATCATGACTTGCCAAAAGTTGCCCAGTAACTTTTGCTAAGAATTCCACATTCATGTCTTTTTCCCATTGTCTAGATTAATATACCTCACCTTTGTCTTTGATTTTGTCGTATCATGACACTGACTTTTTGCTACAAGTGGTCATTGGGATTTCTGCTGTCTCCCCATGTCTTAAAGAACTCAGAAATTTCATGCCTCTCCCTCAACCCATTGGTTTCCCACAGAAAGAAATTTAAGAAATTTCCAGATAATAGTAGTTCTTCCCTTACTTTGATTTTCACTGTGATTCATACATGTGGAAAATGTCTAGTAAATAGCAATTTATACAACTGTCTTCTCTGTATCATTTAATAAAATTGTAATGGTGCATGTTTCATCTATCCTTCAAGACTTAAGAAAAATTGAGGGTAGGGAACACTTTTATTTCTCATAGCTTAACCTCTAGCAGTTCCCCGATGTATTTATTTCATGAATAAGAGACAATATGTCAGCTATTCTTCTTTAAGGTTTAATACCCAATAGCCAGGTCAGTTTCACTCTCAAACTTGTAATGCAAGCAGATTCTCATTGGCTCCTAACAGATTCTTAAAGTCCTTATTCTTTCTGTATGTGATGTTTAAGAAGGTCTAGATGAAATTACTTTCTTTGCTTTCCTTCCTAAGCATGCACATTTTCTTCCTCCTTGATGGACATGACAGTGGCTTAATCAAATAAAATAAGTAATGTTTATATGTTATATAATATATTTTGTTATTGGAAGTGGATAAGACAAAGCCTAATCAAATATGTTAACATTAGTATTCATTATGAGTTACTTAAATAGATATAGTCTCTCAGTAACATATAAAATGTACATATAGCATAAACATAAGAATTTTAAATATATATTTGTATATATTTAACATATATATAATACAGAAGTATCTAATATATACATTAGGTATATAATACCTAAGTTTTGCCATAATGTTTCAACATATATACTTACATTCAAATCAAACTTTTAATATTTATCATTTAAGTAAATCATATTTTATAATTTTGGGAATTAGAGTTATTTCTAAGGAATTTAGTAATTAGACAAATAGGGACTTTCACAGGGTGTTGCCTTAAGATTCTATTTTGATTTCCTTTGAAGGATATATAACTTCTTTGTAGTTTCTTTTTTTCTTACATTTAGTTTCAGATCATTTCTCTCCCATTTTACTTCTATAGTTTCTGAGATGAACACATTGATTGATTACTTAAATTTAATAGGTTTCACTAGATTTTTTAAAAAATATTTTATTTATTTATTAATTTGACAGAAAGAGATCACAAATAGACAGAGTGGCAGGCAGAGTGGGGGGAAGGAGGCTCCCTGCTGAGCAGAGAGCCCAACGCAAGTCTTGATCCCAGGACTCTGAGATCATGACCCGAGATAAAAGAAACTACTTAACTGACTGAGCCACCTAGGTGCCCCAGGTTTCACTGGATGTTTAAAAATCATTTACCAAGTATCACTTTGTTGACATTATAATTATTACCACTAATCTGTAGTTTCAAAGTAATGTACATCTTTTGACTTGATTATTGTTTTTTGGGTGTTGAGTTTGAGAAGTTCTTTATAGATCTTGGATACCAGCCCTTTATCTGTAGTGTCATTTGCAAATATCTTCTCCCATTCCGTGGGTTGCCTCTTTGTTTTGACTGTTTTCTTTGCTGTGCAGAAGCTTTTTATCTTGACGAAGTCCCAAAAGTTCATTTCGCTTGTGTTTCCCTTGCCTTTGGAGACGTGTCTTGAAAGAAGTTGCTATGGCCGATGTCAAAGAGTTTACTGCCTATGTTCCCCTCTAGGATTTTGATGAATTCCTGTCTCACACTGAGGTTTTTCATTGGTTTAGAGTTTAGCTTTGTGCATGTAGTAAGAGAATAGTTGAGTTTCATTTTTCTCTATATATCCATCCAATTTTCTCAGCACCATTTATTGAAGAGACTGTCTTTTCTCCATTGGATATTTTTTTCTTGCTTTGTCAAAGATTAGTTGACCATAGAGCTGAGACTCCACATCTGGGATCTCTATTCTGTTCCATTGATCTATGTGTCTTCTTTTGTGCCAGTACCATGCTGTCTTGGTGATCACAGCTTTGTAATACAGCTTGAAATCAGGCAGTATGATGCCCCCAGCTTTGTTTTTCTTTTTCAACATTCCCTTGGCAATTTGCATTTTCTCTGGTTCCATACAAATTTTAGGACTGTTTGTTTCAGCTCTTTGAAAAACGTTATTGGTATTTTTATTGGGATGGTGTTGAAAATATAGGTTGCTCTGGGCATCATAGACATTTTAACAAGTTTTGTTCTTCTGATCCATGAATATGGAAATTTTTTCCATCTTTTTGTGTCTTCTTCAGTTTCTTTCAAAAGTGTTTTGTAGTTTCTAGAGTATACATCCTTCGCCTCTTTAGTCAGGTCTATTCCAAGGTATCTTATGATTTTTGGTGCTATTGTAAGTGGAATCAATTCCTTAATTTTTCTTTTACAGTTACATTGTTAGTGTATAAGAAAGCAACTGCTTTCTGTGCATTAACTTTGTATCCTGCACATTACTGAATTGCTGTATGAGTTCTTGTAATTTGGGGGTACAGTCTTTTGGGTTTTCCACATAAAGTATCATGTCACATGCAAAGGAAGAGAGTTTGACTTCTTATTTGCCAATTTGAATGGAATATTACTAAGCCATTAGAAAGGATGAATACCCACCATTTGCATCGACATGGATAGAACTGGAGGGGATTATGCTAAATGAAATAAGTCAAGCAGAGAAAGACAATTATCATATGGTTTCACTTATATGGAACACAAGGAATAGCATGGGGACATTAAGAGAAGAAAGCGAAAAATGAAGAGGGGGTGTCAGGATGGGAGACAAACCATGAGAGACTGTGGACTCCAGGAAACAAATGGAGGGTTTTAAAGGGAAGGGGGTTGGGGATAGGTGAGCCTGGTGGTGAGTATTAAGGAATGTACATATTGCATGGAGCACTGGATGTTATAGGCAAACAATGAATTGTGGAACACTACATCAAAAACTAATGAAGTACTGTATGATCACTAACATAATAAAAGAATTAAATAAAATAATGTACATACTTGTGTTTTTCCAAGTTTGTGGATCACATTATCTAGACAATGATGAGAAAAAAGGCTTCTAGTTAATATTCAAAGTATATCTTAGAATTAATGATTCATGTTTGTTGGGGACCTTCATGTCAGTGTGTGTTTGAATATAATATTTATAGTAACTATGAAGTATATGGATATTAAAATTTTACCAGAGAAATTACCACAAAACAGAGCAGAACAAATCACAATATGATTTTGTGTGTTTGTGTGTGTGTGTGTGTGTGTGTATGGTAGAAAATCTACCAAATTTCAACAATTTTCCTACACTTAGCATGGAAGTGGAAGGGTAGATTCAGAATGGATTTCATTGTCTATCCATTGTACTTGTAAATTAGAATATTTTGAGCAAACATGCATTTCTGTAATAACTACCAAAATATGTAATTATATTAAGAATATTGACAATTCCAGGGTGCTTGGTTGGCTCAGTCACTTAACCATCTAAATCTTGATTTCTGCTTGGGTCATGATCTCAGGGTTGTGATACTGAGCCCCACTTAGGACCCTGGGCGTGGAGCCTGTTTAGGATTTTTCTCTCTCCCTCTTCCACTACTCTCTCCTCCCTAATATATATATATATATGTGTATACACACACACACACACACGTATAATTCCTGCACTACTATAAATTCTGAAATCCAAACTGCATATTATAGGCAAAGAACAATTTGGAAATAGATAAAATACTAGTTATTTCCACACCTACCAGAATATTTTTAGATAAATAAATAAATTGTGCTTAAAATATTTGTGGCATCTGTTTAGGTAAAGAATTTTATTTAAACAAGTGAATAATTTATGATTTGTGGTCTTTCACTCTGTTAATTTTTTATAAGTATCTGTTACATAGCAAAAGACTAGACAAATGGTCACGTGTGCTCTGAAGCTTATAGTGTCTTACATATTCACTCAAAATTAGATAAATATTTATTTTGTTTGATAATCAATGTTAGAGTTTAAAGTAAACCTGGAGGGAGAAACTAAAATGGGACATTTCAGAGAATGAAATGAATCATTTATTTTTTTTCTGTTGGAAGTATCAACCTTAGTTCTGAAAATAGCCTTGATGGTGTTTCGAGGAAAGTATCCATTTTCTCAGCATTAACTAAGGTGTTAGCCATAGATTTTTTTGTAGATGTTCCTTGTCATGTTGAGGAAGTATCCCTCCATTCCAAATTTGCTGAGCCTTTTTGTGATGGAAGAGTGTTGGGTTTTGTCAAATGCTTTTTTCTTTGTCACCTAATACAATCATATGATTTTTCTTTTGTCTTTCGATATGCTGGGACTACATTGATTTTTAAATATTGAAATAGTACTGAATGTCTAGAATAAATCTCACTTGTTCCTAGTATATTACTTTTATGCATTGTTGGATTAGAGTTGCTGCTAGTTCATTTAGGATTTTGACATATATGAGAGATATTGATGTATATAGTTTTTCTTTGTTGTAATGTCTATCTGCTTTTGGTATTACATTAATATTAGTCTCATAGAATGAGTTAGAAAATATTCCCTTTGCTTCTGTTTTCTGATAGTTAAGAGACTTTGTAATGTATCCTCCTTAAATGTTTGGTGGAATTCACTGCTGAAATCATTAATACCTTGTGTTTTGTTATTGGATGGTTATTAATAATTCATTTTTTTAAGTAGATATGGACCCATTCGGATTATCTGTTTCTCCTTGTATGAATTTTGGTAATTTCTGTCTTTCAAGGAATTGATTTACTACAAATAATTTATCAGATTATTGGGCATGTAATTACTGTATTCATTATCATTGTGTCTGTGGGATTAGTAGTCATGACCTATATTTCATTTTTTTGTGTGTGTGGTAACTGTTGTTTTCTCTTGTGTTTTCTTTGTTGGCTTGGCTAGTGGTTTATCAACTCTATTGATGTTTTCAAAGAAGCAGCTTTTGGTGTTATTAATTTTTTTCCATTTTTATGGATTTCTGTTCTCAATTTTATTATTTTCTTTCTCTACTTGCTTTAGGTATAAATTAGTCTGTTTTTCTAGGGTAGAAGCATAGGTTATCAGTCTTTAGATCTTCCTCTTTTTCAGTACATGTGCTTAGTGCTATAAATTTCCTTGTAGGCATAGCAGCGTTTGCAACATCGCGTAAGTTTTGATAAATTGTATTTTCATTTCATTTAGTTGAAAATATTTAAAGGTTTCTCATTACTTCTCTTTGATGTGTGGTTTATTTAGAAGTGTGTTGTTTAACTTTTAAATACTTGGATAATTTTCATGCTACTTTTTGGTTACTGGTTTGTAGTGTAATTCCATCATCATCTGAAAATACAGTTCATAAGATTTTTTTTGTTTAAGAGTATTTCATGGACCAGGATATGGATTATATTATTGAATACTTCATGTGAGCTTGAGAAGAATATGTATTTGTTGGAGGCAGGCCCCTGGCCAGGGCAGCCTCTGCCATTAAAAGATGGCGCCTGGCTAGTTGCCAGGTTAGGATTGCCTCGTGAGACTAAGCGGAATGCCCTAAGAGGAAGTAAACAGCATTGGTTGCTAGCGAAGTTGTTCGTTTAGGTGCACAGCCTGATTCGCTCCCTCCTGTACCCTGCTCGCTGATTGGTCATGTAAGCATATATAAGTGTGTAGACTTGCGGAAATAAAGAGAGAGAAAGAGAAAGAGAGAGAGAGAAGATGCATCCGAACCAGGGCGTCTTGTCGTCCTTGCGGGGCGAGGGCGATATGTATTCTCTTGTTTGTTGAAGTATTCCCTAAATGTCAAATAGTTCAAGTTAATTGATGGTGCTGTTCAGGTCAAATTTACCCTTGCCTATTTTCTGTTTGCTTTGCTTATTAGTTATTGAAATGAAATTATTAACTTCAATAGTGGATTTTTTGATTTCTTCTTTCAGTTCTATCAGTTTTTACCTCTTATATTTTAACACTTTCTTGTTAAGTGCATACCTGTGTAGAGTTATTATGTGTTAGAGAATTTATTCTTTCTATCATTATGTGTTGTCTTTTTTTATAGTTATAATTTTCTTGTTCGGAATCTACTTGGCCTGAAGTTAATAAAGCTGTTACATGTTTTTAAAATATAATGCTGAAGAATCACCAAATTCTGCTCATGAAACTAATAATGTACTACATATTAACTAAATTGAATTTAAATAATTAAAATTAAGAAAAATTGGTGTTGACATAGTATGTTATTTTCTATTGTTGGTAGTCTTTATGTCTAAAGTGAGTTTATTGTAGACAACATATGGTTGGGTCTCTCTCTCTCTCTCTTTTTTTTTTTTTATCTCTTCTGACCGTCTCTGTCTTTTAATTGGTATATTTAGACCATTCACACTTAAAGAATTTATTTATGCAGTAAGATTGATGTTGTAACTATTTTCTACTTATTACATTTGTTCTTTGGGGACAGGAGGTGAAAGAATATCCTTAGGCTAATTACTTCGTGGAATACAAATTAATGACTGCAGGGGAGATGTATGCAGGTTTTTCTCATGTGTTCTTTCTTGAACTTCTAATTTTCTTTTCTCACAAAGCCTTATCCACATAGAAAACATGAAAATAATCACATGGCATTGTTTCCTGACAGTTTTTAACCAATCTCTGTCAGTTTTATAATCTTTAAACTTAGAGTCTTTCATTTAACTGACTTTTCCCCCCTTTATGCATGTTTTAATATTTTAAACATTTTATCTACCTTGATTCTGAGCTTTATTTAGAAACTGAACTTTTAGGAAAATGAATTTCTGAAAAATTTTGCTATCCACTAATATTTTTTTGAAAGATTATACTCTTTTTACTTACCATTCATGCTTACATCTTACTAAAAAAAGTTGTTAAGTTGTTTGTATTTAAGTTTAAAGGGTTTTCCTAAAATATTCTGATGCATATCAGGAACAGCCTTTGTTTTGGGGGAAGTTTTTTCTGGTTATAATAAAAACTGTTTCATTTCTCTTCACAAATTTGCAAACTCACCAAAAGCCCTCAATCTGTTTTTCCTCAAGATGTAACAGAACTTTAGTGTTGAATTCTCAAAATAAAAGTACGATTTTTTTTTTTTTTTGGAAACCTGTATCAACTCTGGATTTATTTTGTGTGACTATATTTTAAAATAAATATTTTTTTGTGACTACCTGAAAAATTCTGAGTTATTGTATTTTAACCACATTAGTATCCTCGGTTCTGTCAACTCTGCATCAACCACAAACAGATGTTCTTATTTAAAACAAAAACTCCTTGGACATTGGGGAGGGTGTGTGCTATGGTGAGTGCTGTGAAGTGTGTAAACCTGGCGATTCACAGACCTGTACCCCTGGGGATAAAAAATATATGTTTATAAAAAATTTTTAAAAATTATTAAAAAATTATTTAAAAATAAGACTAGCCATCTCCTTTCAAACAAACAAATAAATAAATAAAACAAATACTCCTGGGGCACCTGGGTGGCTCAGAGGGTTAAAGCCTCTGCCTTCGGCTCAGTTCATGATCCCAGGGTCCTGGGATTGAGCCCTGCATTGGGCTCTCTCCTTGGTGGGGAGACTGCTTCCTCCTCTCTCTCTCTGCCTGCCTCTCTGCCTACTTGTGATCTCTCCGTGTCAAATAAATAAATAAGTACAATCTTTTAAAAAAAAACACAAATACTCCTAATTGCCTCTTAATTCTGTAAAGTCTGAGAATATGGGTGACACAGTAATCATTTAGAACGACGATTTGGAATGTGGCTATTTGAGCATTTTTCTCTTGACTCTCTGACCTGAAAAGAAGCCTTTATCTCAAAAATTCCAAATATCTCCTCCTTCGAGGGATTTTCTTCTTTTGATCTAAGAACCACTGACACCTTTTGCCTTTCTCAATGCAGTCTGAACATATATCCCTTAGGGCTGTTGTTAGGATATCAATTAAAAAAAACGTTTGGTGTTAGTATTATATGGGATCTTAGGAACTTTTTCACTGCTTTTATAGGTCAACAAATATTTATTAAATTTCTACTGTGTATATAGAAAGATGAATGGAGATAGTTATATACAAAGGATTTAGATATTGTTTCTTAGAGGCAGAAGAGAGTTTCAAAAGGGCAGAAATAATCATCAGTGTTAAGTTAAGCACTATTCTCTCATTTTAAAAAGTAATGATTTCCATTCAAAAAGTAAAATTATTTTCTGAAAGCTTTTTGAATGAGTCTTAGTATACTTCACTTGTCTTTGTAAAACTGCCTGACCCTGGAAATTCTAAGATAGATGAGTAATGTAGATAATGGTTGCCACCTAAGTATGCTTTTGTGTAACCCTAAATTCATCATTGTCCCATAGTTAATAGATTGAGTGTGGCTACATTTAAAAAAAATGTATACTCTTGTTTTTAAACATAATCCGTCTTGTTTTTGTCATCTTGGCACTGGAAAACACAGTTTTATTTTGATAAATGTTGTAGAATTCATTGGGAAAGGATATCTGATGGTATTAAAAATGTCTTTCTCAAAGTGATTTGAAATATCAAAGTTACTTACTGATGTTCAATCTCTTGACACAGTTACATACCAACAATTTCCTAAAGTCAGTACAGAATACTAATGGATGACTACTTTTTTAGCAAAGAAAATGCAAATGGATTTTGAATTGAATGAATGTTGTACTAAAACTAGGTGATGAATATTTGAAATGAAGTAGAAGTTTCTTAGCAGAAGAATCCCGTGAATCATTATTTCTGCTATAGAACAACTTGATTGTTCAGTTTAGTAACCAGTGCATATTATGAAATTATGTTGTCTTTTGATTATGTTGTTAAAAAAATGTTTTTCAGGAAAGCATTTTAGTTCATAACTATTTGATAAATAAAGTCCTTTTTTTCTGGAAGGGATTGGGATCACATATCATTGTCTTCAATATGGTCAGTAATCCAGGTGAAAAGAAAATATGCACAAATTCGGGGAGCAGAAAAATACAGATTTTATATACATCAGTAGATTAGTAGGCTTGAAGCATATGGTGTGTGGGTCCCACATGCTGTGCTATTTTTTTCTGATAGAATTGCTCTTTGTTCCATCATTCTCCCCTTTGTTTTATCCATGTTTAAATTATAGTTCAAATATCATTCCCTCAGGGAAGCATTTCCAGATTCTCAGACAACTGTACTTAACCTCTACCTAGTACCTATCACATCTAGAATTAAAGATTAGTTGTTTAGTGGTGTTAAGTATCCGTAGAAAGAAAGCTACCTATGGGTATGAGCCATCAATACAGCATTTACATATATATCCCCATGACCAGGAATAGTACTCTGATCATATTGTCCATCAGTAAATGTTTTTTGGCAGACTAAAGGAAGAGATGGAAAAAATGAGTTTAGGAACTATATTAGATTCAAATCATTATGGACTTTGACTTTTTGGGGGATTCTTGTTCATTTATTTATTTTTTTTTTCTAGGCAAGTAGGGAGCCAAGAAGAATTTACAGCGTTTGATAAAAGGAAAGTAGAGGTCATGTCACATTTTATGTGTAGAAAGCTTTGAGGGTAGCAAGACTGGAGGGAAGCAGTCTATCAGAGTACTTAAGGCAATTCACCTTGAAGATGATATGGCAACCATGACATAAAAGATTGTGGCATTGAGAATGGATTCATTATCTATTCCGAGAATTCATAGCACTTTGGTTTGGTATGGAAAGGGATTATCTAAGATAATGTCAAGGTTTTGAGCCAAGGGTGACAGTGAATGTTAATGACATTACTCCAGAAAAGACAAGTCAGGAGGAAGAGCATTTTTGGGGAGGAATAACAAGAAAAAGATAATGAATTTCCTCTTCAGAATTAGCTTTTTGTTTTATACTATAGTAGACACTGAACACATTCTTTCTAATCTCTGTGGCAATTCAGTATTCTTCCATTGTAACTATTATGGAAGAAAGGCTTTCAGAGGTTATGAAACCTGCCTAAAGTCACACAGTTAGGGATTGTCAGAGTTTGGATTTAATTCTGAGTTTTATTCAGGTTCCATTATGCCATATAAGGATGAGATGCTAAGGTAACTAATAGAAGCTATATATATATACGTACACACACACACAAGCAATATAGTAATGTGCATATATATATTTATACATGTGTGCATATATATGTTGTGTTTGAGAAGTTAAGCTTAAGGATATTTAACAAGTGGTTGTAATTTTGAGGCAAAGTTCCAGAGTGATACTGAAGTTGGAAATAGGCAACTAATTTTCAAATCAAGCTTTTATATTTAAAATAAACCTGAATGTGTATAAAAACTTAACTGGCTAAATTTTAGTTCTGTTAGATTAATAACAGCCTTAAGATGATATGAGAAAGGCATTACAACCCCAATCTTCTGAATGTTTCTTTTGTAGATAGAGTTGGAAAAAAAAAAAAGAATTGGTAGTAAAAGGTTATGGTGGTTTTATTATCCAGAATGTTTCCATTAAAAAGGTCTTGTGGTTATTTTATTAATTTCATATTAAAAGCAAACTTGTAAATTCTACACCGGAAACTAATATTAGTAACTAGAATGTAAATAAAAACTTGAAGAAGGAAAAAAGTAAACTTCTCATTTTTATTTATATTTTATTTCATCAGATTTTTTTTTTCCTTTTCTGTGATGTCAGACAACTGAAAGGCTTTAAAAATAGCTTTTTACAGGATGCCAATTCTGATATTCTGGGTTTCTTTCTCTTCCATTGGGAGGTCCTAATGAGCAATGTAATGATCCAGGAAGATGAGAAAAGGGACTTAAAAATGAAAATTGACTATAAGTATAGTTCTGTAGTATATTAAAATCATAAATCATTGAGAATGTTGGAGGTGATTATTTCACATCAGAATGGAGAAAATGAAAGTATGAGAAAGGAACATGTGCAATGATTCTGTCTATTCTTGTAATTTCTTGAGCTGTAGCTGTAGAGTATTGGCTCTGACCAGTCTACACTGAATATTTCCATTTTTGAATTATACATATAATTTTTTCAGATTTTACTTTTCTATTTATGACAGAGAGAGATAATGAGAGAGGGTACATAAGCACAGGGGAGCTGGAAAGGGAGAAGCAGACACCCTGCTGAGCAGGGACCCCCCCCTCCCCCCCAATATGTGGCTTGATCCCAGGACAGAGGGATCATGGCCTGAGCTGAAGGCAGATGTCACCCAGGTGCCCCTACACATATAATTTTATGTTGTATCTCATAATCTCCTGCTTAACAGTGTGGTTCTTTTGAAAGATATTTCATTTTCAATGTAATCGTGGTTTATCTGTTCAAATTGATGGTGTTACCATCTGGAGAAGTGCAGATTCTACTTGGTCGTTAGTCTTTTGGTAGGAAAGAATTCAGGCAAGAAACCAGAAAGCATGAGATAGCTGAGTTTATAGAGTACACTCACAAGAGTGGTGAGCAGGCAGCTTGAGAGAAGCTTAAGTGGCCCAACAGAATTGGTTCCAGGGCTTTTAACTAGTGGGTGGATTATTTGTTACTTGGGGCAGGAACCAGGGTTTTCAGTGCTTTTTCTTCCTAATTTGGTCAGGGGTTTCCTGTCATGCCATCTGCCATCTTGGGTCTATTCAGGTTTAATCTGGCTTCTTGTGAAGCACTGCCAGAAAAGGCCTCTGACCATTTAGACAGCTGGCCCAGAAGGTGAGGGCCTTCCTTGTGGTGTGGCTGCATGACATTCTTTTGTCTTTTTACCTAGTGTCCCCTAAGAAAGCCCACTGGGGTACATGTGTATCCTGTGGCTTCTGTATTGGAATTCCCATTGGCCATTTGGGCAGGATACACTTAGTTGTAGTCTTAGACATCTCCTACCCAATATCTGCTTCATCCTCTGCTTTTTTGTAGGACCCAGGCTTTATACAACTAATTGCCTACCACACTGGCAGGCTTTTCCTTTAGAGCTTCCATGCATTTTCTACAAATATTTTATGTTTGTATAATACCTAATGATAAGCTGAATACAGAATAAAAAGGACTTGTTAGGGAATTTGGTAATGACAGTATCACTACTGATATGGAAAGGTGAAGCTATTTCTTCCTATCACACAATTCAGGGAAAATGGGATGAAATGGCACAGTCTAGTTCTGGTTAAGCTATGTGGCTTCAGTTTCTTCATCTGTCACATAGGGATAAATAATTTAACAGTTGTATTTTATGAAAAAGTGAATTTTACATACTTTTGTGAGTATTTGGAATGTTATTATTATAATTATTCCTAATACTCTAATGTGGTATATATTAAAGAGAGCTTTGACAATACTACTTTGCATTTTTATATCCAGAATAGTCCAAAATAGAAAAATAATTAGGGTAATTTGAATGAGATGATTTTCAGTGATCAGACAGTGAAAAAAAAAACAAACAGAAATAGTTCCACATTTTTTAAAAAATATTTTATTTATTTATTTGACAGAGAGAGAGAATCACAAGTAGGCAGAGAGGCAAGCAGAGAGAGAGGAGGAAGCAGGTTCTCTGAGAGCCTGATGCAGGGCTCTATCCCAGGACCCTGAGATCATGACCTGAGCCGAAGGCAGAGGCTTAACCCACTGAGCCACCCAGGCGCCCTAGTTCCACATTTTTAAAAAGATTATTTATTTGAGAGAGAGAGAGAGTACACAAACATGTTTGCATGATGGGGAGGAGCAAAGGGAGGAGGAGAGAAAAACTTAAACAGATTCTGTGCTGAATGCAAAGCCTGTCACAGGGCTCCATCTCATGACCCTGAGATCAGGAGCTGAGCTGAGACCAAGGGTCCTACGCTTAACCAACTGTGCCATCCAGGCTCCGCTATATTTTTTTGATATACTGAGTGAAGACCTTGGAAACTAGGTGGGACGACAGCAAATACTTAGGCACTGTGCTGGTTCAGCACATATAGCTGAGTGATGTAAACGTGGTCCCTATCTTCATAAAACCGAAAAGGAACACAGGAAAAAAGAAAATACAGTGCAAATATGATAAAATGTAGTCATATATCATTAAAAAATGTAAAATGTTGATGGCCATCTACCATTGAATAATTTAGATGATCTGAAGTCTTGCATTGTTAAATTCACCTACTTTTCCAAGAGTCTTAAATAATTCCACCAACTTTGTATGTTAGTACTTATCAAAGGGAAATTTTGGTAAATAAAATCTGGAATGAATTGCTTCAGAATCTCACTGTGTTACTTCAGTTTTTTTAGGTTAATGTTTGAGCCTTCATGTATTCTTTTCCTTAGTAGGGACAGAAATACCTATATCTGCGATATCACAAGTTGTTAATTTGAGTACTTTGAAAGTGTAAAACATTATGCAAATAATGGATATTATTATTTAACTCCAGCTAAACAAACAAGGTTGATATGGATGTTTTCAGTTTTGGTGCCTGCCAGCAAACATATGTTAGATCTGAAAAAATATTCTTTGAAAATATTCACATCATGACCTTTTCATTAATAAATTTAATCACTTAACATGTAGACTTGTTTCTTCTTTCTTCTCTCATTTGTCACAAATTTAGTCATATGAACTAAAGACTTACGAAGATCTAGGCTTTACAGTGAAAAATGTACATTCTTGTTCCATTTTTTTAAGCTCTCTGGTATTTTATTGTTTCAGGAAGAGTCAGTGAAAGTGTAGGCAATCCACTATAATTGTAAGCCCTCAGGATCCAAAGTCCAGCAGACTTTACTTTGTATCTCGGCTCCCATACTAAAGACGTTTCCTTAGATGAGTAGCTTAAAAATCGTATTTTTCTGAATGCCTGTAATATTCCAAGCACTGTTCCAAATGCTTCACATATGTGGGTTATTTAATTTTCCTGGCAAATTACTACCTTTGTCCTTGTTTGCTAGATGAGGTAACCCAGCTAATAAACAGTGGAGACTTACCCAACAATGTTTACCAGGGCCTGTGCTCTTTTCCATGCCTCTCAGTATCACTTCCTCATGTGTAAAAGAATATTGACTCTTTTATAAGTTTGTGTTGATTATATGAGTCAGTAGATGATAACAGCAGTTCAACAGCAAACTGTAAGCACTCAGCAGGAGGATGAGTGATACATTCCAAATATCTGTTGGTCAATATATATATATTTTATTCAACTTAGGTAGTGATATTAAAACTAGCATGACTTAAGAAGAGTGAAGAATAAAAGAATACAGATAGTTGTTAATTTCTAGCAGTAAGGAACTAAATGAACTCAGTTACTTATCAGTAGAATGAAAAGATTAAGTACAACTCAAGAGGATATAGTGGGTTTTTTTGGTAAAAATATTCTTTTATTGGAAAACCATATTCAGATGTATAAAAGCTGTATAATTATTAAACATATTTTGTTCATGTGATTCTACATGTACTATTTCCATGTAACTGTATTGCAAACACATCTTTGAAAGAAATAACACTGCACGTATTCACATATAATATAGCATCCTTAGAACTTCTTTCATTAGCCTTTAGGAAGTTTATTCAACACTGCACATGTGGTGAATATGTTCTTTCACTGAAATAATGGTCCTTGGATATAACAGAATAGTGACATTATTACAAAAATATTTTATAGGTGTGACTTTACATAGTATATTCCATGCACCACAGTGTGTGAACACATTTACTGAATGATACACTTATTCATATATACAATGTCCATTATTAGAAACTTGTTTGGTTCATGTGCATTTATAGTTCAATATTTCTATTTTCTATGATTTTTACAATATTGAGGAATAATTTACAAATATAATTGCATATATTTAAAGTGTACAATGTGATGATTTGGTAGACATTTTCATTGTAAAATGTTTACCCAGATCAAGACAATGAAGATACCACCTCATATAGTTAACTTTTTTTGTTCAATCTTGTTTAATATTTGGGAGCCAGATCACTATATTTTTAATCTGTGCTGTTCTGTTTTTTTAAACAATCTTTTATATTTCCAGTAACTTTTTAAAATTATAATTTAGATCTGGGGTGCCTGGATGGCTCAGTCAGTTAAGCATCTGCCTTTAGCTCAGGTCATGATCACAGGATTCTGGGATTGAGCCCTGTATCAGGCTCTCTGTTCAGGAGCGAGCCTGCTTCTCTCTCTGCTGTTTTCACTGCTTATATTCTCTCTCCTTCTGTCAAATAAATAAATAAATTTTTTTGGAGGGGGAATGAAACAACTTTATTGAAAAAATAAAATCTTTTTTAAAAATTTAAAGAAGAACTATAATTTAGATCTGGGATAATTTTTCTTTAAGTGGTTCCCAGTGTATATACTTTGTCCTCACGTCCACCAGACATGTTTATCATCATTTTTCAGTTCACGGAGTATAAGCATTATATTTGGGTGATTGTATTCCTTACTGAAAAACTCCTTTTTCTTAAGTCTTCTCTGATAAACACCATTATTTTTCTTGTATGGAATGCCAGTATTTCAGTTTTGTAACAGGCAGCCAAGATCGTAACCTCATCAGAATGTATTTTAACTTGAACAAGACTCTCTTCTTTGCCTGAGGGAGGATGCATTGTTAGTGACATGTGCTTTATTTCCTCATCCAGAAAAGATAATATAAAAGCTGTGTTTCTACTGTGTCTTTAAAGTAAAATCAGCTTAATAGAAGACAATTTTCTTTGATGATACTGTAGCAAGGAAAAATATTAACTCATTTAACATCTTTTTCAATAGAAATAATAATTTTTGAGATTCCCATTTGCTTTATCTTGAAATCAAATTAAATCCTTTGTGATATGATATATGATTTGTAAAAGTTTGAGGACAACAGTATTTTAAGTTCTGAATTTACTTCAGTTTAAACCTAGTGCCTACATGAAATTTACTGACACCAAGTAGGTCTTAGATTGTAATAATGGAGGGCTGTAATGATGGCTCAGAATAGTGATTCTTGGTATGGGTGAAAAGGAAGCCTAAACAAAGTTGTTGCTGGAGAATTTTTTGAAGGTGAAGGCAATACTTGTTATCCAATGCCTTATCAGCTTAGGATTTCAGATACACTGCATGTGGCTTGGAAAGCTCTCCCAAGTGATAATAAGGTGTTATTTAGTTATTTTTTTTTAAATCGTGGTATGACAGATATAACTTAAAATTTGCCATTTGTACCATTTTATGACATTAATTGTACTCACAATGTTGTGAAATCATCACCACCATCCATTTCTAGAACTGACTTCACTATTAAAGATGTGTTTTTTTTTCACTCAGATTCTTCTTTTCTCAAGGTTTTTTTTTTTTTTTAACCCACATTTAATAAAATGTGTGTATATTTTAAATTTGAGATTACTTTTTAAATGGGAGAGTTGAGTTCCATCTGTCTGAGGGCACTGAAAAATTTGACTTTCAAAAATGATTCCTGTTTTGCTGTTGTTGTTTCTCATGACTTCCTTTTTATAGGAATATTTTCTTTAAACATATTGACAGTCAATTTGACAAGCTGTCACTTCTGGCAAATGCCACTTTTTCCATGAGTAATTTCCTCCTTTCAACAAATATTATTAGTCACTATATCTTATTATGTTGAATATCTCCTTTTAAAACTGATAATGTGAAATCCTTTGACTAATAATTCTTACAAAAAAATCATACTGGATAAAAAATTAGAGGACCAAAGGCATTTGCTCAAAAGGAAACAAGTTTTTTTCCTTGATAAGGACAGTGACCAACCCAGTCAAATAAAATGAAAATGAAACAAAATGAGCAAATTTTCATCTGAAATGTATGCTACCAGTAACATTATGGGAATTGGAATTAATAGGCCAAAAATTCCCATGCAGGTTATACCTTCCAAGATAATTTACAGAATAAGGGGATTAAAGTATTTGTTGCTTTATTGGAGCAACTTTTTCAACTAGCTGAAAGGCTGATTACATCTTCTCCTTCTCCTGGTCTTGTAGGCTCTGAGAAGGAAAAGTATGGGATGTTTTCAAAGTGAAAACAGGGGTTATTAAGCTTTTTATCACAGAGTCCAAGGAATTATCAAAGATCAATGAAACTTCACTTAACTCAAAAACAGAGACTTGATGCTCAATAGATGTTTGAGGTAGAGACTTAAGGATGAAGCATTTCTGGTAAAGGAGAAGAGAAAGCTGAATCAAAAGCCCTGAGCTGGGAAGGCAGCAGAAGGGAAGGCTAGTGGGGCTGAACTCCGGCTCAGGAAGGAGAGATTGGTCTGTACATAGGTTGTAGATCCTGTAAATCCTTGTAGAAAGCTTTCAACCTTTTGGATCTGTAAGTACAATGGGAAGTCACTGAAATCTTTTTTCTTAAAGGTTTGTTTATTTATTAGAGAGCTCACAAGTGAGCACGAGGCTGCAGAGGGGCAGCAGGAGAGAGAATCCCAAGCAGTCTCCACACCCAGCCCAGGACTTGATCCCACAGCACTGAGATCATGACCTAAACTGAAATTAAGACCAAATGAATCACCCAGGCACCCTGGGCACTGAAATACTTCAAACAGGAAATTAGCATTTAACATTTTTATTTGGGGCATCTGGGTAGTTCAGTTGGTTAAGATTTCAGCTCAGTTCATGATCTTGGGGTCCTCGGATAGAGCCCTGGGTTCCTCTCTCAATTGTAGGAGGGGTCTGCTTATCCCTCTCTCTCTGCCCTTCCTATGCTCATGGTCTCTCATATAAATAAATAAAGTCTTTAGAAAAATTTTTACTTTTAGAAAGGAAACTTTTGCTAAGTAGTAAATATGAATCCAGAATGTCTACGGGTAGAGTTAGGCTGTTCTTTTTGAAGTCCAAGAAGACTTATTTACTCTCTCAGTGTAAATGAGATGAAAGATAGTACAGGAACACCACATGTGCTCAATAACTGAGGGAGTGATGCACTTTCCTACAGGGACATTAACAATACTTGAACAGATGTTAATGTCTGTTGCCTTTAGGAAGCTTATTTCATCAAACATAGTGTTTCATCCCTTATTAACGTGGTTCATAATGCATTGTGTTCTGACTGTGATCTCCTCCTTCAGTGCTACTATGCTCTTTGTATGAATGTGTGAAACCCAACTGCTCTCTGTAGTCATGGTTAATAATACAGAATTAAAACATTTACCTTATCTTTGAAAATGCCTATTCTCCCATAAAGTTAACATTATATTCTCAGGAAAGAACAGATTTTGGAATCAAAATTGTATTTGAGTTCTAGCTATGTCACTGACCAGTCGTTTGAACTTGAGTGAGGTGTTTGTCCTTTCTGAACCTCAGTTTACTCATCTGGAAATGAGAGTAATAACATCTTGCTAGTAAAGTTGTTTAGATAAAGCCATCTATGAAAAAAGCTTAAAATAGTGACTGAAACATAATAAACACTCAATAAGTGACAGATCCACAAATAAAACAAATTTTTAAAAATGCAAAAAAAGGATATTATAGCTTACAAATGTGCTTGAAATCTATACTGCAAATTATTTTTTATAAAATCTCTAAATGGTCATACGAATATATTAGGGACAAAGGTACCTTTTCGATTTTCAGACTCAAGAAAGTAAGTTTAAATGTAGTCCTCTTTGCTTGGTTAGCTTTATATATCTGCATATATGATTATTTAGATTTGTCCGTATTATAATAATGGATTGCCAAGCAATAAATTGTATTATCCAGACTTAAAATGTAAAGAAAGGGGGAAAAAAGGTCCTTTAGTTCTAATGCCCTGTCTTTTTGGAAATGCAGCGCACACTATCAGAGAACTGTTTTGTCATCTCTTCTTTTGTACACCTAATAGGTCTCTCTCATTTCTCTTTGAATCAACCTTTTAAGACTATGCATTTATTTATGTTCAAATTTAATTAACATGCAGTGCTATAGTAGTTTCATTATATAACATCATGTGAATCAGCCTTTTCATAGAACTAATTTTTGGTAAATCTCATCAGCTTCTTCAGCACCTATATTTTAAAACATGAATTATGCTTAAATGATATTAAGGTATGGTACTCTCTTAAGCTGTAAAACCAGTTTTTTTTTTCTGTGCAGTTGAGGGTTGATTTGAGTATGTCATTTGACCTGTATTGTTCCTCCACCTCTTCTTAGGTTGCCCCAGTGATGTGGTTATTTGCTGTGGAGTTGTTCCTAATAAGGAAGTAACGCTATTATTTTTCAGACACCCTTCTGCCTGAAAAGTACTATTTTTGTTACCCAGAGCTATAAATATCTATAAAATTCTTATGGCTACAGCAGCCACAAAAAAGACAGTCCTACTAGACATGCAACCTTTGTAGTTTTGGGTGTTGTAGTTCCGGGCTACAGCAACCACAGAAAAATCAGCCCTACTAGACATGCAACTTATGTAGTTTTGGGTGTTATAGTTCCGGGCTAAGAATTACCTATTCTTCCTTCAGAACTTAGGATACAGAGAATTGATAGCTAAGTCATGACCAAAGCACGTAATTTAATAATGTCTGACAGTCATGCAATATCTACCAGAATGCAAGACTTTATTAACAGTAGCTCAGTCAAGAGCAAACAGCTCTTCCTAAGCCTAAAATAAGGGCTTCTACAGTCTGCCTATTAATTGAAGACAAATGGGCCAGCAGCACAAATGGTGAATAGGTAGCTGTCATCCTTAGAAGATTCTCCATTTTTTTTTGTTTAAATTCAGAGGCATTGCCTTGTATGTATTTAAGAAAGAGAAATCCCCTGGCCTGGTTTTTGCAGAGAGGTTTATTCAATCCAGTTATAAAATTCGTCTTCTCACACGTTAAATTCTGATCAATAAAAATAGGGATGTTTCCTTCTTGAGAGGAGCAGGTAAGAAGATGGTAAGGGAAAGAGGCCAAAGTACCCTGCTTGAGTATGGGACTGAGACTGGACTGTGAAGGACCAGAAAGCTTCATTTCTACACAACTAAACGTTATATGGATTCATCTAGCAACAGGAGTAAAAGATAAATTAATATAACTTCAGTTTGTAAAATCCATGGACTTGAGATAGAATGTAAGTTAAAGAATGTGAGTATTCCTAGTTCTTTAATTTGGTTGTACCACCATTGAAATCATAGTTTTGAAGGAAATAACCATTACATTAGATGGTAGGTACTAGTTACAAGATACAGCCTTAATTTCAAAATATAAAAAATTAAAAGACGATTCTTAGGATAAGAGAATTCTGATTTGGTAAGGTTAAATTGAAAGGTTTCTAAGTCACTGGGAAGTATTTTCCTTGTCCAGTTGGAACCACATTACCTTTGTTCTTTCTCTTCTTCTTCCCTACTTTCTCCCACCCACTTCCACCCACTGTTTCTCATTAAAAATCACGTTACTGTGGCCAGCTAGTTCACAGAAACCACATGCCTTAAGAACAAGCTAACACTAAATTCTAACTACACAGGAGCGAGTAGGTAGAAAAAAGGAAGGGATCTTTCTAGTTAAGTAAAAACATTATCCTGCCTACTCCTGGCAAAGTTTTCTGCCAACAGCAGATTCACGCAGTGGGCTTAATTCTTTTCATTTAATCCTTTGGTTGACTTTGTGAAATAAAAAATAAAGAAGCACCACTGGCACTGTTGAAAAGACATAACTGATATGTGTGGAACCTCTGGGCATTTTATCCACTACTGATGAATCAAATTGGGCTTAACTAGGACAAATTAATATTTTTCTTAATATAAAAACTTGGTTCGGATTGAACTAAGTCCTTGTATTTGTCAGATTTTATTTTATTATCATGTTAATTGATTTTCTGTGAAGAAAACTTGCCTTAGATTTTAATGATGGTGAGTGACTAAGAAGAAACAAGAAGTTGCTTTTTCTTCCCATCTTCACCTTTGCCCCCACTACCATGCTACTTATGGGTGAGAAAATAGTGTTAAGTGAGATACAGCACTTTCATTTACAGATTGGTATATAGCCCAGGATATGTATAGTTTCAAAAAAAGAATCTGATGTTTGAGGAGCTTTAAAGAAATCTGTATCAGATTTTAATAAATCTGTATTAAAGTTTTGTTAATTTAAATGTGCTTAGACTCTCAAATATGAACTAAGTGTCTTGCCATTTTAAGATTTCATTAGATGTAAATTGGGTTCAATTTTAAGTACTACTTGTGTATAAATACAGTGCAAAATCCCTAAATCTTCTGTGAAGGTATTTAACCTTCATTCCTTTATACTTCTTCAATTTTTGCATATATTTGGACTTCTTTGCATTTTTATATGAATGCATTTGACCCTGCCTAAAATGTGGCCACTAAACATTTTTATATCCCCTTTTCTGTTTAGCATAATACTGTGTACCCGACAAATATTCTATACATATTTAATGTGTAAGTAGAACTGTAGAAGTCTTACCTGTTTTTAAGATATTGGATCCAGCTAGCTTTCTAGTACTGTAACAGAAGAAAAACACTTTGAGAAGTCAGGTAGATGAGAAATCATCATGTTCTTACCTGAGAAGATACTCTGGTGAGTAACTTCTATGCCCTTACAACCTCAGGTTCTTGTACAACACGTAGTTTAAAACCAGATTGTTAAGTTTCTTTCTCCCTGGTAGAGAGTGTAGATGACCAAAATTAATAATATGATTTACACATTTTAAAAAGCCAGTGCTGGATTACCACAGCAAAATTGTCATAAGTCTCCAATGGTGACAAACTGAGTATTGGTCCTTTGGGTAAAATAGTCATGCAATGTGAAATTCCTGTGTGCATTCCTTCTTAAAAAGAAGCCAAATAAGAAGCTTCTACCTTTGGCATATAGCAAATACCTTTGCCAATGCAGAAAGTCAAGAACTCACTATTTTGTTGGTTTTTTTTTCCTGAAATTTAAAGTATTTGTCACTGTTTTCAGTCACAAAATCCTACTTCCTTTGTACGGTGTAATTCATGTTTGATTCAATTCAGAAATGGGTCATTTTTAAAACGTTCCTTTCATGTTTAAAAATAAATAGTTTGGCCAGGGATCAGTAACTTTAAACCATATTAGCTCTTCGTTCCCTAAAGTTTTAGTTACACTGTCAGTTGGATTAGTTCTTAAGGGTTGGTGAACTAGAGAAGACAATTATCAAAGAATTAAAGTCCTTTCTTGAATGACTAAATTGAAACTATCTACTAATTATATAAGAAGACTATATTCTTGATTAACCCTGGTGTCTGTGCTTAGAAAGTTTATTCTAGTGTATTTTCCTGGAATTTAAATTTATGACATTTGAAAAGTATAAATTGTAGTTAGACATTGAGATTTACTTATTGTGGTTACTTATTGTGGTATTCCATGGTAAATATGACCTATCAATATGTTAAACGGTTGAGAGTCAATTTACTTTTACATTCTATGGGAACATTTAGATTACCAGGGGAGTAAAAATAACAGATCAATAACATAGCATTATTTATTTTCAACAATCACTTTGATTTATATGCCATCCAAATGCCAATGAATAAAGATCATACTATATTGTCAAAATTCATGAAATGATATGCTTAAGATTGTGCATTTGTGTGAAAAGTTTACATTGATATTGAACTTCAGTTAATGACATGTTATGCTTAAATGTTTAAAGGTAGAGTACTGATGTTTGAAACTTCTACCTAAGTAAAAGTAGTGGTGGATGGATAGAAGGATGAGTGGATGGTTACACATATATGTGATAAGGCAAGTTATAATAAATTGTTAATTATAGAATCTAGATGGTAGGTATATGAGTATTCACAATTCTAACTTTCTTGTATATTTGAAAATTTTCATAATCAAATAAGAGGAAAGAGTGAATAATTATAATGTAGTGCACATAGACACAGATACACGAAGAGGGATATTACACAGATCTAAAAATGGATGAGATGGTGCCATTTGAGACAATATGGATGGACCTAGAGGGTATTGTGCTAAGTGAAATAATCTTACTGAGAAAGACAGATGCCGTATGACTTCACGTGTAAGTGGAATCTAAACAACGACAATAGCAACAACAAACGAATAAACAAAAAGTGGAATCGCAGCTATAAATACAGAGAATAAACTGATGGTTGCCAGAGGATAGGTGGGTGGGGGATTGGGCAAAACAGGTAAGGGGAGTGAGAGACATAGGCTTCTGGTAATGCAATGAATAAGTTATGGGAATAAAAGGTGCAGGATAAGGATTATAGTCAATGCTCATGTAATAGTGATGTAAGAGGACAGAAGGTACACTTGTGAGCATAGCAGGATACATACACTTGTGAGCATAGCAGGATACATACACTTGTCGAATCACTGTGTTACACACCTGAAACTAATGTAGCATTGTGTGTCATCTACACTCAATTTAAAAAGAAATTGAGGAAAAAGCTTAAAACCTATTTGAATTATAATTATGTGAAGCTTATTAGAATACTATAAATATCCATGCTTCAGTTTTTATGTTCACAGAAGTTACTGGTTTTTGTTGTCCAGAAAGCCTATAATAATGATTTTTTTAATTAAGTAGAAAAAGTAAAACTTATGTTGTTCAGAATTTGAGATATTGTGCAATACATTTAAGTTTAAAGATGCATTGTTCTTTATTTTCTGTTAAAGGAGTCATTACATACCACTTGTTACTGAACAAATTTCCTTAATGTTTTAGACATCTTTGGGTACATTTGATACAATTTTTAATTAGAAAGCTGTAGAGAACAAGATTTACCTTTAGTTTCATAAGTAAATTTCATGTTCAATCAGAAGATAACCAGTGAAAAGGTATTGTTAATAAAATCTTTATATTCGTTAAGTGGTTTAACTTTATTGTTTGAAGACAGTAATTGGCTAAAGGGTATGGTCACATCATATCCACTAGAGCATTAGGGAGGGCTACTTGAAAAGGGCTTTATCAAAGTCCTGCAACCAAAGTTAACACCTGGCACTGTGCCTGTCATTGGTCTTTGGGGTGAGATCTCTAGTTGAACATGGCATCTTCTTCCAGTGACTGATATATAAAGGAATTCAATTCATAGCTTCCTCACCAGAAACAACACAAAGCATAACTCTTTTTCTTTAAAATTCAAGTAGAATGGTGTTAGACTGAGTGTTAACATTAATCCCCATTTGCTGTGCCAACGTTTCAGAAGGAATCTGCTGTACATCATTTGGTTTACTGAAGTTTTTAAAATAAAAGGACTCTGTTTTTTTAAAAAGAGACTTCACATATTAACTTAAATATTAATACCTATTATTTGAGAGAATTTATTAAACAATTCAGTACCTCTTAAAACCAACTTGAATGTCACTAATTACAAAACTGATTAACATATGTAATAAAGAGTATATATGAACACAAGTACTTGTGAACCATATTTTTATTCTACCTATGAATCCTGAATGACATATGGAATTATAGAGTCATGCAGTTTTCCCAGAAGTAACCCTGAGGCCCTGGGCTACCAAATTGATAAACATAAGTTTGATGCATTGCCTGTCTGCAACCTTTTCTAGAAAATTTCCAAAGAATGTATATCTAAATATGGATCCTGGAAAACAAAAGGTGTCTTCTAGATTTATAAAGGCAAAATTTGTATGGCTCTCTTATGAAACATGCTGTGGTAGGAGATTAGACACTTGTTAGGAAAGCAAGATTGTTTTTTGAAGATTTTATTTGACAGACAGAGATCACAAGTAGGCAGAGAGGCAGGCAGAGAGAGAGGGGGAAGCAGGCTCCCTGCTGAGCAGAGAGACCAATGTGGGACTATATCCCAGGATCCTGAGATTGTGACCTGAGCCGAAGGCAGAGGTTTAACCCACTGAGCCACCCAGGTGCCCCAGAAAGACATATTTTAACAAGAAAAAAACCTAAAAATATAAATGAAAAAGTAAATTTCACTTATACTATTGGAATATTCACACGAGGTAAATAGATAACTTTTAATTTGCAAGAAGCAAAGGCATATGAATTTTTTTCCAGGTCATTTTGTTTTCTGATTTTCTTTGTACTGATACTAGCTGGGCTTTTGTTATAACAAATATAGTTACGGATTACTTTTGCCATTTTAGCTTTTAGTGGATCACCTGTTGGGAGGATTTTTTTTTTCATTCCATTATGTACATTATAAAAACATTTGCACAACTGATATGAACAACATAGATAATTTGCAGGTCCACTGAATGTTTTAATTTTGGTTGTATTTCTAAGCATTATTATGGTACAAAATTTCCATATGTCTTAATAGTTGGAAGGAAGCATTAATATTTAAATATTAATTTTAATGCCAAATATAAAGTACATTAATACATTTGAGTGAATATTTAAAACTCCAAATGAGAAGATAATTATATAAAATTGTGTATTTATAATTTGAAGGGCTAAGTCATTCATAGTCATGATAGTTCTGTCACCTGATTAATCTCTTTTTGTCAGATAGTTCTTTATTAGTTCTTGACATCTGTTCTTAGCTTATATCACTTTGTAGTCTAAAGATGAGTGAAAGAGTGGGAAATTAGGCATTAGCGTTAATTTATAATTTATAATGGGAAAATTGTCAATAGTTCAAATTAGCATAGAAAATCTCATGAATCATCCAAATATTTATGGTCTTTTGAATCTACAACCCTATATAGTAATTATCAAGCCCACTGAAGTTTTAAAACAACCGAACTAAACTAAAGATCCCTTGAAACACTGTTTTGTAGATATTTGGATATTCGAACTCTTTGCTTTTAACACAACTAGCAAATACTGAGTGGAGGGATGGGAGATGGATAGGTGATTCTATAGCTTAATTTTTCACTAGGGTAGCCATTAGCTACCTTAGGCTATTTATACTTAAATATTAAGTTAATTGTAATTAAATGAAATAGAAAATTCACTGCCTCTGTCTCATTAGCCACATTCAAATGCTCAGTAGCCCTCTGTGCCTAGTGGCTACTATATTGAACAGTACAAAAAGACATTTCCATTACTGCAGAAAGTTTTACTGAACAACATTGTTCTCAACTGTTAGTGATTATCCCAGAATTTTCTACATTTTCTTTAAAGCTTAAACTTCTGAAAACATAGCCCAGTGTTTGCTTTGAGAGTTACAGAAGCTTACTGGGGTTGAATTTATCTTCAAGTGCAATCAGTTTATTATTTTAGATGTTGGTTTTCCTAAAAATGCCAATCAATATTTTAAACAACACACATGAATAGCAAGTATTGCTGCAGGTACTGTACAGTCCTTGTCATTAAAAAAGGTGGTCATCACAATGAGAAGACACCCCCCCATATTGTCTGATGAAAAATTACTGGTTTTCTCCTAAAATCAGTTCTTAAATTGTGGTTGTAACAACCCCTCTCAATGCCTGCCTGCAAGTAGCTAAATATCACTGATCTCATTTTAAATCTATACCTAAAATTTCCAGATGAGCTCTCAACATCCCCAGGCATCATATTCCATTTGTTTCCTATTTTCCAAATGATTTTATACCTTCTTTTCTCTTCAAACAGCCTTTCCACAATATTTCTCACTTCCCACACAACTAACCTTGCTTCTTATTAATTCATTGAGAAAAATAGTTATCACATCCAGGTTCCTTCATCCATGTATTTGCAAATCTACCAACTCATCTAGTTCTAAATCTAATTCTTGACCTAATGGTTGACATTAACCTGTTTTCTTTTCAATCCCAGCTCTTCCACTTGGACTCAGGATTTCATTTCTTCTCAAATTGTTCATGCATTTTCTCCTAAAATTTTTCTGTCTCCTTTTACATTATCAATATTTGTGTATCTACGAAGACATTTTAGTATCTTCTAACATCAAAACAACACAAAACAAAAGTAAGCTCTTTTGATTAGTTTTTCTTTTCCAGGTATTACCTTGGTTTTCTGCTTTAGTTACCATGCACAAACCCCCCCACACTTATGACTTTGTTAAATTATTGTTAAGTGGAGTACAGGGTGCTGGATGGTGAGCCTTCCTTCAATAGCAGAACACAAGAGACGTTGGACTAGAGGAGTTTATTACTCAGACATCCTGGATAAAGTACAACATGGGCTGAGGGGTTGCATGGGGGAGGTCAAGGCCAAATGTAGAAATATCCACAGGTTGGTCCTGGGACACATGCCTCAGTTAGGGTCCATGGGTAGAGTATTTTGAAGTTCCTGGGTTAGGGCCAGTTTGATCAATTCAAACCAAAAGAGTAAAGTTTGGTAAGTCCTATGGGGGTCTTATTTAAGGGGACTGTAAGGCAGACAGGAGAGGGTGTTGATCACAGGGGCTCTTGGGGAAGTCATATTAGGAGCTTACATTTGATTGTGACTCTGCAGACATTTAATCAGGGCTTATGCTTGCAGGAGGAGGCTAGTGTCATTTTAAGATCCACCCAGGCCTTTCAGCCAAACAAAATGAATGCCAAGGCAGGAATTCCATGGAGGAGTTTAGCTAGACTTTTGATACATGCACGCACAGAGACAGACACCAACACACAGTTGTGAAGGGATTATTTATAGTTTATACTGCAGTTATTCACCTCATGCTTTCTTTTTAGTTCAGTTCATTATGTCTGACTACCTTACAAAGACTGCCCCCCCTTGTTTCCTCTCCATTGTTCATTCTTTCCTTACTTCCTAAGGCCACATGACCATTTTGTTGCCAAATCCAATGGCTATGTCTCTGTTCTTTCTGCACTTACCTCTCGGCAGAATTTGCCACTATTGACCACTTGATCTTTTTTGAAAAAAACTCTTCTTTTGTCTTGAAGTGCATAAAATCTTCCTAGTTTTTCCCCTTCTGAGTCTTTTTCTTATCATTTCTTCACCTTCAAATGTTAACCTGGGTCCTAGCATAATACTTTTCTTAGGTTAACTCTTCCAATCTAATGGCTTTAAATGAGAACTATATGCAAATGCTTCTTGAAATTTTTTATGCTTCATTCTGACTTGTCTCTTGAAAATAAAATTTATTTATTTTTTTCTTAGAGCCTACTTGACACATCCATTGGAATATATATCTGAGATGAATCTCAAACTTACCATAATCTAAGCAGACAGCTTGATTTTTATTCAGTAGCCCTCCTGAAATAGATAACAAACAAACCTACTTAATGTGTTCCTTTTCTAGGCTCCCTCAACTCAGTATGGCAGAATTACGGCTACTGTAGGAGATGCTGAAATTCAGGAAAAAAATTGAGGGTTGTTGGAGGGGAGATAATGAGAATGGGGTTACTGGGGGATGGGAATTAAGGAGGGCACTTGATGTAATGAGCAGTGGTCATTATAAGCAACTGATGAATTTCTATATTCTGCCCCTGAAACTTTTAATATATTATATGTTAACTAAACTAAATTTAAATAAGAATAAAAATATTATACACTCTTTTATAAACTTGATGTGTTATATGTCAGTCAGTCTTGTCTCTTCTCCCTCATATATCCCAAATCTCTCCCCTTCTCTGTTTTCTCATGATCAGTACCTTGTTACCCCCTTGTTTCTCACCTACACACTTGTTGCTTCCCACTGAGTCTAATTATTTTGGTAGAATTGTACATTTTGGGGAAGTGGAAGGTTTTGTGGAACCTCACCATTTAATTTCCCTTCTCCTCCCTACAGATGATATAATCTTTTAATAGAACAAGTAGTATTACTCTAAAGATTTCCCATCCTAAGATAAATACCTGAATTCTTACCCTGGCATACAAAATTCTTTGTGATCTGGCCCTTGCCTAACTCTTTACCTCACTTAATTCTTTTCCCATTTGTTGTTGCTATAGGCCAAGCTGTGTTTTGCTTTGGAGTGTTTCTGCACTAGGTATTCCTCTGTACGAAATGTTCCTACTCCAGGTATATTTTATGTGGGCTTCCTTTTCTTTTTCTGATTTTAGATAGTTTCTCAGAAATGCCTTTGCTGACCAAATTAAAGTAGCCACTATTCACTCATAATTGTTTCAATTTATGACAGTTGTTGATAGGGAACTTATGCTTTGTAAAATCTTATTTTACTTCTTTACAGGCTTATTATTTATGTTCTTCTGTAAAAGTAATCTCCATCATATCCCCAGAGTCTGTAACTTTGCCTGTCCCAGAATTTTAATTCTTTGAATAAATGAATGTCTGAAACATGAAATCAATATAAGCTGCACTGTTGGTCTTCAAGTACCAGGTAGATAGCTAACTTTGAGATTCTGGGGTTACCAAAGATCCTGATTCTGATTTACATTACACAGACACAAACACTGATGAGAAAATTTTATATTAGAACCTAGATGTGGCTGTTTCCACTGGATCACCTCCCTCTCCTCTTCATCCTTTACTGCAGTCACTATGGAAGTAACCGATCTCTGGAATCAGAATGTTAGCACATCCCACTTGGTATATGTGACTTTTGTAAGAAACATGTGTTACAAGGCAGCCAGACAGCTTGATGATTGTTTAGTAGCTGTCTTTCTTCCTTGAACAGTGGCAAATAATACCTTTGATCTCTGCCACCAAGAAAAAACCGAGAACCCATTTGGAATCTAAGCCATAGGAATGATTTTTGTATTTGCTGATATACAGATGTTTGAACCTTGTCTTGTTTATATAATGATTGCTATGTGTTTATTTCAAAATATATAGTAAATCATTTTTATGGTTAATATGAAGAATTTATAGAATAATCCTGTTGTGTTGTTGGAACAGGACTTCTTACATCCTAAATTTACAGCTTCTCTTCTGTGGTCCAGTGCTACAAAATGGAAGTAAGGAGGGATATTTTGGTTTAATTTGTTTTAATTCACCTTAATCTCTATCCAGAGGGAAAAAAAAAGTAACTTTTTTTTTAAAGGAAGAATGTTAATTTGTATTCTTGAGGTTTTTATCTTATCAAAGGCTTAAAAAATGAAGGTGAGTCACTATTCTGTGGATGGCTTAGCTCGCCAGTAGATAGTCTGTGGTTTTTGAAAGTTACTTTCCATAGTTTACGGAAATCATCTAGAAGGCTAACTTCATATAAGCTTTCTACCCATATTATTATGGTAACCGTCATTCTAATACTTGATTCAGCCCCCAGCCTAAATGTGAGATGGAAACCACAACTACCAGCAATTAAAAAAAATCACACAAAGTTTACAGTTTTAAAAAGTAGTTCTCAAGAAAGAAATGAGAAATTTAATATAAAGTAGATATTTAAAATATATTGTCTTTTTTATATAAAGTAACAAGAATGATATTGTTGTGTGACTTAAAGTATATAGTTACAGCATATATAGTACTTTGACTTAGACATTACATCAATACTGTAGTTTTTCCATTTTTCCTGGGTGGGAGATGTATTAAATGGCTGAAGGGCATTAAGGAGGACATTTGTTGTGATGGGCACTGGGTGATATATGGAAGTGATGAATCCTAAATTCTGTACCTGAAGCTAGTATTATACTATATATTAACTAACTGGAATTTAAATAAAAACTTGAAAAAGAAAGAGTATAAGTCAGTTGTAACTCATACTAAAAATTAATTTCTATGTATAAGAAAAATATTGAAAACTCCTAAATGTAAATTAGAAATTTGAATGAGGTTCTTCTGCAAAAGTGAATTGAGGAGGAAGTTTTTTTTTTTTTTTTTTTTTTTTTTTTTTACTGGAAGAGATTATGCTGAGTGAAATAAGTCAAGCAGAGAGAGTGAATTATCATATGGTTTCACTTATTTGTGGAACATAAAAGAAAGCATGGAGGACATGGGGAGTTAGAGATAAGGGGGTTGGGGTAAATTGGAAGGGGAGGTGAATCATGAGAGACTGTGGACTCTGAAAAACAATCTGAGGGGTTTGAAGTGGCGGGGGGGGAGGTGGGAGGTTGGGGTACCAGGTGGTGGGTATTATAGAGGGCACGGATTGGATGGAGCACTGGGTGTGGTGAAAAAATAATGATACTGTTATGCTGAAAATAAATAAATGAAAAAAATAGTCCAATCAGGAGGAAAAAAAAAAGTGAATTGGGTTTACAAGGAAATACCATTTTTTTAAATTCAAATTCAATTAGCCAACATATAGTGAGTACATCCTCAGTTTTTTATATAATGATAAATGATTCATTCGTTGTGTATAATGCCCAGTGCTCATCACATCACATGTCCCTGAACGTGCCTGATCTTGTCTGATATTGGAAAATACCATTTTTAAGCTCTGCTGTAACGTTGGATATTGTGGGAGGTTAGGTTTTTTGAAAATATATATGTAAATAACTGAGTAATGCTGTATAGAAACTGTGATTATTTGATTGTTTAAACTTGGCTAGTATAAAGGCGATTAAGGAAATGGCCTGCACTATCTACTCCATCATTTTTTAAAACAGTGTTTCCTTCACAGTTAATCCAAGTCTCAGAAACTTGGGCACATTATTTCTCCTCTGTCACCATGATTGAGCCCTGTTTTGTTAGAGAGTTTGAAAATTGAGTTCTTTTAGATCAAAAGAATAAAGCTGTGGGAAAAATTTTCAATTCAACTAAGAGATAAGTGCTATGTATGAAAATATGAAGACTTAAAATAACTTCTTAAAATCATTTTTGGGTTAATTATAAACATAGTTCCTAGTGTATATGAATTATTTATTTTCATGTTATTAAAGTAGATTTTCCCAAATCCCATTATTAAAATTAGTAAATATAAAATATAACTTTTGAGTGATATTTCAATACCTATTACTAATAAGTACCTAACCACACCACCATTTCAGGTTTGTTATAATTAGTTAGCTAATGATGTATAAATTACTAAATTGAACTTGGAAATTTTATTTGGAAAAGAATTTGATCAACTGAAAATGATTAAAATGTGACTGAATTGTTATCCAGTATTTAATATTTTATTGCCTATCATAATAAATCATAGTCACTCAAACTTACTTTTCATTGTTAACAATTTTTAATTTTTTTAAGATTTTATTTATTTATTTGACAGAGATCGCAAATAGGCAGAGAGACAGGCAGAGAGAGAGAGAGAGAGAGAGAGAGAGGAAGAAACAGGCTCCCTGCTGAGCAGAGAGCCCAATGTGGAGCTCAGTCCCAGGACCCTGAAATCATGACCTGAGCTGATGGCAAAGGCTTTAACCCGCTGAGCCACCCAGGCGCCCCCAGTGTTACCAATTTCAGTTTAATATAAAGTTGGATTTGCATATGTGAGTATAATTATAGCTAGAGAGAGACTTCCTAAAAATAGTCGATAATTTAAATAGTTATTTTTGTAGTATATTTTCACATAGAACCTAAGTTTCATTTTCATGCAGTGGAGCATAAATTGAATTAGAAGTTCTAATGAAATATGTAACTTACATATTTTTATTTATATTCATCACATTGTATTTTGTTCTTATGTGCAAATACCTTTCTTCAATGGCTCCTTCCCATCTCAGTTCTAAAGAATCCCTTATCTTTTAAATAATATGTCTGATGATTTCCTTGCTGTTTTAACACAGAAAATTTTATAATTGAAGATTTTTCTTGATCCTTGCTATTCTACTAAAAAGAAATGTATGCTTTTGTGTTTTGATTGATATGGATAAGTATATCTTCAAGTGCTGGTGTTTTGGAGAAGTAATACTTTGCTTTTGTTCTGTTTCCTCTTCAGTGTTAGTAATGAAACAATTAACATAAATATAAAGCAGTGTGGTGAAAGGAAAATGTCTTCATGAGTCCCTTGAGAAGGAGCTCTTCAGACTTAAGTTTCTAACTTTTGCCACTGAGTATATAACTTAACAGATTTTTGCAGTTCAGCTTATCTGTGATGCTAACAGATAAAGGAGAAAAAATCATTAAGAAAAAACAATGGGAAAGAAGTAAAATGAGGAAGTTCAGCTCCAAAATAACAGCATACATATTTGAATTATTTTCTTATAGTATTTAAAACATTCTATACCAACATTTTTATTTTCAAAGTGCTTTAAATTCTAAAGGTAATGCTGCCAATCTTTCTCATGTAATTCTGCTCCTAAACTTGTACTCGTAAATGTATGATCCAGATGCCTCCTTTTCCTCATACCCTTACAGCACATGCTTTTTTAATGATTTGTTGGGTAAATTAATTCAGAGTTAATTGGTTAATTCCAAGAATGGATATTTCTTTAATTTCTATGAGCTAACACCTTTTCTTTAAATGTGCATTAATCATGTGTCAGTAACCTCCTCATGTATTAGATCATGGAATTTTGATGTGTCAATGAATTTTCATCTTGGATTTATACATTATAATTATCAATAGTTTGTTTTTATTGTTCCAGACCCCTCATTATGTAGACAGGGCTTAGGGAGGCAAGCTCTTGGGCCTTTTCCACTAGAGTTTCTATCCTATGATAGCTTAATGGTCACTGTGGTATCTATGGACTGAAGGTTCAGTTTTCTGAAACCGTATTGAGTATTGATGATATGGTATTGGAGAATGGTAGAGAGATGGTATTGGAGAATATCTTCTACCAGCATGGTGACTCTGTAATTAAACATAGCTGGCAATAAATAAGCAGGTTTATTTTCTTCCACCAGTTAAAGAGAGTTCTGCTGAAAAAATAGATTTGACAGAGTGCAGTCTTTTTGGTTTGTTTCAAGTTTTTATTTGAATTCTTGTTATTTTATTAAATTATTCTTTAAAAATGTTTTTATTTAAATTTTTATTTAAATTAACATGTAGTTTAACATCAGTTTCAGGAGTAGAATTTAATGATTCATAACTTACATGGAATACCCAGTGCTCATCACAACAAGAGTACCATCCTTTATACCTGTCACGTATTTAGCTCATCCACCTCCCACTTCCTTCCATCAACCCTCAGTTTGATTAAGAGTCAAACAAACTATGACTAAGAGTAGAACATAAAAATTCTCCTATGGTTTGTTTCCTTCTCTCTCTTTTTTTTCCCTTTCCCTATGTTCATCTGTTTTGTTTCTTAAATTCCACATTTAAGTTAAATCATATGGTATTTGTCTTTCTCTGATGGACTTATTTCACTTAAAATAATACACTCTAGCTCCATTCACATCATTGCAAATGGCAAGATTTCATTATTTTTGAAGGCCCAGTAGTATTCCATGTGTATATATATGAATCACTATTAAACACATTGAAAAATTCATCTCCTCAGTACTCTGAACATAGTACGTTACCTCATATCTAAAACTGTTCATAGAATCTTTGTGTTAGTCTGCTTTGTTGTTAGTATGGACATTTTCTTCCTTGGCATTAAAAAATCTTTTTTATGGTAACTGTTTCATTGAAATATATTTTACATACCATACAGTTCACCAACAGTTCATAGAGTTCATAGAGTGGTGCAACTATCACCAAAATCAGTTTTGTAATATTTTTATCACCACAGAAACAAACACTGTATCTATTAACACTTCACCCTCCATTTGCTCTCAGGAGCCCCCATTCTTAGGCAACTATTAATCTTTGTCTTTACATATTTGCCCATTATGTCCATTGTATATAAATATCATGATAAGTGATGTGACTGAATTCTCTTAGCACAGTGTTTTTGAAGTTCATCCATGTTGAAGCATGTATCAATACTTCATTCTATTTTATTTCTGAATAATATTCCACTGAATAGATATACTACTTTTTTTGTTTATCAGCTGATTTTTATTTGGGTTGCTTTTGCACTTCCTTATTATTGTGCTGCTGCTATAACATTCATTTACAACTTTTTGTGGAGATGTATATTTTCATTTATCCTGAGTATATACCAAGATGTAGAATTTTTAGTCATAAAATAAGTCTATATATTTTTTAAATATTTTATTTATTTGTCAGAGAGAAAGGGATAGAGAGAAAGATAGCAAGCCCAAGCAAAGGGAGCTACAGGCAGAGGGAGAAGCAGACTCCCTGCATAGTAAGAAGCCCGATGCAGGAAGGAATCCCAGGACCCTGGGATCATGACCTGAGGCGAAGGCAGATGCTTAACCATCTGAGCCACTCAGGCGTCCCTAATAACTCCATATTTAACTTTATGAAGAACTATTAGACATTTCCAAAATAATCATAGTGTTCTACATACCACTGTGTTATGTGTGAGGATTCCAGGTTTTCTACCTTTTTCACTAAGCGCTTATTATCTGTTTTGTTTTTATTATAGCCATCAAATGGATGTGAAGTGGTATCTCATTGTGGTTTTGATTTGCATTTTTCTGTTGACTAATGATGTTTATTGGCCATTTTTGTATTTTCTTAGGAAGAACGTGTATTCATAGGCTTTGCCCATTGTTAGGTTGGGTTGTCCTTTTATCGTTAAGTTGTAGATGTTCTTTTTATATACTATGTACAAATCACTTCTATGTACAATTGGAAAATGTTTCCATCAGTTCTGTGAATTGCCTTTCACTCTGCTGATAATATCTTTTGAAGCAAAAAAGTCTTAAATATTCATGAAGTCTAATTTATTGCTATTTTATTAATGGAAATTTTTTTGTCATATGTAAGATTCCATTGTCTAATGCAAGTCACAAAAATGTACTCCCATGTTTTAAGTTTTTTTATAATTTTAGCTTTTATTTTATTTTAAGAATTTTATTTATTTGAGAGAGAATGTATGAGAGAAAGAGATCATGAGCAGGGGAAGGTGCAGAGGGAGAAGCTGGCAACCCCCTGAGCAGTGAGCCTCATGTGGGGTTCAATCCCAGGACCCTGGTATTATGACCTGGGACAAAGATAGACCCTTAACTGACTGATCCACCCCGATGCCCCTAATTTTAGCTTTTAAATTTAACTCTTTCATCCATTTTGAGTTAAATTTTGTGTATGATATGAGATTCATTTTTCTGAGTGTGGATATCCAGTTATCCCAGCACCATTTGTTGTAAAAACTATTCTTTCCCATGATAATTACCTGGTACCTTTGTCCATAAATAATTGACCATAAAAGTAAGGGTTTATTTCTGGATTCTCAGTTCTAATAATTGTCTGTGCTTATGTCAGTATTACACTGTTTTAATTACTATACTTTTAAAAATTAGGGAGTGTGAGTTTTTAAATCTTTTTTTCCCCCCAAAATTGTTTCGGCTATTCAGGTTTCCTTGTTATTCCATTATTATTTTAGGTTCATTTTTTCCATTTTTGTTTAAAAAAAAAGGTCTTTGGAATCTTGACAGGGATTGTATTGAAAGTGTAGGTCAATTTTGGGAGTAATATCATCCTCCTGTTATTAAGTCTTCTGATCTGTGAACACAGGATATTTTTTCGTTTGTTTAGTTCTTTAATTTTTTCACAATTTTATGTATTTCAGGGTGTCTTAAAATTTGGTAGTTCATATTATTCTAGGAATTTTTATTTCATAATTTATTTATTGGTATACTAGTGTTCATAGTATCCCTCATATTTTTTTTTTATTTTTATAAGTCCAGTAGTAAGGAATGAAAGCCTTCCTTTATTCTCGATTTTTGTGACTTGACTTTGTTTCATCTTGGAAGCCAAAGTATCATTCTTCCTTGTTTGCTTGATATTTCTTTTTGCTTCCTTGATATTTTTAATGCTAACTATGTAATAAAGGATTATGTACAGGATAACTTGTAATAAAACAAATTTAGACTCTTTTCTACATCCTGTGATAACCAGGTTATTGTGGAGAGTGATCATTGTCTATAACTGTACATAAGTGAATAACTGAAGTTTCTCTTCTCATCTGTTTTGCTTCATCTCCCTCACATAATTATAATTAAAAAAAGATATATATATATATATATACACACACACACTTTTTGCTTCCTGTACCAGCAGTTTTCTTCTTGCCAACGGCAGTTTTGTTTCTTTCATATTTGAGTTGCTTGTCCCTCATTGAAATTTTTTTGTGTTTAAAAGTAGTATTTTTCATCAAAGGCCAGAGAGGGAAACTGGTCAAGTTAAGAGAACAATTTCAGAATGGGTTGCTTCTCTGACCATGTCTCATTACTCTTTCTGCAGCTGTTGTTGTTTCAGCCACACTGGCTTCCTTACAGTTCCATGACCTCAAGCACACTCTCCCTTCATGGTCTTTTTGCAAGACTCCTTCTTCTGCCTAGACTATCCTTCCATAGGTATCCATGTGGCTTTCTTCCTCATCTATTTGAAATTTTTGTTCAAAAGTCATAAGAAAAACTCTGTTATCCTCTTTAAAATTGCAATGGACCCTCCCATCACCAACGACACATTATATCATGCCCATAGTTTACTTTTCTTTGTAGTATTTTGTCACTTTCTAGCATATTATATATATTTTTTCTTTTTTCTTTTTTCTTTTTAGTCTATCTCACTCTTCTAGAATATAAGCTGTATGAGATAAGGGATGTTTTAATATGTTTCCTCTGTAGTGAGAATAGTGCCAAAAACATTTTAATCACTGAATAATTTTAATGGAAGTTGAGTAAATAGATAATCTAGATATTTAACCTATTCAGAAGCTACAGAGTTATTTTAGAATAATATAACATCTTGAGCTTAAACAAAGTCTCAAGAAGATCTTAATTCTTTAAGAGCTATGAAGATGTATTGCTAAGTTAAAAATAAAACAACCCTTTGGCATGGCAGTTTGACCTAGAAACCTGCATTGTCCTGGAAACCTGATAAGGAAAATATGCCAAGTATACTAGAGGCAGCATTGAATATATTACAAATAATCAATAATGAGTAAATTTTTTCTTGACTGAGAGAACTTTAAATGATTTTGGCGTGGTGGTAGCTTTGGGCCTTTCTGAGTACTTTGAGTTTCAAAACTTGAATCTGTCATGGAGTTGTTACAGAAGATACTGACTCTTCTATGACATGAGACTTTTAAGCCAGGGAAACTCCCATACTATACAGGATGGACGTTGGCTTTCTTCTAGAGAGTCAAAGGGAATGCTTCATGGATGACTGTATGGAATATAGACTATGAACTTTTGAAGAGGCTTTCACTGGAGAAGAATGCTAAATGCTGCTCTGCTTGTCTGCTGTGCTCCTCTCTTATATTCCTCTGAATGAATGTGAGACCAAGTATCAGCTCTGGTGCTCTTGTGCATTTGAATATTCAAAGAGCCTAACATGCAGGCTGGGTTTGGTTGCAGACACAGAAGCAGGATATAAGAGAATTTAAGCTGCTTGGTATTTGTGTGCGAGGAAGTGTATCTCAGATACAGTTGCACGGTATGTTTCTAATTAGCCAAATGTAGGTCACCTGCATTGATTTACTGTGAACTGAGTTACCTTGAGAAAATCCCTTAACCATTGAGCCACAGCCTCCTCGACTATAAAAATGAGAAAATTATAATTGATAATCTCTATGGCTTATGCCTAATTGAGCATTCTGTGACTTCTGTAATGTTGTTCACACTGTAGTTTGATATTTTCCTACATACCTGTAGACATGAGGTGTTCTAGATGATTTCCTCTATGGAGAAAAATAGCATAAAGAACACTGTAAGGCCTTCAGACTAGGTAACAGACTGGTCTTTGATCATTGTAACTGTAACTATATATTAGAAATGCCTTTTTTGTATGTTCCTGAATATAATGTAATAATATAATAACTGTGTACGTGTGCATGCATCTGCACGGGCATCATATTATGGCAGTGCTTTTGATTGAAGGACGGGAGAACTTAACTAAATACCACTGGTTTGGACTTTGGCTATGTTGTTAGTTTTATGTATTAAATGGGGTGACACACAATTTCTTTGAACTTCAGTTTTCTCTTATCACAGTAAAAAGTTTGCATCACATGAATTCTTTTTCCTTTCAGTTGCACAAACAAGTGATGATTGATGACATCATATTCTTCACATCAGTGCAAGCTGCTTTGACTATTTAGGCCGTAAAAATACACACATTAGTGGTTTTAATACAAATTTGCAGAGACTTTGCCAAATCAAAATTTTTAAACATTTCTTCTCCAAACATCTGCCTCTGGCAAACAGTCTTTAATAGTTTTTTTTCCCCTTATTGGCTATAGCATTGTTAGTCTTTGTCCCATTGTATGACCTTGTCATTATGTTACATTCTGTGTAAGGCTGATGATAAATTTTGTCAATAAGAAATATATTGAGAATTTCCAGTTTCTATTTTTTGTTTTATTTATTTTAATTATTTTATAGAACCAACTCTTTTTTGTTGTTGTTTATTTATTTGACAGAGAGAGAGATCACAAGTAGGCAGAGAGGCAGGCAGAGAGAGAGAGAGGGAAGCAGGCTCCCCGCTGAGCAGAGAGCCCCATGTGGATCTCGATCCCAGGACCCTGAGATCATGACCTGAGCCAAAGGCAGAGGTTCAACCCACTGAGCCACCCAAGTGCTCCTGTATTTTTTTTATTGTTATCATGCCTTTGAAATCTATATATGTATACATCAACATAAAAATTGACTCTCTGAGAACAGTAAATAATATTTGGCCCTTTGTGTTGCTCCTTATATTAGATAATTGCTCTGAGTTCCTTTCTCATCCCTAAGAGCACTGAGACCTGTACTCCATGCTGAACATCCCAAAATGATATCTGTTGTGATGTATAGCTATGTCATATCTAGACATAAGGTAAAATCCATTATTTTGCTAGTTTCTTAGGCTTTGAAACTGACTGGGTTTTACTTGCCTGCCCACTTGAATAAGGGAACTCTCATAAGGAGGAAAATGAAAAGGACTGATCTAAGAGTACAGTGGGGTTATGTGACTGCCACTTTGGGTAGTATTGGTAGTTACTCTCCCCAAAACATTAAAAATTAGTGACAGAGTCAGGAAGAGAGAAAACATTTGTTCCATTCTTAAAATCTTTTCTAGTGCCTTTATGCTATCCTGCACTCTAGAATAAAGTCACAGAAGTTTCTCAGGCTAAAGAGGATACAATGTATTCCATAGCTTAGGATGCACTTTCCCCCTTAAATTTTAACATCTATGAAATCTGGAAATATTTTGTTTTACAGTAAATTAGCAGTGCCTTTCTTGTTTCTTTGAACATGAAATAACATTGAATATTGCCATCAGACAAATGTGCTATGTCACAAGTGTAAACTTAGAAGGCAGTGATAAACCTCAAATTCCATGCTATATCATAGGCTTATCAAATAACAATATGGTATTCAAAATTCCACTGAATTCCACTGATGAATCAACCCATAATAACAGAGGTTTGACTCTACATATATGTACATATTTACTTTTGTCTTCCTCTTTAAAGTAGGTACAGCTGCACAGCATGTATTCAGTAGGCATGGTGAAGAGTCACTTTAAAACAATCTTTTCATATTTAATATCTGAATACAGAAATAATAGAAAAAGATAAATATGCTCACCAAATGCAAAGAAAATTTCATTTATATAAATACCTCTTATTACCTTTTTCTCAGCTCTGCAGAAAATATGAAACCAGTTGGAATGTTCATTTTATGTGGCTTTCAAGGTACTATTCTCATAAGAGTAAAATGAGAAACAGTAAATTATTGTGAAGTTTAGTAATAAGAGCAAAGAAGGCATATATTTATGAGACTAAAAATATTGAGTAGCATTTGGCCAAAGGATCTTGAAGCTCATTTGAACTGATTTATTTTAACCCGTGCAATAAAAATGATTTATTAGTAAAAGCCTATTTCTAAGGTCTTTATTTCCCCTGTTTTTACTGTCCTTTTAAGAAGTCTTCTTTTCCTTATGAACAGTTAGGAATATGGTCTTCTTACCTCATAAAACTGTCGGCACCCTGCAATATCAGAGATGGTTTTCTTTTTAGAAGTTTTAGAAGATGTCATTATGTGTCATTCTAGACAAATAAGATATGGTTGGCTTAAATGTTTCAGAAGTCTCTAAGGAAAGAAATAACCTGTTGATTATATTATGCCCTGCTTGGGGAAATGGAAAATCACAGCCAAGATAATGCTGTCTCTGCCAGTCACATTTGATTTTGTGGTGTGCTCGCCTTTGGCCCTTCCTCTGCTATTTGGAGGAGCAGATAAATATCAGGACCATGTCAGGTAAACTCTATCCATTGCTTTTTGGATATATTTGCAGATGATGAAAACATCAGACTCAGCCGATCAATATACCTGAGATTTTTTATAAATGCCTTCATTCATGAGTGGATAATTGATTTCAACATGAGCAAGAACTGATTTTCCCCTACTTAGAAAAAGAGAAACCACTATAATTTTTACTTTTGGTTCTTTTAATTTTTCTTTTCCTTTATATTATTATTTGACACTTATTTATGGAACTGACCCAAGCAGATTAAATACCTGTGTTAATAGTTTTAATAGCTTTAAAAAGAAAAAAAGGATTAGGAGTGCCATTCTGATGTAAAATAAAGCATCAGTGAACTTCTAATGAGTAGTCTCAGGTGTATGTCAGTCTTAGGAGTCAACAGGGTATTTTTTTTCCCTTTTATTCAACAAGTATGCATATTGGTACTAGGCACTTCATAAAGTCCTGGGGAATTCTCAGCATTTGCAATGGGTGGTATTTTGTCCATGACTTTTCTCCCTTGTTAGAAACACCTTACCAGATGACTACTTAGATTTGGATGAAACTGGTAGATTTTTAAAAAATTATGAGAAGAGACAATTGGAATCTTATTCTTTTTTTTTTTTTTAATTTCTTTTCAGTGTAACAGTATTCATTGTTTTTGCACCACACCCAGTGCTCCATGCAATCCATGCCCTCCTTAATATCCACCACCTGGCTCACCCAACCTCCCACCCCCACCCCTTCAAAACCCTCACATTGATTTTCAGAGTCCATAGTCTCTCATGGTTCACCTCCCCTTCCAATTTCCCTCAACTCCCTTCTCCTCTCCATCTCCCTATAAGATACAGATGTAGTGAAAAGAAGGGCCATCTGTACCCCAATGTTTATAGCAGCAATGGCCATCCATGGTCGCCAAACTGTGGAAAGAACCAAGAGGCCCTTCAACAGACGAATGGATAAGGAAGATGTGGTCCATATACACGATGGAGTATTATGCCTCCATCAGAAAGGATGAATACCCAACTTTTGTAGCAACATGGATGGGACTGGAAGAGATTATGCTGAGTGAAATAAGTCAAGCAGAGAGAGTCAATTATTATATGGTTTCAATTGGAATCTTCTGATACGACTCTGGTACCACTTTTTTGGCAGTTGAGTCTCCTCTAGCTCCATTTGAATTAGCTTCCATTTAATTATCTGTAGAAGAGACCCATGCTCTGTAGTGATCAAACATATCTGTACCCTAGAATCACCAATTAAGAAGGGACAGAAATGACTGAAACACTTAGGGAAGATGTATTAATTTTTTTAAGATGCAAGGTTATTAACATTTTCTGTACATGTAACTTCATTTAATTTGGCTCCATTCAGCCCACAGATACATATTATATGCTTTCCCCCATCCTTGAGATGCTTACATATTCCTTAGGAAAATCCATGCTTTATAAAGCTTTAGAGTAGAGAGTATCTAGTCCATAAAATGGCATGTAACACGTCTTCAACAAATCTAATTAAGTAAAAATACTACTGATTTCTCTTCCTGGTTGTCTGAGAGATTAAATCCTTGCGTCTGCAAAATTTGAAGTACTATCATGTAGAGGAGAAAAAAAAAATGTTATAAAAACTTAGAGTATAATAGAAACAGAGGGTGGGGAAAAGGATATGATGCCAGATGAGGTTTTCTTATGCTGAGAGGAAATATGGTATGCTCAAAGTCTTAATGAATTGCCAGGGGAAATATTGGCCTGTTCTTCACTAGCAGTGTTCAGTATGTCCAGACAGGTTTTTCAGAGGAACATTATAGAGAGAATTTACCATCTAATTGAAGGCTGGTCTACTTCATCTTCTGTCTTCTTTACCCTTGATGCTTGATTATAATAAAGAAAAGAAATAGAACATGATGTATTACAGAATTTTTATACATGTGAATATATACTGTAAACCTAAACACATGTATAGAGAATATGCATCACAGTATATTCCCAGGAATTTTGTTCTGAATTAAAACTTCAACAGTTTTAAACCAAGAAGATCTTGAAAATGCACAAATAAGGTGTCACTGAAGCCTATTTTTAGTTTCCCAGAAGCAGCCCTCAGTCGTTTGCTATCTTCTGATTTACTTCATGTAAAATTCCAACATGCCCAGTTATCTGTTTTTTATGCTGAATAAACTGAAAAAAAATTGACCAAAGTAAAGGATAGTGGGAGCTGAGCCATATAATAGCAATATGAAACTTTAGATAGTAAAAAAATAATTGTTCATTATTACAGAGAATCAAAGTTTTATAGTGACTTAGAGGCATCAATTGAGAAAGGAAATGTCTTCAGTGTAGGGGAAGAATTAGGAATAATGCGGTCGAAGCTGAAAGAAGTATGGGTTTCTGTTGAATGTAAGAAAGACACTTTTAACATTGATGTTTTCTGAAAATGAATATTTTCTCTCACATATTTTCCTTTACCAGATATTTTTATGCACATAATGAAGAACTATGTAATAAAAACATGTAACAAAGGATCTCTTGAAACTATAGTAAAGGTGATCTGTAAATTCCTGTGATGTTCAGTGTTATTAACAAAACGTTAGTTGAACAACGTACACTGGTTAAGAAAGCACAGAAATAAGTAAAACACAAGAAAACTCTTAAAGTTTATTTTCCCTTTAAATATGCAAACTTCTTAAATTGACTTCTCTAGGTCACTACATTGTGTGGTGACTTCACATGCATAAGATTTGACTGTGTATTATGACATTGAGTTAGAATTTGAAATTGGAAGAACTACCTTTTGTTTTATTAGACAGTAGAAACTGTTTCTCTGTATTGCTCAGGTACAGTGCATGACATAATTGACAAAGAAAGAAATAATAATTAGAATAGTTTTTTTTTAAATCATTACAGAAAATAGAATCTGTGTTGAAGGAAGTTTCAAATGATTGGAACTGAGACTTTGGTAGGGGCCTGGGGAAAAAATAAAATTAAGGTGGGGTCAGCTAAAGAAATAGTATGAGTGTCACTTTGATGATTTTGAATTCAGTATTGAACAATTCAGGAGAGTAAAGTGGAAAAAAGTGAGATTAATCTATAACATACAGGAACTATTAAAAGGATAAAGATAATCATGGAAGTAATTTTCAGGGCTAAGAAGCCAGTGATACTGCCCTAACCCTTGCAGTTAGACTATCATGGGGGAAGAACTAGCATAATTTAATGATTTAGTACACTGAGAGAAGGAGTAATGTTGGAAACTTGGGGATGGAGGATACCCTTTCTCTTAGTAAAATTTTCCCAACCTCTAAATAGGATGTCATGTTGTCTTAAAAATTTTCATTAATATATTAATGATTGATCTAGAGTTGCCAAGCATAATAGGAAATGCAGAAATTATTGGTATTAGGTTCTAATGGAAAACAACCATGAATCCACTGGATATAATTAATGTACCAGATGAGAAAGGACCTATTCTAAGAGAGTAGTGAAATACATTCAGTACCTTAGTTTGAATTCCACAAACTGCTGAAAATGATAGTTCTTCCCAGTTCCCTTTAGCCTCGTTGACCTTTACTTTTATTTATTTATTTCCTACATTTGATTATCCGTTCACTTGAAAATAAATTTGTAAATCAGAGCAGTTGGGATAAGTTTTGTAGATTGTTGCTTTTGGGCAAGTCAACTTGTTTGTGAACTCACTTCCTCCTTAGTTATTATGAAGGTAAAATTAACTTGTGGACATGTTTTATTATATAAGTTGTTTTATGGTAGTTTTTATTTTTAATGGCATCAGAAGTTCAAAATTTTATTAATGATCATAAATAAATCAGTTATTTTTAATTTTTTATTGTAAAAGGTCATAATATTTTTAAATAATTGTGGGCAAGGCAAAAAAAATCACCTATTCCTCAGAGAAGATAAGATTTGCAAAGTTCTCTGTAATGATCTGACACTTTCTTAAACCTGGTTGGAGTTTAAATGACTTTAGAGTGTACTTTGTTTTCTAGCTCATAGTGTATTATATGTTCAGATTACAAGTAATTAATTTAAAGTAGTTTTTATTATGATGTCAGTAATAAGGTAGAAGTTTCTGGAACTTCTTGGCTTTTGTTTTGTTTCCAGTTGTGTAAAAAACAATTATATCCAAAAGAGTAAACTTATCTGACACACAAAAAGTGTCTACATCAAATATTTACTCTACTTGGAATTTTATTTGAAGAATAAAGGCAAAATAAAAACAGACTACATGGGATTTTTATTTAAAAACTTCAAATGGAAAAAAGTCTTTTAATGTGGGAATTGAAAGATTTGTTTTTTAAGGTAAGATGGGAGCAGATCGTTTTTTGCCTGACTATAGTTTTCAATTTGTTCAGTTAATAAATGCACAACATGTTATTTTCATCATTATTATCCAGTCATATTCCAGGACTGCGACTGGCATCTTCACCCTGTCTCTATGTGACATTGATATATGTATGTTTTTGTAGCTCTCCCTTGATTATCACTAGTTTTTGATGGAATTCAGTTTAGTTAGTTGTTCATGTATGTTGTATTCCCACCCAAGTTCTAGGTTACTAGAAGTATTGGATACTAATTACAGAATATTGCAATATATATATGTATACCTGTATACGCACACATATGTGCTAGCTTCAGATGTTTACTGCAATTGGAATGCATACAGAGTTTTCAGGCATTTAAATGCATATATTTGCTCAGTAAGTAGAAAAATAGAATATTAATACATTTAAATGAAGAGTATTTATGCATAACTGATGCAGTATGATAAAAACATAAATGGCATACCAATTAAGATTTGAAAATATAGGATTATGTGGTTATTCTAATCCATAAATATTTTACATGAGTGCAAAATAGTAGATCAGGGTTAAGGTTAAATTATTAATCTACACCTGTTGTAAAAAAAATTTAGTCATATTTCTACAGACTGATTAGATGAAATGTGTTTACAACATAGTCAGTTGATGCTATTTTCTCTCTATTTGTATATTCAGTAATTTACTTATTTATTAAGCAAAATTCTTTTGCGTATTAAGGTGTTTATGGGAGGGTAGGAACGTATACTGATTTAGATTATGGTCTCTGAATTGATGATGCCTCCTTTGACATCTTGACCACACTCCTTAATAAGTATGTAATTAGGGGAAAATAACTTCCAAAAATGTTTAACTTTCCTCTCCTGCTGCTGTGGGAATCAAAGTATAAGAAAATATTGTGAGATGACCTATATAAACTACTTTGGAGAGTGCTTGGTAACTTGTGATCATTTAGGTTAACCATAATGTCTAAGGAAGATAAACTTAACTCTCAGAGTATTGTAATTCTAGAATACTAGGCATATAATAGATTTTCCCATTTTATCCAGACAGTAGTTATTGGGTCCCCATTATGTTCAAAGCACTGTGCTAGTTTAGGGACATAAACATGAATAAGAGAGAGTTTCCACTCTGAATTTCTTACAATTTAGTATACTTCTTAAAGGCACTGTCCATATACATTGATGATCTGCAGCACTTGATGTAGTAAAGAACATGGGCATGATAACACTTAATAAAAAGCACAGGGCTATTTGCTTATATTATTCATATTGTCTTTTTCCTCATGAAGACTTCATTGAGTATGTATCAATGCCAATTATCTTAACCATTTAATAATTTTGAACACTGAAGAACAGTAAGGGAAAAATCATGAATGCAAATAAGTACTCACAGCCTTTCGCAAAGTTATGTGTGGAACTGCATGCCAGATAAGCATGAATCAGAACCAAGGTGATCAATTTGTTCTATTTTTCTTTTTGTTAGGCATTGTTGGATACCTTTGCTTAGATGAATTTACCTTGTGGCCCGTTTATATGTCTCAAACTCAAAAGAAGTTTGTGTGATGACAGGAACAGAGTGCTATAACAATGCTAAGATGCGTGTTTGTATGTGTACACAAGAGAGCATTTGGGGAGGTTGCTGTTGAGCTGGGTGTTTATTTTCATCACTCTCAAGTTTTATTTTACATTAGAGTTGACTTACTGCATACCAAAGTGTATACTAATTTCTCCACGTATTCAAGGTATCCTGTATGACTAAAACTATAGTAGGCACTGTGAGAGGTATGAAGAAGAGGTTATTAACATGGTCCATTTACTTAGAAATCTCTCCAAAAATTTACTTTCAGCAGCAATATAGAGCAGCTATATAAGTGGTTATAATTACTTCTTATAAGAAATAATAAAACCATGTAGAAGGTGGAAAAAATGCATTTGTTGTTGTTACTCAGAGACCACTTCCTGAGGAATGTCATATTTCTGCTGGAAATTGAAGGATACCATGGTCTTTGGAAAAGGGAAATAGGGTAGAAGTACATCCTAACAGAACATGGCTGCAACATTAACCTAGCTATGAGTGTTTCCTCTACCACCATGTTTCTTAAGAGACCTGTCAAACATGAAATAATTAATAAACGGTGTTAATGGGCTTGTAGTTAACTGCCGAAGACTGATTTATAGAAGTATAGAATTTTGGCTTTTGACCAACTAGTAGTCAACTATTATGGCCTACAGATACCCTTAGAATTTATAATGGCTACTTTGAGTTAAGTGAGAATGAGAAATTCTGTTGTGAGTCAGCATGTCATTTTTTTAAAAAGAGGTTTAAAAAGCATTTAGTGGATTTACTTCCTCCATTTAATTCTTTTAAAATTAATAAAGACCATAATTACAAGTACATGAGCTTCTTTCTGCTTACTTACCCCCCTTATATCCTAGAATAGATTCATTCTTTCCCTGACTCTCTCCCTCAGATCCATTCTGCCTCTGGCCTCTGAGAAAAATTCACTGTTCCTAGCCTGATCTGGACCCAGAGTCACCTTCCCCATTCCTCAGGAAACAAAGAGAATTGGACACCATGTAGATAGAAGGCAGCTGTTTGTAATCAAGATGGAGAATTAAACTCGCATTCACTTGCTTTGTGGCATTGGTCATGGTACTGAAGTCTAATTTCCTCATTTAAAAAAGAGTGAAATACTAGACTACCTCAAGTGAACTACCTTATCAGAATTTGAGAAAGTGCATTTAAAATGGCTACAACATTAAGCGTTCTTAAGCAATCATATAGTGAACATTCATTGCATATCTAAAGGGAAGTTGCTGCTGTTATTATTACCCATGTGTATTTGAATGAAATAGCTAGTCTTAAATAGGCTTTGGTGAATAAAACTTTATTGAATACCAGAGTTCTTTATGTTAGGAATGAACACAGCACTGTGACATAATGGTTTCCAAAATGGCTTTCTTAAGGAAAAAAAATCCTTCATTTGGACTATATTGTATGTACCCATCCTGCAGGAAACTCCTTCAGAGATAACTGCTGAAAAAAATAATTGGTAAAAGTAGATTTATTTGCTTAACATGGATAAGCCTTGTGTGTTTCCATTTGTGATATTTATGTCAAGGTACTTAGACTGTCGGCAAAGTATTAGTGGACTAATAGTAGTGCCTAGTAGGATACTAGGGCCTGGCAAATTAGGGCCCGAGGTCCAGTCTTGCCTTCTGTTTTTTTTTTTTTTTTAAAGATTTTATTTATTTATTTGACAGAGAGAGAGAACACAAGTAGGCAGAGAGGCAGACAGAAAGGGGGTAGAGGGAAGCAGGCTCCCTGCTGAGCAGAGAGCCCGATGCGGGGCTCAATCCCAGGAATCATGACCTGAGCCGAAGGCAGAGGCTTAACCCACTGAGCCACCCAGGCGCCCCACCCTCTGTCTGTTTTTATAAATAAGGTTTTATTGGAACACAGCCATGCTTTTTGGTTGATAAATTTTGGTTGCTTTCAGGCTATAATAGAGTTGACAAACCGTATAACCTGCAAAGCTGAAAATGCTTACCCTTGGGCTCTTTGCAGAAAAAGTTTGCCAATTAGTAACAGAATTTTACAATTATTGTGTTAGGGAAAAATCAATGTTTTCAAAGTTTGCATCATATAGAATATCAACATTTCATGGCTACTGTTGATACTTGTGAATATTAATTATTAGCATTTCAATGAGTAAAAAATTATTCAACTTTAAACCACTTCAGTATTTAAGGGGAAGAATTGGTATCCATGTAGTTTCATTGGAATGAATATTGCATTTGATTTCAGAAGTCAAGATTCGGGGTACCTGAGTGGTTCAGTGGGTTAAAGCCTCTGCCTTCGGCTCAGGTCATGATCCCGGGATCCTGGGATCAAGCCCCGCATCGGGCTTTCTGCTCCATGGGGAGCCTGCTTCCCCCTCTCTCTCTCTGCCTGCCTCTCTGCCTACTTCTGATCTCTGTCAAATTAATAAATAAAATCTTTAAAAAAAAAGAAGTCAAGATTCTACTTTGATCACTTATACCACAGTCTCAGTTAAGTTGTCTTGGTATACCTTCTAGGGCAACTGAAAAACTATCTAAGTGTGATTGGTAAGGATAGTATGATAGTTGAGCATTTGAGTTTTGGCAGGCTAGATGATAAAGGAGATAGACAGTGAAATAATTTTTTTTTCTCATGAGAGAATAGGAAGTATACCAACTGCTATAGCCAAGTAAAGCAAATTGTGCTGCTGGCTTTTTATGACATGTACTGTGTGAGCTGTTGTGATGCAGTAACAGTGTTAAGAGGTACAAAATTGGTGTCAGGGAGATGTGAGACTGAATCCCTGTTAAACTACTTAAATACTTCCAGTTGTGGACAACTTATTTATCCTCTCTTAATTTCAGTTATATCCAGAATGTGAGATAAGTATGAAAGATTGTGTACATCCTCACACATGTTAATTGTCATTTTCATATTAAAGTGGTATTTAAATACCCCCTCAGAAACTTGAGAATTAATGTACCATGTACATTTTTTAATATAATTTTTTTCAGTGTTCCAAGATTCATTGTTTATGCACCACACCCAGTGTTCCATGTACATTTTTTAGTGTGTTTATGTATCTTTCCTGAAGCTCTTTCTTAGAAACAAAATTTTAAAACTATGTTTGTCTTCCGTATAATATCATCATCAGTAAACTTACTCGAATTTTACTTGATGATTAACAAATATCATTAGTATTTGCTTGTACACTTTAAACTTGAAAGATTCAGAGAAGAAAAGAAACCTAAGTATGTAAGTATATTTAATTTAGGAAATACTACAGCAGTGGCAAATAGATTTATTACACAAAGATAATAACATTTAATTAAAATTATTGAATGGAAGTAATTACCAATAGAATATTAGGACATACTTGTTTTGATATTTATGGGAAGTAAACAGAAAGTTTTCGTCTGTGTTGTTTATATAATAAAAATAGAAATAAAAAGTCATCTCTAAGCCAGTGTATATTTATTCTGAAATATAATCTCTGTTATTTCGTTTTCTTTTATTAAAGTAAGTAAAATCTGCACATTTTTTGATGGTGTAAGATCTAGAAGGAAAGGAAGCTAGACTGTGTCCTAATTCAGACTGCCTAAATGTACTTTAATGATCTTCTAAAACCAAAGACTAGAAAGATAGAAAATGAAATAATAATAGCTAATGTTTATTAAGTTTGTTCTTTGAGCCAGCATTATTTTAAGTATTTTCATGCATTATCTGATTGAATCTTCAAAACAACTCCATGAGTTAAGTACTATTATTATTTCCATTTTAAAGATGAATAAGCTGAGGCACAGATTAAATAACTTCATCAGTGTCACGAGGTGTCAGGGCCAGGAGTCCAATTCAAGAACAACTATAATTAATGGCTATGATACAGCTACAAAAAACAGACTATAGCGAGTTCCCCCAACAAGTTTTTATTTCCTTTCATTTACATTAAGATTTCCTATAACAACTAAAAACATTCATTTTAAATTTTAGCATATTAAAGGATTATTTTAAGTTAAGATACATTTCTAAAAATTTATATTTTTATTTATACCTGGCATTTAATAAGTTGGTGAATATTTGGGGTTTTGATAGCTCTTCAAAAGGAAAGGATGAAGGAAATCTGAAATTTAGAATACTTAGTGGGCAGTTTAAACTTAAGTTGAGGAATTGAAGGGTTATATGTGCACATGAAGAGATGTTTAACTATAACATGCATAAGGACAATGTGAAATCCTCTTGAAACACTGAGAAATGATTTTCCTTGAGACACTCAAACAGCCTTCTGACATCAACAACTAAGAAAATAATTGGAAATATATAATACAAATGTTCTCATCTCATCCAGAAATTTTAGATTGTTATTTTAAATATTTTTCTAGTTGGAAAAAACACAGGTTGCATATTAGAGAATACAATCTGCTTAATGTCACTAAAAACAGGAAAACTAATATTGACACATTTGACTTAAAACCATTTTTTACCATGATCATCTTTGAATAAAAAAGAAAATTCTATTCATGGACACATGCAGGGTTCACATCCTTAGGCTAAAATACATTTGGCATTATTTCTGAAAAGATAAAGGCAAATATTTGATATAATGACATTTCTTTCTTTTTTTGTTTTTGGCTTTCACTTGAGTATTAACAGTAGTATGTGCCTAGATGTGTTTGTAGCAGGATAGAAGAGGGGTCATAACAAAATTGGATATGCTTTAGTAAGAATTATAAATCATTTTATATAATAATTCTGAGCCATTACTGTGGTTTAATTCCTTAAAAATTTGGTCCATTTAAGAGGTTTTCATCTTCCTTCTAAAAAATTGAAGTACTGTTTTAATATTACAAAAAAAAAAGCCTATAGGGTGGGCAGATTGAATTGCTCAGTAAAGCATATTTGTATTCATTATGGACTCTTCAATACAGAATGTAGCAGCCAGTTATGTGAAATTTATGATGTTTACATATTATGAATAATACTCAGAAAATCAAAATTTATTCAATTAAACTTTTATCTGCAAAATTTCAGCTATATTCAGAAAATCTTAAAATAATTTATATAACAACCATTTTGGCCAATTGTTACACAATCATGTTTTAAGTAGATTTCCTTAGGAGAAGAAATGGGATTTAAGCTTATTAATCTTTATGGCGTGCAGGTATATGAACATTGGGGTGACCAAACCATTATGTTTTATTCCATTTGGAATGGGATTACTTATTTAGAGAAGTAGATATTTCTGAACTTACAAATACCAAGGAAAATGTGCATTCACTTATGATTTTTACTGCTTGCTTGACTCTATACTTTTGCCTTGTTCTTGAAAGGATTTCAGGTTTCTTACAAAAATACATATAAAACGAAATAACAGTAAGTAAATGAGGGAACTGGGACAGGTGTTGGAAAAAAAGGTGATGCTGGAAGTGAAGCTGTCCCTGAACTTTTTTGTATTCATTATAAACATACTATTGCGAACTCACCTTCATGAATTAGTCCTGTGCACACTACTGGAGCTCAAATCTTCAGTTCTAGAAAAATTTACTTTTAATGCCAGACCATTTAAAAGCAGTTATTTTGAAAGTGCATCATCAGAAAATACATGCACTTCAAATTCATCCAAGGCAGCTGCCTATCACCTGACAGTTTCCATACATCTGTGCCTTAAAGAAACCAGTATTTAAAGTAATTGACATTAAATGATCTCAGTATCTGAAAGTATTTCATGAATCATAAAGAAGAGATTGAATTAAGTCAAGTTAAGTTTTGGTATTATATTTAATACTTGGAAAACTTTGGTCACTTCTCTGTAGTGCATTTTTGTATAGAATATTTTATTAACTCAGATATTTTGATTATCTACAGATGTGCCAGTCCTCAGTCATTGATAGCTGTCAATTGCTCATAACCAGAGGAATGAAGTGTAAAATTTGTAAAGGTGTAAAAGTTGAATTTCAGTGTTTTTATTTTAAAACCCTTGAAAATGCAAACACCTAGAAATTTAAAACAGTTTTTTATAGTTCCTTCTATGAGATTTATGAGCACTGACATGGAGTCAGAAAACTAGGGGTTTGAATTCCAGATCTGTTTTATTTTTCATTGCAATTTCAAGTGTCATTTTACCTCTTCAGAATAAAAGAGAGGGACAGAGACTGGTATAATGTACAAATTTCTTCCACTTCTGAAATTTTGTGATTCTTTGGGAGAATAAATAGCTTCCTCTTTTTTTTCTCAACTATTATGTCTTTTTCAAAAAGTAGGTCTTCTAAATTATGAGCTTTTTCTATGAATGCCTAAATTACAAATTTTTATTTCAGAAAGATCTCCACTGCTACCTGAAATGTCAATTTCTGAGTACTAATTACAGTGATTTGCAAAAATACTCTGAATTTGAATCAGTAATCTGCTTTTATGCATTCTTACTCACCTTTCAGAAAAATTATTTCAGTTGTCCAGTAGTCCAGAAGAAAGAGTGTACTGTGTCTGCAATAGTATATCAGCTGTTCACCAGTAGGTTAATATGTCATGCTCATATTATTTAAACATGTATAATCTCATTGTCACCTTTTCCCACAATATTAATAGAAAACATCCTCAAAGAGAATGGAATAGATTATGAAAAAAGTGAAGCCTAAGAAGCCTAAAAATACCCATGCAAAACAAGTTGAAAGTGATAAAACATATTGAAAGAAATGTCATAAAGACATAAACATGACCATTCACATGTCCTCATTTACCTTACATTTATGGCATGTTCTTGGTTTATTTACATTAGAGGATATGTTCATTGCAGTGAAACTACATTCTTTTATTGTATGTCTTTCACAAATACTAATGAATGCATTCACATTTTACATGATTATCTTATTCCTGATGTTAAGTTTATAATTTGTTTTTAAATGTTTTATATTTATTTTTTTAATTTTTAAAATATTTTTATTATGTTTGATTTAAATGCAGAAATTCTTGGTAGAGTATTAAGTAGTGTTTTTATGATATTCGGAAAAGGCATTGGGAATTTTGGATGATTTGGGTAAGCATTGTTCTTTTTATTATTTAAAATAATGAAGTGTAGACTCCTGCTAATGCAAAATTTCTATCCAACCCATGATATGTATTATATTGAGATAATGAAAGTTATCTGTGATTGTAGTGATTGTCCCTTTTTTTTGTTAGAAAAAAATTGAGGTTAAATATTTTCAGCTGGTAAAAATTAACCTATATTTTCCTCTTTGATTTTTTAAAAATTTCATTTTATTTTTTCAGTGTTCCAAGATTCATTGTTTATGCACCACACCCATTGCTCCATACAATACGTGCCCTCCTTAATACCTACCACCAGGCTCACCCATCCCCCAACTCCCCCAAACCCCTCAGTTTGTTTCTTAGAGTCCACAGTCTTTCATGATTCATCTCCCCCTCCAATTTCCCCCAATTCAGTTTTCCTTTCCTTCTCCTAATGTCCTCCTTGTTATTCCTTATGCTCCACAAGTAAGTGAAACCATATGATAATTGACTCTCTCTGCTTGACTTATTTCACTCAGCATAATCTCCTCCAGTCCCATCCATGTTGATACAAAAGCTGGGTATTCATCCTTTCTGATGGAGGCATAATTCTCCATTGTATATATGAACCATGTCTTCTTTATCAATTCATCTGTTGAAGGGCATCTTGGCTCTTTCCACAGTTTGGAGACTGTGGCCATTACTGCTTTGAACATTGGGGTACAGATGGCCCTTCTTTTCACTACATCAGTGTCTTTGGGGTAAATAGCCCCAATTGCATGGTCATAAGGTAGCTCTATTTTTAATTTCTTAAGGAATCTCCACACTGGTTTCCAAAGTGGCTGCACCAACTTGCATTCCCACCAACAGTGTAAGAGGGTTCTCCTTTCTCCGCATCCTCTCCAACATTTGTTGTTTCCTATCTTGTTGATATTGGCCATTCTAACTGGTATAAGGTGGTATCTCAATGTGGTTTTGATTTGAATCTCCCTGATGGCTAATGATGAACATTTTTCATGTGTCTGTTAGCCATTTGTATGTCATCTTTGGTGAAGTGTCTGTTCATGTCTTCTGCCCATTTTTTGACATGGCTTTCTGTTTTTTGGGTGTTGAGTTTGAGGAGCTCTTTATAAATCTTTGATATCAGCCCTTTGTCTGTAGTGTCCTTTACGAATATCTTCTCCCATTCTGTGGGTAGCCTCTTTGCTTTGTTGACTGTTTCCTTTGCTGTGCAGAAGACTTTTATCTTGATGAAGTAGCAAAAGTCCATTTTCATTTTTCCTCTTTGATGTTTATACAGAAACATGACAATCACAATATTGCACCTATAAAGGAATGTAACATTATTGAAAGGGAAAAGTAAGGACAAATAACTAAATGAAAATCATTCATTGTCTTACTACTCAGAGATTTTTTAAAATTTGACATTTTTGGTAAGTCTTTATAAACGTTTTTCTATCCTATGTTTTACTTTTTCTCTTTCTAAAAAATGAAATTTGCATTATTTAATGTCAACAATTCATATCCTGCTCTTTTTCATGTAACACTGAGCTTTCTTTATTACCATTAAATATATCAAGAACATTGTTTATAATGGTGCTTAGTCTTTCATCTTGGTAATATATTTTTTATAATTTTTGTTACTATAAATAATAATGTGATGAATAGCCTCAGATTTAAATCTTTGCATGAATCTCTAATTATGAAAGGAAATTAATACCTTACTGTAGTTAATATCCTTAATTCTTGCCAATTATCATTTCACAAAAGTTGTACCATTCTGCACTCTCCAGTGTCATAAGAGACCATTTGATCCTCTTATCACCAATACTATTTTAGCCTTTGCCAATTTGACAGGTAAAAAATAGTATTTGTTATAATTCCCAATCACATGATTAGTAGTTCATTTGAATTTTACCATATTCTCATGTTAAATATAAATCTGCTTCTCTAATGTGGAATTTGGGTTTATGTTGTTTATGCATTTTTTTTCTTATTGATTGGTAACAATTATTTGTATATTAAGGCATTAACTTTTTATTTCCTGTAAATATTAAGATCTTTTGTTTTAGAAATGTTTGCAACAGCATGTACCTTTCTGTTGATATGATTGTTTGCTTGTGTTTATGTTCTACTTTGAAATACAGGGTACCTGTTCAGTTATCCATTAAAGATTATTTTTTAATATTACTTTATTATGTATTTATTTATTAGGGAAACTTTTTAAATTTACTTATTAGAGAGAGTAAGAGAGCATAAACCCAGGCATTAGGGAAACATTTGATACTTAATTTCTACCTAGAGGAACAATTCTGGATCATTGGGTCATTGGATACATTAGATCATTGGAATTTGTCCTCTACATTTTATTTTTGGTATTAAATATTACTCATTTGTTGGGCATCTGGGAGGTTCAGTCAGTTGAACTTCTTTTTTTTAAAGATTTTATTTATTTATTTATTAGAGAGAGAGAGCACAAGGAGGATTAGGGTCAGAGGGAGAAGCAGACTCCACACTGAGCAGGGAGCCCAATGTAGGACTCGATCTTGGGACTTGATCCTGGGATTCCAGGATCATGTCCTGAGCCAAAGGCAGTTGCTTAACTAATTGAGCCACCCAGGCTCCCAGTCAGTTGAACTTCTGACTTCAGCTCAGGCCATGATCTCCGGGTTCTGGGATGGAGCGCCACATCGGGCTCCACACTCATTGTGTAGTCTGTTTCTCCTTCTCCCTCTGTCCTTCCCCCTGCTCATGATCTCTGTCTCTCAAATAAGTAAATAAATTCTTTAGAAAAACAACTCATGTACCCTGTCTTTTCCTATATTCCGAATCATGGCTTTGATTTTCTGCATTTTATGGGAAATAGGCAAGAGTATAAGTCCACTAAAAATACAATATAAGTATTTCCTGTATATGTTCATTTGGTACTGTTGTTACTCTCATAAGGACCATATAACACTGTACACATAGTACAATAAGAGTACCTGAAAATAGAATCTACATACAGATAACTGTAAATGAAGTTTGAGGAACTTTTTTCTATGGCTGTTTTGTTATCCAAATGACCTCCTGTTGATCCCCAAATTATTTGTAATTGTTTTGACTCAGTAATTAAATACTCAAAAGTCAAAGTCTAATTTCTATAGATATTTACAGCCCTTTAAAAAATTTTGGTCTCTTGCTTCTACAGGTGTTTACATACTTTGATTTCTAACCAATTGAAGTATTCAATGTTCTGTATTCTTAGTGCCCATTGTACTGCTTCCCTGTCTTTTTGGTTTTGTTACCAGTGCTATTTAGATATTCCAAGTCTAAATTTATGTCTTAAGGTTTTACTTAAATGCCTCATTTTGAAATTAAGGGAAATTTAGTTAAGGTGATATACCATTTTGACTTCCATTTTGAGCCCCATCTTATTTGTAACCTAAATCTTTTGGGGCCATCTAAAATTCACTCAAAGTTATCAAACTTTTTATTCCCTTTCTATATTTATGAAAAGCTTAATAGACCATGCTGATGGGAATAGGGCATAAGATAACAGTTTAGTTATACTTAAAAAGTGTGGGAGTCCTTTAATGCTATAACTAGAATAGTAAGAAATGACTTCTCCCAAAGTATATTATTCTTGCACTAATTGCTGCATGCTCACACACATGTATATTACACAAATAGAGAAAATACTGAAATTCTATCCATACATCTAGATAAAGTTTGTGTGACCTCAGCTCTACTTATATTTTGAGTCTGATAATTCTTTGTTTTGGAGAGCTGTCTTGTGCATTGTAAGATGCTTATTAGCATCACTGTCATCTACCCTTTGCCCACTAGTGACAAACAGAGATGCCTTCTTATATTGCCAAATGTCCCATGGGATGTAAAATCACCACTCTTAGAAAACCAGTCATCTGGGTAGACACAATTTCAGTTTTTCTGAGAAAAGGCTGTGAAAATTTCTGTCCATATAGATATTTGCCTCAGCCAAAGTATAAACAATATATTTTATCCTCTATTTCCTTTTTAATGCAAGTGTTACTCTTACTTGAAGAAAGCATGAACTGTCCGAGTCCACATATTAACATTCTTTTAGCCCTCAACACTGACCTGGAAGAAAAATGAAGACAGTTTTGAAATGGTGTAATAAGGTTTATTTTTTCATTTCTGAAATTTAAGAGCATCAAATATCTTCTATGATGTCTATATTCTTTTTTAAAACAAAAAATTCCAGTGTTGATGCCAAAACCCAGTTCTTTATGGGAAGCATAAACATTTAAATGACCAAGCTTAGTATAAAGTTATCTAACAATGTTCTGATTTCTAATACAGTTAAAAAAATATGAATGTAGTCCTTAATGATGATGAAGGGTTTTTTTGGCTTTCAAACAAAAATTCCAGTTTTTCTTTGACTTTTTTTTTCTAAACAGTACTATGCATTTTAAAGTAATTTTCCTTTCTCTCCCATGCCCCATTTTTATGTTTTAGTTAGTGTAATTTATAATTTAAGACCTAGATTTCTGATATTGAGATTTTGCTTAGTTTTTTTCTCCCAAGGACTACGTTTGATTTTAACTTTGTCCATATTGTTTCTCGGCTTCATTGGGTGCTGTCAACTTTTCATAATGTATTTCTGTATCATCATTCTGATAATCCCCTCACTTACCTGGGGTATTCTTTCAGGTATTTTTGACTAATGAATTTTCTAAGATGCTGTAAATTAGTACATATATTCCTCTTCTGTAATTTCATGGCTGGAAATACAGCTACTGAGTCGCAACAGTTCTGTCTGAAAAAATGTGCAGATACTTCTTCAATGTTATTTGACTTTTAATGCTGCACATATCCATAAATATCATTAATATGTCAAAATTAATATATATATATATAAGAAAATGACATTAAGAGAAATAAAAATATAACTTGCAGCATTTTCTTCCTATGCTTCAAGGGATGGATCAGTAACAACTCTGAGAATGTACTCATCTGACTTCGTACACCACTGTTCTGGATAATGGAGAAACCTTAACTACACATGTTCAGTTCATTTTACTTTCCTGGAAAGTTGTCAGTAGTATGTCATTTCATCATTCCAAAGCCTTGGCAGTCCTTAGGTTTGTTCATTTTCCTGTACACCACTTCTATCATCTTCTCTTATTTCTCCTTCATTCTTTATAATTTTAATTGTGGTTAACTAAACAGGGCATAAAATTTACCACTGTAAACTCTTGTGACATTCACTTCTGTAGTGTTAGGTATATTCACATTGTTGCTTCTCTCCTATTTCTTGACAGTTTTTTCCCCTGTGCTTTGGAAACTTAAGTCATTCCTACATATCAGTGCTATCTTTAATTTGGAATTCAATGTCCCTTACAATAAAAATTTCAAAACAGAGAAGTAGAGAAAGCAGGAGTTACACCCTGCTTCACCTCGCACCACCCACTGTACTCCGCCTTCTGGCACAATTACATTCCTTTCATAATCTATGATATTTTTGTTAGGTATTATGTTATTTTGTTTCATAATCTATGGTATTTTCTCTGTGTATTTGTGTGCATGCATGTATGTGTATGCATACACTTTATAGAATTCTACTTATTTTTCTGCATCTTCTTATTGTGCCTTAATACATCCAGGAAAACTTTTCATGAGTATCTGTTTAAATATAACAATTTAAAGAAAACTTTGACAGTGTTTATAACACTATTTTTAATTTTACAAATAAATGACAGTGGTTAAAATATTCATCAGTACAGAGTGGTGTAAAGTCAGAAAAAGCCATCCTAAATTTTAACCTCATTTGCTGCCACCATTTTTCTTCCCAGGACTTAACAGTTGAGACTTGTCTGTCTATTCTTCCATAAATTATGTAAGCATATGCAGACATACGTCCTTATTTATTTGCACAATATTCTGTTCTGTAACTTGCATCTTTACATATAGATTTCTTATTTTTCTTTACATGCTATATAGTGTTTCATGCAATGGATATATTTTTATCTATTGACTATAATAACTATTGATTTCCTCAGGAATGTTTGCTTTCCCTACAGATTTTATTATTATGAGGTATACTCTGGTGCACATACATTAACACATATTTTTGCATTTTCCTGGGAATTTAGCTGTGGGATAAATTTCTAGTGGTCAAGGTTCTTAGGCAAAGTGTATGTACATTATTACTTCTAGATATTGCCACATTACTTTTCTAAGTGATCATACTAATTTGTGTGGTACAAATTTGCTTCTTTGATCTTACAGTGTGAGTTTTTCTTCTTTTTTGATTTTTTTTTCTTATTGAAGCTAATCAAAAAGTTTTGCTTTTGTTGAATGTATACATTCTCTCACATGTTATTAAGCTATCAAGTAATTTTGAAGTAATATCCACAAGTGTGCTTTTTCTCTAAAGTTTGGCATGAGGGGCCTCTTGATGGTTTTGCAGGACTTTTTTTAGAGTATGTATTTGCCTTTTTACTCTTAGAATGTGTACCTTGGCTTGGTGTTCATCACAAGGCAGCTTATTTGTATTGTTCTTGGCTATATGCATTGTCCACTTGTGTAGAATTTTAAGAGAATGTTTTAAAAAAGGGGAATCCATTAAAACTCAGGCTCATATTCTCACAGAAGCTCAGGATTCAAAGTCTATTAAGAAATAGGCAAAGAAGTAGTGAAAAATTTCTTTAACGTTTGTACTTAGAAAACTTTCATTCTTCATGATTTTAGTTGAGGAACAACATCAAAATTATTTTTCGAATAGACCATTTAATAGAATTAACTTGACTTCATGAGATACTTATTAATATGCATATCAGTCTTTTGTTTTGTTTTGTTTTCATATTTAATAGCCTAAAGTTAACACCTGCATAATGAGATACAGAATTTCAGGCAGGTTCCACTTGGATCATTTATTTAAGAACATGTTGAGCTTGCGGAAGGAAAGTGATCCTTTTTCTCTCTCGAATGCCAGGCAACAACTCTGAAGTTTGAAAAAAATGCCTTTTGCATAAAGCAATTTACTTAATTGAACAAAGTTTTTTTTTTCCTCCTCCAATTTCAGTTTTGCTTTTTACCTAGCGGGGAAGATAATCCTTAGGAATTAATTTATAGTCTCTAAGGACAGCTTCAAAACTGCACAATTCATTGAACCGGCATAACACCAGAGAGGCTTGCTCTTGATTTCATTTTAAATCCTCTAGTTCTCTGTCTATAGGATTCACATTGATTTCAGTGTAACTTTCATATGGGCCTGGGTGGTAATATCTTTCTATCAGGAATGTGAGTGCTAACACAATAAAAATAATACAGCATTCTGTGTGCTCTTAGCAATTGTGTCCTTGTTTTCTTTTATATAATGAAGTTATTTAGGAAAGCCATCTATCATAAAGAGTACCATTAGAAAAAAAATTTTATGATGAACAATGTAAAAATAACATTTTCTATAACCATTTATTTGATACACATTTATTTTTCACCCTTTATTCTTAGTGCATAATGTTAGGCATGTACTAAAAAGAGCTGCTTAGCCCATGATATTCTTTGCGATGAGGTAAGGTCGTGGGCCTGCATAATGGCAGAGATATTAAATAAATAATGTAATTAAGATGAGTTTTCTTGTTTTTCAGACATATACATACACATGGATCCCAGTTTAGAGCAAGACCAGTGATTTTATAATTAATCTTCCAAAGAAACTTGTAATGCTTGTTAAAACAAACTGAATTCTTGGCATTTCAATTGCTAAATTGTTTTTCTGCTTTTCTGGAAAACAAAATGATTATGCTTTGTTTTTTGCAACATAAATGGATGATCTTTATTTATTAGTTGCTCATAAACCAAATTTACTATTCTTGGTCTTATTTCTTCTTCTTCCAATTAGCTGATAGAACAAGAATTTCAGAGAAGATAGTACTTTGAGATGTTGAGATGTCATCTACATCTGGCAAGAAGGGAGACAGTATCAAACTTTGATGCTGGAAGGCAGACCACTGTTATTTTGTAAACAATCCGTATGCATTCTAATAGTTAATGCTTTGGGTTCCTTATGTGGCCTTCCAAAATGCTGATCTTATGCCAGCTCTTTGTGTCCTCCTCTGTAGGTTTGAGTCTCTATAACAGTACTATTTTAAAGGGTTTTTTTTTTTTTTTTTGGTAATCTTTTGTGTAAGTATCATTGTGCAGTGTAACAATTAAGCAAACCAAAATTTATGCTGACTACATATGTTGAATACTGAAAGACTGTTTCTTCAAGTATTTGCTTCTCATTTCATCATCTAAATTTTAATATGAACGTGTAGATACAATTTTTGCTTGAAAAATTACAGCTGAGTAGAGGGAAACAGTTTATTTTCCCCCTGATATTAGTAATATTTCTTATTAAGCATGATTTCTTCTTGTTTCACCTGTTATCTCTTTGGGCATCACAACAAACACCTTTATAATTATAGTCTAGTGATGATAGTTTACTAGAAATTTTCTCAGTGGTTTTCTATAATCGGTAGCCAACTCAATTAAGAGCTGTCCAATTTTTGTCAGCTTTATTTTGGTTGCACATTGCACCTTTTGGCTTGTAAATTTCTTATTGCTGTGATAGAGTACATCCAACAGTGGAAAAAAATTAGGCCAAAGCAGTGACCAAATGGTGATCACTTTGGGCCAGTTCCATCAACATTTGGATAGTATCTGACTTCTACAATTTAAAGTATGTGAGGCTTCTGCTGCATGCATCAACTGGTAGTTCCATCCCACCTGACTTTATCCAGCCATTTGTCATTGATGGCATACAAAATATGCCCTCCATTATGGCAGCATTTATGTCCAGAATTGGTTTCTTTTTTTAAAAGATTTTATTTATTTATTTATTTGACAGAGAGAGAGAGAGAGAGATCACAAGTAGGCAGAGGCAAGCAGAGAGAGAGAGAGAGCATGCTCCTTGCTTAGCAGAGAGCCCAACATGGGGCTTGATCCTAGGACCCTGAGATCATGACCTGAATTGAAGGCAGAGGCTTAACCTACTGAGCCACCCAGATGCTCCCTGAATTGGTTTCTTAAGTCTCATATTCTTCTTTCCTTCTCACAGATATTCACTATCAAATCTGGCATTTAGATTTATATCTAGGCTTCTTTTCTTCTTTGCCCTTATATGTTTACTCAAAACTATTTAACTTATTTTCCTTGGCCACTGAAAAAGATAAGTCATTTTTTTAATTTTTTTTTAAAGATAAGTCATTTTTGAAAACTTTCTATTTCCAATAGATAAATTTGTCTTCTTACCCTTTGAATTACAGACCTTCTCCCAGGCCTCTGTCTTCAAATTCTTGTTTTTCTAGATGCACTGCTTGGGGAGAATTACCTATTTTCATAGTCTCACTAGGAGCACTTGACTTGCAAACACATAGCTCAAACCATTCCTGAATTCCACAGCCTCATTTCTAACTCCTTGATGAATGTCACCAATTGTCTGGCTAGATATTGACAGGTAATTGAGAATGCTACAGTCGAAACATGCATAGCCTAAATCTAACAAGCGAGAGATATTCAATAAATTTGTGTTGAAGAGAAAGCAAAAAGACCCTTCACTTGAAAGGTCATTTCAAATAACCCCTAAGGGGAGTAAAAACCATCTTTACTTGCATCTTAATTTTTAGAGGGGAAAAATAAATACTCATGAAACAGACAGAAATTTTGTGCCTGGGGGAGAGTGTCAGGCACTTTTGGTCCCTGTGATGTGTCTTCTCTCAGTTGCTATTAAGTGTTTTCCTGCATTCCTTTTTCCCGTTTTACTAAGGGCACTGGGGCTAGATGGCATGCTCTCTGTAGAGACACAAAAGGGAATTTCTTCTTTACAATAGGTATCTAAATTGTAATTCTGAATGTCTTTTAGGCAAAGGCTGTTTCTTTTAATAAAACCAAGTATATAATTACAGATTATGGCCCTTTCTTGATCACTTAGATGATTTTGGATGTACTTAGAATACTGACAAACATTAGTCATGAGCCATTGATTCCATAAGTCACTAGTTAATTATTACTGTATAAAAGTATCAGGTAATGATGTGTAGTGTATTATTAATATGGAAGATTCAAATACAAAGTACTCTCAGATATAACAAGTTTGTGGAAGTTCAGAAATGTAAATCTTGAATTACTTTATGTCTGTTACTAATTGTATGGAAGTTCTGATCCTGCCATTTCCTGACCTTCTAACCTTAGGCAGGCATTTATGTTCCTGAGCCTCTTTTGGCCTATATGCAAAATGGGGATAATGAGATCTGTCTGAAAGAATTACTATGAGTATAAAATTAGAAAATACATTTGTAAGGAGATTCTGAAATATCAAGGAATATGGTTATTAAATCACAGCATTTCCATAATATAACATATTAAGAGTTCAACATTACGTAGAAGGAAAATAAAGTTCAAAAGTAGATACTATGGAGGCAATGCTCAAAATTCAATTTGATGTGAAAAGTGCAAGAATCAAAATTCTACAAATGTTAAGCAAATTTATGTGTGGACCCACACATGTATATGCACACACACAGCCCACCCCACCCATATATATATATAGAGAGAGAGAGACAGAGAGAGAGAGAGAGAGAGAGAGATAGATAGATAGATAGATATTTGGAGAGGCAATACCAAACTTTTGTAATAATGGTGGAAATATATGATTTTTTTCTTCTTCTCATGTGTCTTTAGGACTAAGCATCCATCATCCATCCATCCATCTAACTATCCAACAAACATACTTCGGCTTTTCTTAAAGCCATATACTTACTGTATGACCAAGTCAATAATTGAGAATATATGGTGCTTTAAGGAGGAAGTCTAAAACATATATTTCCCAACCTGCCTTCAACAAGATTTTGCTGAGTGTAAAGGTGGTATATTTTTAGATTTATTTATTCATTCATTTAAAATAGATTTCCAAGGTTGGGTTTCGGTTACTTACCAAAACCTACAGAGAAATTGTGCATGTAAAATTAATTTTGGTATTCTAAAACTTTTTCTATATCATTAAACCATGCTATTGCTCTACCTGGCTTCCTGAATTTTTTTTAATTTTTATTTATGTTTTTTTATTTCTTTTCAGTGTTCCAGAATTCATTGTTTATGCACCACACCCAGTGCTCCATGCAATACATGCCCTTCACAATACCCCCCACCGGGCTCACCCAAGCTCCCGCCCTCCTCCCCTCCAAAACCCTCAGTTAGTTCCTCAGAGTCCACAGTCTCTCATGGTTCGTCTCCTGCTCCAGTTTCCCTCAACTCTCTTCTGTTCTCCAGCTCCCCATGTCTTCCTGAATTTTCTTAAAGTTACATGCTTTGTAGTCTTTATCTCAAGAGACTTGGAGATGTAAATTGAGTTATTCAGGCAAAATATTGAATTTCAAGGCATTGTTACAAGGAAGTTTGCCCTTATATAGAAACTCCTTTATTTGATGTAGGCATTTTTGTCCAGTTTTTAGAAGATTTAGAACATAATGCTTCAGTAGCCACATACTGATTTCTTTTTTTTTATTATAATTTTTTATTTTTTATAAACATATATTTTTATCCCCAGGGGTACAGGTCTGTGAATCACCAGGTTTACACACTTCACAGCACTCACCAAAGCACATACCCTCCCCAATGTCCATAATCCCACCCCCTTCTTCCAAACCCCCTCCCCCCAGCAACTCTCAGTTTGTTTTGTGAGATCAAGAGTCACTTATGGTTTGTCTCCCTCCCAATCCCATCTTGTTTCATTTATTCTTCTCGTACCCACTTAAGCCCCCATGTTGCATCACCACTTCCTCATATCAGGGAGATCATATGATAGTTGTCTTTCTCTGCTTGACTTATTTCGCTAACCATGATACGCTCTAGTTCCATCCATGTTGTCGCAAATGGCAAGATTTCACTTCTTTTGATGGCTGCATAGTATTCCATTGTGTATATATACCACATCTTCTTGATCCATTCATCTGTTGATGGACATCTAGGTTGTTTCCATAGTTTGGCTATTATGGACATTGCTGCTATAAACATTCGGGTGCACGTGCCCCTTTGGATCACTACGTTTGTATCTTTAGGGTAAATACCCAATAGTGCAATTGCTGGGTCATAGGGCAGTTCTATTTTCAACATTTTGAGGAACCTCCATGCTGTTTTCCAGAGTGGCTGCACCAGCTTGCATTCCCACCAACAGTGTAGGAGGGTTCCCCTTTCTCCGCATCCTCGCCAGCATCTGTCATTTCCTGACTTGTTGATTTTAGCCATTCTGACTGGTGTGAGGTGATATCTCATTGTGGTTTTGATTTGTATTTCCCTGATGCCGAGTGATATGGAGCACTTTTTCCTGTGTCTGTTGGCCATCTGGATGTCTTCTTTGCAGAAATGTCTGTTCATGTCCTCTGCCCATTTCTTGATTGGATTATTTGTTCTTTGGGTGTTGAGTTTGCTAAGTTCTTTATAGATTCTGGACACTAGTCCTTTATCTGATATGTCGTTTGCAAATATCTTCTGCCATTGTGTCAGTTGTCTTTTGATTTTGTTAACTGTTTCCTTTGCTGTGCAAAAGCTTTTGATCTTGATGAAATCCCAATAGTTCATTTTTGCCCTTGCTTCCCTTGCCTTTGGCGTTGTTCCTAGGAAGATGTTGCTGCAGCTGAGGTCGAAGAGGTGGCTGCCCGTGTTCTCCTCAAGGATTTTGATGGATTCCTTTCGCACATTGAGGTCCTTCATCCATTTTGAGTCTATTTTTGTGTGTGGTGTAAGGAAATGGTCCAATTTCATTTTTCTGCATGTGGCTGTCCAATTTTGCCAGCACCATTTATTGAAGAGGCAGTCTTTTTTTCATTGGACAGTCTTTCCTGCTTTGTCGAAGATTAGTTAACCATAGAGTTGAGGGTCTATTTCTGGGCTCTCTATTCTGTTCCATTGATCTATGTGTCTGTTTTTGTGCCAGTACCATGCTGTCTTGATGATGACAGCTTTGTAATAGAGCTTGAAGTCTGGAATTGTGATGCCACCAACGTTGGCTTTCTTTTTCAATATCCCTTTGGCTATTCGAGGTCTTTTCTGGTTCCATATAAATTTTAGAATTATTTGTTCCATTTCTTTGAAAAATATGGATGGTACTTTGATAGGAATTGCATTAAATGTGTAGATTGCTTTAGGTAGCATAGACATTTTCACAATATTTATTCTTCCAATCTAGGAGCATGGAACATTTTTCCATTTCTTTGTGTCTTCCTCAATTTCTTTCATGAGTACTTTATAGTTTTCTGAGTATAGATTCTGTGCCTCTTTGGTTAGGTTTATTCCTAGGTATCTTATGGTTTTGGGTGCAATTGTAAATGGGATTGACTCCTTAATTTCTCTTTCTTCTGTCTTGCTGTTGGTGTAGAGAAATGCAACTGATTTCTGTGCTTTGATTTTATATCCTGACACTTTACTGAATTCCTGTATAAGTTCTAGCAGTTTTGGAGTGGAGTCTTTTGGGTTTTCCACATATAGTATCATATCATCTGCGAAGAGTGATAATTTGACTTCTTCTTTGCCGATTTGGATGCCTTTAATTTCCTTTTGTTGTCTGATTGCTGAGGCTAGGACCTCTAGTACTATGTTGAATAGCAGTGGTGATAATGGACATCCCTGCCGTGTTCCTGACCTTAGCGGAAAAGCTTTCAGTTTTTCTCCATTGAGAATGATATTTGCGGTGGGTTTTTCATAGATGGCTTTGATGATATTGAAGTATGTGCCCTCTGTCCCTACACTTTGAAGAGTTTTGATCAGGAAGGGATGCTGTACTTTGTCAAATGCTTTTTCAGCATCTATTGAGAGTATCATATGGTTCTTGTTCTTTCTTTTATTGATGTGTTGTATCACATTGACTGATTTGCGGATGTTGAACCAACCTTGCAGCCCTGGAATAAATCCCACTTGGTCGTGGTGAATAATCCTTTTAATGTACTGTTGAATCCTATTGGCTAGTATTTTGTTGAGAATTTTCGCATCTGTGTTCATCAAGGATATTGGTCTATAGCTCTCTTTTTTGATGGGATCCTTGTCTGGTTTTGTGATCAAGGTGTTGCTGGCCTCATAAAATGAGTTTGGAAGTTTTCCTTCCATTTCTATTTTTTGGAACAGTTTCAGGAGAATAGGAATTAGTTCTTCTTTAAATCACATACTGATTTCTTAATCCCACCTATTCGTTACTTTAATTTCTATGGTGATGTTTCTTCGGTTTATAATCTTCACTGGCCTTGGTGAGGCAGATGAAAAAATTAAAGCTATTAGACAATCACAGCAATAGTGTGAACTCTTTTTCTTTCTAGTGTTAATTTCTTTATTAAACTCAGATATTTTATTCTCTGTTATTCAGGAGTACACATTTTCTATATAGCACTCTGTAATTTGGGACTTCGGATAGTCAAAGTTTTTGCTTATTTATTTCCATTAGTCTTTAAAAGCTTTTCTATTTTTCTACTAACATAAAAATTTAAACTATATAAACAAGTTTCATTCCTTTACTAGAATTTAGAGATTAACTAGCTGTTCTTGGTGTACCTTTTTGGCTATTTTACTCAACAAACTTTAATATATTCAACAAATAGTGAATGTGTAGTGTGTATCATTTACCATATCAGTTATACATGAAGATAAAAATTCTGATTTTTTCTCTTGGTATTCTAATTACCCTTAACTTCTTTGACTCACAAGATTATAACTTTTTAATCTTTAAATTTGAATAAATTCAAATATCAATAATTCAAATATCATTTTGCTTGTATAAGCTTATGATGTGAAATAAAAAGCAACAGTAGCATTGAAGTTATACTCTCCTAAAATAAAGTTCTCAAAGATTTATCCTTAAAAAACCTCCAGTTAATCCTACCATATTTTATCAAAACTATTTATATATATACCATTTTCATCCCTTCCAGCCATCCTATTTGTATTTCAGCCATGTAACACCAGTCTAAAAAAGTGCATGTAGAATATTTATATGTGGTATGCATACTCAACTACCTTGCATATCCAGTCACACACATACAAAATAAAAATGTAAAAAGAAGTAGAGAATTTTGAATATAGTTAAGCCACACTGCTTTCCCTGATTTTGAAAAGTCCCTTGAGACATGGGTTTAACTTGTTTTCTTGCCTGAAGTGATGGATTGCCTGTTCTAACAACCATGTCACTGACTAGCAACTGCCAAGAGCAGAGCTATATTGTCCCACCAAGGCAAAACCATCATGGGAAGCCAGGATGTTGTCCTCCTGCCCCATTGCCACCTCTGAGTTATTTATGAAGCCTCATACTGTACAAAACACTTGGAAATTTTTAAGTGATTTTTTTCCCATAGTGCTAGACACATGGACCAAAAAAGACAAGTGTTTTTGGCGAAACAGGTTCAGAATCATTGATGAAAGTACTCCATTGGAGTCAAAGTGAGTGTACTGCCATTGCCACTCAAGGTTCTTCTGGGTAATCTCTAACAGGTAATCTGTAAATACCATTGACCTGCTAGCACAAGACCATGACTACAGGTGTTGAGGTAACATGATATCATTAGCAATAATCAGTGCATGGCTGTGTTTTCTTACTAATACATGGGTAGAGAACCAAATTATTGAGCAACACTGTATGTATCTCTCTTATATTGAGCTCATTAGTCTCGGAATAACTCATTAATTACTTAAACTTCAAAGAAAAATGTAACCTAGGATTTGGCAGATTGATCAATGAGACATAAATGAAAATGTATGTATATTTTTGAAGAGGAAAGTGAGGGGAATTGCAAGTTTTAGCATAGAAATTAATTGGAGCCATCTGTGTTTGAGGATGTAAATTGGACCCATTTGTATTTGAGGATGGAAGAGTGTAACACTCTGGCTGCCAACATAGACATAGAAAATGAAGATTTCTCTTAAATACATACGTGTGTGTGTGTGTGTGTGTGTGCGCGCGTGTAGTTTAACAGCTTAGGTATTCCATTTTTTTTTTCAGAAGCCATGATCAGTATAATCCACTTTCTAACTTTATATCTAATTGGTCATCACATCTTGTCACTTCTACCATCAAATTATATCTTTTGTACTCTCTTCTTTCTATAATAATTACTGGTATCTTATTTTAAAGCCATCTTTATTTTCACCTGAACTGTCTAATAATCTTTTGATTAGCTTCTCTGTCATTTTCCTCGGTCCATGTCTGGGAGATCATCCTAAAAAAGTCACTTTCTTGCCTAAAAATAGTCCTAAGTTCTCCATTGTCTACCCACTGAAATCCAAAATTTTTAGCTTGGATTTAAATTACCAAATTATTATCATTTATTAAGAAACTGATATTAGTGGGCATATAACATAATTATTTTCAGCTCCCAAACTAGCCTCTGAATATAGGGTATTTTTTTAAAAAATTTTATTTATTAAAGAGAGCAGAAGTGGTGGTGAGGAGGAGCAGTAGAGGGAGAGGGAGAAGCAGACTCCCTGTTGAGCAGGGAGCCTGATGTGGGGCTCAGTTCCAGAATCCTGAGATCATGACCTGAGCCGAAGGCAGATGCTTAACCAGCTGAGCTGACATGGAGTATTGCTATCTCTTGCTTTGCTGAACAGGAATTTGATATACAGAGAAGTATCTTTCCAGGTCCAAAGAGCAGGTATAAGGAACAGAACTGGAATTCAAAACATGTCTTGTTACTGCAGAGCACAGGCATTTTCCATTACAACATGGTGCTATTTAAATTTGACACATTCAACCTTTGTAGATTCATGACCTGCCACTTTGACCTCCTTGTACATTTTAAACACACTCAAACTTATCCACCCACCATGATTTATATCTGTTACACTTTCCTCTATTAGTCATGTCCTTCCTGGTTTTGGCGTTTCCCTTGTCTGTATTCATTTGTCATTTAGATAACATCTACTCATCTATCAAGATTCTGTTCAAATGGCTCTTCCTCTCTAAAGTCTCTTTCTCCCTGTTGAATTTGTCCTCTACCCTTGCAGTGTTTCCAGATCACGTGGCTCATAGTTCTGTTTCTGTCCCCATCCCATTTTATTTTAGTTACTCACTTATGAATTCATATGTTACTTCTTGATAACAGAGCATTTATCTTCTTTCTTTCTCTTTTACAACACAATGACTATCCCTTTGTATATACTCATAAATGCTTGCTAAATGAGTCAATTCTGTACCCATCTCCACTCAATGCAGTTTGGCAATTGCGTTAAAGAAAATACGCCATTTTGATTTGTAAATCACATTAGAAAATTAAACCAAAAACATCCTTATGTTAATTAATTGTTCACTTCTGCGTGTGCTGGAATAGTGAAGAATTGGTTATTGCTAAGATTTATTTCCTGCCCAAACACCAGATCCCCCTATTTAAAATTTTTCTCATTATAACTCATCATGTTGGTTGCAACGAACACCTTAATTTTGGCCTTGGGTAGGGCGAATATGCTTGATTGGACATTTTCTGACTAATTAAGTATACAATCTTAAGCCTGGACTTCTGATTCTTCATTAGTTTTCTTCTCTTCTTCACTGTTGATGCTAGGTCTGTCTTTGGCTCATTTTTCTTAAATTAAAAAAAATTCTTACAGATACTGAACTTGTAAATTGAATGGTTCTCTATAATTGCGTAGAGCCCATCTACCCATGTTTCTTTCTACATACTGATTGTACTAATTAAGACTATTAAAAATTCATGTATCTGAGTTACGGCTACCCTCTGGTTTATCAATTTAAGAAATATATTGTATGGGGGCACCTGGGTGTCTCAGTCATTAAGCATCTGCCTTCAGCCCAGGTCACGATCCCAGTATCCTGGGGTGGAGCCCTGCATTGGGCTCCTGCTCCACAGGAAACCCGTTTCTCCTTTTCCTACTCCCCCGGCTTGTGTTCCCTCTCTCGCTGTATCTTTCTCTGTCAAATAAATAAATGAAATCTTTTTAAAGAAAAAATAAATATATTGTATATCTACTTTATGCAGATTATTTAGCTAAGATGAACCAAGTACTTGCCTTATTTTTTGAGAAATTCCCAGTGTATCCTTTGTTTTTTGGTGTGGCACAGGGGACAAAGAAAATGTTAGTTTTGAAATGTTAAATGAGACCTCTCTGGAGAGGATTCATACTTGTTTTTTGGTTGTACTCTAATCAATGAGTTAACCACTTTACACTTACACACAAATTTCTTGAGACCTACTATAGGCCTGCAGAAGGGTCGATGTGCTCAGTATAAATCAGTATAATGTTTACAGATGGTGGCACTAGAATCAGAACTGGCTGTGACTTGTAGCTTTTATGCATGCATGTCATGTGATACTTGCAAGTTACTGGAACTCTCTGAGCTTACTTTGTGACATGCCTGAAATGTAAATAGTATCTCAAAGAGACTATATGATGATTAAGTGCGATATTGTAAACCTAGAATGGTGTATGGCTAAACACTAAATTCAGAGTGTTTAAATATTAAGGCTAGTTTTCAGTTAAGTATTTGTCACATTAATAAATGGGAAATAAATAGACATGATTATGATTTTTTCCATGTAGATCTCTTTTTTTGAATTTTTGACACGGTTATAAAAACTGAACTCTACTTGTATTGTAGCTAATAAAACTATCAAGATCTGGTAATTGTGAATTGTCAATTAATATTTCCTTTTGTACTGCTGCTACTACTACTACTATCATTTTTATGGCATTTATGTTTAAATGGAATTTTTCATTACCTTCTTTCATCCTTAGAGCAATTCCTCTGAGGAGTGGTATTATTTTTCTTGTTTTATAAAGGAAGAGACTAATACACAGAGGAATTAAGAAACTTGATCTATGCCGTTTGGTTCATAAGTGGCAGGCTCATTCCTGAAACTCAGGTATACTTACTATGGTACTTTCTGTGTGTCCTCCCTAAATGTTGGTTAGTTTAAAATTGGAGAATGATCAGCTGCTTTATGTAATATAATATGGATATAATATATTAATATGGAGATGAGTATAGGGAGACATAGGTAGAGGTATTGCTTTAAGTGTTTGTATAGAATAAAGGTAGGTAAATAAACAATGGAATGTGCATATACATTTTACATGCATGTAAATTTTTCTATATCAACTCAAAGTACCTTTTATTTAGAAATATTTAACCATAAATGTGAAGTAAGTTTGTGTTCAAGAAAATTACGTCCCAGGATGCCTGGGTGGCTCAGCTGGTTAAGCCGCTCTCTTTGGCTCAGGTCATGATCCCAGAGTCCTGGGATTGAGTCCCACATCAGGCTCCTTGGTTGGCAGGGAGCCTGCTTGTGCGCTCACGTGCGCTCTCTCTCTCTCTCTCTCACAAATAAATAAAATCTTTAAAAAAAAAAAAGAAAATTATGTTCCTATACCTTAAATTTTTAAAATAACTTGTGTTGTCATCTAGCCAGTGCTCAGCTATTCATTTTCGTGCCCTGTTACTTGATTCCCTTTCCAAACTCACAGTATGAATCAGTTGTATAGAAGTATTGTGGTTAATCCTTGTTTTATACTTGTGCATTTTTCTGTGATAATCACTCTTTGCCCTTCTGTTAACCCAGGATTCTCCTAGGAAATCCTGGGTTATCTTTGAAGACAGTAAGTGAGTTGCCCTTTTGTGGAGTCCTTTTTGAACTCTCTAGATTGAATACTCCCTGGACCTCACAATACCTTAGTTGTCCTGTCACATTAAATTGCATTGATCTAAGCTATTTTGGCATTATTGAGTCTTGGCACAAAACCTGGTGCAAATTTTAGATCAATAAATATTTGAATTGAGCCCAAAGGAATTAGGATATGAGTGTCTGGGAATTTACTAAAGGAAAATTGAAAGACAAGAAAAATTGAGTAACTTTCCAATTGATTGTCTTCTTTCAGGTCCCAAGTGTTTATTCAATCAATACATATTCATGAAGGCCTAGTAAGTGCCTTCTTATACAAGGGATCCAGCAATAAACAAAATATATATCAATCTTATTCTCATGGAGACTATATTCTAATATAAAGAGATATAAAATAAAATGTAAAAGATATCTTACATGGTAATAAATGATAGAAGAAAGATAAAGCAGGAAGTAGGATATGGAAATTTGGGAGGGGTTTGCTTTTTTAAGGATGATGGACATGGAAGACCTCCTTGAGTTGGTGATGATTGAGAAGACTGGAAGGAGATAAGGACTAGAGACATAAGAAAGTCTCATGGAAGAGCATACCAGGAAAAGGTAGCAACAGTGCCAAGTCTATGAGGAAAGAACATGCCTGTCATGTTCAAGGAAGAGCTAGGAGATCAAAGTGACTGGGTCAAAATGAAGGGTGGTTGAGGAATAGATATAAAGTCAGAAAAAAACATGTAAGATCTTGTAGGTTAAAAGAGTGTTAGTTAATATGACTAAAAGAGGAAGTGAGTTGATTGTTTTGAAAACAGCATAATACTATCTGACTTAATATTTTTAAAATATTGAGAATAAACTGAGGGTAAGTGCTATGTAAGGTTGAGTAGAGGTACAGGGGGAAAAAAACAGGGAAAACAGTTAGGAATCCCTCAAATAGTTGAGGGAAGAAACGAAGACTTGGTCCAACATGGTAGCAGTGGAGGTAGTGAGAAGTGATGGGGAGTGTGAATATATCTTAAAAGAGACAGCAGAGTTTGCTGAGAGATCATATGTATGGTATGAAGAAGAGAAAAAGGCAAAGGAGAGTACAGGATTTTTGACTTGAGCTTTTAGGAGGGTAGAGTTGTCATTAACTGAGATGGGAAAAACCATAGGAGAAATAGATAAAAGGGAAGGGATCCTTAGCAAAATACTTCTGTAAAGGGCCAGGTAGTAAATATTTTAGACTTCACCAGCCAAAAGGTCTCTTTTGCAACTACAAAACCCTGCTCTTTTGGCACAAAACATCTATAGGTATCAGGTAAGCAAAATAAACATGACCATGTTCCACTAAAACTTTATTTACAAAAAGAGGTATCAGACTTGATTTGGTCCACAGGTTATAGTTTGAAGATCCCTGTTCAGGAAGCCAAATAAACAGTATTTCAAAGTGGAAGGAGTTATTGATTATATCAAATACTGCTTATTTATCAAAGAAGTTGAAACCTACAAATTGACTATTAGATTTTAAAACTTGGTAGCCTTGGGCACTTGGGTGGCTCAGTCGTTAAGCATCTGCCTTCAGCTCAGGTCATGATCCCAGAGTCCTGGGCTCAAGCCCCGCATCAGGCTTCCTGCTCAGTGGGAAACCTGTTTCTCCCTCTCCCACTACCCCTGCTTGTGTTCCCTCTCTTGCTGTGTCTTTCTGTCAAATGAATGAACGAAATCTTAAAAAACAAAACAAAACAAAAAACTTGGTAGCCTTTAGTAACCTTGATCAGAACAGTTTCAGGGAGTGCTGGGTGTCGAAGCCCAAGGAACAAAAGACGTGGGTCAGGAGATAATTGAGAAGAGGAATTGAAGGTAATAACATAACTTTCACTTTTCTCTTTTTTTAGAGAGGTAGAGGGACGGAGAAAACCCTAAGTAGGCATATGCTCAGTGCAAAGTCCAGTATGTCCAGCTCAGTCTCAGGATTCTGAGATCATGACCTGAGCCAAAATTAAGGGTCCCATGCTTAATTGACTGAGCCACCCAGCTGCCACTTTTAACTTTCACTTTTAACGGGAACAAAGAAATGGGGATGAAAACTGTGGTTTGGAAGTAATGAAGAGAGACTCTTTTTAAGATGGTAAAGAGTAACATAGAATGCTCTTGGGAATGATCCAGAAGAGAGGGAGAAATTGGTGATGGAAGAGAGAGTGGGGATAATGACCAGAGCCATGTCCTCGTATAGGCAAGAAAGAATGGCATCCAGAACATGTAAGACATGGCCCATAATGGAAACACACACTGATGATCCACAGTATTGGGCACTGGTGTAGGCATGTGGGCAGATGTGGTCATAGGGGCTTAGGAGCAATTTTCTACAGATTATCTCAGTTTTCTCAGGTAAATGAGAAGCGGTGTCTTCAACTGAGAATGAGGAAGGAGCTCTTGACAGTTTGTGGAAGAAGAAAATAAAATAGTCCTGAAGAGGGGTGCCTGGGTGGCTCAGCAGGTTGAAGCCTCTGCCTTTGGCTCAGGTCATGATCCCAGGGTCCTGGGATCGAGCCCCACATCTGGCTCTCTGCTCGGCAGGGAACATGCTTCCCCCTCTCTCTCTACCTGCCTTTCTGCCTACTTGTGATCTCTGTCAAATAAATAAATAGATAAATATTTTTAAAAAATAGTCCTGAAAACAGGTTTCTTGAACTTTGCTTCACATTAGAATTACCTGAGGGAGTCTTTAAAAATTCCAAAACATACATTAGAGCCATGACCAATTAACTCAGAATCCTGGAGTGATGCCTGGCCTTAACATGTCTTAAAAATTACTCAATATATAGGTAAGTTTGAGAACCACTACTCTTGGACTATAGGAAATGAGACTAGTCAAAATAATTACATATTTCCCCCAGAAGATTTGCCAACACGAGATTGAGCAAGGAATGAATGGAGAGTAGGCTATAACTGAGGGTTAAGGTTTGAGTTCCAGAAGTGAAAGCTGGCAAGGAGAATTGAGGGTATATGCAATAAAGTGAATGTGATTAGAAATCGTGGAGTTAATGCTTGATAGGAAGAGAAATAAGGAGATTAAGGGCATGAGAAGTGGTGAAAAGTCAATAAAATAAAGGGGTTATAGGGGCTGGTGACATCAAAGAATTGTTGAAATATACTAGACAGAGTCAGCTGGACACTCAGCAAATGGAGTTTATAAAGTGTGATGCTGAAAGCTCGACATATTACAAAATCTAGGGAATGACCTTGGGACCAAGTGACATAGGTCAGGGTGGAGAACAAGAGCTGTTTAGTCAAGGAGTAAAGTGAATTACTAAGCAAAAAAATGGTGAGATAATTGTTTTTAATGGATACTGAAAGTACTATAAATTATGACAAGGACCATATATTAGAGATAGTGACTGAAGCAGGAAGCTAAAATCATCAGGGAACAAGAGGGCATCACATTCATTGGATAGTTCCTCCCTGTCCTCATTTGATAGGGATGGTTTCTTTAGACATTTGATCAGTACAACAGTGGAATTTTCTTGTACTTCATTCAAGATAATTTCATGTGTAGCCAGGTATTAGCAGTTTCCTTTTTGTCTTATTTTGTGCTGGCTATTAGGGAATCACCAGTTTCTAAGGATAATTGTCCCATCATTGCTTTTTACACTTAAAGATAGAATATGCAGTCATTGTTTGGGTAGAGGCAATTTTTCTTCTTGAGAGAATATACCTCTCAGCTACAAGGTTGGTCCAGCATTAGTAATAGAATTACCCTCCATGGAGAATACATCTTCTTTCTCTTGGTCTCACTTTTAACATTAGCCTTAATATGAAAGCAAAATCAGCAATCCTGAAGCAAAAAGAAAATAATTACATTTCTGAAAATAGAACATCAGAAAAAAATGCCTAGCACACTGAATATGTATTTCAATCTCCTGGGTAACAAGTTTGTTGTGATGGAGGTTGTTTTTGCTTTCCCCTTGGTAATGGCAACATGTTATGGGGGAAATGCAGCATGTTGATAGAAAAGCCTATTAAATGTTTCTAAAGTTGAAAATACCTGAAGCCCTTAATCCACCACATCAAATGGTAAATGATTCCCAGCAATAAAATTCTCTGTTCCAAGTTCAGCAGAAGTGACTGATGGATATTTTCAGATAATTCTTGAAATTATAGTGCATTAAAACAATGTGAATACTTGAAGTATAGACTTTCTGTGTATGAGATAGCAGAGCCTTTGAGCTAAGGTTCAATGTGAATTACTACCTCTCTCCACATCAATCACTAAACATGCTAATCATCTCTGTTACATGCTAAACATGCTAATGATCTCCGTTGAGATCAATGACTGATATATTGAAACATAATGACTCTCTGTCACTTGGAGGGAATTCTCCTGTCCCATCTCGAGTCCTTTAGGACAGGCTATTTCACATGAACAAACCAAAATATCTACCACTCCAGTTTCTTACTTCTTCAAATTGATGTTGTTTCTTCACGTCTTTATGGATTCATTCATAAAGCACATCTTTACGGATTAAGCTAGATTGTACTCTCACTCCACTAAATGTTACAGACTAGTCTTAGCCAGTCATATTTATATCTCAAGTCAAATGTTAACATGTGAAGTTTATTATATCCATTTAGTGCTATGTCCTCTATTTAAAGTGTCCCACCTGTATTAGCAATCTCATTTCCAAAATGACTTTCTTACAGAAGTGCATGATCAACACCTGAAACCTGCAGTAGGACTTGCCTAGTGTAGATCATGAATCTCATTCCCCACACCCTCTGCTACATGTCCCATTTATGATGACTGTACTAGGTTTGTAGATTTGACCTGCCAAATGAAATATGCCAGAGCAAAAGTTTTCTGTCCAGAGAGGATTTGTAGTTATGTTAAGGACAGAGGCATAACTGAATCGCCTATGTAGTTTTCCTTCTTCCTCTTCCTCCTTCTTTCTTCTTTTCTTTTTTCTCTCTTCTCTCTTCTCCCTCCTCCCCACTCCTTTCTCCCTTCCCCTCCCTCTTTTTACATTATTCACATTTCTTTTATTTCCAGCCCACCTTACAAACAAAGCTTCTAATCCTCAAGGATCAGGTATCTGAAATCTGCTAAGATTCTGTGCTCTGCCCACTGTTTCAGGTGGAATGAACTGGGCTTCTGATAGACATGACAAGAGACCATGTGCACTTTCTAACCTCTTATGCCATGACAGTCAAAGGAGAACTCCTTAGTAACAGTGATGCTAAATAACTGACAATTCTAATCATGGGTTTTTAATGAATACATCTGAAAAGAACTCTAAAATGATCTAATAGTCTCCTTTTGTTTTATTTTGCTTTTTTACAGGCAAGGAAATTGAACCAGTTCTATTTCAAGACTCTTAAGCTGACCCTTTTTTTTTTTTTTATTATACCATACCGCTTCTCAAATAATGATTTGCTATTTACTAACTATCTGCAAAAACATTATTAAAGCATTTAATGTGTTTAAGGATATGGTTCCTCCCTCAAGGCACTTAACATCTAGTTGCTGAGGTAATGGTAACTGTATGGGGCCTCTTTTGGGTTTCTTGAAAGATGTCCATACTGCATTATGGTCTATACTGTGCTTCATTTCCCTCTTCTTCCAGATTTTTCCTTCTGTTCACCTTCCAAATGTGATAAGAGTATAGATCTTTCTTCTTCCCACTGGTGGGAAAGGGCTTGACCCAAAGTCAGTGTTTAGTACTGTTAGAAGGAGGCATGAAGGGAAGCCTGAACCTTCTTCCTTTCATGTATGCTCTAAACGCTGGTTGTTACACACAACTAATGAATTGTTGAAAACTACATCAAAAACTAATCATGTACTATAGGCTGGCTAACTGAACATAATAAAATAATTAGAATAAAATAAAATAATAAAATAGAAAAAAAACCCACAAATATCCTAACTCAGCCCTTAATTTTCTCCAGTTCTTAAAACACTACTAATTATTTGAGGCCCAGAAGTTGCAGTGTCTCCATCACAACATAGTCCTATTTCCCACTTTTGTCTGTTTCACTCCCCAAACTGCTCTCCCATGACTGCTTTTGGATTTCCTCCTTACTCCTGTTTCTGTGCTATCCCATCTTATTTATGCCTATGCATTGAACAGTTACTGAAAACTCACAATATATTAGTCTCTGAAAAGAACTGAGGAATAAAGCAAGTGTTCCTCTAATTTGAGGGCTCTTCTCTATTTTTCTCAAGAACTGATCAGTTAAACAAAACTTGATGGGCCTCCTGTGTGTTTGGTTTCTCTTTCAGTTTTATTCCGAATACAATAGGCTTAATGAAAGGTCTGTGTATCCATTGCCCACTTAGATTTGCACTTGTTTTCCAGTAGTGCTATCAAACTCTTTGCTGGTATCTATGCTTTTCATTAGGTCCTCTTTGAAGCCTGCTGTAATCATTTGTGAGGAAGTTCTTTGGGAATCAACCTGTGAGCCCTGGAATCAAAACTTGGCTTCAGTTTTATAATTTTCTCATTTATAATGTGAGGATAATTATAGTTAGCTCCCTTATGAAGTTGTGAGGATTAACAGAGTCATTACATGTAAAGCACTTAGAATACAGGAAGCACTCGTTAAATATTATTAGTCATATGGTGTTCTTCAGTAATCAAAATATGACACCACGCTGTTACCATTCAGTACCTTTCTTTTATGGAAGTTTCTAACAAATTAAGAGTATGTATTCATTCACTGATTTATTCATTTACTTATGTTGAGTTTTTTTATTTTAATTCAAGTATATTTAACATAGAGTGTTATATTAGTTCCAGGTGTACAATATAGTGATTCAGCAATTCTGTACTCATCATGATAAGTGTCTCTTAATCTCCTTTATCGATTTCATCTATCCCTTCACCCACCCCCCCTCTAATATTTAAATGAGTACCCTCAGTTAAAGTCTTTTTTTTTTTTCCTTTTGAGAGCTTGAGATCTATTTATTTCATAGTTGCCTAAAGACAAATAGAGGCACCAGTACATTAAATCATGTCCTTTGGATTGTAAGGTCTACTGAAGTACAAGGATCGGATTGCAGGGTCAGTTGTTTCTACTGCTAAGCTTGTGTGTTCATCAATTTTTCTGGTTCTTTACTTAGTTACTCTCATTCAAAGGTTTTAAGCATACCAGAGAACGTTACGTTTAAACGTAACTAGAGAACGTTACATTTTAACTATAAAGAATCCTGAATTCAGCTGTTATGTATAATGTAAGTATGTTTCAAGTATTTTAAGTCTTCTCTATATATGAAATGAACATGCACATCATTTGTTTAGATGAATCCTTGATATTATTTACTTTGCCATAGCTTCCATCTTCCTGCCCACCTTAGAATTAGTTAAATAACTTGGACAGCCAGGGTAGCTCTCAGATTAAAATATCTCTTTTTTTCTTTAAAGACTTCATTTATTTATTTTAGAGTGAGAAAGAGCACGTGTGTGTGTGCACATATGCACACACACACACACACACACACACACACTCCTATGAGTGGTGGGAGGTAGGCAGTGGCCAAGGGAGAGGGAGGAAGCAGACTCCCTGATGAGCAGGGAGCCCGATGCAGGGCTCAGTCCTAACACCCCAAGATCACTACCAGAGCCCAAGGCAGATACTCGACTGACTGAGCCATCTTGGCTCCCCTGAGACTAAAATATATCTAATTGCCATTCTCCCACTTATTCAGGTGGGAATTTTCTCCCTTCTTACACAGACATCAGAGTCCACCACTCAAAGGAAACCTAGGGTCTCATCTTTTATTATCTCCCAACTTTCTTGGCAACATCCTCTTCTTTGTATAAAACAGAAAAAAAGTTAGCCAAATACTCATAACCTCCTCTTTCTACTATTGGCATTCCTCCAGCACTGGCACTAATCTAAAGCATGTCTTCCTGGGTTCTCATCCCTCGTGATATAGAAATTACTAAGGATTAACATTAGCCTAAGAGCAATGTACTTTCTCCTGTCCCAGCCATATTTAGAAGTTCCCATTTCACACTGACCTTGGAGCTTGTCTTTTGGGGGCATTTTTGTTCATCTGTTTATTTTATATTTTAATGAGCACTGCATTTTCCTTCCATATACTATTCTGATATGAACAAAAAATCATGACATAAAATAGAATTATTTTCTTGATATTTCTCTTATCTAATGGGCAGCCTTGACTATAACTTTTTAAAAAAGATTTTATTTATTTATTTGAGAGAGAGACAGAGAGAGAGCACAAATGGGGAGGGGCTGAAGGACAAGCAGACTCCCTGCTGGCCAGTGAGCCTGGTATGGAAATTGATCCCAGGACCCTGAGTTCATGACCTGAGCCAAGGTCAGAGACTAAACCAACTGAGCCATCCAAGTACCCCTAACTATAAATTTAAGTCTTCAAATTATTTAACATATTAAAAATATAATCCTGAATGAGTAATATCCCCATGTGATTTAGGGAGGCAATTATCTCACAAAAATCTGTCTGATAAAAATTTTAACAACAAAAGTAGAAGCGACTCTCAGATCTTTGGACCTTAGTACGGTGAAATGCATTATCGTTGTTAATATTTTATATGTACTACTTAAAGTAGAATACATACTGATAAAATATTTTCCTTGGATTGTTTTATGCCACTCATCAGACCAAGAGTGTTTGAATAGCCTATGTGTGATGTATGCCCCAAAATGTTCTAGAACACTGCCATCCACTAGAATTTTCTGTGATGATGGAAATTTGCTCTATCTCTGCTTTCCAGAAGGGAAGTCATTTGCCACATGTAGCTACTGAGCACTTGAAATGAGGTTAGTGCAGCTGTCCTGAGATTGAATTTTTAATTATAAGTTTGATTAATTTAATGTTTGGCTACTGTCTACCATAATAGAACAGTAAGCCTTGAGAGACTTCTAAACTACCTTAAGATTATACTCACAAGGCCAGGTCACTTTGTGGTCATTCTCAGACCAGTGGCATACTGCAGAGAAACACAAATCCTAGATTTAACAATAAGCAAAAAACAAACAAACAAACAAAAAAACAAAAAAACACCAAAACCAAAAAACTTTGAGGGGTGATTTTGATATTTACAAATTTTTTGGATAAGTGGCCAAAATATTAAGGAGTCCTCTTGACTTTTCCTTGCTTTGAAGACCTCATATGCTTCAGTTCTTCCTTCTTACTTCCACTTTAAACACTGCCCACAACTGTTCTTTTTTTTGTGACACTTATTCCTCCCCTCTTTAACTGGCCTCCCTCATCCTACCTTTTCTCTAGACCCTTCCAATTCTGTCTCTGTGACCATTATTTCAATCAACATATCAACAGTCCATTGACCAAGATCACTATGCACAAAATCCTCACCCCCCAAAGAGAGGATGGGGCAGACTATAATCTTAAATTCATAAATTGCTATCTTCTGTAGGAGTAAGTATTTTCAAAGTTTAACTTTGAGTTATATATTAGGATCATTTGTAGATATCACTCTTTTTCTATACTGCAGGCAAGATTATTTCTAGTCTGAATTTCATGAGGTCTCCAGAGTTTTAAGAAAAAGTGAATGTGTACAGAATGCTTAGAATAGTAGCAGTACCTCAAGGCAAGAATAATCTCTCAAGGTCTTATCCACCTCTTTGATCTGATGAAAAATTAGATAATAAATATACACTGGATATATTTAAACCAATGATCAAATTACTTTGTAAATGAAATTAATTAGCAGAGGGAAAACCAAAACATAGCAAAACAGATGCCTTCCATCTTTCCTAAATTAAGAGTTTATCCTTTAAACTTTAGGTTTTATTCATTTGGGATTCATTCAACAAACATCTATTGAGCCTTGAATGTGTGTTGGTCACTGTTTTGAAATAATTTTTATATATTGCTAATAAAAAGATGATACTCATGTAAAGGCTACACACTATAAAGGAGGTGGGAGAGAAAATAACAAAAGTTGTAACATAAATATAAAATTATCAGTTGTGATCTGTATGATATAGGACTGAACAGGTTGAATAATAGAGTGTAGCAGGATATGGATGTTATACTAATGCATGGTCATTGGAAACTAAGTCTTATGTAAAATACAGAATTACAAATATGTCAGAAATTTCCTTAATGTTTTGTAGAGGTCACTTTGGAATAATCTGTCTTCTGTATTAGACATTAACATCCAAAAATAGACTTTTGTAAACCACAATCTGACCTTTTGAATACCAGATGTGAAATGAAGACTTAAGGTTATTCCATGAAGTTGATGAATGTTAATCAACAGTTGAGTATAAGTAACATTTCCCTCTTTGCCTTAGGAGTACTAGCGGTACACTTATTAGCATGTTTAAAAAGTTGTTCATTTATTTCATGAAAGTGAGTAGAAATAGAAAAATGAAAGGCATATATGGATAAGAAGGCTAGATCCACAGAAATCATATATACTGCATTTAGCCATAGGTGTATCTAAACATATTAGATATAAACTGGTAGATAGCATGATCTATTGGGAATAAAAATAACAAAATCAAAATATCATTATAATACAGCAATACTGTCAGATCCTCAGAACTGTGCATAAAAGTTAAGATCAGAGTATTTTTTAAAAATATGCTAGGTCTCATGGAATGGAAACCTGTTTTCTATCATAGGAATATAGTCAACTTTTGCACATTAAAAACATAATTTAAAAATTAATTATGTGGTGGGGTGCCTGGGTGGCTCAGTTTAAGCGTCTCTATTTTTTTTTAAATTTTATTATTATTTTTTTTAACGGAGAGAGAGAGAGAGAGAGAGAGACCACAAGTAGTCAGAAAGGCAGGCTTAGGGGAGTGGAAGAAGGCTCCCTGCCAAGCAGAGAGCCCCATGTGGGACTCGATCCCAGGGCCCTGAGATCATGACCTGAGCCGAAGGCAGTGGCTTAACCCACTGAGCCACCCAGGCGCCCCCCACGTCTCTATTTTTTTATGTCATTTTATTTCACTTATTTTCAGTGCTCCAGCATTCATTGTTTATGCACCACACCCAGTGGTCCATGCAATATGTGCCCTCCTTAATACCCAGCACCAGGCCCACCCAATCCCCCACCCCACCTCTCCTCTAAAACCCTCAGTTTGTTTCTCAAAGTCCACAGTCTCTCATGGTTTGTCTCCCCCTCTGATTTCCCCCAACTCTTGATTTTGGCTCAGGTCGTGATCTCAGGGTTGTGAGATCAAGCTCTGCTTCAGGCTCTGTGTTGGTCATGGAGCCTGCTTAGGATTCTCTGCCTCGCTCTCTGCCCCTCCCCCCTTCTTAAAACAAAAATGAAAACAAAAACAAAGAAAAAAAAACTAAAAAAAAATCAGTTGTGTAGAAATTAAATGAAATATTTCTTATGTTTGTTCCAAAGCTGTTATTTCATCACATTTTATAACTATAAAATGGAAGTTAAGTAACTTGAGCCATAATGTAGCTAGGAAGTTGTATAGATAGGATTCAAATTCAGAATGATTTGGTTTCACAGTCTATGTTCTTTTCTAGCCAATGACTCAAAAGTATATTTATCAGAAACTTTAGGTGAATCCACACCAAACTGTTTTCTTTCTTCATTCATGTAAACATAAATGAAAATTGAAATTGCGGCAAAGTACCTGAAATATGCTAATTTTTAATTGCTGTTGTCAAAGATAAGAACTTGAGATTTTTTCTTTTTAAAACCCAGGTTGTTTTTCTGCACAGAAAGGTATCCATTTTTATTTAGGAATTTACTAAATTTTTGCTCTGCTAATCCTGAGGGGAGGATTATTTTCGTAGGATTAAGTGTAGTCAATTGGTATTAGAATGTTGGGAAGTAAAGTGCAAAATTCTATTAAAGACTTAGTTATTTGAATTTATCAAAGGAAGAGCTACTCTTTATAGTATGCTTCAATGTGTATGCAAAGTTCTGTTTTAAGTTTTAGAACTATCTTTGAAGTTTCACTGATACCTTAAGAAATAATAGCTTATTGATATTTTAGGATCAAAAAAAAAAGAGTATCTCTCTTACATTTACTTTTGAAATGCTACCTATGACCATTTCCCCACCTTTAGGGAAGGTGAGGTTTTTGCTTAGAGTCTGAAAGTGTATAGGAAAGTTGTTTCAGAGAATATTCCAGAGGTTACTTGATTGAAATTCTCTGGCTGATTTCAGAAGTTAACTGTGGGAACGCATTTTAGCACAGTTCTGCTGCTCAAGCCAGAAACCTGGATGCTTTGTTCATCCTGAAGTATCAAAAATAAAAATTCATGAAATTCTCATATCCCACCTGTTCTCTTATCTGGGCTAAATGGTATAGTAAAGTTGCTCCCCCCCGCCATGTTGAAATACTTGAAAAGAAAATCACATAGACGTGTTTATTTCTTTACTTGAACAATGCTATTGAATCCTAATTCTTGAACTCATGTACCCCTCCTTTCCCAGGGAATGTAGAATATTATTGTTATCAAGATACTATGGCATATATATCCTCAATGACTACCTTTTGTCTCAGCTCTCCTTGGTGGCTTATTGTATTAAATCAGAGAAGCAAAATCTTACATGAAAGGAGTATGTTGACAAATGACGGTTTTTACCTTGATAATTTCACCAAATGTATGAACTGTCTTTGTCACTTACTAGAATAAGTGTGCTGAATGCCCTCTGTGTGTGCATCAGGACAAGTGGTCTAATCAAGTTCAACTGTTCTGTGTCTGTTTGGCTTGGCTTAATTAAAATTCAGCCCTGCTTTTGAGCAAGCCGCAGTGGTTTGGCAGACCTTCACAGGGCTATACTGCAGCAAACAATAAAAGTGATAAAGGCGTACAATAACAATCAATACAATGCAAATACCCCTCTTACTTACAAATCAAGTCGAAAGTGGTTCCTTGAAGCATTCTCATCGGCTTCTGGTGATAAAATTTTTGAAACACTTTATTTATAAGTTTGCCTGCACTGTCTTGTCAATGAGCTGCCTTTTATTTTCCAATGAAGCAAACGAAAACGATAGTAAGATAAATGAGCACAGTACAAATCCTTTTGAATTTTTACGATGTTTGTGTTATTTCTTGCACACATGAATGAAAAATTGCATGAAGAATTTTCACCTATGTGAGGAAGAGAGCCCTGAATTCATCTTCCATTCATTTATGGTGGTTGGGGAGGGTATATTCTTGGTGATCATCCTTTTTTATTCAGTCCACTGTAGTTGGCTGACTGCCCTGGTCCCAGATTTTCTCACAAACAACCATCTGGCATTCTCTCTGTCCCCCACATATATCTCCTTCAGGACCTCCTGCAAGTAGGCTGGAGAATTTCACAGCTTGGGGGCATGGGAGTATGCATGAAATTGCAGTGACTTCAGGGTAGATTTCTCACCTATAACCTGCATATCTGTCATTGCTGGATGTTTAGTGGAAAGAGCTGCTAGTGCACTGGGGATCAGTAGAACTGGGGGGAGAAGCCCCAGAACACCTGTGGTTTGCTGTATTTTTAACTAGTATGTACTTGAAGAATGCAGACTGAAAAGCCAGATCTCTTTATTTCACATGTTCATCTTGAAGCGTTAGTGTGTATAAATTCATACAGAAGGTGCTTTTAAAAATTCAAAGAGCTATTATTATTTATTGTAGCACAAATTTTACAGTATCTCAAATTTATTAATGAGTGCTTTTGTTAACTTAAGCTGCACATATAAATACTGCTTCATATCGTAACAGTTACAAAAGAAGGGAAGTTTCACAAGTCATTCAGAATCTGTATACAGGAACATCAGTTGTCTAAGACATCAGGAAATGTGTTACTGTTTTCACCCCAGTAAAACACTGTGTCTTTTCTGTATGTGCTTTAGGTTTGATTTTGGCTTCTGGCTTTTATTCAGGCACTGAGAAAATTCTTATAAAGACATGTTTCACTGTTGTCTGGGCTTTATCACTGACTTCTGCAGCTGAAAGAAAGATGCACTGGGATAGAGCCATCACAATTGTTCACAGAATTGTGGCCAGTGGAATGACTCGTCGCAAGGCCAAGATTTTGTGGACTGTTTCTATGGCTTTATGCCAGTACATCTCTTACTAGCTGTAATGGAAGCCATGTGCTTTTCACTTTCTTTTTATTCTGTCCTTTATCTACTCATTGCTCTTATATTGTCCAGAACTATCATTCTTTTGTTATTTTGTTACAATCACAAATGGCATAAAATAAATAACAAAATGTTATTTAATTATTCATATTAGAACAAGCTACCTTAACATACTGAAATCATAATTTCAAATCCAAAAAACCAAGTCAGGTGTTAATTTGTGTTCAGGATGCAATGCTAAAGTAACTTAATAGTCTTTGTAAATGATTTATACCAGACTGATATACCTGTGTAAGTTTCAATGAAATTACTGCTGTAGAGTATTAACTGTAATATTTCAGTTTTGTATTAAGCAATTGTATAAATTCTAAATGTCTATGAAGACAAAGTTGTAAACAACTAATACCATTTCTGTTCTTAAGTATTTTCGTCGGGACTTCCACGTGAACAGAAAATAGTGACTGGTCAGTGTTTATTTCTTCTGGAAATGTCCATCATTTCTTTGTGTAGTTAATATTTTGGGCAAATAAATTTACATTTGTGAAACGAATTTTCTTACATTATGTCATTAATGTGTTGCTTAACTTTATTCTTATATAGTTTATGGTAGAAAACATTTGTAGGTACTTATGTTAAATAGTTACGGAAAAAACAATGATTTTCAGGTAAAAACACATATGTTTCCAATATTTTCATGACACTCAGTGATTGGGTAAATTCTTAAACAGGCAGATTTATTTTCTGATATTATTGTTCCTTACATTCTGAATTATAATGTGTTGAACCTACACCACAGCAACTAAACAAAGATAGAAATCTTAAAGAATTGTTTCTCCAAAGTCAAACACAAAAAATCAGGTGGACTGGTAGTCGCCAAGTCAGCATCCTACTCTCCACATGATCGGCTGTTTCATTCCTGAGTGGACATAGCCTTAATCTGCTTTGGGCATTATATCGAAACTTCATTAGTCTTTGTTTCAGTCTGTACCATTTCTGAGCCAATTCCTTCAGCTTGCCTTTGAGATCATATCTGAAATAAGCTTAACTTGTATTAGATTTCAGAAGTTTCTTAAAGCTAAATCAGGAATAATATCATTGGTAAGTAAAGTTCCATAGATCTGGGTAAGGGATACTTATATCAGATGTGAATTAATCTAAAATCCTTTGACATACTAAATAGTTCTCTGTGTCAATCAAACAGGCAAGTATTCACTGTTTCTTTTCAGACTGCTATTTCAAGCTTAGGTTTCCCACTTTATTCCCCTGTTGTTCACTTTTGACCCACGTGTAAGAATGAGACTAATGATGCATGCCATGAAGTTGCTAGAGGAGAGACAAGATAAGTAGAAACTGAGGCCAGTCATATGCCAGTCACCATCCACTGAGTTCTTCCCATATGCAGTGCCCATCAACTACAAAGGTATATGATACCAGGACAGATCTTTGGTTATTTTTAAGTATAGAACCAGAATGGCAAATCTGCACTTTCTTGTGTGGTTCAGAAAATAAGGATGATATGCATATGTAGGATGGTTTTATTTTGGACTCTTTTCATATCACCTCTTAGGAGACCTTTGGAATAGTGATTTTTTTTTCTTCCATGATTTTAAACACTGAATATCAGTGCAACGTGAAACTCATAGCTCTAACTTCTCATACAATTTGGGATAAAAATTATAATTTGGAAAAAGGGATGGCTAAACTAATGTATGTGGACACATATAATATCATATACAAATGGTTTGATAATGGAGTCTTACTCATAGAAGTCAGAAATATATAATTTGTTTGCTGTTATATCACCTTGCATTTGGCATGATCCTGAATTTGTTATGGCAGTCTTTTAAAGAGATAGAAACATATGTCAAAATAAAAACCAGATAATTTCTGCTGTGTCTGTGCATGTGTTTATGTATGAGAGCATGCATGAAATTCTCATACTTTTTTACCTAGCTTCCCAGAAACTGTTAAAGCTTTAAATACTAAAATGTGAGTACCAGAAATTTTAAAATTTAAAATTTAAAAGTTTAAAAGTTGAGAACTCTATGCATACCAGATAAAATGTGAACAAAATATTATAAAAATGTAATGGATGCTCATTAAGTTAGTTTAAAATTGCATCAAGGAATGATACATAGTGAGAGGAGCTTATTCTTTTGAGATTTTATTTTATTCAAATTCAAACTTTGATTTCATGATAAACAAAATGCAAAAATCCCATGATATCAGATGTATATTTAATCCTAGATCTTTCTGAATATTATATATGGAGATTTTAAAAACCCTGAAATTTGATAAAAATAATTAAATGCAGATGTTTTGACCAAAGTTCATAATTTTTGCAAGGACTAGGATGATATTTCACTAAAAAATAACATTTCACTAAAGTTTTTGTTTTCAAGAGTGATATAGAGACATAAATCTATGTGGATGGCATAGAATTTAAGAACAAAACATTGTTAATAAGAACACTGAGAAGAATTTTATGGGAGTACCTTGTTGGCTCAGTTGTTATGTGTCTGCCTTCAGCTCAGGTCATGATCCCAATGTCATGGGATCGAGCCCCACATCAAGCCCTGCTCGGCAATAAACCTGCTTCTCCCTCTCCCACTCCCCCTGCTTGTGTTGTTTTTCTCTCTGTGTCTCTCTCTGTCAAATAAATAAAAAAAATCTTTAAAAAAATTTTTAAAAAGAAAAGAATTTGATGGTCAATGGTAATACCTTTTTAATAAACGAAACTGGAATATGCAAACTCACATAAGATAGATGCAGACCATATGACTCACTAGTAGTGTTTACCTTTTTTAAAAATTTATTTATTGAGGGTCTCTTCTGTGGGAGATACCATAGTAGCACAATAATTATATAAGTAATAAAACAGATACAATAATTGACATCATGGGTTTACGTTTGAATTTGGTGCTGTAAAACTTGGTGCTTTTTCAAGCAAACATAGGTTGAATTCTGGCTTTAATATTTACTGGCTGAATGATTTTGAATTTGAATACCTTATGAGAAAACTAACTCTTAAGCAGGATTTAAAGCTTGGTGGTTGGTGAGGGAGCTGAAAAATGAAATTTCTGAGCTTATCTGACTTTTAAATTAGTAATTTTTTCATTATTCTAGATTAGATTAATAAATATATAGGAATGAATTGAAAATTGTAAAGTATAGAAATGACAGTTGCTTTGTAATTCTTCAGTTTGATTTAATATTCCTTGGTTAATTTACACAGTCTACAGATATTTGTTGAAGGCCTACTATTGGGCATGCATAGTTTAAAATCTTGAGGATATTGTCAGGAACAAGAAAAAAGTATCCTACTTCTTGTGGTGCTCAAATTCTGGTATGGCAATACAGTCAATGAACAGAATACATATAAAGGAAAATATCAGGTGGTGATAAAATGCTGTGGTGAAAAAAAAATCAAGGAAATTACTTTAGTAATTTATTTATTACTAGGTGGCCAGGTAGTCTTTCCCCTGTGGACCTGGATGACTAAAAGATCCAGTTATGCCAATATGTGGGGAGGATTGTTCAAGAGAGAGGGACATGCTAGTGCAAAGTCCCTGAGACTGGAATGGGCTTGCCATTACAAGTATCTGAGAATCGTCAAATATGACTAGAGCAGTGGCTCTCAAAGTGTGATTACCAGACCAATAGCCTCTGCATTCAGTTAGTTACTAGTATTGTATTATTGTTAATGTCCTTGATTTTAAAATTATACTGTGACTAAGTAAGACCTTAACTTCTGGGGAAATTGGGTAAAGATTATACAGCAGGATCTCTTTGTCCTGTGTTTGCAGTATGAAAATATTTACGACTGAAAGTCTAAGAAAGTAACTAGAACAACTATAAAAGCAATGTGAAAGGTTTCAAGCCATGGAAGCCGTGGACTGCTGGGAGTTAGTCTGTATTGTAAGAAAAATAGTCATGCTGTGGTGTGGAAAATGGGTTGGAAGACAGAACTAATGTGAGTGCAGGGACCAGTGGAGGAACTCTTACCATTATCCAGAAGAGAAGTGGTGGTGATTGGGTCTGGCATGGTGATAGTGGTGGGAAGAGTTCTGGGCAGATGCAAGATAACAGAGTGTGAAGTTCTAATTACCAAGGCTTGTTGATGGATTGTTTGAGAGGGAATGACAGAAATAGATCAAGTATGACTTAAGTTTCAGGACAAGTTATTGGATTGATGCCAGTGATGTTTATTGAGAAGGCAAGGATTGAAGTAGGAGGTTGGCAAATAATGACACTTGACTAATTTTATAAGCAAATTATTAAAATAAACATAAACAATTCATAAAATTTTTATAAGAATTTGTGATTAGTAGCTTCAGTGATAAATTTAGCCTGAAGAATGCCATCTTGGTTATAAACAAATTAATTCACTTGGGTATTCACTTATTTACTCTCAAATTTTTAACTGAATGTGTTTTTGAAAACATGACATTGTGAAATATATTAAAGACAATAACAATACCAACAGATATTCTTAATTTGCTCTTATGAATTTTCATATCTGTATGTAATTTGTCATTTTATTCAACTAATATTTGTGGAGTGACAGCTTTGCACCAGGCACGTTTTTAACCACTGGGGATATACCACTGAACAAAGTAGATCGAATATTTCTGCTCTAATGGACTTTACATTCTAGTATATTTTAGTAGAGATAAACCAGACAATTTAAGAGAGATTATTTAAATGTATGGGATGTAGGTAAACTACTTTATTTTTTTTAGTTTTTCAACTTAATCTAGCTACAGGTAGTTTACGTACAAATATTTAGATTAATAGCATTTTGTAATACCAAATGAAGAGTACAGCAGTCTGAATAAATCCTGTCACAAAAACAAATAAGACCCACTCTAACTAACTTGGGGTATCACGGTGTTGCACCTAAACCAGACACAGTCTTTAGTTTGTCATTGTTACCTTAAATACAAATGTTTGTTTTGTTTCTGTAAATATATACACACAGCAAATGTTTGTTTTGTTTTGTTCTGTAAATATATACACACAGCCACAGGTCATGATCCCTGGATGTGTCCCTTGTGAAGTAACAGTGTATGCACAATGGATCACTTAAGTCTTTAACAGAATATACCAAATCTACTCCAGTTGTGGGAAATTGGAGAGGGAGACCACCATGAGAGACTGTGGACTCTGAAAAACAATCTGAGGGTTTTGGACGGGTGGGGGGTAGAAGGTTAGGTGAGGCTGGTAGTGGGTATTATGGAGGAATCTTGTTTTTAAAAAAGTTAAAGACAAAAGTAAAGATGAGTCCACAAATCAATCACATCCTATTTTCTTCACATTCCAGTTTTGACTGACTTTTTTTTACAGCAACATGCAAAGAAAAAGAAATTGGATCACTTTATTTTTATTTTTTTAAAATGACAGGTATTCTTTATTTTATCATAAATATTGTAATTTTCATCACATAAAGATCGAAACTAAATATTTTTATTTTTATTTTTTTATTATGTTCAGTTAATCAACATCTAGTACATAATTAGTTTTTGATGTAGTATTCAATGACTCATTAGTTGTATATAACACCCGGTGCTCATCGCCATACATGCCCTCCCTAATATCCATCAGCCGGTTACCCCATCCCCCTCCCTTCTGTACCTCTGTTTGTTTCCCGGGGTCCATAGTCTTCTCATGGTTCATCTCCCTCTCTGATTTCTTCCCATTCTGTCTTCCCTCCCTTCCCCTGTGGTCCTCCACGCTCTTCCTTATGTTCCAGGTATGAGTGAAACCATATGATTATTGTCTTTCTCTGTTTGCCTTACTTCATAGTGTAATGTTTTGACTTTTATAAAACATTGTCTATACAGTATTCTAATCCTACTACAACCCAGAAAGCTGTATTTTTAAAAATTTTTACTTAAATAAAAGTTTAGATAGAGGTGTCTGGGTGGCTCAGTGGGTTAAAGCCTCTGCCTTCGGCTCAGGTCATGATCTCAGGGTCCTGGGATCGAGCTCTGCATCAGGCTCTCTCTGCTCAGCAGGGAGCCTGCTTCCCCCTCTCTCTCTGCCTGCCTCTCTGCCTACTTGTGATCTCTGTCAAATAAATAAAATATTTTTAAAAAATAAAAAAGATAAAAGTTTAGATAAGCAAAATGACTGTTAAATCAGATGATAAAGGGGCAAAAATGAAGCAGAGAAGGAAATCGGTGATTTGAAGGAAGGAAGGAAGAGGTTAGGGTCTAGAACGGATTTGGTTTTAAAATAAGGTCATTAGGAAAGACCTTATGGATTATGAGTTGATGGAGGGACCTTTGATGATAATTGTTGAAAGAGCATTCCATAAAGAAGGGAAAGTAAATGCAAAGCCTCTTTGGTGGTGGGCAGGTGTGAACAATTAGCAGAGTGATAAGAGATCAAAGAAATGGGGGAACAAGGGAACAAGCAGATAAAGGGTCTTTGTATGCATTACTCTGAGGACTTCACCTTTTGTTTTGGGTGGGATGAAAGACTTTGAGCAGAAGCCAATATGATTCTTTTGACTTACAAGTAACATTCTAGAGAGGGTGGGGGTGCAGTGTGGGGAAGCATGGGCTGAAGTAGAGAGACCAGTTAATTACAAGGCTATTCTAATAATTAAAGTGGGAGAAAATACTACCTACACTAGGCCAGTGTTAGTTGAGGGTAGTGAGAAATGGTTCGATTCTGGAAGACAGAGCTAGCAAAGATTTACTGATGGATTGAACATATGGTGTGAAAGAAGAGGGAAGTTTCAAAGATTACCTTATGTTTGACCTAAATTACTAAAAGGGTGGCACTGCCATTTATTGGTATGGAGAAGATGACAGCAAGAATAGGGTTGGATTGTGGACATGTTCAGGAGGTCACGTTGGACCTGATAAGTTTGATGTACTCATTAGAATACAAAGTGGAGATGCCCGTGTGCAGTAAACTAAATCAGAGATAAAGGGAGAGGACCAAATCTCTGAGTAGCAAATATTGCTGTGTTGAAATAACAGTTGTATTTCGTGTGGTTTTGATTTTTTGTTGTTGCCAAGAATTTACTGTATAACAATAAGGTCTTGTTAGGTTTAAACACATTGAAGACTGGTTTTCTTGATTCTTGTGAGAATTTGGTTCAGAATAATTTTATAAATCTTGCCATTTGCGACAACATGGATGGAACTAGAGCGTATCATGCTTAGTGAAATAAGTCCAGCAGAGAAAGACAACTATCATATGATCTCCCTGATATGAGGAAGTGGTGATGCAACATGGGGGCTTAAGTGGGTAGGAGAAGAATCAATGAAACAAGATGGGATTGGGAGGGAGACAAACCATAAGTGACTCTTAATCTCACAAAACAAACTGAGGGTTGCTGGGGGGAGGGGGTTTGGGAGAAGGGGGTGGGGTTATGGACATTGGGGAGGGTATGTGCTTTGGTGAGTGCTGTGAAGTGTGTAAACCTGGTGATTCACAGACCTGTACCCCTGGGGATAAAAATATATGTTTATAAAAAATAAAAAATTAATAAAAAAAAAGAATCTGGAAATCAAAGGCAGCTTAATTACATTAATGTCATTAAGAGAATACAGACTTAAGGATGTGGTAAATTTAATTAAAATGTTACTCTTTTATAGGAGAATGATCATAGTAGGGACTTTTATTTCTTTCTTAAAGCAAATTGCATGTCTTTAGAAGCCCTTATTTTTGTAGAACGTGGAAGACTAAACATAAAATTAGTTCTCGTTTATGTTATTATGCAGCGAAGAAAAAGAAATGCGTGAAGCTGTGTCATGCTAGCATGGGTTATCTTTGAAGCCCCTGATTGGGAATTGTCTACTAAATGCTGTAAATGGTGTGTAAGAACTAAATTTGGCTTATGAATGCGACCTGACATAGTCACGCAGGCATTGTGACTGTTCTCTTCTCCTGTCAGAAGCATGGAGGCAATAACACCAGCTATTATATGTTTATATTAATTGGTTTGAAAATAAAAATAATGCTGTATATCTGTAAATGTGAATTTATTCAACTCTTCAATGAGCATATACTTTATAGAAAGGAAACCTGGGTTTTTTTTATGTCTATCTACCTATCTTTACCAAGAAAGATTATTATTGGTAATTTTTTGCAAATAAAGAGGCTTAGACATGTAAGTAAGAGTTGGGAAGAAGAACAATATTGCTAACCCAACGTTTGAACAGGAATCATTTTTTTTAAAGATTTTATTTATTTATTTGAGAGAGACAGTGAGAGAGAGCATGAGCAAGGAGAAGGTCAGAGGGAGAAGCAGACTCCCCATGGAACTGGGAGCCCGATGCGGGACTCGATCCCGGAACTCCAGGATCATGACCTGAGCTGAAAGCAGTCGTCCAACCAACTGAGCCGTCCAACCAACTGAGCCACCCAGGTGCCCAGGAATCATTTTTTAAAGCATTTATATGTTAACTTAGAAAGAAGAAGTAGAGGAAAGGAAGGGAAATTAGGTGAAATGACCTCCATAAAGACTTCTAGGCATTGATCAAGGGATAAAGTTTCTTCTCTGAGATTTCACTTAGGATCATTGCTCTGATATTCATATCATTGCTGTCAAGGTATTGTAAATTCCTAATCCCTAGGTGTAGGGATTCAGAAAGAGAGGCAAACTCATAAATAATCAGGTCTCCCTGCCTGCTCTTCACACTCTTTGACAGGTGTTGGATCTGAGGCTCTCCTTCTAGAACATCTTGATGTGAACCAAACAATACTACTACTATCACTTTTCTTCAATGTACCTGATATTTCCTGTTCTTCTACCTTGATCTTTTTTTCTCAGGTCGGTAGTATGGAAAGTATATCATGGCAAAAAGAAAGACTATCATCTAGAGGAGAGATGTAGAAAGCTAACTTTGGGGAATATCAGTATAGCAGATGCCTTTCCCCAAAGCTTCCTTTCTGTTGACATAAACTCCCACACACTACTTATCAACTTCTGCCAACCAGAAAAAGGCTCATTCTCATTTTAAAATAACATCTTTATTGGGATAAAATTCACATATTGTACAATTCACCCATTTAAAATATAAAATTTAGTAGTTTTTTTACATTCACAGAGTTGTATAACCCTTACCAAAATCAATTTTGGAACATTTTAACCATGCCCTCCAGAAACTTCATAGCCATTAGCAGTCACTCCTGTTTCTCCTCAAACAGGCCCTCCTTCGGCCCTAAGCAACTACCAATCTACTTTGCATCTCTGTACATATGCCTATTCTAGACATTATTATAAATGGAATCCTACAATATGTTTTCCTTCAACATGGTTGGCTTCTAATTTTTTTTCAAATTTAATTTTATTTTTTTTCAGTGTTCCATAATTCATTGTTTATGCACCACACCCAGTGCTTCATGCAATACGTACCCTCCACAATACCCACCACCAGGCTCACCCCACCCCCAAGCCCCACTCCCAAACCCTCAGTTTGTCTTCTCTTACTTAATATAATGCTTTTAAAACTAACCTGTGTGGAAATGTGTGTCAGTACTTCATTTATTTTTATTGTCAAATAATAGTCCATTGTATGGATATATACCACATTTCCATTTATAACCAGGTGATGTTTGTTTAGGTTGTTTACACTGTGGGTTATCACAAATAATGCTGCTATAGACATTTTGGGACAAGTTTTTGTGTGGACATATATTTTTGATTCTCTTGAATCTCTTTCTAGGAGTTGAATTGCTGGGTCATATGGTAACTCTGTATTTAACCTTACTGCCAGACTTTTCCCAAAGTGGCTGCACCATTTTATATTCCAAACAGCAATAGGTTACTGTTATGATTTCTCTATATCCTCACCAGCAGTTGTAATTATTTGTCTTTTATTGTGTGGTAAAATACATATAGCACAAGATTTAACATCTTAAGCATTTTAAAGTGTACAACACTGTGGTATAAAGTACATTGACAGTGTTGTGCGCTATTACTATTACTTAGTTCTAGAATTTTTCATTATTTGATTATAACTAACTATAGGGGGGATAAAGTGGTGTCTCACTGTGGTTTTGATTTTCATTTCCTTGATAATGATTTTGAACATTTTTTCATGTAATTATTGGCCATTCATATACCTTCTTGGAGAAATGTGTATTAAAAACCATTACCTATTTTTAATTTGGGCTATCTTTTCATTTATTGAGCTAATAATAGTGCAAAATCTCAGTCTTAACTATGAATGTACTCCCACAAACCACTTATCAACTTCTGCCAACCAGAAAAAGGCTCATTCTCATTTTAAAATAACACCTTTTTGGCATAAAATTCACATACTGTACAATTCACCCATTTAAAATACAAAATTTAATAGTTTTTATACATTCATGGAGTTGTGTAGCCCTCACCACCATCAGTTTTGGAACATTTTAACCATCCCCTGCAGAAACTTCATAGCCATTAACAGTCACTCCTGTTTCTCCTCACACAGGCGGTCCTTCAGCTCTAAGCAACCACCAGTCTACTTCCCAGGCAATTGTTCTACCTATATTGGGCATTTTCAAGTCTGTTATACTTAGGGAAGTTAAACCAGTTCTGTTGCACCAAGTTGACAAAAACCACAAATGAGCCGATGTTAATTTTTTTCAGCTCAGTATGCCTTAATTATTGCCTGTTTTAAAAAGTTTTCACCTCTTAGCAGGCATTTTCTGTTTAGCATCAGAAATCTAACAACTGAGACTATTCAGGGAAAAAAATGGCACTCTGCCAAAAGAGAAAGTGAACTTCAACACAGTCGTAGATTTAAAAGGATTGCAAAGGAGAATTATTTCTGCTGGCTTTGGTCATTTGACAGGTACACTTCTCCTTTTCCAATATGTCATCTTAAATCTCCATCAACTTACTAATGAGAATCCTGCCTTTATTTCTTTAATGTTTAGAGAGAGGGTAAGGGAGAGAGGGAGACTTTTCCTCCTATTTATGTGATGTTTTTAATATAATTAACTGCTGTACTTTTGCTTTTAAAGTGTTATTTTCGCATTCCCATCATATGGATGTTAAATTTACACTCATTTTTTATGCAGAAATGATCTTGGAGTTAAAATAAGTCTTCATTGCAGCTAGAAGAATATTTATCTGAACAGATACATAAGTGTTTCTGTAAAGAATGGGTCTATTTTACTTTATCAGCAACTAAGGGGAAGGTTAATGGCTATGATGTATCTTTTCTGTTGTGTGTGAAACATGCAGTGTTCTGTGCTGGGGAGATTTATGGTGTGGAAGACAAAGCAGGTGCTATTCCAACCCTTCTTTCAACAACAGTGTAAACCCAAGCCTGAACTTCGCTGTCAGAAAGTAAGTTAAAATAACGTTAGGGAAAGCCTCGAATTTTGCACTTTTCCATACTTTTCTGTCTCCAACTCAGGAATTTAGCCAGCATGATTAATGAACACTGTTATTTGTGGGTTTTCCAAGTCCCTAAGACATAATGAACTTGACTCTTCAGCCACATAGAGGGAAACAGGCTGTTGGAGTTCTCTAGCAGGACATGTTCATGATTATGAGCTCTCTGCAGTTGAAAAGAAGGGAGAGGAAAAATCGTTTCTCCACATTACATAGATAACCTTAACACCTTTTCCACGCCTTCCCTTTCTTCTCCACCTCTCACCTTCCTGGCCGTTAGACATGCACATACACACACATACACACACACACACACACACACACACGCACGCACATGCCCATGCACACATACGCAGAGTCTCTTCTCACTATCTCGCTGTCTCTTTTTTTTTTCTGATAATCCAGAATTAAAGCCTAACTCTACTTAATCCTGCCTATTACTTTTCCTTGTATAGAACCAGCCAATCAGATCTGTTGATGGCTTTGTCTCCATATCTTAAGGAATTTTCCTTTCTTCTGTTAAACTCTGCCTGGCACCTCATGTTTATGTTACTCTAATCCCTAAGTTATTTCAGGCTCCAGACACTCCCCCCCATCTCAAGGTCATGCAACACCTTTATTTCCTTGTGTGCTTTATTTTAACCCCTCTGGTTTTTTTCCCCCATATCTCTATTCTGACCTCATGTCCAGGCATGTATGTTTTCTGTCCTTTGTTCTCTTTAATACGGATATCTCTTTTTTTGCAAACTCATCATTTATTTCTTTCAAGACATATTTTATATTTTTTAATTTAAGACATATTTTAGAAAGCATATTCTTGCATAATCCTCCTCAGACCATCCTTGCCTAGTAATCATACTTCTCTTTTTTGCAGGGAAGAGGGTACATTCTCCTAAACTGCTTACAAAGTTTTTACTCTATAGCACCAACCCTATCTTAGGCTCCTTAGTTAAAGAAAATAAAATTTTAGCTTATTTTAATTCTTTCTAATGATAGTTACTCTGCTGTCTACACATTTGGTATTCAGTGCTTTGTCAAATATAATTCAAACCAGGTTATTTGCAACCTTGAGGAAGTGAATCACTAACTCTAAACTTCTAGCAATCCCATAGCAGTCTCCAATTCCTTCAGAAGACTCTTGAAAATTCTCTCCATTATAAACCATTGAAAATTTGTTGGAGTCTGCTGCTTGCTTCAAGATTTCAGAAATTAGTGTGTTGGTTCATACTGGTACTGAAAACATTGCATTGACCAAAGAAAGGGAACATTACCTGAATCTCCCTATGATGTAATCTAGAAGTGGGGGACATTAATCTCCATCCCCTACCATTGTTTGTGCAGGATGGTGCTTCGTGTGTTTCCCATTATGAAGTGTTCTTTTAACTAGAAAAAGGATTAGGCATCACCATGGCAGAAAAACAAAGACTGATGAAACTAATAGGGATTTCCATTCACATCCCATGTTTTCGTCTTGCAAATTACCCTCTTTCTCTGTCTTGTTCCCACCATAGAAGCCCAGACATGCCTGGCAGTAATATGACACCACCTTTTTTATGCATTGTTTGCTGATTGTCATCTACTCAGTTCTAAGCTTCTTGAAAGCAGATCTTATGTCGTGTTTACTTTTGTGTGCCTACAGTTAGCTCTATGCCTTACACCCGACAGGTGTTCAGTAACTGTTTGCAGAACAGAATTGAGTCATTTTTGAAAACTAGTCTATATTATGGACTCTGATGATTTTCTTTTATTCTACAAAAAGACTTTCTATCTCATTTTCCTTACCAGTGGCATATCACTCATAATACAGCATGCTATTCCACCAGGCCAGAAAACGTGGATGAACACAGCTTTTCATGTATTCATCATTTCTTCTTTTGAACTAGTCCTAAAGATGTTGATTATCTTTCTTATGGAGATCAATTATCCTATTCTATAGTAATTCTCTTTTTACAAGTTTGCCTTACTAGTGAACTGTATTTTTTTTTTCAAAAACAAGACTATTTTTCAGTATTCCTAGGACCTAGCATGATGTTTGATAAATAGCTGTTGCTCAGTGCTTCTTTGTAGAGGTCGATCTCCAGTGTGGCCTTCTCATGCTTTTTGCATCCTGCCTTCAGATGTCTTTAGCTTGTTACAAAGTCTTTGCATCCCACTGCCAGTGCCTCTTAGGCTCCTGCACTTGTCTGTCACCTCCACCTTGCCTCATTTTTCAGGTGAGACATGGGTTTATCTTCATTTACCCCAGAAAGCTTTCTCTTTAAGAACAGTGTCACAGGGGCGCCTGGGTGGCTCAGTGGGTTAAAGCCTCTGCTTTCGGCTTGGGTCATGGTCTCAGGGTCCTGGGATCGAGCCCCGCATCGGGCTCTCTGCTCAGCAGGGGACCTGCTTCCTCCTCTCTCTCTCTCTCTGCCTGTCTCTCTGCCTACTTGTAATCTCTGTCTGTCAAATAAATAAAATCTTAAAAAAAAAAAAAGAACAGTGTCACATATGACATAATGTGTATTACAAGCTCTAGAAAATAAAGCATAATATGTAAAGGAGAGCATGGCATAAAATAATAAAACATACCATAAGTTTCATTGTAATCCAAAAAGCATTTTTTTGAAATTCCTACTTATAATAATAATTATTGACTCCTCTCTGGTACTTAAGATGCCCTCATTTTACAAAGGAATAAATAGGTTCTTTGCACATGAGATCTGGAAAGAACCATAGGGAAACTACTTGGCACAGAACATTAATTGCAGTCTTTTTCTGTGATCATGAGATATTGAAACTGATAATATTTCTGAGATCGTTAGGTATTAACAGTACCTTTAGCAGCATTTTTCTTCACAATACCAAAATGAAGTCATTTGACTGTCCATCAACAGTGAAATGGATAAGAAATTGTGGTAAACTTACACAATTGAGAATGATTTGGAAATGAAAATGATGAAATTTACAACTATGTGCTATAACGTGGATGAAGTTTACAGACATTAAAGAAGTCAGACTCAAGGGAGTATTACTATATAATTCTGTTTATCTGAAGTTACTAAGTTCAAATCTAGGGGGTTAGAAATGAAAAGAGTGATTACTGCTGGAAAGAGGGAGGGAATAGTAATTGGGAGTGAGCATAGTGGGGGCTTACAAGCACTGCTGGTATTCTGTTTACTGACCAGGTTGATGGTTTACACAGGGATGCTCATGTTGTCATAATTCAAACTTAGAGTGTATGCACTTGGCTGTATTTATGTTATATTTCAAAAAACTGAAATTTCAAAAAAAATGGGAAAATTATTGAATACCATCAGTTCTTTAAATATATTACTGTGCTAATTTAAGGTTTTTTTTACTTTTTTAGCATTAGAATTATTTTTAATTTAAATTCAATTAATAAACATCTATTAATTTCAGAGATAGAATTCAGTGATTCATCAGGCTTATATAACATCCAGTGCTTGTTACATCATGTGCCTTCCTTAATGTCCATCACCCCATTACCCTATCCCCCTACCCCCCAGTACTACAATTAAAGTTGATATCCAGTGACTATGTTTTTTGATCAAGTATATCTAGGCCCTGTTTATCACAAAAATTCTTTATTTTATTTTATTTTGTTTTCGTTTTATTTTTTATGTTTTTATTATGTTATTTTAGACACCATACAAATACATCATTAGTTTTTGATGCAGTTTGTGTATAACACCCAGTGCTCCATGCAATCCATGCCCTCCTTAATACCCACCACCAGGCCAACCCATCCCCCCAACCCCCTCCCCTCTGAAATCCTCAGTTTGATTCCAGGAGCCCATAGTCTTTCATGGTTTCTCTCCTCCTCTGATTTCCTTATGTTCCACATATAAATGAAATCATATGATAATTGTCTTTCTCTGTCTGACTTACTTCACTAAGCATAATCCCCTACAGTTCCATCCATGCTGATGCAGAAATTGGGTATTCATCTTTTCTGATGGTTGAGTAATACTCCATTGTGTATGTGGACCACATCTTTATCTGTTCATCTGTTGAAGGGCATCTCAGCTCTTTCCACAGTTTGACGATTGTGGACATTGCTGCTGTGAACATTGGGGTCCTTCTTTTCACAGTATTATTTCTTTTTTTAACTATTACTGGAGAAATCTGGCAGAACACACAAAGTATCTAAAGAAAATTGTGATGGTAAAAGATGATGAGCTGTAGATTTGGAATATTGTTTAAACCTATCAGAAAGATCAGATAACTGATACGTGTTTTTTTCTGGTGACAGCACTGTTAAAAAAAACTTTAGCAACATAAGCTGCTTTTCTCACTGTAAAATAATTGAGAATTAAGTTCAACCACTTGTCCTGTATGTATGAACACACACACACATATTATTTTTATATTCTAATGAAGAGTTCATTATGATAGTGGTTGATTTGGTACAATGTTCAAAGAAGTGTTTTAGTCACTGGAGACAAGAAGAGAAAACAATGGACTTCACCTGAAGGAAAATATGTAGTTAAGTCCTGTTCTGGAAGGAAGGAGGAACAGAGTAGTCCTCTCCCACGAGACTGTTTATGCAAGATTTGTGTGTATCCAAGAAGCTTTTCAGGCCAATGAGGAGGCATTTCCAGGATAAAGTACACTGCACAAACTGTGGAGGTGGGAAATACTGTAGGCTCTTCAATGTACAAGTGCATATGTGAGGGTCGGTCTACAGATGAAAAAGTAGGTAGAGGTCATGTTTTCAAGCTTGATTCACTTGGTACATGGTATGTCACAGACATAATGGGGAAGTGCTTTTAAATGGATCTGGGTCCTTCTCAAATTTTACTCAACATGTGTGCATGAGGTCCAGTATGGATTGGAACTGTGGTGATTTTATTCAACTCTGCGGCTTCAACACATGTTATTTTATTCAGTTAATTGGAAATGAGAATAAATCTGACAGTAAGCTGATTACTTCTATGCTAATGTGACAGTATTATAGATCATAGGTTGATTAATACCTATTAATTTGGGAAATGGGAAAAAACAAAACTGTGTACTCCAGAAGAAATTCTTTTGTTAAATATGTAAGGTAGAATTCGTGTAATAAATACATAGAATGAATGCATAGCACTGTCTTTGAAGATGTAGAAGCATATGTTCATTAAATATGTTAAAAGATTTTTTTAAACGATAACATCTTAAAAATCAAAGTTTTTATAGGAAAATGTTAGTTTCATCTGTGCACTCTAATAAAGTCGAAAAATTATAATTTGGTATATTCTGCAAATGCTAGAAATTAGCCAGAGTAGATAAAGGTCTTGAGATGTAAAACAGACTTGGTATCTTAGCAATGATTTTATCTGGAGAACACTAATTTTCTCAGACAATGAACACGTGAGGATGTGGTCCATTTCTTACTGGAGCATTTTGAACTTGTTTAAGAGCATAGCAAATCAGCAATTAATTTTGTATTGAATTGCAAATCAATATGGTCCATCTGAAATCAAGTTTTTGAACTCCATTAATATGGAGAAAACCAACTTAAAAATTATGAATAATATGGGGTTAAGAAATTTGGTGGAATAAACCACTTTAAGACTAAATATGTGAAAATGAAGCCTTTTTTAATTTATTTTTTTTTATTTTCAGCGTAACAGTATTCATTATGAAAATGAAGCTTTTTTACTCACATTTTCTGTTTAACAATATGTTTTTCTTGGTGTTTTACAAGACTTTAAAAAAAAAATGTAGTAAAGGGGAGCCTGGGTGGCTTAGTGGGTTTAAGCCTCTGCCTTCAACTCAGTTTATGGTCTCAGGGTCCTGGGATGACCCTGTATGGCTCTCTGCTCAGCAGGGAGCCTGCTTACCCCTCTCTGCCTGCCTCTGCTTACTTGTGAGCTTTCTCTCTCTGTCAAATAAATAAATAAAATCTTTAAAAAATGATAACAAAAAACCACTGTAGTAAAATTTCCCTCAAGGTTGCCAATGATAAGAAATGTTGTAAAACAAATGTGATAAAATGCCAACATTATAATGTGTTATATACATACATACATACTGCATTCCTTAAACTGAAGCTAATGGCTTATAGTATACATTAGTAAAGAAAATATGAGATTGGAATTAGGTGTTTTAAACTAATAATGGCAAGGTTGAGCATATTTTCCTTCAAGGCCTTCTAAAATGCATCTTTTGTGTCTTGTTTTATCAGTTCTTTTTTTTTTTTTAAAGTAAACTTAGCATGTTGAGAATTCCGTAAAAGCAATTGCAGAAAGCAATTCTATAACTCTAGAGTTTTCATTATAGATACAGAGTGGTAAAATGGACAGTTATTCTTCTTATAGCAACATGAAAGATATTTGAACATTATTCTATAGTTGCTCCTTTTAAAAGCAAATACTTACGGAAAAATGGTCTGTGTTTTCCCCCATTTGGATTGCCCATGTTTGTGAATATAGACATAGTACAATTAAAACATTTTAAATATGCACCTAAAGTAAGCATAGGAAAAATCACAATCAAGGGCCAAATACTACTTTAGTATTTTATAATTATTTAGAATAGTCGGTTTATATTCCAGTTCCTATAAAATGGATTTGTTCATATGTAGTATACGCTACATAGAGAAGGGATGTTTCTCTCTTAATACATGTTCAGAGCGGTCATGCATGTGCTCTCTGACTAAATGAACATACAGCTCACAGGGACCAACAGCTGATGTGGGTGTAAAATAGTATGGCCATGTCAGAAATCAGTTGTTAGTTTCTTTGGAAATTAAAAATACAATTACCATATGACCAAACTTTTACTCCTAGGTGTTTACCCATGAGAAGTAAAACTGTATGTACATGCACAGTTGTACACAAATGAGCATAGTAGCTTTATTTGTATATGTGCTGCTGAAGCGAGCACAGTAGCTTTATTTGTAATAGCTAAAAACTGGAACCATACCAAATGTTTATGAACAGGTGAATTGTTTTTCAAAATTGTGATTTATCCATACACTGTAATATAAGTCAGTAATAAAAGGACTGAACTATTAATGCATGTAGTAACATGAATCAATCTCAAAATGATCATGCTGAATGAAAGAAGCCAAACAAAAAGAGTATATGCTGCATGATTGCATTCATAGGAAATTCTAGAAAATGCTAACTAATCTCTAGTGAAAGACAATAGATTAGTGGTTACTTAAAGACAGCAGAGGTGGAGTGGAAAGGGAAAGATTACAAAGGGCTTGAGGAAACTTTTGGGTGTGATGGATTTGTTCATTATTTTTATTGTAGAATGGTTTCCTGGGTATATATGAACACTAAAAGATATCAACTTCTACCCATTAAATATGTATGGCATTTATATTTGTATGTCAATTCTAGCTCAACAGAGCTATTTTGAAAAACAAATTTTTTCTATAACCCAAATTAATGTAAAAATTTAACATATTCTTGGGTTGTTTTATTGCTTGTTTTTAATACTGAATACACTTGGAGATTTCTTACTAAAATGTAAACTTTGGCTTCTGTCCACAGTCAAATGATGTCTGACAATCTGTAAAAGGTTATTTATACCCAGTAATAAATTACCAACTAGAATGAGTGATATTTTATATTACAGCATTTCAATTGAGTGTATTGTATCTGTTTTGTACAGATTTCAGGAAGCTCCATGGAAATACTTATTTATTGGTGTGTGCACACTCCCACCCCCATGCACACATCTCTACTGCTGTTCTTTGGTGAGGGGGACTATTTTAAAAAGCATTTTCTAAGAATGATTGAATTATGCTTGATTTTATATACAGTGATCCAGTCATAAAATTTTAATTTATGTATATCATTATAGGGAGACTTAGTTCATTCAAAGGGAGCCATATGCATAGTTACTGTAAGGAGCCATTTCCTTTTTTATTTATTTATAAATTTTCAGATAAAATTGGTTAATAACCTAAGCAACCTTTGGTAGAATATTTTAACAGATTTCTAAATATTCTGTATTTTAGTCTGCCATATAGTAAACTTATCAAACATTTAGTGCTTTATCATTATGTTAGGCCACCTATGTTAAATAGGCTACATTTATTCAAAAACGAGAATTACTCTGAAACATCTAATGCTTAGACATTTAAATGCCATGATTATGCTATAATGAATATTTAAATCTTTGGAGTCAGACATAGTTGCTGTTAATGCCAATCAAATCTAGAATGACCAAAGAAACCCTGCTTTCATGAATAAATAATCTTTCTCCCCATGAGTTTTCTGAATAGTGTAAGAACTCATATGGGGATAGGGAAAACACTGTTTGAATGACATTTTATCTTAAAAAAATGCAGCAACCACATGAGCAGGTGTAGTATATTAGAGTCTGCTTGACCTGTTCACAAGGCTTTGCGAGTTTTGAACTCTAAAAAAAATGCTTTGTTTGATTCTAAACTACAGTTAACAATCTCAGATCAGTGTCTGAATGTCTGAAGTCTTCATTATTCTGAGGAATTACATATTGAAATTCAATATGAATTCTAAAATAATTTAATGGTGTCTATTATTTTAACTTTATTATGGTAATAATGTTCCTTTATAAATAAGGCTCCTAAGTTTCAAATGTCAGTATGAATTTGGAGCTTTGACTCTGAATTTTTATACTGGTCATATTACCCTATTTTAAAACATTTTCTAAATATCACAGTGAATTGTATAAAATTCTGTTTAAAAATTTGAACTATATTATAATACTCTACTGATACTTGTTCATGCCACAGTGGTACAGTTGAAAGGTATGTTATTAGAATAAAATTTCTCAGTAGGCTAATTAAAGATGAGTACTAAGAAAGACTATATATTAGACATGAATCTCTACTGATACCAAAAGTCTTGTAATCTATTTGGGGCATATTCCAGAGGTTTCACAATAGAGTGGTATCCAGTGTATCTGTAAGGCCTCTTAAATCCATCCTCCAGAATAAGGACAAAGAATATGATATTCAGAAAGAAGCTCATCTTAGAAACTAGAGCCAAGTGAATCAAAAGCCTAATGCTCGGACGCCTGGGTGGCTCAGTTGGTTAAGCAGCTGCCTTCGGCTCAGGTCATGATCCCAGCGTCCTGGGATCGGGTCCCACATCGGGCTCCTTGCTCCGCAGGGAGCCTACTTCTCCCTCTGACTCTTCCTTCCACTCTGTCTGCCTGTGCTCGCTCTCACTCACTCTCTCTCTGACAAATAAATAAATAAAATCTTAAAAAAAAAAAGCCTAATGCTTTTGGGAGGAAATTTTCTTCACTGTAACAGAAGAAAATAAAGACAAGGGAGTAGTTGTTACTGTCTATAGCAGTCACTGAAACAGTAGGAAAATTTATGTTTTGTACTTTTAGTACCCCTAAACCATACACAACTCTAACTAAAGTTTGACTATTTGCCAAACACCTAGTTAATGTGCTAGTTGAAAGAAGTATACCTATATGAAAAAAAAAATAAGTATACCTATATGTACTGGACAGTCCCATAGTTCTTAAACATTCTATTACTTAGTGGGTAGAAAAAGTGGTCATTAAACATGTACATAGCTGATAATAATTGTAGATTATACAAGTGTACATTCACAGTAGATTGTGGTTTATTAGTTTTTTATTATTCATTGATTCAATAAATATTTACAGCCAACCTCCTTTGCTGGGAAGATCAAAGTGCCCAAAGTATGGTCACTGGTCTCAAAGAGCTCAAGAGTGTAAAGTGAAGATAAACACAAACAATATAGTGTATACTAGACGTTTCACAGAAAACATAGAGGCAGAGGAATCCCATTCTCTTTGTGAAAAGGTGACACGTTTCTGATGAAATTCTAGTGGTTTTGGCTATTGTATAGTGTGTGTTTGGGAAGTAAGCAGTAGAATAGAGGAAATAATTGAATATATGCCACATTGTTACATTATAGTTACTTTTTCAAGGAAACATATTTGGCCCAGTGGGATCACATGAGTTAAAAGACTGTTAATAAATTTAATAAACATTTTCTTAAAATTCACAAGCATTTGTTACTCTAGAACAGCCTTTATATACACTTCAAAATAATTAAAAATTAAAGATCTTACTGTAACTCTCATTGTAGTTTGAATTTCTAGGCAAATAAGAAGTTTTATATATCTCTTCATTCAGAAAAGAAACAACGTATGTTTTGGATAATGATCTGTCCTTTCAGCATGTCAGTGTATCATTTGCTATGGAGGTTTTTACCTACCAAGTATTCAGAAAGCAATGTGTTTGTGTATGTTATTATAGCCTCAGTATAGTAACTCTGTAATATACACCAAGTTATAGCATATTTTTATATAATTTTGACATTTAAAAATATTTTTGAACAGAATAATACATAAGTACATGTTCACATATGCAGATATAGATGTATTTCCAGTAGGTGTCAAAGTTATGTAATTCCTAGAATCATATACTCATTATACAAAACCAAGGGTGAATTGGAAGCAAGCAAAAGTACTATATTTTTCTTTTTTAAAAATTTTGGGATTGTAGATTATATTTAACAGTAAGTCAGTGCTTCATTTTTTTCCTTTATTTTGAACATTGGCATTGAGTGAATATGACTCTTCTGTATAAACTGTGACTAAATTATATGAGTCAGTGTGACTCTGTTAAAAGCAAATTGAATAATGATAAATTGTTTAGTTGCACCAGGACATTTTAAGAATAAAGAAAACAGTGACACCTGGGTGATTCAGTGGCTTAAAGCCTCTGCCTTTGGCTCAGGTCATTATCCCAGGGTCCTGGTATCGAGCCCCACATTGGGCTCTCTGCTTAGTGAGGAGCCTGCTCCCCTTCCACGCCTCTCTGCCTGCCTCTCTGCCTACTTGTGATCCCTGTCAAATAAACAAATAAAAAAAAAAAAGAATAAAGACAACATGGAAGAAGCATTCTGAATAAGTGGTGAATTGCTACCACATGTTGCATAGTGCCTCGATGAATTAATTGAATATGAATTTGTGTGCTCGGAATTTGTTTCTATAGCCTGCTTATAGAAAATGTGTATCTCTCAAAAACTTTTAATCATGTAAATATCACCAATGCAAAAAGAGAACCTGGGTGAATCCAAGAAAATAGTTCTTTCTATCAAAATTCTAATGACACTTTTCACAGAACTAGAAAAAATTATTCTAAAATTTGTATGGAATCACGAAAGATCCCAAACTGTCAAAGCGATATTGAGAAGGAGCAAAGCTGGAGGCACCATGCTCCATAATTTCAAACTATACTATAAAGCTGTAGTAATCAAAGCAGGATGGTTTTGACATAAAAGCAGATACACAGATCAGTGGAAGAGAGTTGAGATCCCAGCAATAAAACAACACATATACAGGCATTGGGCACTTATGAAATGAATGTCACATGAATAAAAGGTACACCACAGAGACTTTGGTCAATATTATGGTAGTGCTATTGTATGGCAACAGATGGTAGCTACACTTGTGATAAGCATAGCATAATGTATAGAATTGTTGAATCACTCTTGTACACCTGAAACTAATGCAGCATAGTATGTCAACTTTACTCAAATAAACAAAGAAATAATAAAGAAAGAAAGAAATATTTTTAAAAATGGGCAGAGGATCTGAAGACATTTTTCCAAAGACAAACACACATGCTCAACAGGCATGTGAAAAGACGTTTAGTATCACTGACTACTAGGGAAATACAAATAAAAACCACAATTAGATATAATCTCACACCCATTATAATGGGTAATATTCTGAATGCAAGAAATAACTAGTGTTTGTGAAAATGTAGAGAAAAGAGAATACTCTTGCACTGTAGGTGGGAATATAAATTGGTGCAGTGACAGCCACTATGGAAAACTCTGGAGGTTCCTCAAAAAATAGGAATTCTACCATATGATCTAATTATTCTTCTTCTGGATACTTATCTAAAGAATATGAAAACATGGTATGAAAATATGGTAACTGAAGTATGATGGTGATCACTTTGTAGTGCATTACAGATGTCAAATTATAATGTTTTATATCTGAAACTTACATAATGTTCTATAATGTTTTACCTTGATATAAAAGAAAAAAAGTTCATTCTTGGAGCCATTAGGAACTAGACATTGCCACAACAACATGGGACTTTGTTTTATAAGGTTTTAATACCTCTGCTTTATTTTCCATCACGACAGAGGTTTACAAAACCAGGCTTCAGGGCTTTGTTAGGACTTTCTTGAGTGTCACCATAACCATAGCGGATTTTGAAGTGAAGGAATCTTAAGTTTATGCTGAAAAATAAAAACCCAAGTGTAATTAAAAAAAAAAAAAAACAAAGTTTAAAAAGAATCTCAGTCTGTTTCTTAAGGATGACTGCTACTGAATGCATGTAATGGACAATATTGGATGTTTGAAGAAATCTAGTATTCATACAGAGTTGCATTTTTCTCTGACATAGTATTATTTGGAAGCTTTATACTATCATTGTGTCAATTATGGTAAGTGTGTGCTCATTTTAAGAATAGTCAATATACTTTAAAAATGTGTTAGACCTTACTTTCTTCTAGTTATGAATAACCCTGTTGATTGTCTGAATTAGTAACTTGCCTTGATGTTCATTATATTCCATTTTCTCAGTTCAGTGTTGTCTGCATCTACATGGCTATATCATTTGTTATATAATAAAATAATAGAGTCTTTATTTGCATCATCTTATAAATCATTGAATCTGACTCAAATTTCAGTCTTATTTCCCCTTCTCCCTATCTCAATTCATAATTATGTACCCTTGCATTGAAATTTTCCAATTAAAGAAAGTTCACAATGTCTTATTTTCCAAATGTATACTCTTTCAAATGTTTCACTCTTTTCCAACAGTAATTGATCTGTGTTTTTGTTTTATTACTTCATGAACCAGACTAGTTTTTCACAGCTTGTCCAGTAATATTTAAAGTCATTCAATTAATCATTCCTCATTGGGTTTATATATTAATTGATGCACTCATTAATTTATGCATTTGCAAATAGTTTGGGAAGTATTTGCAAATGCATAAATTTTATATCTTCTACTATCTTCTAAGAATTCTACAGAAAACCTGAAAAATAGAGATGACTGTATTGGTCTTGTCCTCCCAAAGACCTTATATTGTAGTGCAGGCAAGAGACAGGCAGATAATTATAAAACAGTGTGATAAATACATTAATATATGGGGCGCCTGGGTGGTTCAGTGGGTTAAGCCTCTGTCTTTGGCTCAGGTCATGATCTCAGGGTCCTGGGATCAAGCCCTGCATCAGCTCTCTGCTCAATGGGGTGGCTACTTCCCCCTCTCTCTGCCTGCCTCTCTGCCTACATGTGATATCTCTCTCTCTCTCTCTTTCTCTCTGTCAAATAAATGAAATCTTTAAAAAATACATTCATATGTATCTTCGTGGAATATTATGGAAGTATTCATGAAGAACTTCTGTTCCTAGGATATCAGGAAAAGGATCATGAGAAATCAGAGGTTAGGTCTTTAAGGACAAGTGAATGTTGGCCAGGTAAGAAGAACATTCTGAGATGAATGAACTTGAGCGGATTCCAAGTGTGGAAGAGCAACATTGTACTTGCAGGGAACCATCAGTAATTCATTGTTGGTAAAGTTTAAAGCATGAGCCATTTGATGGCAATAGAAATAAGAGAGTAGGGGGTTAGTTCATGGAGTAACTTTTAAGCCACATTAAAAATCTTGGATTTCATCTGTGGGTGATTGTTAACCATTCAGAGGCTTTAAGCAGGGGAATAATCTGGTCAGATTTACTTAGATAAATCTACTCACTGTATATCCTTAGGGATATATTAGGAAATCATCAGAATAGTGCAGAGAAGGGATGGATATGAGAATATGAACTCTAGAAATGAATACTCTCAAAAGGGAGTAAAATACCAAAGACCACATCTTGGTCCCGAATCTACAGAGACAGAATGTAGATTAGTTGTTGCCAGGTGCTTTGGGGAGTAGGGGTTTGGGTGAGACAGGTAATGTGTCCATGGCTTCTTTTGGGAATAAAGAAAATGTTCTGGAATTTGATAATTGAGATTATTGTGCAATATTGTGAATATACTGAAAGACAGTGAGTTATACCTTTAATGAGTGAATTTTATGGTGTGTGATTTTTATCTGAAAGAAAGCTGTCAAAAACAACAACAACAAAGAAATTAGTGATGAATGAGACAAGGCAAGAGATGGAGCTACCTAGAGAAAACCCTCAAGTTTCTTGCTTTGGTGACAAGGTCGATGATTGTGCTACCGGTATGATGGAAGGCATCAGAGAAGGAGGTATTGTGTGATGGGAATGGGGGTGAAATTAGGGGTGGTGTTGATTTTTGTTTTAGAGAGTTTGAGGTCTGTGTAATATCCACTTGTCCTTGAACTGGTTGTTGGCCTATTCTATAGACAGAAGTTTAGTAACACATGTTCTAGAATTTTAATGATTCCTCAAATTTTTCTGTCTCCACACATTACAGAAGTACAGCAAAATCTTTTTAGTGACATCCCTCTTTGCTTGCCTGTGATTTTCATTCCAGGAGTGGGGTATTAGAATCTAACATATATAAAGTTACTGTTTTAAAAGACTAGGCTACCAGAGATGCTAGTTTCTTTCACAAGGAATTTTTATCCATGCTTCTTATGTCCCTCATGGGATATTATTGATACCACTGATATTTAAAACCATGAGGTTAGGTACAGTCATCTAGAGTTTTAGGTTGAGTGAGAAGAACTTTCAAGGGGTCAGAGAAGGAACAGCAGTATCAGAATGCTCCAATAATGAAGAAAAGCTAACTTTAGCAAAGATTCTTGGCATATCATTGTTTTAAAATCAGTATTTATCGGGGCACCTGGGTCTCTTAGTCTTTTGAGCATCTGACTCTTGCTTTTGGCTTAGGTCATGATCTCAGAGTTGTGGGATTGAGCCCTATATGGGGCTCTGTGCTTAGTGAGGAATCTGCTTGAGGTTCTCTCTCCCTCTCTCCTTCCCTCTGCTCACATTCTTGCTCTCTAAAATAAATAAATATTTTTTAAAAAATTTAAAAATCAGTATTTATTGGGCAAATGGGCAAATAAATGAATGAGTGCGATCTCAAGGAAACAAATAGAAGAATTTCAGGAAAGAATGATTGATATTTCACAATCAAGAGATATGTTCAGTAAGGTCACACTGAAATGTGTCCATTGGATTTGGTGATTAGGAGGTACTAGGTGGCCATAGTAAATTGGATTTCAGGGATGATTAGTGAAATAGAATGGGAGGAAGGTTTACAGGTGTGGTCCATGTGCTTAAGAAATATGGATGATATAGGACAGGGAATGAGATCATGGGAGTACTCTGAAAGAGAGGAGAAATGTTCAACACAAGTTTTCTAATAAGAAGTCCATCTTCCTCTAAATGTTCAAGAATCTTATTTAACTTAATTTTAGTTCTCCTATAAAAAAAAAAGCAGAATGAAACTGCACCCAAGTTTCTGAACACTTGATTTCTTAATTTGTATAATTTAGAGGTAGTTATGAGGTCATCCACTCAAAATGCCATTCTTCTCCATTTTACATTTTACCCTGTAGTTGGAAGTTAAATTCACATAGCATTGAAACGTTTTTTTTTTTTTTTTTGTATAATTTACTAATAAAAGCTGGGGCTTTAGTGGTATCATCTGTAAGAGACATGTCACAAGGTGATAACATCTGCATTGTTAGTAATTTTGCACTTGCCTGTTTTATTCATCCCATTCATTTTTCTTGCTGTTTTGTGCAACAATATCCAACAAGTTTACCTTTCATATGTTTCCAAATTCTCTTTCCTTCCTTTCAGGGTGGAGAATTCAAGAATTATGCCTATAATTGTTCCTATATATGTATATTTTCAATATGTACTCATTTCTTTTTTTTTTTAAAGATTTTATTTATTTATTTGACAGAGAGAGATCACAGTAGGAGAGAGGAAGGGAAGAGATCACAGAGAGAGAGGAAGGGAAGCAGTCCCTCTGCTGAGCAGAGAGCCCGATGTGGGACTCGATCCCAGGACCCTGAGATCATGACCTGAGCCGAAGGCAGCGGCTTAACCCACTGAGCCACCCAGGCGCCCAATATGTACTCATTTCTTAACTCATCACCCACCAGTTGTTCATTAAATTGTACTCTTGAAAAAATGTGATCTCTTTATTATCAGTTTGAGTCACATTTTATAAATCTCATCTCCCTTGAAACTCAGGCAAGAATACAGAGGGTTGATGACCCCTTTCTCCACATCTTGGACTCCATTTTGGACTTGCTTACCTGTGTGACCCCCTCATTCTTTGTCTGCATTCCATCAGTACCTTTACCAGCTACTTCAGTGGTTCTTTCCATTCTCCCAGTCTTCCAGTATCTATGATCCAAAGCTACAGATTTTACCCTTTGCACTTCTCTTTCTTTTCAGTCCAGTCCCCCTCTCCATTCTCAAGGCACTTTTCGCCATCTCTGTCATCAGTTTTGCAGTATGTATCCCTTCCTAGTCTTTGCCTCCATCTAGTCCCTGTCTACTCTCTCACTTTTACCTGAATACTTTAATTTATCACTCCTACTATAACTTTAAATTTGAGGTGTCCAAAGCCTTATCTGATAAGTAGATTTCTTGACCGATTAAGAGACTCCTTCAATGCAAGTTGTAATGTGCACCAGAAAATTGCAGAATTCAATTGATCAGGATGCAGGAAAACAGAATAAAAAGTGAACATTGAGAAAATAAACATTCTTATGAAATTGTTTTTTAGTTCCAAATATTGCCCAGGTAGTCTTAAAATGTCAAAGTATCACACTGATATTAAAAGTTTATTATTATTTATTGTTAGTTACCAGAGTCCTAAATAGTGAGTGATTAGCTTAGAAATTCCATGTTGAAGTTAAAAAACAAAAATGAAATTTCCTTTTTAAAAGGCTTATGCTTAAAGCTGACATTATTCTTTCTTACTTTGCATCCAAACTCCCCCTCATTTGGTTTCTTGTTTCCTTACTGAGGAGTAATTTAATGTAGCAGTCTTGCTTAAACAAATATTACAAAACAGAATAAATGATATTTAACTCTTTATCACAAATCTTTAGACTTTATAGAAATATTAAGTAACTATTGATTTTAACATATAATATTGTTATCATTCTTTTGATTTAGAAACTAGGTACAATCTCTGGTAAACCACTCATTGCAGCCCACACTTGTTAGCTTAATCAATTTATCACATTCATTTTATAAAGTGGTAAGAGAACCCCACTGTAAGGTGTTACTAAAAATTACAGCTGATGTAAGCTTTTCATACCATGCCAAAGGAAGGGCAGTTGACACTACCAAGAAATAAACTCTAGTGCAGCCTCTTTAATTATTTGTCAAGATATATTATGTTCTTGTCAATATCAAAGGGGTAAACACTGTCATTAATCTGCATGTGAAGAAATAAATAACCATGTCAACATTCAGGTTTCTGGCTATTAATGGAAATTCATATTTATTTTTCTCCTTTTTAAAATTTCTCCTCTTGTTCCCTTTCTATAATATGTGCAGTTACATTGTAATATTTGGAAAATATATATAATGCATTATTTTGATGTTGGCCATTGTGGAATTTGCTGGGTGTGCTTAGCAAGACAGGCATTGACAATGCAGTAGTTAAGCTGAGCCAGCATAGATTAGTCTAAATGAGAACACACCAGCTATAAATTTAACCAAGTGTTCATTTTCTAAAGTGATTGCTTTATGCATCTGCAAATAGGAAATAACAGAACATCCAACTCTTTTTTTCTAGACGAATATAAAACTTGGATCTTGGAAAGCTTTCTTTAGAACCTTTAAAAAGTTATTTTAATTTTAGATGCTGTCGCTGATGTGTTATGCAAAAGAGAGCTATTACTTACAGTGGATAGAGAATGGAGTCACATTTATAGCATCTATTATTTGACTTAAATTGCCTCTTAATGTCTTGATACCTTCCTATGGAGAATCTGTGACTTATCTGTATTAATTAGGTGAATATTCAAATTAAACCTGGATATAATAGTGTTTTGTGTCCATCAGATAATCCTACAAAATTCAGTGGATTAGATTTCTTCTTTACAGGATTTTAGTTAAAATCAGTACCTTAGCAATGTTCATCCAGCACTTAAGTAACAGTTACCCTTAATAAGCTAATCAGAAGCTTAACCATGGAAATAGTTATATTCCAAAAGATGCAAAGGTTGATTGCCCAAATAATAAGAAATCACTATTTATTGCATTTATGCTGGCATCAAATAGTGTATGTCATCTAATGTGATCTACTGAAGAACACTAAGAATTATGTATTACATACTGTTAAATTAAATGCCCTTCTAAAGACCACAGTCTTAAGACTTTAAACCCACGTATGTCTCACTCAGAAATTTCTATAGTATTTGCTCAAGGAAAATCTTCAGATTTTACTTTGAAAGAGGTCAGGTAGTCTACATCCGTGCCACCCTGAGCGCGCCCTATCTCGTCTGAGAGACATCAGCTATATTTACCTTTGTCACTAAAGCTGTTTAGTTAGGACTGACGATTCTACTTTCGTGAAATCCCATACTTATTTTTTAGAACTGTGATAAGCATTTCTTTTATACAGAACATGATAGGTGGAATCTCATAATAACTAATAGCACAGATTCTGGATATCACCTGCTCTGGTTCAGGTTATGCCTCTAACACTTTCTAGATCTGTGACAATGGGGAAGTTACTTAACTGCTCTGTGCCCCAGTTTAATGACCCATGAAATAGGCATAATTCTGTTCAGTTAATGTGAATATTAAATGGAGTGATAAATGTAAAGTCACTGAAACAAGTCCTGCAATATAGTAACTGCTTAGTAAACAACAGTTATCTCTGACCATTTTCAAAAGAATGTCTCCAACTCATATATTTCTTAACATGAATGGGAATAAATGTCCCATTTAGTTCCATAATATTCTTAACATCATTACCTACTTTTTATTGCCTGCACATTCCTAACTTTTTGGCCTTGATTAATACTCATTCTCTTCCCTCCCTCCCCTCACCCTGCCCACATTCTCAACAGTTTCATTTTGATAAAATTTACATAGCATACAGTTCACCCATTTCGATTGTACAATTCATTGGTTTTTAATATACTCACAGGGTTATGCAACCATCACCACAATCTAATCTTAGAGCACTTTTGTTCTTCCTAAAAGAAACACTGTACCTATTAGGAGTCACACTGAATCCCTCTCCCTTCTCTCCCTGCCTAGCCTTAGGCAGCTAGTCATCTATATTCTGTCTGTATAGATTTACCTATTCTGGACATTTCATATTGATGGAATTATGCAACCTGTGGTCTTTGTGCCCTGATTTTTTCACCTAGGATAATGTCTTCAAAGTTTCCTGTGGCAGCATATATCAGTTCTTGATTGATCTTCTTCCTGAAAAATACTACATTATGTGAATATACAGAATTTTATTTATCAGTTGATGTTCATTTGGCTTATTTACAGCTTTGGGCTATTATTTTTTATTTTTTAATAGATTTTATTTATTTATTTGAAAGAAAGTGAGAGCGAGAGCCTGAGAGGGGAGAGGATCAGAGGGAGAAGCAGACTCCCTGCTGAGCAGGGAGCCCAATGTGGGACTCAATCCCAGGATTCCAGGATTCCAGGATCATGACCTGAGCTGAAGGCAGTTGCTTAACCAACTAAGCCACCCAGGTGCACCAGCTTTGGGCTATTATTAATAATGTTTATGTGAACATTCATGTGCAATTATGGACCTATATTTTCCTTTTTCTTGAGTGTATATATAAGAGTGGAATTGTTGCATCATCACTAGCCATCAGGGAGATTCAAATTAAAACCACATTGAGATACCACCTTACACCACTTAGAATGGCCAAAATTAGCAAGACAGGAAACAACATGTGTTGGAGAGGATGTGGAGAAAGGGGAACCCTCTTACACTGTTGGTAGGAATGCAAGTTGGTGCAGCCTCTTTGGAGAACAGTGTGGAGATTCCTCCAGAAATTAAAAATAGAACTTCCTTATGACCCTGCAATTGTACTCCTGGGTATTTGCCCCAAAGATACAGATGTTGTGAAAAGAAGGGCCATCTGTACCCCAATGTTTATAGCAGCAATGGCCACGGTCGCCAAACTATGGAAAGAACCAAGATGCCCTTCAACGGACGAATGGATAAGGAAGATATAACAAATATCATGGAGGACAAGGGGTGTTAGAGAGGAGAAGGGAGTTGGGGTAAATTGGAAGGGGAGGTGAATCATGAGAGACTATGGACTCTGAGAAACAATCTAAGGGGTTTGAAGTGGCGGGGGGTGTGTGAGATTGGGGTACCAGGTGGTGGGTATCAGAGGGCACGGATTGCATGGAGCACTGGGTGTGATGAAAAAATAATTAATACTGTTTTTCTGAAAATAAATAAATTAATTAAAAAAAAACAGTGAATACTGTTACGCTGAAAAGAAATTAAAAATATATATATTTGTTCTTCTAAAAAAAAAAAAGGGTAATGTATGTTAGGTATATCTCCTTACAGAGATGCTGATTTCTTAGGAACTTCCAACATCCCTGTAAAATGGGCCTGGTAAATTACTCATTTCTATCTTACATGTAGAAATGTGGAAACTCAGTAAGTAATGAAAAAAACAGTATTCGCTAAAAGTGATAAGTGTCTACTAAAGTGAAGTCCCAACTTATTAGAAACATCACTGGAAAATTCGTGAACTAATTTTTAATGTTCACTTTACCGAAGGAAGGAAAATTTGAAAATGGGTGAATGAAGGTTTAGAAGGCTCTATGATCATGTTTGGGTCTTAGTTTCTTGACTAATTTTTCATCCTCTCTCATCTTTTTGGTTAAAAACCATGCTCTAATGTTATTGATAGCTCTACTAATTTAACTTTAGATTAAATAAATTGAATTAAATGATAGGTAGTGTGACTACTGAAATTATCGGAGGACATGATAAATTTTTTCTGTATCAAATTCTATAAGCCATTAATCCCCAGCAAGACTTGTTTTTCAAAGCTTATGTAAAATTACAGTACTGCAGTTTTATTCATGTAAGTGTAATTATCATAGATTATAAATTTCATCAAATAATCATTTTTCTTTTGATCATATATGGCTGTTTATTAATTACATATTTCTAGGTGATATAATTATATAATCATTTTTTTTAAAATGGCTTCCTTAACTTTTAGAAATATAAATTGAAATAGTTTATGGATAAAAGATATATATATATATATATATATATATATATACATATTTACATATGTAAATATGTATCAAAGTAATTTGTATCAAAATAATATGAGGGGAAGGTGAATGGGAATGGAGAGGAAAGGTTGTGAATGTTATTTTTTGAAACCATGTGATAGGTATATGGTTGCTCATTTTACTCCTAAGTTTGTATTTTTTTTTAATTTTTTATTTTTTATAAACATATATTTTTAGTCCCCAGGGGTACAGGTCTGTGAATCACCAGGTTTACACACTTCACAGCACTCACCAAAGCACATACCCTCCCCAATGTCCATAATCCCACCCCCTTCTCCCAAACCCCCTCCCCCCAGCAACCCTCAGTTTGTTTTGTGAGATTAAGAGTCACTTATGGTTTGTCTCCCTCCCATTCCCATCTTGTTTCATTTATTCTTCTCCTACCTACTTAAGCCCCCATGTTGCATCACCACTTCCTCATATCAGGGAGATCATATGATAGTTGTCTTTCTCTGCTTGACTTATTTCACTAAGCATGATACGCTCTAGTTCCATCCATGTTGTCGCAAATGGCAAGATTTCATTTCTTTTGATGGCTGCATAGTATTCCATTGTGTATATATACCACATCTTCTTGATCCATTCATCTGTTGATGGACATCTAGGTTCTTTCCATAGTTTGGCTATTGTGGACATTGCTGCTATAAACTTTCGGGTGCACGTGCCCCTTCGGATCACTACGTTTGTATCTTTAGGGTAAATACCCAGTAGTGCAATTGCTGGGTCATAGGGCAGTTCTATTTTCAACATTTTGAGGAACCTCCATGCTGTTTTCCAGAGTGGCTGCACCAGCTTGCATTCCCACCAACAGTGTAGGAGGGTTCCCCTTTCTCCGCATCCTCGCCAGCATCTGTCATTTCCTGACTTGTTGATTTTAGCCATTCTGACTGGTGTGAGGTGATATCTCATTGTGGTTTTGATTTGTATTTCCCTGATGCCGAGTGATATGGAGCACTTTTTCATGTGTCTGTTCGCCATCTGGATGTCTTCTTTGCAGAAATGTCAGTTCATGTCCTCTGCCCATTTCTTGATTGGATTATTTGTTCTTTGGGTGTTGAGTTTGCTAAGTTCTTTATAGATTCTGGACACTAGTCCTTTATCTGATATCTAAGTTTGTATTTTTGTATACATTTTGCTTTGCCCATCATGAAGTATTAAAGTATTTTATAATTTTGTCTTTGTGATTTGTTTTTTTTTTTTGGCAAAGACAGGGCAAAGCGTCAAGCAGAACGTTGATATTTTAAATTTTCAATTCCCAAACTCTTACCAGGTGGATTGAATATAAACATTGCATGTGGTGGTTTGGTGATAAAGAGCTTTGGCAAAGAAACCAGATTGAGCTTATTTCCCTTTTCTTTACCTTGCATGACTTATTTGATAAGTGTTAGTTTTTTAAATGATGTATGTAAAGCTGGTAATTATTTTACATTAGTTTTGCAAGAAGAACATTCCAGATGTCCTTTTTGGAGACTTTAGAATATATGTATGTTCTTCTTTGCATCCTAGTTATTAATGGTTTACTTTTAATGATGGTAGCCTTATAGTCTTCATGAAAACAGAAAAATACTATAAAACTTGGGAAACTGAAGAAAGTTATGCTTTCTTGTTTTCTATGATAGTGCCCCTTACATATAAGAATTAAATTACTTATTTTGCATTTCTAATTTTACTAACCATTTCGGAGAAGTCATTCACCATAAACACTGGCAGCTTTCCTTCAAATCAAGAAATCTTTTATGTATCCTTAAAAGCTACCATCATAAGCCAATGGCAGCATTTATCCTTAGAAGATTTTTTTTGGTGGGGGAAATATTATGTTTACTTAATGACATGAAAAACAAGTGGAGGAGAAGAAAAAAATCTTCTCCCAGGAAAATAGAAAAGAGTGGTCACTTTGGGTCAATAGTGAAAATGAACATTTTAATGGCCTTGTGATTTTTATCAAACCATTTATAAGGCTACCTTAAATGTGGCCTTATGCATTATATATAGCCTTATACCTCCTTTGAGGTTGCATCAGAAGTACAGAGCCATTATCTTTATCAGAGGTTTGACAAATAGTATTTGCTGTGAATGCGAAAGTCTGTTGGTTTAAAAAATTGAAATTCTGTGTAATGACCGTCTTGGACATTGCTACAGGTTGCTATTTTTGGTGAGTGTGTACTGTGATACATTCCTATGGATCCTTCATGATTGTTCTACTTTTAGTTTCAGTACAAAGCACCACCTGATCACAGGTGACTTATTGAGGCTGTATTCAATATAGAATAAAAGGCTGGAATTCTCTCTGTGATAACTTTGCTTTAATAAAATTTTCTTCAGCTACTTAGTTTTACTTTGCTTGGTGCCAGGCATAGAGTAGACATTAATTGCTATTTATAAATCAAACGAATGAAGGAATTCTTTCTAGCTGTGAAATGCGGGGAATGTTATTAAAGTACTCAGAATGTAAGTTTCTTCATATGTACAACAAAGATGGTAATATCTAACATTAAATGTTATTGATAAGATTGATAAATAATTTACTTAAGCTTGCTCTGCCGACCGACTGACCAACTGACCGACCTACCTACCTACCTACATGCTGTGCCTCGCATAGTTCCTGCCAGATTGCAGATGCTGAGGGAATGTCAGTCCTCCCTCCTCCCATCATACCATGTATTTTTACGGGGCTATTGCTTGCATCTGTACAGGTTGTTCATTGCACAACTTCAGAGCGCGGCATTCATAAAGTGTGTAATACAAATGGTACTACAGGAGATGTGTAGTATGTTATATGAAAAGCTAAACATAGTACTTCTGCATTTTCAATGGTCTATACCAGGGATACTCAAAATAAGAGCAGTTAAACTCCTGCATCAGAATGAGCTAGAAGTGATTTTTATAAATGCAGAGTCCGGTGTCCTTCTCTGCATCTGGCTAAGCAAATTTTCTTGAAGTAGAACACATAGATATCCATTTTTAAAAAGGTCTTCAAGTAATCATTTGTTAATAATTGTATGGTGATATATTTTACATGCCACACAATTCACTTATTTTGCCTACGTCTTTCTTAAGCACACTGAACCATTGCTCAGTGATTCCCTAGTTTAGTGCCCTCTTCTAGAAACAAAGTATCTCCTGACCTTTTCCTTCTTTTTGACTCTTTATGGCTCCACAGTAGCAGATGTTTGTATATTGTACATCTGTCCTCTATAACATTAATCATAACCTTCATTCTTAGGGCTTAAGATATATCTTCTACTAGTTGGTGTACACACACACACACACACACACACACAGAGGGTTACAGTCAGATTGAATTGAATTTGAACTGTGGGTTTGCCACCTTTGGTCAAAATATACTCTCCTAGTTAACTGAAAAATGAGGCCACTAAATACCCAGTTCATAGAGTTATATGAGATTAAAATGGATTGAAATGTAATGTGCTTAGTATATCATGTGACAAATGAGGCTAATAATACCTATTTTATCAAGCTGTGTGAGAATAAAAGTGAAGTTGCTTGGAATATATTTTTTTAAGATTTTATTTATTCAGTTGACAGAGAGAGACACAGTGAAACAGGGAACACAACCAGGGAGAGTGGGAGAGGGAAAAGCAGGCTTCCAGCAGAGCAGGGAGCCAGATGTGGGACTCAATCTCAGGACCCTGGGATCATGACCTGAGCCGAAGGCAGATGCTTAACAACTGAGCCACCCAGGTGCCCCTGCTTAGTATATTCTGTGGAAGATGCTGAACATCTGAAAATGATAGCCATAATTAAATTGAGAGAAATATGTACCCCCTTTTATTCCATAAAGTTACTAATTTTAATGAATTCATCAAACATTTATCGATTACTTACTAAATACAAGATACTGTGCCTGTGGTGCAGTAAGGAACATAAGTATAAATATTACATGAGCTCTGCCCTGAAGGACGTTACCATTTATATAGTACACAAATAACCACATGGAATGAATATTTCATAACAGAATAATAGAATAAATGCTAGCATAGATTTGCAAAAAAAATTGTTATCAGAATACAGAGGAGAAAGAATTTTTTTTTTTGAAGTTTCTTTCCGCCCTCTTTATTTTTTGTATGATTAGAACACTTAACATAAGACCTTCCTCTCAGCAAATTTTTATGTATAAAATACAGTATTGCTAACTACAGGTGCTGTGCTATACAGCAGATCACTAGGATTTATTCCTCTTGCGTAATTTAAGGTTTACACCTTTTGACCAAAACCTCAGTTTCCTCTTCCTCCCAATTCCTGGAGGAGAAAGAATTTTAACTTCAGACTGGTATGAAGTCCGATTTGACAAAGGAGGTAAGAAGAATTTGGTCTGTGACTTTAAGGATGGTTAAAATATGACTGTTGAGAAAGGAAAGAGTAGTTTGGCTGAGGATAGATGCAAGATGGAAAGTTTAGGAAAGAGATATTGTTGAGAAGAAGATTGGATCTTGACATTAGAAGGTATCAAGGTACCAAAGACTGTGAATGATATGTAATAGGCATTTGGGAACTATTAAAGATTTTTGAAGGCAGCAACATCAGTTGATGTATATCTTAGAAAAGATATTTTAGCAGTAGGTAGACTATATTCAAAGTGAAAGAGATAGGAAATAGAAACGTCATTTGTGGAGTTATTCAGACTGTTAGCAAGATAATGAAATAGAGATTAGGCAAAGGAGATGCAAAAATGTCCTTCCAAACTCTGGACATAAAAAATATGCCAAAGCTCCTCCTGAAGTCATGTGGAAAAGTTATGTGTTAAACAAGGGCAGTACCACTTAGAAGGAAGGAAATAAAAGGCTGGACGGTGGAATACACACACACTAGAGATCAATGGATTAACTAATGGCTATATAACATAAACACAAATGAAAGTACCTGCAAAAATAATGTAAATTTATTCAGAATAAATCAAGCACGGCTATTTTGGAAACTGCAGCAAATTTTTATATTATTCTCTAAAAACACTTTTTGACAAAAATGAACACACGTGTCAAAATATTGGCTCTTCTCAATTGAAAATTTAGCCTGTATATTCTATTTATTCTTGTCATCTTTTGTTTCTCAAAATATTTTGTTACATTTGTATATAGATTTTTGGTTATTTATGGATTTTTCTTTTTTATTTACTAATGCTAATACAAATGAAATTGGATTTAATATTTTTCTTTTGTAAGTGAGTTCTCTAATTAGTTACAATTGTTTTTAAGTTCATATTTCATATTTTTTCAGACAGACATTCATCTTTCCATCTTATTTTTCTTGTGTCATGTCATTAGCTGGGATAGCCAAAGCAATATTAAACAAGAACCATAATATGTGGTTACTTGTTTTTAACTTAATCTTTTACCATAAGGGGGAGATTTATTTATTTTTCAAAACATAATTGACATATAGCATAGCATAAGTTTAGGGTATACAGTGTGTTGATTGGATATACTTTATACTGCACAATGATTACCACCATAGTGTTAACTAATATCTCCTTCCCATCATACAATTGCCAATTGTTTTTTATGGTGAGAACATTTAAGATCTAGTAGCAGTTTTCTGCAATACAATACATTATTATTCACTATAGTCTTCATGTTGTACGTTAGATAACCAGAATGTATTCATCTTATGAGTGGAAATTTGTACTCTTTGACCAACCTCTCCCTAGTTTCCACCCTGGTAATCACCACTCTACTCTCTGTTTCTGTGGAGTTCAGCTTTTTTAGATTCTACATGTGAATGAGATCATACAGTATTTGTCTTTCTCTAAGTAAGATGTTTTAGATTATCTTTATTTGATAAAAAATTGATACCTATACTCTTAGTTTTCTTTGATTCCTCAGAAGAGACATTGAATTTTGTCGAATGGTTTAAATAGATTTCTATTTAATATTTTTGACATAAGACTCATCTGTTTTTCATTTTAATCTTCAATACAAAATTTATAGTTTTTCACAGCTATAAATATAAGATTACTAGTTTTTTAAAAATTGGGAGTTCGTCTTTTTTAGTGCTTTGCAATAATTTCCTTGTCCTTGGAACCTTTTGTTTCTGGAAACCTTCCAAGTGCTTGCTGGTAAAATTACTGAAGCCCAGGCTTTTATTAGAGGAACTTCTTCACCAGTGATTCCAATCCCCAAGATGTGGTAAAAAAAAAAAATAGCCTAGAAAAAATATATACAAAGTGTTCAATTTTTGAAGAATAAAATTATCAATTTCATATCCCAATATTAAAATACACATTAAATCTCCAGTACATTTTTTAAGATATTATTGTTATAGGGATAGAAACAATTACAGCTGTGAAGCAGAAAAATGAGTATAGGAACTAAAACAAGATTAAATATAGATATAGGCTGTATTCAATTTATTTCAAATAATGGCAAAAATGTTTATTTTTCAAATGACATTTAGACAAATATTAGCATTTGGAAGGAAAAAAATTGGGTCCCTACTATATGTATCAGATATCAATAGAAGCTTCAAAAGTACAAGTGAAAACGTTAGGTAATTATTCTTATAGTATTAGTGCGGATAAGTGTTTTAAAAAAGAATACAAGCATAATAGAAGAAAGCCATACTGAAAAAAGACAAATGGATTTACCTGTATTATAACCTTCAAAGATTGTTCTTAAACATCGTAACCTTTAATCCAGGAATGCTAGCAGTCTATGGTGGAAATTCTGATCTTTATTATAATATACCTGTCATATTTAAATGGTATGTTTTTTTTGTTTGTTTGTTTTAATTTTTTATTTTTTATAAACATATATTTTTATCCCCAGGGGTACAGGTCTGTGAATCACCAGGTTTACACACTTCACAGCACTCACCAAATCACATACCCTCCCCAATGTCCATAATCCCACCCCCTTCTCCCAAACCCCCTCCCCCCGGCAACCCTCAGTTTGTTTTGTGAGATTAAGAGTCACTTATGGTTTGTCTCCCTCCCAATCCCATCTTGTTTCATTTATTCTTCTTCTACCCACTTAAGCCTCCATGTTGCATCACCCCTTCCTCATATCAGGGAGATCATATGATAGTTGTCTTTCTCTGCTTGACTTATTTCGCTAAGCATGATACGCTCTAGTTCCATCCATGTTGTTGCAAATGGCAAGATTTCATTTCTTTTGATGGCTGCATAGTATTCCATTGTGTATATATACCACATCTTCTTGATCCATTCATCTGTTGATGGACATCTAGGTTCTTTCCATAGTTTGGCTATTGTGGACATTGCTGCTATAAACATTCGGGTGCATGTGCCCCTTTGGATCACTACATTTGTATCTTTAGGGTAAATACCCAATAGTGCAATTGCTGGGTCATAGGGCAGTTCTATTTTCAACATTTTGAGGAACCTCCATGCTGTTTTCCAGAGTGGCTGCACCAGCTTGCATTCCCACCAACAGTGTAGGAGGGTTCCCCTTTCTCCGCATCCTCGCCAGCATCTGTCATTTCCTGACTTGTTGATTTTAGCCATTCTGACTGGTGTGAGGTGATATCTCATTGTGGTTTTGATTTGTATTTCCCTGATGCCGAGTGATATGGAGCACTTTTTCATGTGTCTGTTCGCCATCTGGATGTCTTCTTTGCAGAAATGTCTGTTCATGTCCTCTGCCCATTTCTTGATTGGATTATTTGTTCTTTGGGTGTTGAGTTTGCTAAGTTCTTTACAGATTCTGGACACTAGTCCTTTATCTGATATGTCGTTTGCAAATATCTTCTCCCATTCTGTCAGTTGTCTTTTGATTTTGTTAACTGTTTCCTTTGCTGTGCAAAAGCTTTTGATCTTGATGAAATCCCAATAGTTCATTTTTGCCCTTGCTTCCCTTGCCTTTTGCGTTGTTCCTAGGAAGATGTTGCTGCGGCAGAGGTCGAAGAGGTTGCTGCCTGTGTTCTCCTCAAGGATTTTGATGGATTCCTTTCGTACATTGAGGTCCTTCATCCATTTTGAGTCTATTTTTGTGTGTGGTGTAAGGAAATGGTCCAATTTCATTTTTCTGCATGTGGCTGTCCAATTTTCCCAGCACCATTTATTGAAGAGGCTGTCTTTTTTCCATTGGACATTCTTTCCTGCTTTGTCGAAGATTAGTTGACCATAGATTTGAGGGTCTATTTCTGGGCTCTCTATTCTGTTCCATTGATCTATGTGTCTGTTTTTGTGCCAGTACCATGCTGTCTTGATGATGACAGCTTTGTAATAGAGCTTGAAGTCCGGAATTGTGATGCCACCAACGTTGGCTTTCTTTTTCAATATCCCTTTGGCTATTCGAGGTCTTTTCTGGTTCCATATAAATTTTAGCATTATTTGTTCCATTTCTTTGAAAAAGATGGATGGTACTTTGATAGGAATTGCATTAAATGTGTAGATTGCTTTAGGTAGCATAGACATTTTCACAATATTTATTCTTCCAATCCAGGAACATGGAACATTTTTCTATTTCTTTGTGTCATCTTCAATTTCTTTCATGAGTACTTTATAGTTTTCTGAGTATAGATTCTGTGTCTCTTTGGTTAGGTTTATTCCTAGGTATCTTATGGTTTTGGATGCAATTGTAAATGGGATTGACTCCTTAATATCTCTTTCTTCTGTCTTGCTGTTGGTGTAGAGAAATGCAACTGATTTCTGTGCATTGATTTTATATCCTGACACTTTATTGAATTCCTGTATAAGTTCTAGCAGTTTTGGAGTGGAGTCTTTTGGGTTTTCCACATATAGTATCATATCATCTGCGAAGAGTGATAATTTGACTTCTTCTTTGCCGATTTGGATGCCTTTAATTTCCTTTTGTTGTCTGATTGCTGAGGCTAGGACCTCTAGTACGATGTTGAATAGCAGTGGTGATAATGGACATCCCTGCCGTGTTCCTGACCTTAGCGGAAAAGCTTTCAGTTTTTCTCCATTGAGAATGATATTTGCGATGGGTTTTTCATAGATGGCTTTGATGATATTGAGGTATGTGCCCTCTATCCCTACACTTTGAAGAGTTTTGATCAGGAAGGGATGTTGTACTTTGTCAAATGCTTTTTCAGCATCTATTGAGAGTATCATATGGTTCTTGTTCTTTCTTTTATTGATGTGTTGTATCACATTGACTGATTTGCGGATGTTGAACCAACCTTGCAGCCCTGGAATAAATCCCACTTGGTCGTGGTGAATAATCTTTTTAATGTACTGTTGAATCCTATTGGCTAGTATTTTGTTGAGTATTTTCGCATCTGTATTCATCAAGGATATCGGTGTATAGCTCTCTTTTTTGGTGGGATCCTTGTCTGGTTTTGGGATCAAGGTGATGCTGGCCTCATAAAATGAGTTTGGAAGTTTTCCTTCCATTTCTATTTTTTGGAACAGTTTCAGGAGAATAGGAATTAGTTCTTCTTTAAATGTTTGGTAGAATTCCCCCGGGAAGCCGTCTGGCCCAGGGCTTTTGTTTGTTTGGAGATTTTTAATGACTGTTTCAATCCCCTTACTGGTTATGGGTCTGTTCAGGCTTTCTATTTCTTCCTGGTTCAGTTGTGGTAGTTTATATGTTTCTAGGAATGCATCCATTTCTTCCAGATTGTCAAATTTATTGCCGTAGAGTTGCTCATAGTATGTTCTTATAATAGTTTGTATTTATTTGGTGTTAGTTGTGATCTCTCCTCTTTCATTCATGATTTTATTTATTTGGGTCCTTTCTCTTTTCTTTTTGATAAGTCGGGCCAGGGGTTTATCAATTTTATTAATTCTTTCAAAGAACCAGCTCCTAGTTTCGTTGATTTGTTCTATTGTTTTTTTGGTTTCTATTTCATTGATTTCTGCTCTGATCTTTATGATTTCTCTTCTCCTGCTGGGCTTAGGGTTTCTTTCTTGTTCTTTCTCCAGCTCCTTTAGGTGTAGGGTTAGGTTGTGTACCTGAGACCTTTCTTGTTTCTTGAGGAAGGCTTGTACCGCTATATATTTTCCTCTCAGGACTGCCTTTGTTGTGTCCCACAGATTTTGAACTGTTGTATTTTCATTATCATTTGTTTCCATGATTTTTTTCAATTCTTCTTTAATTTCCCGGTTGACCCATTCATTCTTTAGAAGGATGCTGTTTAGTTTCCATGTATTTGGGTTATTTTCAAACTTCCTTTTGTGGTTGATTTCTAGCTTTAGAGCATTGTGGTCTGAAAATATGCAGGGAATGATCCCAATCTTTTGATACCGGTTGAGTCCTGATTTAGGACCGAGGATGTGATCTATTCTGGAGAATGTTCCATGTGCACTAGAGAAGAATGTGTATTCTGTTGCTTTGGGATGAAATATTCTGAATATATCTGTGATGTCCATCTGGTCCAGTGTGTCGTTTAAGGCCTTTATTTCCTTGCTGATCTTTTGCTTGGATGACCTGTCCATTTCAGTGAGGGGAGTGTTAAAGTCCCCTACTATTATTGTATTATTGTTGATGTGTTTCTTTGATTTTGTTATTAATTGGTTTATATAGTTGGCTGCTCCCACATTGGGGCATAGATATTTAAAATTGTTAAATCTTCTTGTTGGACAGACCCTTTGAGTATGATATAGTGTCCTTCCTCATCTCTTATTATAGTCTTTGGCTTAAAATCTAATTGATCTGATATAAGGATTGCCACTCCTGCTTTCTTCTGATGTCCATTAGCATGGTAAATTCTTTTCCTCCCCCTCACTTTAAATCTGGAGGTGTCTTCGGGCTTAAAATGTGTTTCTTGGAGGCAACATATAGATGGGTTTTGTTTTTTTATCCATTCTGATACCCTGTGTCTTTTGACAGGGGCATTTAGCCCATTCACATTCAGGGTAACTATTGAGAGATATGAATTTAGTGCCATTGTATTGCCTGTAAGGTGACTGTTACTGTATATGGTCTCTGTTCCTTTCTGATCTACCACTTGTAGGCTCTCTCTTTGCTTAGAGGACCCCTTTCAATATTTCCTGTAGAGCTGGTTTGGTATTTGCAAATTCTTTCAGTTGTTGTTTGTCCTGGAAGCTTTTAATCTCTCCTTCTATTTTCAATGATAGCCTAGCTGGATATAGTATTCTTGGCTGCATGTTTTTCTCGTTTAGTGCTCTGAAAATATCATGCCAGCTCTTTCTGGCCTGCCAGGTCTCTGTGGATAAGTCAGCTGCCAATCTAATATTTTTACCATTGTATGTTACAGACTTATTTTCCCGGGCTGCTTTTATGATTTTCTCTTTGTCACTGAGACTTGTAAATTTTACTATTAGGTGACGGGGTGTGGGCCTATTCTTATTGATTTTGAGGGGCGTTCTCTGAACCTCCTGAATTTTGATGCTCGTTCCCTTTGCCATATTGGGGAAATTCTCCCCAATAATTCTCTCCAGTATACCTTCTGCTCCCCTCTCACTTTCTTCTTCTTCTGGAATCCCAATTATTCTAATGTTGTTTCGTCTTATGGTGTCACTTATCTCTCGAATTCTCCCCTCGTGGTCCAGTAGCTGTTTGTCCCTCTTTTGCTCAGCTTCTTTATTCTCTGTCATTTGGTCTTCTATATCACTAATTCTTTCTTCTGCCTCATTTATCCTAGCAGTTAGAGCCTCCATTTTTGATTGCACCTCATTAATAGCTTTTTTGATTTCAACTTGGTTAGATTTTAGTTCTTTTATTTCTCCAGAGAGGGCTTTTATATCTCTCGAGAGGTTTTCTCTAATATCTTCCATGCCTTTTTCGAGCCCGGCTAGAACCTTGAGAATTGTCATTCTGAACTCTAGATCTGACATATTACCGATGTCTGTATTGATTAGGTCCCTAGCCTTCGGTACTGCCTCTTGTTCTTTTTTTTGTGTTGAATTTTTACTTCTTGTCATTTTGTCCAGATAAGAGTAAATGAAGGGGCAAGTAAAATACTAAAAGGGTGGCAACAACCCCAGGAAAATATGCTTTAACCAAATTAGAAGAGATCCAAAATCGTGAGTGGGGAGAAAGGGGATAAAAAGAGGTTCAAAAAGGAAGAAAGAAAAAAAAAGCAAAAAGAAAAGAATAAAAAAAAAAGAAAAGAAAAGAAAAGAATTTTTAAAAAAAGAAAACACCTAAGAAAAATGTAAAAAAGAAAAAATATATATATTAGATAAACTAGTAAAAAATCGTTAAAAAAGAAAAAGGTAACAGTTAAAAAAAAAAAATTTACCCGAAGGCGAGAAAAAAAAAAAAATGAAAAAGAAAAAATTAAATTAACTACAAGACTAAAAAAAATCACAGTAAAAAAGCCATGAGTTCTGTGCTTGGCTTTCTCCTCCTCTGGAATTCTGCTGCTCTCCTTGGTATTGAAACCGCACTCCTTGGTAGGTGAACTTGGTCTCGGCTGGATTTCTTGTTGATCTTCTGGGGGAGGGGCCTATGTTTTTAACAGTTCAAAATGCAACTCCTTTTTCTGCCTTTGATTGCTTTCTGTAGAATTTCCCCCAGCTGCCAGACCAAATTTCTCACCCAGACTAGGGGACACTCATTGCCTATCCAACAGGGCACTGATGCTGCCAAGTTGGCATCAACTCTCTGATTAGCTTCAAGAAGACTTGAGACAGAAGCTGTCAACACGTCATCTTTGGAATCTAAGTGGCTGTGAAAGATGATCACAATTTTTTTTTAGATTTTTTTATTTATTTGTCAGAGAGAGAGGGAGAGAGAGCGAACACAGGCAGACAGAATGGCAGGCAGAGGCAGAGGGAGAAGCAGACTCCCTGCCGAGCAAGGAGCCCGATGTGGGACTCGATCCCAGGACGCTGGGATCATGACCTGAGCCGAAGGCAGCTGCTTAACCAACTGAGCCACCCAGGCGTCCCAAGATGATCACAATTTGGTCAAAAGACATAATCTTGTCCAGTTACACTTGAGGAAAATCTTGTTTAACTAAAGAATACATATTGTTTTCCTCTCCTGTTTAAACAGTGCTCACAAACATTATGAGAATGATGAATAACTTTTCATAGCCTTTCTGCCTACAATTTAAAGAGGGAATTCTACAAAAATTAAGAAAGAGGGCTAAACAATTTTCTGAGAGAATTTAAGATATTTAGGAATCTGCTGCCAATAATAATTTAATTCATAAAGCAGAACAACTGAAGCCATTTCCATTCACCAGAACACAAACACAAAGCAAAATCTTGTAATTCTTTTAAGGACAACTGAATTTAAATAAATAAATAAAATTTAAGGAAATGAACTAAAACCAAAAAAGAAAAAAAGACAAGAGTTATTTAAAACTGTTTTTACTTGTAGTTTTCTTAAATCTTTTAATTACTTCTAGAAAATATTGTCAGGGTTGGAAAATCCTTTTAATCAAATTTTAGCATATTAGATTTTGGCATCTATAAAGGTAGAAATGCAGCAATCATCTGATTTTTAATCTTTGAATAAGCATTTGGAATTAATGAACCCCTTAATTTTCTTACCTATCAGAACTGTGAATGCTTTCATCTAATTCACCAAAGTTTGATTAAAGACAAATGTCTTTATGGCACTGGACCAAACTATATAGTAGATTAATTTTGTATGAGATATTAATAAATATTTCTTGGAAAATAGATCTGTAGTCAAACAATTTGAGGAAGAATTGGAATGCCATCAGGACTTCTCAGCACTTTACATTTGCTAATATACATTCTGATACTACAAGGGATGTTCATAGTATCCAGCATGTCCTATAAGTGTTTGAACACAGAAACATTTTTGCAAGCAATATGTAGTGATATATGTTGAGAAACTTGTGTTACATTCAATATAATTTGGAAACTGCTACTGCAAGGTATTATAGAATATGCAGTATAAAAATCAGTATATCATATGATAATAGCTGTTGCTATTAATTCTCTAAGTAATATTTATTGAGGATGTTCCCTTTTGGGCACCACGCTCAGTGGCTGTGTAACTAGAATTCTTTTCTATTTCATCTTTATAGTATGGCTTAGATCCAGTGCTTCATGTATGAATACAAATAAATATGACCAGGTAAAGCAATTTCATGCCATCTGAAAGAGGGTATTTTATGTTTGATTGTTTAACTTAAAAAATAGTTCACTGGTCTCAACACTTTATTTACCATTGTACTTGTGGCTAATAATTGAAGTGTGAATTCCTTCCAATGTTTTTCATAATACTGTTTTGATTATTGTGACTTTTAAAACTTGATATGGAAAAGGTTATTCTCTTGATGAAGACTAACACAGAAGTTTTCTGTTGCTTAACTTGTTTCTAATTACTTATGTTTCTTCTATGTGAGTTTCATTGTACTAGAAATGCAGTTATGTAAAAAAAAATTACATGATCTCCTCTATTTTGGGAATCAGTTCACCTCTGAAACACATAGTGATTACTGTGATCTGCAAAGCAGTTACTATGTTTTTTGAGTTATATTTTGTGTGTGTTCAAAATGAAAGGTACTAATGTTTTAATAGTATGACACACAGGCTGCAAGGAAGAGGAATGTACAAATTAATTTTAAGACCATTTACTTTGAGGATTGTGATATAAAGACATGGTCTTTCTCAGACAAGAATGTACATACCCTGTCAGAGTGAACTAGAAATTATAGCCCCTCCTTATTGGGATATAACATGAGCTCAAGTGACCCCTGTTCTCATTGTTCATCTATCTCTGACACTTTCCATTAAGAAGACATGATTGGGTCAGTTCTATGTGATCCAGTATGGAACACCTCTGATAAACAAGATTTCAAATCCAGGTATCTCAGAAAGGCAATTGGCCTTCTAGTGCCCTGACTTCCCTTTGGCTTGTGCACAAATTCAGCCCACGTCCAGTCAGCAGGGGAAAGAGAGCCCCTAGGATAGTTTCTCTCTGTTCACGTTCAACATGATCCAGGCAGAGATGCTCTGCAAAAAGCTTTTTATATGGTGCCTTTTTTCTCAGAGGGGCAATGTTTCAGATACTTGGAGACTTCATGGCTGTCAAGTACATGCATTTTGAAGTAATGTAGGTGAGAGATTCGTCTGACAACTTACGGAAGGTAATGTTTTAATCTAGAGCTCTACATTTGTGGGAAGTATGAGACACGTCTAGATCAAAAGCTTTTAGTTTGTGTGGTTACTCTTTGCTGGTTTTTGTAATTTGCTGAGTGTGCCCTTGTAGATACATCCTCTTAAATTAGTATCTGCATCTAGAAAAATATATATCTTGGATATATATATCTTAAGTAAATGGCAAATTACAAATATAGTCATTTAAATTTGGTATAAAGAGTAATGGAATATTTAAAAATAAATAATGAAATAAACATGTATTTGTCTTGAAATGAGTGGTTCTTAAAATTGTTTTATTCCTCATTACCATACCATGACCCAGCACATTCTCATCTCAACACACTGAGCTCCTCTCCTAGAGTGAGGGCCATTGGCATCAGTCTTCATGGGTGACAGTGGAAAAAATTTAAAATCTATTATTGAACCTTTTTTAGAATGGAGTTGATATATCTGACATAATCAAGACCGATGGCTGTTAAGCTAAAGCTGGGAATCATAAAAACAGATTATGTGCTTGAAATAAACACTTTACTTAATATAAAATACAAATACACTGATTTATTAATTTTTTATGTTCTCCAAAGACCTTTTCCCTTAAATATTGGTTTCTATAGTGAGATTTGTGTGTGTGTGTGTGTGTGTGTGTGTGTTTGTGCGAGCACGTGTGTGTAATTTTTTCAAAAACTTCATTTTTTTAAAAATAGATTTATTTATTTGAGAGAATGAGAAAGAGAGAAAGAGAGCATGAGCAGGAGAAGCAGAGAGAGAGGGAGAAAGAATCTCAAGCAGACTCTGAGCTGATTGTGGAGACAGGCATGGGGCCAGATGTCACGACCATGAGATCATGACCTGAGCCAAAACCAAGAGTTGGATGCTTAACCGACTGATCCATCCAGGCACCCCAAAACTCTGTTCTTTTTTTTAATTAATTAATTTATTTTCAGAAAAACAGTATTCATTAGTTTTTCACCACACCCAGTGCTCCATGCAATCTGTGCCCTCTATAATACCCACCACCTAGTACCCCAACCTTGCACCCCCCCGCCACTTCAAACCCCTCAGATTGTTTTTCAGAGTCCATAGTCTCTCATGATTCACCTCCCCTTCCAATTTACCCCAACTCCCTTCTCCTCTCTAACACCCCTTGTCCTCCATGATATTTGTTATGCTCCACAAATAAGTGAAACCATATGATAATTGACTCTCTCTGCTTGACTTATTTCACTCAGCATAATCTCTTCCAGTCCCATCCATGTTGCTACAAAAGTTGGGTATTCGTCCTTTCTGATGGAGGCATAATACTCCATAGTGTATATGGACCACATCTTCCTTATCCATTCGTCCATTGAAGGGCATCTTGGTTCTTTCCATAGTTTGGTGACCGTGGCCATTGCTGCTATAAACATTGCGGTACAGATGGCGCTTCTTTTCACTACATCTGTATCTTTGGGGTAAATACCCAGGAGTGCAATTGCAGGGTCATAGGGAAGTTCTATTTGTAATTTCTGGAGGAATCTCCACACTGTTCTCCAAAGAGGCTGCACCAACTTGCATTCCCACCAACAGTGTAAGAGGGTTCCAAGCTGTGATCACCAAGACAGCATGGTACTGGCATAAAAACAGACACATAGACCAGTGGAACAGAATAGAGAGCCCAGATATGGACCCTCAACTCTATGATCAATTAATCTTCGACAAAACAGGAAAAAATATACAGTGGAAAAAAGACAGTCTCTTCAATAAATGGTGCTGGGAAAACTGGACAGCTATATGTAGAAGAATGAAACTTGACCATTCTCTTATACCGTACACAAAGATCAACTCAAAATGGATAAAAGACCTCAACGTGAGACAGAAATCCATCAGAATCCTAGAGGAGAACATAGGCAGTAATCTCTTCGATATCAGCCACAGCAACTTCTTTCAAGATATGTCTCCAAAGGCAAAGGAAACAAAAGTGAAAATAAACTTTTGGGACTTCATCAAAATCAAAAGCTTCTGCACAGCAAAGGAAACAGTCAAAAAAACAAAGAGGCAACCCATGGAATGGGAGAAAATATTTGCAAATGACAGTACAGACAAAAGGTTGATATCCAGGATCTATAATGAACTCCTCAAACTCAACACACACGAAATAGGCAAACATACCAAAAAATGGGAAGAAGATATGAACAGACACTTATCCAATGAAGACATACAAATGGCTATCAGACACATGAAAAAATGTTCATCATCACTAGCCCTCAGGGAGATTCAAATTAAAACCACATTGAGATATCACCTTACACCAGTTAGAATGGCCAAAACTCTATTCTTAATACATCATTTACAGTTTGTGATTTCACTTAATTACAATGGAATATAACATAAATGTGTTACTCTTGTAGCAGTATGACCCAGCAGTCCCACTTCTGGATATTTATCTAAAGGAATTTAAATTAGAGTCTTGCAGAGGCACTTGCAGTCTCATGTTAATTGCAGCATTAATCACAGTCACCATACTTGAAAACAACCTAAATGTCCATCACCAGATGAATGGATAATGAAACTGTCATATATATATGCCACAGAATATATTATTTGCCCTTAAGAAGTAAGGAAGTCTTGCCATTTGTGACAAAATAAAGACATTATGCTAAGTGAAGTAAGCCAAACAGAAAGACACTGTATTGCCTCCCTTATGTGTAGTGACTCATTTTAATTCAGTCTTTTCAAAAGTTTAAACTTTGTTCTTATAGAAATAACCTCTTTTTTTTGCACTTTCACTTTGTCCTTTTGCATGAGTTACAATTGCATAATTACATTATATAGTAAACTAGTAATCACAGGTTCTGAAACAAACACAGTAGACAGCTGTCTTTGGTCAAGGAAGCATGAAGAGTGTTGAGGGAACAGAGACACCCTTTAATCCAGCAAATGTTTAAAAAAATATGTTATTCATAAAACCTCCTTGCTGGAGTTTGTGAGAAGTCCTTCCTATCCAGACTTATCTGTCCTCTGCTCTTCTTTTCCTACTCATCTCCTTCCCTGAGAACAAGCACTTTAAATTGGTGGATACCATCTGTTGAATACCAACATCTTCTTGAATGAATTGTTTTCTTCTTCTTATAAAAATGGAATTTATGGATATTTTTTAGTCTTCTGATATGCCCTGATTATTAAGGAGCAGGATCACTTCCCACTTACTCAGTAATTTATTAGACAGGCATTATCCAGGCAAGGCCAAAGAAGAAACTCACTTCAGTATCTCTCTTCCCTACCTCCTTACTTTCCTTAGCTCTAGTTTTCAGTGGTGTGAATGGTCTGCTCTATGACAGAATGTTTTCAGAGGCTGCAACTCAACTTAAGCAGAATTAGCTGTGAGCATCTTGAACTTAGACAAGACCCCAGAAGTCATAATCCTTATAAAAAAATCCTTGGGCATTCTAATGGACACCGCCCAAGGACCAAATCAGGAGACTTAAGTTTCCAGGTTAGCATCCCTAAGGAGGCACCCTTCCACCATACCCAGCATGCATATTAACATCCAAAGAATAAAGCCATAAATCTTCATGCTAACTGTACATCAAAATCATTTGTGGAGGGTTTTTTTTTTTTTTTTGGTTTTGGTTTTTTTTTTTTTTTTTTTTTTTTTTTTTTAAAGATTTTATTTATTTATTTGACAGAGAGAAATCACAAGTAGATAGAGAGGCAGGCAGAGAGAGAGAGAGAGAAGCAGGCTCCCCGCTGAGCAGAGAGCCCGATGCGGGACTCGATCCCAGGACCCTGAGATCATGACCTGAGCCGAAGGCAGCGGCCTAACCCACTGAGCCACCCAGGCGCCCTTGGTTTTTGTTTTTAAAGATTTTATTTATTTGTCAGAGGGAGAGCGAGCGAGCACAGGCATACAGAATGGCAGGCAGAGGCAGAGGGAGAAGCAGGCTCCCTGCCGAGCAAGGAACCCGATATGGGACTCGATCCCAGGATGCTGGGATCATGACCTGAGCCAAAGGCAGCTGCTCAACCAACTGAGCTACCCAGGAGTCCCTGTGGAGTTTTGAAAATACAGAAACATGAGTCCTCTCAGTTACCAAATTAGAATATTGCAGAGGAGGGGCCAGATTGAGGAATTAGTTTTTAAAACATTATAGGTGATTACAGTCTTCAAGTTTTTGAAAAATCACTGGAATAAATATATGAAACATAGTTGTATGTTCGGAAAAGTGAGTTTCTAAATGATAAATGTTTTGCTTCTTACTTATGGATGTGTCTTTTAGTTTAGGATAGCTTCCACCTTGACAAATAAAGTAATCGCAGAAACTGAAAAACACACCTTCTGATACAAATAGTGGAGGAAAAGGCCTTGACTTAGTGAATGGGTGCTGAGTAGTCCACCAAGGTTCTTTTGTGTTCCCTTTGAACCCAAAGGAGTGCTCTTTCTTAAATCATCTGCTTCTCAAAATTCTTATCTGCATAAGGATTAACTGGGGGCAAGAAGGGGTGGGGAGAATCAGGTTGAGTTGAGGTAGGGCCTGAGATTGTGTATTTCCAATGAACTTCCTGGGGTTGCTGCTGCTACTGCTGCTGGTCCAGGGATCACACTGTGTAGTCAGGGTTTAAGCAACATGAATCCATGAGTTTTCACCAGCTGCATCTTCTTGGCCGTCAAAATTTATGTCTGCATTCTCTCATACTTCCTTTACATTTAAAACTGCTAAAGTTTATTTGCTCCCATTCAATAATTAAATCCCTGGAAAAGAAAAGAAAAAATAAAAAGAGAAGAAAAGAAAATCTCTTTTATCAGTTTAAATGGAGAGCTGAAGTGGGGGATGTATTCATGCTGGACCGTTAGTGGTATCAGCTCTTGCCTGTGGATACCAGGAACTGGGTCAGCTCACTGTAACTGAGAACAGATCAGCTAATCTCCTAATGGAGCTAACCACCTGAGTCTCCCCTCAGGCTCACATCAGTAAATGCCAGTGACTTACTTGTTGCAGATGATTGGACAGTATGAATGAACTAACTGTGGGCACAATGGGGGCTTTTTGCCCTTCTTTCAATATATTACCATTGGTGTAGCATTTCTACTGTGATAGCAATTTTCCTTTTATAGTGAAGTGTGAGTGTTGGCCTGAATTCTAACACAGAGTGTATGAATCCTTCTTAGAGATAACTATGTTCCCATATTTCCTCAAAGAGCATAAATATTTTAGTGAGTGTTGTCACTGTGTTTGTCTTCATACGGCCCAGTGAATGTCTGCACCCTTGAATACTGTAGAAAAACTGTGTTTCCCTTATAAAAAAGCATATAATTCAGTGAAGGTTGTAAACCTTTCCCAAATCCTAATCTGCTTTCCTTAAGGTTCTGTGGGAAATATTCCCTGGGGAGAATTTACTCTTGTCTTCATTGCTACTTTCTGCTATTCTTAGTATGCGTGTAGGTACCAACCTTCATTCATCAATATTTGCCCAGCTTTACTCATGCTAGTTGGTGTGCTGTACCCAAGAATACGGGGTTAAAGACCCAAGAAAGACACCCTGCCCCTAAGGGGCTTACAGTCTGGTTTTTCTCATTTTACACAAGCAACTGAGCAGAAAGTTATCTAGTTAAAGTTTAGTATGTGTAGTGTTAAAATGCTTTGAAGATTCATTGTCACTTCTATCTTCATTAACGTTTCTGGGGGAAAAAACAATGGTATACTTAGCCACTAAGGAAGAGAGGTTGTGCTAGAAGATGTGGAATATCCTGGGATAGAAGTGATGGGAATTCTATTAACCTACACAGTGTGTATCATTTCTTCCTTCCACACACATTCATTGGGCACCTACTAGGTACAATCAAAAATCATAGTTTTCTGATCACAGTATATTTTGGATAGAGTGCAAGATTGTTGTCTCAATAAGCACTTATCCAGACACAGAGAGTCTCTTGCATCATCTGTAAAAACAGATAATATCCTACTTGTTTAAAGGAAGTGAGCTGACCATGATGTTTATAACAACATTATCAACAATAGCCAACTTATGGAAAGAGCCCAAATACCCTTTACCTGACAAATGGATAAAGAGGAGGTGTTGTACATTTGCAATGGGATATCACTCAGCCATCAAAATAAATGAAATCCTGTGGATGGAGCTAGAGGGTATTCTACTAAGTGAAGTAAGTCAGAGAAAGACAAACACCATATGATTTCACTCATATGTGGAATTTAAGAAACAAAACAGATGAATTTAGGGGAAAGATGAAAGGGAGGAAAAACATAAAAGACATAACTATAGAGAACAAACTGAGGGTTGCTGGAGAGGATGGGGAGGAGAACAGGTTAAATAGGTGATGGGCACTTGTGATGAGCACTGAGTAGTATATGTAAGTGATGAATCGCTAAATTCTGCTTCTGAAATTAATATTACACTATGTGTTTACTAAGATTTAAATAAAAACTTGAAAATTAAAAAAAAATAGAGACAGTGAGCTGGAACAAGTGATTTCTGGCTTTGTTTCTCTTCAGTAATACCTAAGAAAGAGACAAAAGGTAGATGGAGAATACTATGAGCGGGACTTAAAACGACAATATTAGAAGTGAAAACCAACTTGGTGTTTCTCTCTTTTTGTTTTTTTTTAAAGATTTTATTTATTTATTTGATAGAGAGAGATCACAAGTAGACAGAAAGGTAGGCAGAGAGGGAGAGAGGAGGAAGCAGGCTCTCCACTGAGCAGAGAGCTTGATGTGGGGCTCGATCCCAGGACCCTGGGATCATGACCTGAGCCAAAGGCAGCGGCTTAACCCACTGAGCCACCCAGGCGCCCCTGGTGTTTCTTTCATTATGTATTTCTCTTATTGGTGTTTCTCTTATTGATGTTTCTCCTCTTCCCCAAATACACCAATTTTCCTTTTACCAGTTAAACCATAATAGCTGGAGCTTGGAACACAGACACACATGCCCATTTCTTCCATGGGCAGAAAAACTATGTATAAATGTTTCTAGCTTGTTCTTACTCCATAAAAACCCTGTAGGTTTGCAGATAATGGTTGTATGGAACTTGGTGTCTCCTATGCCTCTCAAAAAGTCCTTCCAATGGTTATTGTAGGAAGACAACAAGTAGTTTATGCATACAAATGTTTTAACTGTGACTAGACTCTGTTCTCTAATTCCCACTGGAATTTCAATTGTGAGAATAACTCTAAAGAGCACTGAAGACATTTTATCACTGAGTCTGAAGTTAAACATAAATGTGTTCAATGACTTTGGGCAAGATTCCTTAACTCCCTTTTCACTTAACATGGGAGTAGACCAATTTGGGGATTTAATGAGCTCATGTATATTAAGTGCCTAGTAAAGTGACCAGTACATTTTCAGCCCTCATTATATGTGTAATTATGATATTATTGGGTTTTATTATAAAAAAAATTACTGAACTGGGGAACAACAAAAGAGACATAAAATTTTTATCTTTTCCCTTTCTGGATTTGTATATATTAAAGAAGTTACTTAAAATAGATTATTTCTCTGCAGATTATCTTAGGTATAAAAACTAATTAGAAAGAAAATTCATAACCACTTGAACTTACTGTGAAAATTTAGTGAAATAATATATTTTAATTGGTGTTTTGTTTCCAAGGAAAAGCAAAAAAAAAAAAAAAAAAAAAAAAAAACCTTTTAGGAATAATTGAATGTAAAAGTTGCCTTAGGATATGCTTCTTACCTCATAGAATTATGGGTGTCATATTCTACTAAAGCAGTTCAGTAGTGGGCATGCCATTAAAAGGAAGCAGAAGTGGTCACCAAGTATTACTAAAATTTTTGTTCTAGGAAATTAGTACTGTTGGTAAAAATGTGTAAAAGTACTTAAGCTTTGGGGTTCCTGGGTAGCTCTGGCCTTCTGCTCTGCCTTTGGCTCAGGTCATGATACCAGAGTCCTGGGATTGAGTCCCACATCGGGCCTACTCACCTCTCCCTGCTGCTCTGCCTACTTGTGCACGCTCTCTCTCTCTCTCTGTGTGTGTCAAATAAATAAATAAAAACTTTTAAAAAATTACTTAAGCTTCTCTGTGGCTGCCATGGCGCCTTATAGTCACTTTGGATCTCTTTACCCCTTTGATTTTTTTCTATATAAAATCAATTTCCTTTGTCCTCTTCTGAAAACCCTTTTAATTCTCATTTTCAGATTCCATCCATTCTTTTTCCCATCCAGAGTAATCTATCTTTCTTACCAATGGTGTGGCCACATATGCTCTTCTTTCAAGTCCTCAAATCCAGCAAATTATGTCTTGAAAGGTCAACATATCATGTTGATACTTACTCTTTTTTTCTTAATCCACCTATTTTCTTGTAAGTTTTTACCTGTTTAATAAAGGCTCTAAAGCTCTGACCAGAACTATACCTGGAGGTGCTGAGGTTCACCAATATTTTAAAAATCTTCCTCTCTTACTGGCATGTCTTCTTTTGGGCATGATTCACCCCAAGTGTTGTCCTTTACCTCATGAAAACATGGCTCTGCCAGAAAATCAGTGGCCTTCATTAGCCTGCCTAATCTATGAATCTCAACCCTCCTGAAATTCATTAAAGGAAAAATAGCTAATTGAAAATGAATGTAAAAATACCCAATGGGATCTTAAAACCTAGTCTTTGAAAGTGATGTGCTTTGGCTTTAATAGGGCTTTTATTTATTTAATTTCAGGCTTCCCTTGGTTTTTGTGACAGGGTTAGTGGAGGAAACAAACCCAAACGTCTTGTAAACTGTCAAGCTGGATGCGCATCTCAGGGGAGCTCAGAGGGTATCATGTTTTAAGTGTTATCTTTCTGGAGCTTGGAGTATATCTGCTGACAGATAGCTCCCCTGGGTTATAGCAGTGCAACATTGTTAAGACAATTGCATAAGCTGAATTAAATAAAGTATTTTCATTAAAAAACAGACGGAACTTTGAAGGAATTTTCTTGTTTTATTTTAAGGACTTTGAAGTTAAGTTTTGTTACAGAAACCATTTAAAATATACTAAGGATGAGTCTTTCTTATTTCAAGGTAAAAGACCAAAAAGATCTCATTGCTCTTTTTGAAACTTCAAGATTAATATGTAGCCAATAACAGAGACTCTCTCAGCCAAACCATGGTATATGCAGATCAATAATGACCTTTAGTAGGTCTTATTTCTTCAAAGTAACGGGCAGTGCTGTCCAGCGTTGTCTAATTGGCCTTCATAACAAATGTGAAGGGGGAACATAGACAGTATTTGGCATTATCCACTCATAATAGATTTTTAAAATATGGGACAATGAAAGCAAAATAAACCTAGCAACTTCTTACACTCACAGTAGAAGTTTAGCAGTGGATGTGAACTAATATTACCAGCAAACCTCTTACTCTGTATTGCTTTTATAATGATTAGGTAGAACATTTATTATTTTTTTTCTCATGAATGACAACATTGCCTATACTGTATTTGACATGTGGTGATTTTCCACTTTGCCACAGGCTCTGTGTGTGGATCTGTGTATGTGATGAAAAAAAAAAAAAAAAAAAAAAAAAAGGACCTTGGCTACCTGATAGATTGGGACTATCTTGCCCTCTAGAGGCAGTTTAATAGAAGAGGCAGAAACTATCATTCACTGAAATGAAATAAATGTAAAAATAACCAATGGGATCTTAAAACCTAGTCTGTCTTTGGGTTTTGAAAGATGGTAGATAAATCGGGCCCTCAAATTTGGATGTTTCAAGGTACCTCATTTGGCTTAGTTTCACAGTGGACCAGATTGTAGTGGGACAGACAGGGCTCAAAGCCTTTGCCATATCCACTTTCAGTGGACATGTATAAAAAAACAGAAGCTGAAGCTTTGTTTTAACTTGAACTCTTCAACTACTTGGGTAGGTGGGCCTTCCACACAGTACAGAATTCGCTATGTTTCTTGTTCACTGTAGACTCTCAAAATAGGGTAACTGAAAGGGTAAATGGGTAAGTGAAAACATAGGGATACAAACTAATACAAGTTCTTTTGTTAGCAGAGTGTGTGCTTGCCAAGTAAAAATTTTATTCTTTATTAAATTCCTTTTTGTTTTACATGCACATATTCATATATAAGCATATTTTAAAATCATACACCAGCTGAATTTCCCCCTCTTTCTTAAAAGCTGGCTTTCAGCACAATACTTATTACATACTATTAGTCTAGCGTGTTCCTAAAATCCAATTACTGCTATGGTCATTTTTAAAAATTTGTTCCCAAGTGTTATGTCATTAGATTTACTGTCTTATCTTTAAAGTGTAATGTATTTTTGGAACAAGGTGTGAGCAGGGGAAGAAGCTTATTAGATCCTGAACAAAGCACTTCGTCACTTAATTCTCACAAGAGTCCAATGAGACCCCCCCCATTTTCTATATGACAAAAGCAAGCCTTTGAAAAGCAAAATCCAAATAATTTACTCTGGATTCCATAGCCACAAAACTGAGATATGAATTTGTGATCTATGATGAAAAGGAGTTGGATCAGTTAGCAACGCTGTTCCCCACTTCCCCTTCCAGGACTAATGACTGAGCTCAGCTTCGCTCAGCCCTCTGATACGGAAGTTGAGGTCATCAGATTTTTCATCTCACCACCACCTTCAGAGCAAGGAAATTATAGTGCTAGTGATTTTGATTGTCCTCAAACAGAGGAGAGGGAATGGAGGAGCTAGTGGGAGGGGGAAGGCTGACTTTCATTCACAGGTTTACCAGGCTTGAACAGATGGAAGTGGTCACAGCCATCATCCTGTCTTGCTAATTGCTGCCATTTAGAGATAAGGGGAAGAAAATACCTGTCACTTTACAGTTTACAAAACCCACTGGAATTAAGAGATAATAAGGAGTGTGCCCAAGTACATACAACTTTGGCATGGCACGGTCTGGAATCAAATCCACCTGTCATGGTGGTAACTGCAGGGTAACCTCCACCCAGCCACATGACCTGACCTCTGGTAGTTGTTGCTTAGCGGTTGATACCTTTGAATAGAAGATAAAAACTGCCTGTATGTTTTCCAGTATGTCTTTCACTTCAGATGCATTACTCATCTACCAAAAGGGTCATTCTGTATAAAGGATTGTATCTATGGGGCACCTGGGCAGCTCAGTCATTAAGGGTCTGCCTCTGGCTCGGGTCCTGATCCCAAGGTCCTGGGATTGGGCCCCACATCGGGCTCCCTGCTTAGTGGGAAGCCTGCTTCTTCCTCTCCCACTCCCCCTGCTTGTGTTCCCTCTCTCGCTGTCTCTCTCTGTCAAATAAATAAATAAAATCTTCAAAAAGAAAAAGAAATGCATCTACACGATGTGTTAATGAAGAATGACAGGAGAAAGCAAACCAAAAAACAAAAAGGGCTTGTAGTGAAGTTTTTCAAGCCATACCACAGCTATTTCAAAAATGACAATACAATGTCACAGAACTGCTACTACTCCTAATTAATCAACTTCACAGGTTTTGAGATATTCACTGGCATGTCTTATTCTTATGACTAAAAATGCACACTAACAATCTATGGCAGTGTTACAACACAGATAGCACATTGTCAAATGCTGCCATGGATGAAAAAGTTCTCATTTGTTCTTGATCTGTTAAGATGAACCACTTGAGAGTTACAGATGCATTTATTACCAGCATTTTCCAAATGGCAAGGACATTTATTGCTAACACTCTTTGATGGGAAGGAGGAATTTTGGAATAAGGCTAAAGTTAGCTAATACTCCTTGAACTAGAAACAGGGTGTGTACAGTGAACAGTCAACACCTTATGCTACCTGTCACCTTCAGACCTGAATAGTGTTTAATGAACATACCATCTTTCAGTCTGTTAAGTGTAAATTCAACCTTCTCTTAAAGCTTCCTCCATTTACTGAGCTGGATAGCCTCTTTTCTTTTTCCTCCTCTAATCTCTCGTGTGTCTTTGCATCTTTTTACATATTTATTCATATCCTACCCTTGTCCTGGAATTATTTGTGCATCAAATTCCATATTCAATTCACTGTTGCCTCCATACCCAGTTCCTTAAGAAAACTAAGGAACTCATCTAAATTTTAATGTGTGTGTGTGTGTGTGTGTGTGTGTGTGAGAAATCAGCCTCTAGTGCATATTATTGTCACATGTTAATGAGTTTGTCTTATATCACGTTAGATGAGTGAAGGAATGAATTAAATGGGCAGTGTAGCTTAGCATACTACATGGCACCAAGTAAATTAGACCATGCTACCTAAGTTTTATAGTTTGAATCAGAATCACCATTCTACTAATAAATATGGATGTTTTTTACATAAAGGTGCTAGAATTCCTAGCCAAATGTTTTGTTAGCATCTCATGCCAAAAATTCCACTCATCGATGATTTATTTTAATGATAATTACTGCAAATCTCTGAGTGTTGGTATCAGATGTTGAATATTAGTGTCCTGGTGCTCAGGGAGCCTTTCCCAGGCTTTTACATATGCTTCTCAACGTGATTCCAATTTTATCATACAAATCTTCTATTTACTATCAACCCACTTAGCCTATTTGTTAAGAAAATAGAGTATTCTTGTATTTCTTGAATATTTGATATAATACCAATTCGAACTTTGCTGATCTATTGATGTTCAAATAGAGAGGAAAAGTAGGGAAGGAAGCCAATCCTGTGTGTAACACAAAAGTGAAAGTCATTCACAGGTGTAATTTGCATCAATCATTTTCTCTTAAGTGCTTCTGTATTAGTGCTAAGTATAATACAACCAACTTACATATGAAAAGCATAAAGAGTTGGTCACCAATGTTTTCAAATGTAAAAGTGCATCAATTTCAAAATGTGCACTATTTTGCACATCATAGAAGAAGAAAAGAATGCTGCCAAATTAAACAATGATGTTGATTATAAGCTGTATCTTGATCTTAGAGATACTAAAGTAGATTAAGGGTTTGAGTCTTAGAGTAAATGGAGTGCAATATTTGTTCAATAAGTACTTATGTAGTGTATGTTCACTGCTTTGTACTTTCAACATTGATATCCTTTTTAAAGGGTGGAGATACACAGGGTCTTCATGACACATCCTCTTCTAGGCATCTGTGTAAAACCTCATGTGCTTTTCAAGACCTGTCACTATATTTCTAATTCTGAATGTGTGCAGATCTGTTCACCGTCTCAATTCTTGCATACAAACATAAAGCATGTGCTGCCACACCTTTTCAGAGGATAACATCTATCCCACAAAGCTTTCCAAGTCTTCTTCATGTACTTTTCATAGCATTCTTTAGCCTATCCGGGGGTAGGCTAACTCAAAGCATCTTGTTCTGCACAGGAAGTTAAATATTCTTAAACATTAAAAACAGTCACTAACATTAGTATAATGTTCACTTCTCTACTTTCTACCAAGTCACAATTTTGCCTTTTAAACTTCTCCACTATCAAAAGTTTTAAAACATTTGACTTTCAATTAGCTAGCAACAAAACAAATATTTTTATATCTTGGCTAATATGTACAGACCTTGAGGGTATCATGCTAAGTAAAATATGTGAGACAGAGAAAGACAAATACCATGTGATTCCACTTATATGTGGAATCTAGAAGATAAAACTTATGAACAAACAAATAACCCTCCCCACCCCCGACTCTTAAATACAGAGAACACACTGGTGTTCACCTGAGGGGAGATGGGTGAGGGGGAATGGGTAAAACAGATAAAGGGGATTAAGAGGTACAAACTTCCACTTATAAAATAAACAATTTTTGGAGATGAAAAGTACAGCCTAGAGAATATAGTCAGTAATATTGTAATAACGTTGTGTGGCAACAGAGGGTGACTGTGCTTACTGTGGTCAACACTGAGTCATGCATAGAATTCTTAAGGCAAATTGTTCTACATCTGAAATGAAGATATCATTGTATGCCAATTATATTTCAATAATAAAAAATAAGATTTTTACAATTCCCCCCTAAGTTTTAATGGCCGTCAAAAGAGCATAACTACATGTGTTTGGAGATAATGGGCCTAAGATGAGTAGTAGGAAGGGTTTGGCGCAATAGGACAGTGAAGATGGGGAGCTTAATCCCTGCTATTTTCTGTTCTACACATATTTGACATTTAAGTCCTTCAGTTGCAGGACAGCAAACTGCCAAGGCTTACTGCTGTGATCCTTTGTAATTACTTTTGTCTCCTTTCTCTCCTGTATTTATCTTAATTACTGCTATGGGTGCAATGTCTAGAATATACTACTTTTAAATACAAAGAGCTAATATTTATTTAGCATTTATTATGTGCATGGCACTATTCTGTATCACATATATTAATTCAACTCATTTACTTTAGAAAATAACCTTTATGTTTTGAATTAATTTTAGCTTGACAGCAAAGTTGAAAATACAGTACAAGAAAGTCCTCATGTATCTTTCATCCAGTTTCCCCAAACATTGACATCTCATATAACTGTCATACTTTTGTTGAAACTAAGAAATTAAACTTGGTACATTACGGTTAACTAAGCTCAGGAGTTCATTTGGATTTACCAGTTTATTCACTAATGTTCTATTTCCATTCCAGGATTCAATCCTGGATACTACGTTGTATTTCATTGTCATGTCTCCTCAACCTCCTCTGATCAGTGACTCTTTCTTAGCCTTTTTTTGTTTTCTAGGACTATGACATTTTGGAAGAGTACTCATTGGATATTTTGTAGAATGTTCTTCAGTTTGGGTTTTTCTTCTGTTCATTCATGATTAGACTGGGATTATGAATAATTAATGCACTTTTCTCAACCTACTAGGTTAATACTGTTAGGATTCTCCTTTACGGATGAGGTAGCTGAGGCAGAGAACAGTTGAGTTATTTGAGGGCTTGGGTTTGAACCCAGAATGTCTGGTTATAAACCTTGAGCTCACAAACAACATGTTATGTTGATTCAGAATTCCTAGGTTTGAAATCTTACTTACTATTTCTGTACTACCTGTACTTCAGATTACTCATCTATCATACAATAATAATAATTTGAATTACCAAATATGGTGATACTTACTGTGGTACCTGGGTATACTAAGTTTCTGGAAAATGTTTGCTTATAGAATTGGCATTATTTTTCAGGAAGCCAGCTATGTCTATCTTGTTAGATGCACAATCAAAATTTTGTAAACCTGAATGAGATATGAAATCATAGATTTTGTTGATTCTTCCCATTATTATGCTTCTCAAAGTGGGGTGCGCTGGTGCTCTCTTTAAGTGTCTTGTTTGTAAGAAGAAAGTGTTCTGTGAATTCTGTGAAGCAATCCATGTATAGAAGAAAAAGTGGATACCCTGATTGTTCTTGCAAGTTTGGGAATCAATTAAAAAAGTAAGGCCATTTTCCAAGTGAACTTTTAGAATTTCTAGAAAACAGACAGCTTTCAGAGGTAGCTTAGAAGATGCTGTCTGGACATATGCTTATGCATGTTCTTTGGAAGCTCATATTCTGGCATTTAGCAATACCAAGATTTCTGTGCCAATAACGTTAAATGATAATTCCTCTCTCTCACACTGGAAAATGTTTCATGGATTAGCATGTGCATGAAAGTGTGGATGTCTTTTCCTAAAGTAAGAATGAAGGGAAAATAAAATAACTATGAAATGTGTTCATTTCATTAAAAAAAACATGAAAAATTATTTCTAAATGGTGTTAGCAACTCAACATTGGCCATCTTCCCCCCCCCCCCCCTAATCTCACTTAGCTCCTACATGAAGGAGGATACTTTTTAGCAGGGTACTTTCCTTGGGGCTGTGCTCTAGATAATACTTTGCAGTTAATATAAAATATCATTCCAAAGGTTGCAATGCTTAAAAAAGTATTTCTCAGATATAACAAAAAGAATTTCATTTATGTGAGTATTAATACTCTTAAGGTGAAATATTGGTAAGTGAGCTTTATAAACCATAAGACGATGCCCAGATTGGAGATCAGATTGGCCGAAGATCACACAGCAGATATCCTCTTTGGATGGGATATTGATGTTGGCTGGCTGTTGGTGCTTTTCAACTTTAAAACCCTAAGTTCCTCTGATGTTACATGGTTGTAATTACACAACTCTGCCATAATTTAAAGATTTGGAAGTCAGGCTTCCTGCTGGTGATTAACAATCTGGAATGATCAATAAGTTGGCTTTATTCAGATTTGCAATTCATGTGGTACTACATCTGTGGCTATAATGTCTTTAGTTGTGAATAACCAGCCTTGTCCAGCAGTTCATTTTTTTAGGTTTCTCTTAGTAGTGCCAAGCAGTGGGAAACATTATTTCTGCCCTTAGATTTTTTATTACATATGAATAAAATGGTCTTGGGATTCCGTGTCTGTAAATGAATGTGGCTCTGTAGATTTTGCCTCTTGTATTCCTTCCATGTCAGGGGGAATGAAATGTATATTCATTTTTAAATGTGATTCTAGTCCCTTTATTAATCTTTCACAAGGCTTTTATTTTGTGTCTTTGATGGGTTATATTAAATCAAGCATGTTTATCTTTTTGCTTCTACTACAGTCTGCTCCAAGTCAGTGAATGCTATTCCATTACCTCAGCTATCCAGAGCAGAAACCTTGGGGATATTCTTGAGTCCTCCCATACCTACCCCCCATCCAAACCATCAGCAATCTGCTTACTTCTACAAGGTACAAAGTGTATCTTGAGGCAATTTTAAGCTTTAAATTATTCCTCACAGGTTTTTTTTTTCTTTTGTTTAGAATCAAACACCAGTTAAAATATATTATTTCTATTTGTTTTTATAGGAAGTTCAAGTAGTTATGATTTTCCTCCCTAATTAAATTTTTGTACATAACAAGATAATCTGCAGAGAAATATCCATTTGAAGTGTCTTCTATAAGACATACAAAGGCTGTGATTCACATCATCATGGATGTAATACAAAGCTTAGAACTGAAAATATAGCTATGTTCTTATTACTTCAATCATCATTGTCAAATGCACTATTAATAAAACTTGCAAAAATATATAATAGTATTAGATTGATACATTCTTTCACAATATAGTATTGAGTATGCTAAGCTAAAAATAGTCACTTGATTCAATAGGAGAAGTAAACATGGCCTAGATGAGTGTGAAAATAAAGATATGCCCTTGTCTATTTTGAGCAGCAAAATACAGTTTTCATGATTGTTTTTTAACATTTCTCAAAAGAAGTAAAATATGTAAGGGAATGATTTTTTTCAAGTTGCCTACATGATTAAAGTTATAAAAATAATAAGAGCGACATGGCACATACTTTAAAGACATGCTTTTGTGTACACATTATATGTGGCTTATAAATCATTGTGCTGTTGGATTGACTTTTCAACTTGCTGGAAATTGGTCTTCTAATTTAGATGCATGTGTATGACTCCCCATATCTATTTTAAGATAGATATAATCATAAAATGATTTACCTTAGGCAAACTAAAATAAACTCACTTGAGTAATTTAGGTGTTTTATTTAGTTCACATAAATAATATCTTTGTCTCAAGGAATCATTTAATGCTCTGTATTGCCATTTGACTTAGAAATTTTTTTTAAACACAAGGCAATCTGTTGATAAGTTGTTTGTCATACTTTATGTTAATTGGGGTCTTTAGTGTATTGGATACTGTCTTAGAGTCAGTAGAAACTGATGCTTCAAAATGGGCATAAACTCATTAGAAATGGGATTTTGATCAGTCTCTAATCAGAAGCATTGCTTTTATATATGTATTTTTCAAGCTCATGGCTAAGGATAATGCTATTGAAGATTTGAGTCAATTTACAATTGATCTTGAATCACAGAGTGATTGAAAGGGAGACATCCTGTTACTAATATGCATATGCACACATATATATTCATATATATATATATATGATATTAACAGTAGAGATTTGTGCATTTTCATGTACATTCTTCTATAGATTGCAGTTACCACAACACTTCATGTCAATAAAACACTAGTGGTGATTAAGTTTAAATCTCTAATATAATTGTTTATTCTAAGTTTTTTTAAGTAGTACTGGGCACTGGTATTAACAAAAGAGTAACTGAATACCCAACTTTTGTATCAACATGGACGGGACTGGAAGAGATTATGCTGAGTGAAATAAGTCAAGCAGAGAGATTCAATTATCATATGGTTTCACTTATTTGTGGAGCATAACAAATAGCATGGAGGACATGGGGAGTTAGAGAGGAGAAGGGAGTTGGGGAAGATTAGAAGGGGAGGTGAACCATGAGAGACTATGGACTCTGAAAAACAATCTGAGGGGTTTGAAGTGGCAGGGAGTCAGAGGTTGGGGGAACCAGGTGGTGGGTATTAGAGAGGGCACGGATTGCATGGAGCACTGGGTGTGGTGCAAAAATAATGAATACTGTTATGCTGAAAGTAAGTAAAAAATTTTAAAAAAGAGTAACTTTATATCACCTATTAATAAAATGTACATTACTTCCACTCAATAATTCTTCTTCATTTATGAACCTGTTATTCATTATCAGACACAGGAAAACATTACTTAGTGGTTATGAAAGTTTAATTATTCTCAAGTTTAAAAACAATTTATTAAATTTTAGGCTATGAAAGTATTTCAAAATCCCATACACATGAATAGAAAGTATTATTTTTCCATTTTTAAAATGAATTAGATGAAATTATCACTTTAATTCTAAGCCAGTAGAATTCACTTACATAAATGACCATGTCAATATAAGTAGTGTTACTCTACTAATCTGAAGATGTTTATTGAAGTTCCAAAAATTAGTTCCAGGGGGTAATTCCTATCCTGACAGCTGTATGCACATTAGGGCAATTAAAGTGTCTAAGGATTCTCATTTTATTTCTTGGTTATTACGTCTAAGTAAATTAATGGCACATTATTGAGATCTGTTCAGGACCCAAGGAGTAAAATAAAAATAATGATCTCATCTTGATATTCACATAGTACATTTATCCATTTCTCTTTTGATTTATAGCTTATTTTTTTTTACCTAATGCAGTTTAGTCAAGTCTCCTGAGTTTATGTATTTTTTTAGTCTTTGATAATCTACACTAATGGACTGCAAGTGTAGCAATATAATCTAATGAAGTGGCTAACCCAGAGTCTTGGGAATGAGTTGTGATAGTCTGAAGCAGATTGTGTTTTGTTAGCCTCATTTTATTATTGATTTACATTTATTAAGCAGTTTTAGCTGGATGGATAGTTCAGAATGGCTTAGATTTGAGTAGAGAGGGTACCACCAGAGCCAGCTTCTAGGAGTAGAAGTCGAACAGATATTTAAAATAAACACTGTGAATCAACATTTAGTGTTATCTGGTGACTCTTAAAACCCTATTCTCTATTTAGCTTTGATCTGATACATAGTAGTTACATTTAAGTTATCTCTCCCTCTCTCTCTCTCTCTCTCTCTCTCTCTCCAGGATTTACAAGTTAGGTTTATTTTTATTTTCTTCAATGTAACTATAAAGCATGCTCTGCCTATGAAGAATGACCAGAATGTTAATGTTAAAAGTATGGAAGAAAAATATACTTAAACTATCCCTATGTAAAATGTATAAAATGTTCTATCTCCAATTGAAATGCCAATTTGGATGACAACATTATAAATTGCAGTTTCTGATTACAGCAATCTTAAATCTTTTTTTTCTTTGGGTTCCATATTTAGTACTGGAAAAAATTGATTTGTGGCTAGTACAACATGCAGGTAAAATTAATAATATCCTAGAGGCATTCAGGTACTACATACAGTCTGTCCCATTCATTAAAACACTGTACTTTTCTGCAGAGAGACTCTCCTTAGAAGAGAATCTGCTGAATTTCTGCATCTTACCCAACATCAATGTTGATGATCAAAGACCCCACTTTGATTTGGGTCTTATTCCACAAACCAAGCAGCCTCTCTTCCACAGCTGCCCCATATGTCTTCTGCAGCTGTTCTACTTTCTAGGCAGAGTGCAACTCTCTTTGACTTATAGTTTGTGTCCCTATCAAAAAGACAGTTGATAGTGCCTTTATTTTTGATCGGCTCACCTCTCTTAGGACTTGAAATATCATTTGTGATCTGTCCCGTATCTAGGAACTGTAGAATAAGGGACATTATGTCCATAAACATTCTTAGAAGTGAAATGGTTGCATCAATGATCATTCTAAGGAATATTTTGAAAAGTAGGGGTAGGGTAGAAACTTTGCTTATGAGAAAACTTCTCCAGGGAAATTTTCACTGTACAACCCAGGAATGAAAATTTACCATCATTTTGTTTTATATTAGTGAAGATTATATTGACTCTTCTTTTTACCTATGGCTGGTTTATGCAGATTTTGCCTTGGAAGACCTATTTTTCCTGGGTGAATATATGTGTATGTTTTACTGTGAAACCAGAACAACTATTATACATTAACTCCCCAGCCAACAGAATTTTCCGTATTTTAGAACTTCCTGTCAACCTTCTCATCACTGAAAATGTTAACTGCAATAGCTTCACTACATGAAAACATGTGGAATAAATAAAATGGGTGCAAAACAGGTTTAGAATAAAAGAAACTATCATTTCTATACATAGCCACCTGATTCACTCATAGCTAAAAATACAGAGTTTTCATAGAGCTTAATGTAAAAAGATAAAGAAAGCAAAAAGTCTTTGAGAAAATAGTAGAGTATTACCTAGAGCTTGCTGAACAAACATTTTGGGGGAAAGACAATAAAGCTTTTGAACCTGAACTTCTGGGATTTCAGCTGAAAGATCAAGCATAAAGAAACTTGATTTCCTGTTGAAAGGGTGATGTTGGGATGCCTTTGCTTTATTCAGTAAGACTTTTAGTATTGAGGTTATATCTTTAATTAGAAAAGCTACCAAAATCAAGACAGTAGTTACCATACTGTGAAGGGTCAAAATGAAATCTCACTGTACCTACTGATGGATTTGGGAGGGTTATATGAACATTTATTATCTCCAACAGCCTCCATGGTCTTCAAAAAACACTCACAGGGTGTAACAAATGGGTTTCGTTGATTTCTGATTTCAGTATGCTGTACCCCTGGGTTTCAAATGGCTCTGTTGGTAGCAACTTCCCTTGTTGGTAGAAATCTGGAAGTGCTCTAAATGTTCCCTGATAATATTGTTTAATCTCAAAGGCAAAAATAATTCAACTTCCCACTACCAGATTTACACATTCAAACTAAAATCTAGTTGTTTAAAAGGAAGAAGGAGGAGGCAGATGAAGTAATATAATTAAAGACTTGATAGGAGGTTGCAAATGAATAAGTAATTGGTAATTTGAGTAGTTAAGAACCATTGCACTTTTTATTATAGCTCTAATTTTTTGAGTTCATAAAGCATATTCAGATAGGAATATACGTATACTCTTTTTTAATACGTATAACAATCAAGTCATTTTGTGACTGAGGGCTGATCTTTCCATAACTAGCCCACAATTATATAAACTAATGCTACTGATCCAGTCCAGTTCTACATGCCAAAGTACTCTGTGCACTAAATTCCCTGTGTTTCTGTTTTTCTGATCAAAATGTTCATGTCTTCAATTTAGCTGATGAATTAAGTCTGGGAGGAAGGTTTTGTTTAGAACTGTCATTCCACTGACTTAATCATCAGAAATCCTCAGATTACCTGAAGTTATTGTCATAGTTTTAAAGAGCAAGGTAAATACCTCATTGAGATATCAGGTAGTAAATGACAGAATTATTGCGGCTAGAAGCAGGCAGGGATTTTAGGTATGTGTATTGTGTGTGAGAAAAATGACTCTAGCATTGGATCTGCCTGCTAAGGAGTCCCATACCTGCTCCTGACTTCAGTGAGCCTGCTTTACTTCAGCTGTTCATAAATTCCCTGATTCACTGATTGTGTCATTCCTATGTTACTGAATCAAAAGATTAGAAGATATACTGTTACTTTAATAATTTTTATTTCTTTGTTTTCTTTCTAAATATTACAGTCCAAGATTTTCAGTGACTAGAGAAGGTAAATAGAAGGGTTGGACCAGGAGTAGCTACAAACCAAGGCAAAATATGTCATTAAAATAATAAAACATCATCTATTGCCAGCCCAATTTATGGTGTATTGAGACACATGGATCCATTGTTTTACAATTGGTTAATATCTTGTTTGCATAAACTGCTTACAAAACCAATCCACAAGCATACATACTATAAAATATAAAGCTATATCATGGCACCTCAGACAGTTAAGCATTGGACTCTTGGTTTTGGCTCAGGTCATGATCTCAGGATCATTGGATTAAGCCAAGCTCATGCTCTGTCCCTCATGCCCCCACAAAATAAATAAATAAATATTAAAAAATACAAAGCTGTAGAGAAAGGACATCAAGAGGTAGTTAACATACACCAAAAAAAGTAATACAACTTTGGTCATTTTGAAAACCCAGGTAGTAAAGTATAATATCAAGAGAAAGAAGACACCAAAACATACTAAGATATTAAATATATTTTATTTATGTTTAAGAAATATGTATTAAAAAGTCCAGTGAAAGATTTCAAATATATTCACACTTGCTCTTTTTAAGGTGCTTGCAGTGTACTGAGAGTAAGGTAGAAATGTATTTATCAAACTGTTTACTAAGTGGTTCCTTAGTATTAGAAACAAATATCCAGAGTTATGAAGATATATATAATGCATGACCCCTTCATGTTTTCTACATCAGTAATTCTGGGCACATTTTAATATTCTTTTTACCCTCATTCATCCTTCCATTCACCAGTGACCTTTTAATTGGGCACTAGATCCTAAGATCTTATCTTCTAATTTGTTCACATAATTAATTGCATTTACTTGTTTATTCACATATCTTTTCCACTACCATTAGACTTACATATGACTAATACTCCATAGTGGTGTCAACTATTAGCACTTAAATGTTTGTCAGATTAATGAGCAAATGAAGGCATGGAAGAATGCAAAAGTAATGATTTATGAATATAGAGTAGGGGAAGGAAATTTCACATTGATAGTACCATTGAGACCTTTGTGATTGACATGAGTTAGGTTTTAACCTCTCGGTAGTTAGGAATTCTAAACATAAGGGATTGGGACATACAGATAACCTACATGCTGATGTGAGTTCTACTTTAAAAGGCTGAAATCTGTATCTAGATTTAAGGTTTGAACCTATAAATTCAATCCATAACCTAAGCGCTACTAATGGAAATTAATATTTCTATTTAATTTTTCAAAAGCAAGAATCCATATTTTCATATCAAGAAATGCAAAAAAAAAAATAAGGTAGCATTGTTAGATTGTCTTTATGAGAAAATACAGAATTTGTTTTGAGATCTAGTGGATGAATACTCAATTTGCAGAGTAATATTTTCATATAGATTTACGGCTAATAACTTCCCGAGATAATTTTTGATGTTTGCTCATCCAGAATGAACTGTACTCAGCTGGAGAAACAGAAATAGTCATGTTTTAATTTAATTTAATTTTTCTCCCTTTCTCATCAAATAATCTTACCTGTTGCTGTAATCAGTTGTTTGTATCTTCAAAATATATCTGGAATCATTATCACCTTTTATTTCTAGTATTTACCTCCCTGACCTTTATCATCTTTCTTATTTCTGTAATATCCTACACACTGCTGCTTGATTTCTCTTTTTAAAACATATACCTGACCACATGCTGAAATATTTTTCATGATTTCCCATTGCCTATAGAAAATAAGTTTTTTGAAGTGGCATTCAGAATTATATAGTCTGTCCCACACTTGTTCATCCTTTTCCCTGTCACACCCTATTGTAGGCCCTCCATCTTGTGTACCGAAATGATCCCCAGGTTTCATGAGACCCAGTCTTTAAATGATGTCAAGTTTGACGAAACAGTCTGATATTCAAAGGGTGAATTGAGAATGTTTCAAAATTAATTTATCTCACAAAGAAATACCAAGGTGGTAGGAGGAACTATTCATAGTCACAGCTAACATCTTAAATATTCTTCTTGCCCCCCATTAGTGTATCCCTAGTGTCTTATATTAATTGGAAGGACAGGGTCTCAGTCCCTCTTGCACAGCAGCATTTATCTTTTCTGCCATATCCCCTGTAATATTTTACTTGTAAATAAATTTAGCCAGTTTGTTTTCTTTCCATTTCACTTATTACTTAGTTTTTTGTTTTGTTTTGTTCTTTACAATAAAGAAAAGTTCAGAAGCTAATGCTATAAGCAAGAGCTCTTTTCTGTCAAAGTCAAGGAAATGGGAGAAAGCTTAAAATAAAATATTTTAAAATAACTTTTGTTCTCATTGCAAATCTATCCTATGTCACAGTAATTCAGCATATGCTACTGAATGCTATTTCTCCTTCTTTTCCTCTTCCTTCTCATTATTTAGCCTTCATTGTTTTTTTTTTCAGCATAGATGCCCCAATTCCTAAAGTAACAGTTCTCTGTACCCTTCCCTATGTTCCCTCTGCTTTTTACCTTTTCTTAGTGCACTGTGTTGAACAGTTTGGTCTTAGTGGTGTATCCTATCCTAAACTGTGAAATATGTGATGGCTTGGTTAGTAGTTTTATATGCTTTATTATCCCCAATACTAAACACATTGCCTTTTATAAAAGAGAGATTCCATAAACATTTGTCAAATAGGTTTAAATGGAAGCAGTAGATTTTGAAGGTAGATTTAAATAAATTTACAAGCAGTTATATTTTAGACTTTCAATAGAAGCTATGTAGTTTTGAAATCAAAGTGCATACTTTGCTCATCACTTAAGAACATTTATCACTGATTTCAGTATAAATTCTAGTCAGATGGATGGCATGAAGTGTACAAAATTACAACCACTGTATTTGGGAAAAAGAATTTTCTCATCACATTTATAATTTTGGTAGAAATAATTGGGCCAACACTGCAAAATCTTTAATCTGTCTTTAATGTCTTTAATCTGATCAACTGTACCCAGCATGTAGATTTTCTTTATAAATATGGTTTATGGATAAAATGTATATTTTCAATTATGTATGATAATGATATTACATCATTCTAGTTTTTTTAAATGTCATGTACAATGTTGAGGCAACAACACAGCTATTTATATTAAATATATTTTGAAAATAGTTGGTTTAAGTTTTGAATCTAAGATTATGTAAATATTTTTGGTTTTATTTAGTTTTTTACTATAATATATAAACATTTGAATAACTGTATTTTGAAAAAAGCCATTTAAAAATATTCTTGAGCCACCTAATTTAGGAAGCCTAGCATTTGTATTATTGCTGTATAATAATTAGGGAAAATAAAAATAATATAACTGTGTTTTTAAGTATGTTGATTAATCACTGCCAAAACTCTCTTTTTTCATCATGTGTAGACATCTACCTTTTTTTAATACTAGGTCTTAAACATAATGTAAAATTTCCAAATTTAGTTTAAGTAAACTTACAAACTGACATTATAAATATATGAAAACAATTTAGGACATCTTAAACTCAGAAATGCTAGACTCTTTTAAAATTTGGAAATAAACTACATTAATGGTTTAGACATACTTAAATATAAACAAGTGTATCATTTTTATAGTAAGTTAACAATAAAAGATTATTTTTAAAATATAAACTTAATGGAAGTCTGTAGGAGTTTTTGGTACCTTAAAACAAAGTAAAATTACTTTCCCAAACTTGCTCATAAGAGTGACATGATCCATTCTTTGGACCTGGCAGCATGGGTAACAAGAAGGCAAGGCAAGGAAAGGTATGTCAATTCCAAATAGTCACCCTGGGAAATGATGGTTATTTATGGCCCTTGCCTTCTGTAGCTTTCTGATAATGGACATACCTGTTCTTTTCTCCCTGTCCTCCAGTGACATAAAGAGCTGGGGTTGGCTCACTGCGCTTTCAGTTTCTTTTCCAGCAGGATGCAATAAATAGCCCATCCTGCTTTGCATTCTTGGTATCTCTCCTCTTCCTTGTTTCTGTGGTGTTCTAACTTCCTCCTGGTAGCCTTTCTTCAGCAAAGCTTTTGACACTGACTCAAGTTCTTTTTTCTGCCTTATCTTTGCATTTGGACAACTACTTGAAAAGAAATTTTCTAAAAAGTTGCCCTTTTTCTTCATTGCTTCAATTTGTATCTGCCTAAACCCAAGTCATATAAGTTTATCTGCTTGTCTAAGCCTTAAACCCTGGCAGTTTAATAATGACACGGAGAAACCACACAACCATGAAGATTAATACCCCTGTAAATTATTGTCACTACCTTCATGTGTGCTCTAATCACAGTTAGCCTTTGTGGGTTTTCTTAGCATTTTCCTCCTGGCGCATCTCCTTTTGCTATTATGGAGATTTCAGTAGTCTCTGTTTCTTTTTCAAGCCTCTGAGCCTGTTTCCTCACCATCATTGTTTACAGGTAACTTTACCTTCAACCTATCAAAAGAAATAGAAGCCATAAAATGGGCATTTTTTTCATTTCTTCCATGGACATACATACTCATTCATCCTGCCACCTCCCCTCTGGCATGCTTTCTCCAGTTGGAGCTGAGATATTCCCTCTGGTGCCCATCTCTCTCCTGATTTACCTTCTCAATCACAGCTGGCTTTTTTTTTTTTTTTTTGTCACTACTTAAACATGTTCAAATATCCCTCAACCAGAAGAATAAAAATAACAAGAAAACCTATCTTCTCCTCTGTTGTGTGTCCTCCCTTGACTTTAATAGAACCTCACATTGAAGTCTCTGACATCAACTTCTCATTTATTTTACTGTTTCCCTTTTTTCCATCTACCAGTTGAATGCACCTCAGCTCTCTGCCTTAATTCTTTTTCTCTGAAAATGCAAGGAATCTAGCACAGTTCATGATGCAAATTAATTTCTCAGTATATATTAGATGATTGAATGAAAGAGTGAAAGAATGCATTTTCATGCCCCCACAACCTCCCCATTTTCATTCTCTTTTGCTCTAGTCCAAGACCAGGTCTGATGGTCACATTTGAAACCTACCATCTCCCAGAATTCTTCCTCCTCAAACACCTTATATTTAACCCTGAACAAATCCATATATACTTCACTATTAATTTCCTCAGGTTGTCATGAAGATTAAATAAAATACTACAAAATGTTAAAATATTTAAAAATGGAATGTTCTATAGATTATGTTATACAATGCTATTATCTATTTCTCAGATATTGTACATATTAAATAGTACTATTAAAATGATTTTGATAGTAGTTATTTATAAACACTATTTTTTAAAGAGCTATTTTATTATTTGAGAGAAAGAGAGAGCATGAGTGGGAGGGGCAGAGGGAGATGGAGATAGAGAATCTTAAGCTAACTCCACGCTGAGTGCAGAACCCAGCAAGGGGCTCCATCTCAACACCCTGAGATTACAACCTAAGCCAAAACCATGGGTCAGAGTCTTAACTGTGCCACCCAGGTGCCCCTAAACATTAACTATTTTTAATAGGTAGTTACTATGTAAGGTCAGTTTGACCTAGGATGAAGTGAAAAAAGATTGGCTTTTTTAAGAGTATTTTCTGGAAGAGATTATGCTGAGTAAAATAAGTCAAGCAGAGAAAGTCGATTATCATACGGTTTCACTTATTTGTGGAGCATAAGAAATAACACGGAGGACCTAGGGAGATGGAGAGGAGAAGGGACTTGAGGGAAATTGGAGGGGGAGATGAACCATGAGAGACTATGGACTCTGAAAAACAATCTGAGGGTTTTGAAGGGGTTGGGTGAGCCTGGTAGTGGGTATTATGGAGGGCACATATTGCATGGAGCTCTGGGTGTGGTGCATAAACAATAAATTCTGGTACACTGAAAAGAAATTTTAAAAAATTAAAAATTAAAAAAAACTGCCAAAAAAAGATTGTTTTCTAGATTTTTATAACAGAGTTAAGTATGTCAAGTCCTTAAATTGTATATATGAAATGTTTTACTATGGCAGCAGCTTTTTGATAAATATGGGTTTAATTAATTTATTTTAGAAGATTTTATTTATTTGAGAGAGAGAACACATGCACGAGCAGGAGTGGGGTGGGGGGGTCGGTGAAGGGGAAGAGCAGAGGAAGAGGGAGAAGTAGACTCCCCACCAAGCAGGGAGCCTGACTTGGGGTTCAATTCCCAGGCCTCCAGGATCATGACCTGAGCTGAAGGAGCCACCTAGCTTACTGAACTACCCAGGCCCCCTATGGATTTAATTTAATCTCTGAAGAAAGCTAACCCTTAGTTTTAGTTATATCCATAAGTACAATATTTTTATTATTAAAATACAATACTTAGCACAATAGGTAAATGTTTATTTAATATTAACTGAACCATTGGACAATAATTCTGAAAGTGTTTTTACAAACTATAAAACACTATACCAAATTATAAAGTGCTTTTACTAATCAATTTGGGAATTTTAACACCTGGTCTGATAAGCATGCCTATTTTAAATTGAACAGATGCAGGGTTTGATGATATACTGCATTAGAGTTATGAGTGCATAGATTTCCTTGCAATTACAAGTCATATAGTGAAGGTAGCTAAGCTATATATATATATATATTTCTGCCACTGAAGGAATTGCATAATTTCATGTGTCTTAAATTTTCTTTATAAACCAGCCTTCAAAGAATGGATAAGATATTATAGTGCTTATTGTTGTTGGTATTTTGTGGTTATTCTACATTTCACAGCTGCTATTTCAAAACCAAAGCTAAATTGTATAGTATAAAAATCTAATCAAAGTAACCTATGCATAGAATTTAGCCTTATGGATTCAGAAATAGGCCAGTACTAGAACATTTTTAGTTAAAAAATTGCACCCCTTTGAAGTTTAAATAAACAAGAGTAGAAATTCTGAATACAAGCAATATGTGGCATATGGAGAAAATTACTTCCATTACATAGTCTGTGTTGTGTATGTTTTTATATACAATTCGTATTGACTTAATATAGTATGTTTTCAGATAAGAGAATGGTATTGTACTATAGTTAGTTAAATGCAGTGATATGGAACTGAATTTCAAGAGCAAAAGGAAACTTAAGTTTACCTAACTGGTTATATGTAATTTGAATATTTTTTTACTATACCAGGAAAAGTGTAAAATTAAACACAGCTATATTCTCCTACAAATATAATAACCCTTGGCTTGTAAAGTGATAGAGCAGCCATGCCTGCATTTGATTTTCTTGCAAAGATCTTGTTTCCAAGTGGTAGATAATTTTTCTTAACACTGAGGAGTGCCATAATGAAATATCAATGAAATTTGCTCTGGAAAATTTATGTATAATGATACACATAAATCAGTTAAAGATTCATACAAGAAAGTATATAATTAAGCATTAATGTCTGAGACCAGGTAAATGGTTGCCTCACTGATTTAGTTATGAGATGGTAAAATTCTAGAATAAGGATATTACAATGGAAATTGAACATAAAATATGTAAAGACATTTTCTTAAAGTAATAATTAACTACTTGGATGTGTGCTTAATGTGAAGAAATAATAAAATTAATAGAATTTCAAATAGTAAAATTTTATACTGATTTGATTTAATGTCATATATATTCTCTTTACAACGCTGTGGTATGTTTTCATCCATCCATTACATTCTGGGATTTTATCACATTCTTATTTTACTTCATTAAGCTTCCCTTTTAATTTTTGTCTTCATTTCATCATCTTCTCTATGGTTTTCTTGACCCTAGAATTTTTTATCAAGGCCATGCAGTTTAGTGTTTCATGGATGGCATCTCGACATCCTCTAAAATTCTCTCTGGTTTCTGTAGAAAAAAATCAGACTCACTAGTTTTCTAAGTCTGGAGATCATTGTATGCATATAGAGTCAGAAAATGTCTATAGACTCCTTCTTGTTCTGTTTCCTGAGCCTTAAATTAAAAGAGCTCTGTGCAAGCCCAGTGTTTGGTAATAGTTTGTGTGCATGGGCCTTACTCTCTTTTTTGTCTTCATGACTGGAGATTGAGCTTTACAATCTAAACCAGTTTCTGGTGCATCATCAGCCTTTACCCAGTACTGCTTTCCTGACACATGTGGAGGCCTTTTGTTTTTGTTTTTGTTTTCTAAATTAAACTACCATATCTTCTAAGCACACTAGGAAGAAGCATTCTGCTTATAGATTTTTTTTTTTTTTTATCAGAGAGAGAGCGAGCACAGGCAGACAGAATGGCAGGCAGAGGCAGAGGAAGAAGCAGGCTCCCTGCCCAGCAAGGAGCCCGATGTGGGACTCGATCCCAGGACACTGGGATCATGAACTGAGCCGAAGGCAGCTTCTTAACCAACTGAGCCACCCAGGCATCCCTGCTTATAGATTTTTTAAATCTTAAACTTCTGTTACAAATTTTTTTTTTTTTTTTTTTAAGATTTTATTTATTTATTTGACAGAGAGAGATCACAAGTAGGCATAGAGGCAGGCAGAGAGAGAGAGAGGGAAGCAGGCTCCCTGCTGAGCAGAGAGCCCGATGCGGGACTCGATCCCAGGACCCTGAGATCATGACCTGAGCTGAAGGCAGCGGCTTAACCCACTGAGCCACCCAGGCGCCCCTGTTACAAATTTTTTAATCTTAAACTTCTGTTAGAAATTTCTAAATACATACAAATTAGAGAATAATAAATGAAGACAGAAATGTCAATAACCATTTATAACGGTTTAACCAATTTTTGTACTTTCTGTACAGGTGCTATACAGGGAAGTATACATCCCCATTATGCACTGTTCTATATTCTCCTTTCTGTATATACTTAATAGTGCTTTTTCTGAAGTGTCTACAGATCTGAGTATGCCATATGATCTACCATCCACTTCTGTTTCCCAACTATATTTTGATTTCTGAACTAGAGTATTGGAATCAATGTAGGAAGAGAAACTAATACAAAAAAGACAAAAGGGGATGGGCACCTGGGTAGCTCAGTCAGTTAACTGTCTAACTTTGACTCAGGTCATGATCTCAGGGTCCTGAGATTGAGTCCCACATTGGGCTCCCTGTTCAGCAGGGAGCCTGCTTCTCCCTCTCCCTCTGCTGCTCCCCCAGCTTGTGCTCTCTCATTCAAATAAATATATAAATTCTTAAAAAAAAAAAAGAGAGAGAGAGAAAAGGAAGAGAGGGAAAAGAAATTGAAGTGAGACTATAGTAGTTCTAATGAATCAGGGAAGTAAATGGCTGATTTGTGCTTAGGGTAGTGCTGTATACCATGTATATTAGAGTAATGGAGATTTATGTTCTTGACAGTATCCTGGTAGTTGCTTTCCAGAGAGCAAGCTATGCCTAATCCATGTATTCTTTCATTTTAATTCTAAATACTTTAATAATGAAATTTCTTCCTCAATTTGTCATTTTCCCTACTATATTTTTGAAGTCCAGTGTTTGTTTTTTAGTGTATATTTTAGTGGTAGTTGGGGATAACTTTTCAGGTATTGTTATTATTATTATTATTATTGCCATGTAAACATTGTACTATATGGGCCTGTTTTCCTGTGGAAACTATTACCACAATATGGCTTTTCGTGACCTGCCCCATAGATCCTTGAGATCCAGTCATAGAAAGATGAACATGTGGGGAAGGCATATACCCAGCCAACTGCATGGGCAATCACTGCCTCACACCCAAGAATAGGGCAGAGAAAAGAAAGCACAATTGTTCAGTCATGAAGAAGTGATCACTGAATGTTAGAATTTTCCCACCTTGCCAATCAGATCAATTCTTTCTTCTTTTGTGAGAAAGATTGAGTTGGGGTGGGAAAAAGGCTGAAATTATTTTTCTAATACACTATTCAAGGGAATATTAGGAGGAAGAAGACATTCCCTTCTGATAACCCTTTGCCAAGGTTTGACTGGTTGTCTCTTCTTACTCTCTGCTCCCTAAGGTTCTATTACAAAGAGTAGAGAGAGCTGAGATTTATGCCAGAGAAAAATTCATGCTGTATTTTAAAGAAGCTGATAGAAGTAGGGGAAGTATATATTTATAGAGTTTGTTACATGAACTTTCTTTCTTACCATTTCTTGTTCTCTTTATTATTTGGTCCTACAGGTACGATTTACCCAGGGGTGTCATTTTCTTATTCCACTTTCTTATTCCTTATTCCAGTTTTACTCCCATCTACCTTCATTGTGTTATTGTCAAATATATTATGTAATATATATATATATATATATATAGTTATATGTATATATATTAGAGGACTTACAGTACAATTATATAACATGTTGTTTTATTCAATTGTCTTGAAATCAGTTTTAAGAAAGGAGAAGAATTTTGCCTTTTTTACTGTCTTTTATAATTACAATATTGCCTTTATGGTAGCCATTATTTTTTCTGTGAGAAATTTAGCTTCTCATCTGGGGTCACTGACTTTCAGCATGAACAATTTCCTCTTGTATTTTTTGTTAAGGCAGTTCTGCTAGCACCATACTGTTTCTGATTTTGGTTGTCTGGGAATGTCTTTACTTCAACTTAATTTTGAGAGTTTGTTGTTGTTGTTGTTGTTGTTTTTACTGTATATAAGGTTCTTGGTTGGGAGTTTGTTTCTGTCAGCACTTTGAATATATTATCCACTACCTTCTGGCCTCCTTAGTTTCTGTTGAGATGTGAACTGTTAATGTTATTAGAATTTCCTCCAGGTGATAAGTTATTTTCCTTTTGCTACTTTCAAAAATCTCTCTTTCAGAATTTTTGTGTGTTTGTGCATGGATGTGTTTGTGCATGGATGTATATCTCTGTATTTCTCATGCTTTGAGTGTTTGGTGAGCTTCTTGGATGTACAAATGAATCGTTTTTCTTAAAAAAAAATAAAATTTTAAAAGTTTCCACCATTGTTTCCTTGGGAATATGTTTTCTGTTCCTTTATTCTCTTTCTGGTATTTCTATTACATGTGTGTTGTATGCTTAATGGTGCCCCAACTCTCTGTAAGGCTTTAATTTTTCTTTAATCTTTTTTCTCTCTTTTCCTGGGATTGCATATTCTCTATCGAACTATTTACATTTGCCAATTTTTTGTTCTGCTAGTTCAAATCTACTCTCGAGGCGCTCTAGCCAATTATTTTTAGTTATTATAATTTTTATCTCCATAGTTTTCATTTGTTTTTACTAATTTCTTTTTATTGACATCTTTAATTGATGAACACTGTCATCATATATTCCTGCATTTTTTAAACATGTTTTCCTTGATTGTTGTTAACATATTTACAGTCGCTGCTTTGAGTACTTTGTTAAATCTGACATCCAGGGGGCGCCTGGGTGGCTCAGTGGGTTAAGCCGCTGCCTTCGGCTCAGGTCATGATCTCAGGGTCCTGGGATCGAGTCCCGCATCGGGCTCTCTGCTCAGCAGGGAGCCTGCTTCCTTCTCTCTCTCTCTGCCTGCCTCTCAGTGTACTTGTAATTTCTCTCTGTCAAATAAATAAATTAATTAAAAAAAAAATCTGACATCCGGTCCTTCTCATAGGCATTTTTTGTTTCCTGCTTAGTTTTCTGTGGATAGGACAGATTTTCCTGTTTCTTTGCATGTCTTGTAATTTTCTTGGAGAAAATTGTGCATTTCAGATAATATGTTATAGAAACTCTGGATAGTGAATGATGATACTCCTCAAACACCCTCTAGGGGGTGTTTTTGTTTATTTATTTGTTCTATCATTGGCTGAACTAAAAGTGCATTTTTCCCACAGCATGAAACCTTTCATGCCACTCCTCAGAGGGTACAGCTTTTTAGGCCTGTGATAGTTTCTCTGGGTTGACAGAGTTTTAGGAAGTCTTTCTTTCTTTGTCCCTTTCCCTGGTCTCTGTTAAACTGTCTGCCTTTGCTATTAGACCCAGTTTTTAGCCTCCATTGTCTTCTAATTGCTCTATTGTTTTGGATGTTACCTGAAGGTATAAATCAGTCTACATTGTTTAGTTAAACTCCTGTCCCTTTGCAAGGCAGCTTTTAAGGGAAGTCTTTGAGTTTTTTTCTGAATTCAGAATGGCTTTCCATAGCTATCTCTTCCTTGGTTCTCTGTAGTAAATTAGCTGTCCTATGGTTTAGCTTGTTGCTCATAATGCTTACCACCAAAACATCCATTGTTTTCAAGAGTACCCTTAGGCTTGAACATCCCTCTACTCTGTTTCAAATAAAGTCAGTTATCTGAAGAATGTTTCAGGTCTCTCTTATTGATCGATTCTGCCCTTGGGCAAAATCTGTGAGCTTCTGCTCCCACACTGGGGACAGGACTAATAGGCTGCTTCTCATGGACTGGCGTATCTGCTTTATGACCTGTATGCTGGATAAGGGCCTGTAGTCTGGTCTTTTTAGCTTACCTCTCCCAGAAAGGAACTTCTGCCCTACGAATGAGATGCGGTGAGGGTGATGAGGGCCCAGCTCCAGGATTCTCAGCATGTCAAAGCTGCAGTAGAGCCTCTGTCCTGTGTGTGTTTTGTGTGTGTGTGTGTGTGTGTGTGTGTGTGTGTGTGTGTATGTGTGTGTGTGTGTTGTGGGGGGAAGGTGAATGGAAAAAGAGAACCCTTATTCTCTTAGCTGCACTCATCAGGAATTTAGCCCCATGGAACTTCAGCGGCTGAGAATTTCTGGTGTCCTACTGATTTGGGGAAGATACCATAGCCCTTGACAAGAACATTGGGGAGTAAAGTTGCCCCACTTTATTGGCCACACCTGCTCAGATTGGTGCTGTCATCTTTATGCTGAGATTTGAACGGGGAGGAAGGGACTAGGTAATTACTCAAGTGCCGCAGACTGTCCTTATGGCAATTCAGTGGAATTTCTTGAATAAATGTTTCTTCATTTGCTCTTTCTTAGGATAATTTGCTACATGCCCTTAGGGCCATTTAAATGGTTGTTTTTGTGTGTGTGTTTTAAAATTTTTACCAATGGTTCTTTCCTGAGGAATAGAACTACAGAGCTCCTCATACTGCCATTCTGGAGGTGGAAATCCTCCATGCCATATTTTAATGGCCTTTTAGAATTGCTGTTGAATAAATATTAAAAACACCTAAGTGTAAAATATTTCTGCATGTTTCATGCTACTAGTAAGAAAAATAAGATTTTACAAACATCCTTGACTCATATTAAAAAATAGTAAGCACTCAAAACATAAGGTCTTGGTGAAATGAGGGAAATGCTAGCTTCTCAATCACCATTGGATATGGAGTTGGTAGTTGAAGTTAAGTGAAAGAAAATAGTTTTTCATTTTTAAGCTGGAACTCTTTCTTCATTGAAATGTTCCACTAACTCGTTTCATACCACTTAAGAAACTAGCTAGAATTTAAGATTAATGTAAATATCAGTGCTTATGAATCAGATCTCAGGGTGTTCATATGATTTTCTCTGCCTCATTACCTTTCATTCTTAGACAATACCATAATGTTGGCATCAGACTGCTTGGGTTTGGATTCTTGTTTCACTGCTATGTCATGTGGACTTGGAAACAGTTACTCCAAACTTCAGTTTCTCGTTTTGTTTTGTTTTAAGTTTTTGAAAGATTTATTTACTTTTAATTAAACAGTATATTTTATTTTAATAGGCCAGGATAACAATTGAGCTTTTATAGATGTATGTAACTTGGCACAGAGAAATCACTGAATCATTTAAAGAAATTATTTGTGCTTTCCTTATATCATGTGTGTTAATTATCTGTAAGTCATCCTTACTAAAGATAAAAATGTGAGACTTCAGCATTAAAATGAGCAGTCTCCATATTAAATTTCTGATAAGCCTGCAGTGGTAAAAACATTTAATTCTTGAACATTACATATACTGTATTAGATGTGGTTAGTATTATTTTTGGCTAAGATAACAGACCATCACTTTTGCAAAACTATATCCTTTTGGATCACATTCAAAAATTTATAGATTTCTTTAAAGATTTGAATTCATTTTTCCCTTCCTTCTAAAGTCCTTCATGTAGAGAGGGGTAGGGAAGGAATCATGAGAGACTATGGACTCTGGGAATGAAACTGAGGATTTTAGAGAGAACAGGGGTGGAGGTTTGGGTTGGCCTGGTGACAGGTATTAAGGAGGGCACGTATTTCATGGAGCACTGTGTATTAGATGCAAACAATGAGTCTTGGAACACTACATCAAAAACTGATGAGGTACTATATGGCCACATAACACAATAAGAAAATTATAAAAAAATAAATTTAAATTCAATTAATTACCATGTAATGTGTTATTTGTTTTAGTGGTACAGACCTGTGATTCATCAGTCTCATGTAATACCCAGTGCTCATTACAACGCATACCTTCCCTAATGTCCTTCACCTCGTTACCCCATCCCTCCATCCCCCTCTCCTCCAGCAACCTTTAGTTTGTTTCCTAAGATTAAGAGTCTCGGGAAACAGAGAGCAAAAAATGAAACAAGATGAAACCAGAGAGGAAGACAAAATGGAAGATTTATTTATTTGAGAGAGTGTATGTGTTCATGTAAGCTTGAGAACATGCAAACGAGGGGGGAGGAGCAGAGGGAAAGAATCTTAAGAAAACTCTGAGCTGAGCAAAAGGAGGGGGGCCCAATCCCTTGACCCTGAGATCATGAATGGAGCTGAAATCAAGAGTCAGATGCTTAACTGACTGGGGCACCCAGGCACCCCTGTTACGAAGATTATAGGTAATGGATCATTCTTAAAAAGTACTAAGTCTATAATAATACATGTATTATGTATGTATTATGTGTATTACATGGTAATAAAAATAAGGAATCATGAAATCACTCATTGAATATTATCCCTTCAGCTACTTGACATTCAATACAGAATTAAAGGGTACAGACCTTATTGTTTAATGAATTACAGCATTGAGTAATAGATAATAATTTTCTAACTGTTCTCATACTCAGTGATTGCAATTTATTGGATTTTCTTAAACCCTATACATTTTTAATACCTTCTTTATAGAACACATAATACTTTTTATTAGCCTGGTCCATTTAACATTGTTTTATCAATGTAGATAAAGTAAGTAATGAAACTGTTGATGTCAGAGTTCTATATATCCTTCATTCTTGTCAGTCATGTAATTTTCTAAGAACTCAGTTTGTTTTGTGTACATCTCCAGTGTAATACCTGAAACTACACAAACTTTAATGGAAGACATTCTTCCACCTGCTAGTCTTTGAGTAGTTTTTACCCAGTCTCCGTCTATTGTGCCAGCTGTTTGGAATTCATAAGTGGGTGAGAAATGGGTTCTTCAGTCAAAAGAGTAAGGCATCCATGAAAGCAAACAGCTGAGGTAAATTTTCATAGGTACTTTTGGAGAGATACCGCCAAAGTATTGTAGAAACACCAAGATCAAGGACTGCCTGGAAAAGCTTCAAAGAAAAAGGGAAGGAGAAGTCATTTGAGGTAGTTTATAAAAGCCAGTGAAGGATTTTCCAGGTATGGTGAATGATATATAAGGTCATTTCTGACACAGAAAATAGATTTTTAAAATGAAATAATTAATGTGCTTGTGTTTTTCAAGAGATGCTGAAGACGTCAGGTGTTTGGTAAGTTTAGTGAATGGGATAGGGAAGGATAATTTCAAAAGTCTGGACTTCATTCTTTAGACAAAGGGAAGCCAGATAGGATTTTAACCAGTAGGAATGACTGGTTCAGTAACTGTGGCTGTATCTTCAATGACTGGAGGGCACGGTGCTTGAAATTTTATTGTAATGGTTTGTGTCAAGATAGGTCAGAGCTGGGTAAAAATAGCTAGACTACAAGACAGCTTTTTTCTACCATGCAATAGCCATGTTTCCTCTTTAATCTCCCTTCTTCCCCAACAAATATGTTTAGTTTTGTTTTATGAAACCAGTAAAGCTGTTAAGGTTCAGCCACCCAGCTTTCTTTGCTTAGCCAGCTCAGGTAAATTGCTTTAATGATGTCCATGTTGTAAGGGAAGCATATTCTAATTTGGGAAATACATACAAGGTGCCATTGAAATTGTACATTTTAGTGCAATGAGGAAATTGAAGTACATAGTGAACTCTTTTGAGATGTTGTTACTAATGATATTATCTACTACTTATGTGATGTAATGTACATTAAGAAGAAATAAAGTTAATTTTGTGTTTCTCCTGCCCTGATCATGAGAGAATTGTGGTAAATATCTGGGAGCTTAATCTAATGTGTAGGTTGTTTTAAAGTGAACTCTTTTCTTCCAAAGAAATTTAATGAGAAAAATATATTGATGTGTACATATGGTAATAATTCAATTTGACAGTTGAAATTTATATACATCTTTTATAAATGATTTCCAGTGGCTATTCTAGTCCATTCTCTTGCTATCCTCAGCAGCAGATTTTTACCAGGGTCACTAAATGGCACATTAAACACATTCACTCACCATGCCCTTCTTTCTTCAGATTTTTCTTGCAGAATACACATACACACACAGACATACATTCACACACACACACACACACACACACACACACCTCTGTGCCATTGCTGATATTTTCTTCAGAGAAACCTCTGATTTTCTGTCATGCAGTTTATCATTACATGTATTTTTATAGCAACTAATTTTCATTTCTTACCTTTGTTCCTATGCTACAGGGTGCTTTTAAAATTGTTTTCTTTTCCTGAATATTACTAGTAACAGCTCTACTATCCATCATGGATAGTACCATCAAATTAACACATGGGGCATGTAGATTTACAAGTAAGAGAAAAATTTTATTAGAGATAATAGCCCTTGCATTGCTCAAGACCAGATCACCCCATGACCATCTGCTCCTATATTAGTTCATTTCTCTTATAATTCAGGAATTAGTGTTTTTGGAGTACACGGGGTGTAAACTATGCCTAGAAGCTTAGCCACATATTGGATTCTTTTGAAATGAATGAATTCTTCTGTTATCTTTGGGGAAAATTATGAATGCTTAAGAGTACAAAACACATTTCTTTATATTTTTAAGGAGCCTTTCAAGTAGTCTCAACACAGTTGGAATCCCCCTCCAAAAAAAGAGAGACATCTTTCATTTTCACATCCTACTTTTAGTTATCAAAATCACTAAAATGATAAGGATTGTTTCCAGAATGAGTAGACTGTTTTGTGACTTATACTATGATTGTAGACCTGTAATATTTTTCTTTATTGTATAAGCCTTAGAGTGTTTATAATTTTCTTCGAAGCAGCAGAACTCAACACCCTAATTAACACCTTCCACCATTCCTTTTCTGGTACTTGAAAAGTTGGCAGCACTGCAAATGGAAGAGAGGCTAAAGTACTAAACATGGCCCCAACACAGATGGACATCAGTTGTCTTACATGACGTTGGGGTGCTTTCAGATTTATTTTGTGCATCAATTCCTCTGGATCCTGCTTCCCTTTTCCCACTGTCATGATTTCCCATGTTCATTCTCAAGTCTAAGATCTCATGTACCAATGTGACAAGTAGTCACATAAATCTGGCCCTCCTGGTCCATTTAATGTAGAATGAGTATGTGATTGGTAGAAGCAAGTATGAAAAGGTATGTGAATGTTTCAGGGTTATTCATATTTTTGCTAGATGCTTAGAACTTACTCTAAAAATAGGTGGCTAATAATTTGTAAAGATAGTAGAAAATATGTGATACATGATTTCAGTGCAGAAAAAGTTTTAAAAATACTCATGAAGTTAGTAATATCTTAATGTTAATTACAGCTTTTACTTGTCTTTACATATCTAACCACATTATCAGAGAAACTCAGGATTTTACAATTTTGTGGAGAATATTACTTATTTTTTGGATATATAATCAGAAATCAGTATCAGTTCCTAAAATATACTTTATATTTACACAAATGAAAAAAAGTAAAAATTATATCAATGTGTATTGAACAGATTTGAGGTACATGATATTGAGAAAGAAGTTCTAAATCTTTTCAGATCTTTAGAACTCCTACAAGGTAATTCTGTTGAAATTGCTCTATCATAAGTGAGTTCTTCATTTATATTATTAGTGTTTGTATTTGGGTTATAGAAAAGAGAACCTGAGTCTGCCTACCTTAGTAGACAAGATAGACTGTAACATGAAGGACATTGGTTCAGTCATAGACTTGTTTGCCATCTTTCACAGGCCTCAAGGATGATCAGGAAAAGGACATTTCTAGAACATGCAATAATACAGTTTTATGAATAGTCTGTCTAAGACATTCTAATCAAGATAAAGCTGTTCTAACCATTTCCCTCCAAATTTCCAGAGAAGTGGCTGGCTGAGCTTCATGCTAAGGCCCACTCCATGTCCTGATGTGTGTGTGGGGGGGTAATATTGTGGTTAACATGCCTTCAGGATCCCATTAATTGAGAAATGCCATTACTTGTGTTTGCTTCTTTGTTTCTCCAACTCTGTGGAACAGCATTTCTGCCTAAGTCTCTTCTCTCTGTAACCTCAAATGGAGCAGGATACAGAACTTCTTCCCTGCTGAAATTGAATGCATATATATATATATATATATGCTTGGTATAATTAATACATAAATAAAGATTTTATTTATTTATTTGACAGACAAAGATCACAAGCAGGCAGAGAGGCAGGCAGAGAGACAGAGGAGGAAGCAGGCTCCCTGCTGAGCAGAGAGTCCAATGTGGGGCTCGATCCCAGGGATCATGACCTGAGCCGAAGGCAGAGACTTAAACCCACTGAGCCACCCAGGCACCCCTCTTTTTATATTTTTAAGATTTTATAAACTGAAGCACATAACAAAAAAACAAGCAAGTGATGCTAAACACACTCTGTCATCTCACTTCTCCTGTGCAAGGTTTGCTATTCTCACTGGAATTGCTAGTTTTTGTCATAGGAATCCACTTTCATTTAGATGGTTAATTCAAAATAATTTAGCTAGAGGTTTGGTTTGGTATCTAGTTTAGAAATGATTAGGTATGTGTTCTCTTTCTGAATCTGATTCCTACCTACAGTCCAGAAGTGGTAAATATTTTTTATCATGTTTGACAACCCTGATAAATCAGTAAAGTCTTAAGGTGTGCTGAAGAACATTGGAATCGCTTAACAGTATCTGTTAAAAATGAAAGGGAGGGGGCGCCTGGGTGGCTCAGTGGGTTAAAGCCTCTGCCTTTGGCTCAGGTCATGATCTCAGGGTCCTGGGATCTAGCCCTGCATCCGGCTCTCTGCTTGGCAGGGAGCCTGCTTCTCTCTCTCTCTCTCTCTCTCTGCCTGCCTCTCTGCCTGCTTGTGATCTCTCTCTCTGTGTCAAATAAATTAAAAAAATCTTTAAAAAAAAATGAAAGGGAGTGTGGGAACAGCTCTCACACACCTATATAAACCTAATGTGATCCAGTCCTGTGTAGTTTATCATAATCTGGTTGGAAAGCCTGAAGGTTAGTATCCCAATTCGGAATTTCCCATAGTATTCCCGGTGAGAGGATATGAAACTCTAGATAGGAGAGTGATACTAGAAATGGAAAGAATGATATAGATAAATGAAATAGTTTGGTTATTTGAGCTGAAAAGATTATGTAAATCCCCTAGCACTGTAGGCACATTTTTTGGGTAACTTTTTAACACTGAAGGGATGCTGTGTCATTTTGCAGTTTTGTTTGTCTGTAGTACTTTTTATCGATTTTTCTTATTCTTTCCTCAGCTGACATTCTCCCTTTTCTTTCCTCTGTCTTCAGAATAGTCTTAGAACATTTGAATGCTGGGTCTTACTAACTTGAGAGTCTATTCATTAGTTGTTTCTCCTCTATTCCCAAGCAACTTCTGTTAAAATGTATGACTCCCATCCAGCGACCTACAAGAGCAAAATTAACTCAAGAAGCTATTACAGACCAAAAGTGGTACAACTGTACCAGGCTCAAGGACCTACCTTTCCCCCCACTTATGTGGATTCTCTGATTCCATGACTTTCTGACTCTCTCCAGGAAAGAAAATTGTTCTGTAGACTCTTAACATCTTTGGTTTATGATACCAACTTGTGGTGACCATAAAAGGAAAATCGTAGTTACAGGTTTAGTAATGCTGTCTTAGATTACTGCCACTTCACTCTTAAGTGAGGGGAGCAGTGTGGAGTCCTTTATTCTCACAGATTGTTCTCATCTCCTTTCCTCTGGGTAAGAGATAAACTAATTTCGATCTTACCTAATCTAAACTCATTCTAATCCTTTAGTTTTATCAGTCTCTTTAGCTTTAACTCAGTCTCATTTGAAGACTGCATTTTATTGGAGATTCATTTCCTTCTCTCTAAAATAACATTTGAGGTATGGAGAAGTGGCTTTCATGACATCATGTAGTTCAGAGGAAATGGATCCCCTCATCTTATGCTGGTTCTTGGGGATTAATGGCAGAATCCACCCTGTGGGTGTTCTATTAGCTTATTGAAATTGACAGCGAGTAAAATTCAGAGTTCAGATTCTCTCAGTTTGGTTAAAGCCATCTAAATATCCCTGGATTACCCAGCCAATGAAACCTCATCCCTGAAAGTGTCCGCTTTGTCTTCCTTTTTTGTTCCAAGTGCATGCTATTTCTCTATTGTAAGGTGACCAGTCCCTCTTCATGGTGGGCCCGATGGCCGGCCTCTAAAAACAGAGAAAGGTCTGGAAGATGAAATGAAGTTGTCTGTGTGTTTAGTCACATCGGTCTGCTTTGTAAGCTGTCATAATCTCTGCTGTTTCTACACATCTTGCACAGCTCTTTCCTTTTAGTGTTCACAGTAGAGACAGATATGTCCTCACTGCTTCTCACAGTTTATGCAACATACTATTTCTGAACTGAAGCATAAGTAAGGGAAACAGATGTGTCTTCCTCACCTATATCTGTCTCCTGCCCTCTTCCCACAAGCATCCAGTAAAAATAAAATCTCACTTTTAGTTTTCAAAAATTTCAATCTTTCTACATATCAATAAATCATAGGAATTATAGAAATTTTATTAATCACTCTCACTAAGGCTTTTAGTCTGTTAGGTTTGATTTATTGCAATAATTTTTAACATGTCTCTTAACTTTTTCTCTTTATACTCCAGGCTATTCTGCATTCTATTATCAAACAATTCTTTTCATCACTCTGCTTTGATTATACTATTTTTCCCCTTTCAGAGTCTCTAGAATCTTATCTCATCATTTATCCAGTATTCTCTTTTGATGCCATTCTTGCTGAGTCTGAAGACTATTTTCTCCTACTTGTAATTTCCTTAGGATGTACTCCTAACTTTATTCCTTCCTCATGCCTTCATTTGTCCTATTACCCCTTATTTTTAAAATTTTTATTTTATTTTTACAGTATTCCAAGATTCATTTTTTATGTACCACACCCAATGCTCCATACAACATGTACCCTCTGTAATACCCACCACCAGGCTCACCCATGTCCCCACCCTGCCTCCCCTCTAAAACCCTTAGTTTGTTTCTCAGAGTCCACAGTCTCTCATAGTTCATCTTCTCCCCTGATTTCCCTCAATTCACTTTTCCTTTCCTTCTCCTAATGTCCTCCATGTTATTCCTTATGTTCCATAAGTAAGTGAAACCATACAAAAATTGACTTTCTCTGCTTGACTTCTTTCACTCAGCATAATCTCCTCCAGTCGCATCCATGTTGATAGAATAGTTGGGTATTCATCCTTTCTGATGGTGAGTAATATTCCATTGTATATATGGACTGCATCTTCTTTATCCATTCATCTGCTGAAGGACATCTTGGCTCTTTCCACAGTTTGGCGGTTGTAGACCCTGCTGGTATGAACATTGGGGTAAATATGGCCCTTCTTTTTAGTACATCACTTCTCCAAAGAAGACATGTTACCCCTTACTGATGAGACATCCATACACCATCTTTCGTCAGAGCATAGTCTTAGACCCATCTGAGTGAAACTGACTCTTTCTATAACTGTACTTTGTTCTGTATGTTCACTAGGGAATTTTCTGTGTAGAATGTTTCTTAAAGTCACATTATAATTTTTGGGATTCCTTTTTCTTTGTATCATTCCTCCTAACTCATTTGTAAATGTCTTAAACAAAAAATCACTTGTACTCTTTCTCTTCAGATTTTATAATGTCTAGTGGGCTGTATTGAACTCTCAATATTTACTTTTTTAAACAAAATTGAATAGGATTATAGAAATAGAAACACCTACAGAAAAACATGGGCATGGATAATAGTATTTTTATGCTATTCTTCAGATTTATTTTGTATGTTTCCATTAATAATCATGTACTGTTCTTATAATTTAAACTTGTATGAGTTCAACAGTAGTATAATTTAATTACATTGTGATTCAAACAATTAGACTGTGTAGTTTTATTTATGATACACAAGAAAGCCTGTAGTTAATCAAAAAGCAGGATTTTTGGTGTTTATTTCCAAACATTTTATCTACATTATTAACTTATAATATTTGCATTATATTACTTTTCAAGTATGACCATGATTACTCACTCATATTCATAATTCATCATTGAAGAGGGTTTCTCAATTTCTCACTAAAACTAAATCTCAAAATAAATCAACCTGACATGATTGTAATAAAATTGGAGGTTTTTTTTTTTAGAACAGATGGTTCAATGGAGATTTGAATCCAGGTGAACAGGATCTGGCAGTTTCTGTGTATTATTGGGCTTTTTATTTTACTCAATGGTAAAGTCATAGTTCTCTTGCAAAAATGTGAGGACTTAGACATAACACTACTTTTAGGTTTTATCTATATAGAATGAGAAGATTGATTTGGAGGATGTCTTGTTTCTAGTTGTTGTATTTTGTGGCCATAAGATCAGTCTGCCAGACTCTTTAGGGAGATTCATTTATGAGTTAATGGGGACTCACAAATACCAGGTTTCTGTGTAACAATCCAAATATACTTAGACGTGGAAAGCACTTCACCTCTTGGTCAGTAAAGGTATTGAGTAATCTCTTTCTTACCAAAAAGTTATGTGACTATAAATAGAAGCAGCTCACAAACTAGGATGAAGAAAACGAGAAATGTACCTATTTAATAGAAGATTTTAACTACTGTACTCAAAAATTACTTTGGTGGAAAAAGAGCAACGATGCATTTTTATGAAGGAGTATTTAACTATCCAGGTCTTGTTGTTGTTGTTGTTTTGTTTTGTTTTTTAACTATCTGGTTTTGGAATAAGATGTTCTTTAGCTCTAAAGTAAACAGCAGATTTTGAAGAATACTTCAGAAAAAAGACACTTAAGTAAATGTTTAATTTATGGCATAGCTTTGCCATTTTCCTCTCAAATTAGGCCAACCTTGGAAATATTTTTCAAGAATAATATTTTCTCAAGGATGAAGTGTTTTTCCTCAATTTCTACATAGAAAGTGATACAAGCAAACCAATTGACAGAATATTTGGAAACACAGGTCATCTTCAAAATGTGTTCCACTCTTGTTAAAAAGAAAAAAATAAGTGCACTTATCCTTGTGTTGGGCAATGCCCAGAACTAATGCACAGAAGATAAAGGTATCTGAAGTATATATACTAGCAACTGCAGTAAATATTGCAGTACAGCCAGTATCACAATAGAGCAAATATCGCAGTACAGTGAATATCACAATAAGGCAAGTCAGGTGAGTTTTTTGTTTCCCAGTGCATAAAAGTAATGTTTACACTATTATTAAAATCTCCTTAAGTATATACTAGTATTATGTCTAAAATAACATATATTGCTTAATTTAAAATACTTCATTACTAAAAAATGCTAACCATTACCTGAGCTCTCAGCAAGTCATAATGTTTTTGCTGATGGAGGGTCTTGCTTCTATTTTGATGGCTGCTGACTGATCAGGGTGGTGGCTGCTGAAGGTCAAGGAGGCTGTGGCCATTGCCACAGTGATAGACTTTTCCTTTCAGAAATGATTTCTCTGTATTTGATATTTTTGATAGCTTTTTACCCACAGTAAAACTCCTTTCAAAACTGGAGTCAATCCTCTGAAACTTGCCACTGTTTTATTAGCTCAGTGTATGTAATGGTCTAAATCCTTTGTTGTCATTTCAGCAGTCCTCACAGCTTCTTCACCAGGAGTAGATTCCATCTCAGGAAACCACTTTCTTTGCTCATCTGTATGATGCAATTCCTCATTCATTAAAATTTTGTCATGAGATTACAGCAGTTCAGTCACATTTCTAGGCTCCACTTCTAATTCTAGTTCTCTTGCTGCTTCTATCAACATCAGTTACTTCTTTCACTGAAGTCTTGAAAACTTTAAAATCATCTGTGAGGGTTAAAATCAACTTTTTCTAAATTCCTGCTAATGTTGATATTTTTGAGCTCTTCCCATAAATCATGAATGTTCTTACTGGTGTCTATGGTGAGTTCTATCCAGAAGGTTTTTCAGTTGACTTTGCCCATATCCCTCAGTATAATCACTATCTATGGCAGCTCTAACTTTATGAAATATATTTCTTAAATATTAAGTCTCGGAAGTTGAAATGACTCCTTGGTCTATGAGCAGCAGAATGGATATTGTGTTAGCAGGCATAAAAGCAACATTAATCTCACTGTCCATCTCTATCAGTACTCTTGGGTGATCAGGGGCATGGTTAATGTGCAGTCATATTTTGAAAGGAGTCTTCTGACAGTAGGCCTCAATGGTAGGCTTAAAATATTCAGTAAACTATGTTTTAAACAGATGTTCTGTCATCCTAGTATTGTTTCATTTTTAAAGCACAGGCAGAAGAGATTTAGCCTAATTCTTAAGGGCTCTTGGGTTGTCAGAATGGTAAATAAGCATTGGCTTCAACTTCAAGTCACCAGCTACATTAGTCCCTAACAAAACAATCAGCCTGTCCTTTGAAACTTTGAAGTCAGGCATTGATTTCTCTTTTCTAGCTATGAAAGTACTAGATGACATCTTCTTCCAAAAGAAGGTTGTTTTGTCTACATTGAAAATGTAGTTGAGAACTTGCTGCAGCTTCTCCATCAGCACCTGCTGCTTCACTGTTCATGATGATGTTATAGAAACAACTTTTTCCCTTAAACCTCATAAACTGACTTCTGCTGGTTTCAGGCTTTTCTTACATGGCTTCCTTACCTCTCTCAGCCTCACTAAGCTTTTGATTTAAAATGAGAAGCATGCAACTCTTTTTGCTTGAATTTACAGGCCATAGTAGGGTTATTAATTAGACTAATTTCAGCATTGTTGTGTCTTCATGAATAGGGAGTCCTGAGGAGTGGAAGAGAGATGGGGAAATGGCTGGCTGATGGAGCACTCAGAACACATGAATTGTATTTATTAAGTTCAGGGTATTATATGGGTATGGTTTGTGGTGCCCCAAAACAATTACAGTAGTAACATCACACTGATAACAGATCACCATAATGAATAAAATAATAATTAAAAAACTTGAAATATTGTGAGACATACCAAAATGTGATGCAGAGACACAAAGTAAACAAATGCTGATGGAAAAATATGCTAGTACACTTGCCTGATGGAGGGTTGACACAAACATTTGATTTGTAAGGAAAAAAACAACCAAAAAAACCTGTATCTGCAAAGCACAGTACAGCAAAGGTCAATGAAATAAAAATGTTCCTATACTTCAGAGCCTTTTCCTCTATGTTTACCTAAATAAAAAGATCATGGCTTTTATTACCTTGCATTTTAAAAATTATTATTTTTTTTCTTTTTTTTTAATATTTTATTTATTTATTTGTCAGAGAGAGAGGGAGAGAGAGCGAGCACAGGCAGACAGAATGGCAGACAGAGGTAGAGGGAGAAGCAGGCTCCCTGCCAAGCAATGAGCCCGATGTGGGACTCGATCCCAGGACGCTGGGATCATGACCTGAGCCGAAGGCAGCGGCTTAACCCACTGAGCCACCCAGGCGTCCCTAAAAATTATTTTTGTGGAGTTTACTTGAAACTATGTATCTCATTTCTTTTCCCAGCACACATAAATTTTACAATTATGGAGTAATTTCATACATTGAAAAACATAACTACTGCCTCTATGAGAAATAGCTCCTTCTCAAATGTGCTTAATAAGACTAAAGGGATTGAATCACTTGGAATGCATTATTTTTTAAAAAAACATACTAAAATGCTTAAAAGTGTTATTTTCTTTCCTAATCTTCAAAATAAAATACTTAATCTTCTTTAATATTCATTGTTTCTGACTCTGACTTCATTTTAATATTTGATATTAAGACCATATATTGCTGATAATCTTTTCCATAATTTATCTTCTTTACCTTTTATACTATTCTCCTTTATTTAAAAAAGTATCTGCCAATATGCTACATGAGAAAAGGTCAGAAAGATGAAAGAATTTCAGTGTATAACCAGCTCCAAACAGTTGTTATTCCCATGATGCTTATCACAAATTCAGTATTTCTTCTGGGGTAAATACTCCTGTATTTTCATAACTTATGTCAGTCAACTTACCTTTACTTCAAATCACTAGGTATGATTTTCAACCAGGAAAAGAAACCCCCCCCCCATTCCTTATGAAATCTCATTATATTTGAAGCTCTAACTCCGTTTTGTATTTTTCTGATACTTTTTTATTTCATTCATTCATTTATTCATTAATGAACATTAGTATTCACATGCTGTAGGTTTAAACTTCATTAGTCTTGGAAAATCTCAAAATCCATAGCATTCTCTCTCCTTTGAAACATGTTTTCATGGGAGAAGACACAGAAACATATAGTTAAACTATGATGTGAAAAGTTAGATTGTTTAAGGGCATGAAAGGGATATAAAAAACAAAAAAGGAGACATACCACCTGTAACAGTGAGGTGGACTTAGAAAAAGTTCTTAGATGAGGTAATCCTGGAAGATTACTGTGGGTATTCTGTGCAGTTAATGGTGGAGGAGCAGAGCAGGTAGGAATAGTCCAGATAAAGTGAGATGAATTTGTAAAGATATAATATGTTCTGGATAAGAAAAGACTTTTCAAGACATCTTGACTCAAGAAAGGAGAAGTGTTCAGTGAAAAAAAACAGTAAATATAGAAATAATAATGAATAGCTTTGAAGGCCATATTCAAGAACTTAAACTGTATCCTAAGGACTTCTGGAGGATCATTGGAGGATTTTGAACAGCCACAAAATTCGGTCATTTTAAGGAAAGTATATGAAATTGACTAGGTGAAAAGGCTAATGGAGAAAAAGTCCAGTTTGAACACTGTTGCATTAGTCCAATGAGAAATGCCAAGACCTACTGAGTGAGATGAAATAAATAGTAAGAAGCAAACCAGAATATATTGAGAGACTATGGTAGGTAATTTGATGGCTGCTGTGTGGACAACAGATAATATTAGAACAATTTTATATTATTTTATTTTATTTTTCTTAAATATTTTACTTATTTATTTAACAGCGAGAAAGCACAATCAGGCAGAACAGCAAAAGGAGAGGGAGAAGCAAGCTCCCCACTGGGCAGGGAGCCTGATGCGGGACCTCATCCCAGGGCTCTGGGATCATGACCTGAGCCAAAGGTAGTCGCTTAACCAGCCAAGCCACCCAGGTGTCACTGGAACAATTTTATAAGAAAGGACAAATCTAGAGAGGAATACTGCACACTTTGAAATATAGACTAATCCACGGGAGGGACTGAGCTTGGAGTAGGAGAAGAGTAAGCAAGTAGATAAAGAAGAAAAACCATTTGAGATAAGAGTTGCAGAACATCAACATAACAATAAGCATAGAGAGAGGTTTGTATGTCATGGTTTAAAGAAGTTAAGGCAACTGAGGATAGTAACCAGTATTTGAGCCCTTTGACAGGGTTCCTATCTCTTCATGCACTTCTAAATGGAATCCTCACTACATATGATTATAAGGTCATGATCTTTATTTTAAGGCCCAGATAAGTTATATAATTAGTGATCCATCAATTAGCTATCATCTGGTCGGAAGCACATTTTGTTCTTTGCAGATTTAAAGTATTATTTTACTTGTGATAGCAGTTTACTCCCTTTCAAAATTCCATGGAGAAATAAGAGATTATTATTTATCTTATACTGAGTATAGGCCATGAAGATTAAAAACAGCTCATGAGGGGCACCTGGGTGGCTCAGTGGGTTAAGCCTCTGCCTTCGGCTCAGGTCATGATCTCAAGGTCCTGGGATCGAGCCCCACATCGGGTTCTCTGCCCGGTGGGGAGCCTGCTTCCCCCTCTTTCTACCTGCCTCTCTGCCTACTGTAGTCTCTGTCTGTCAAATAAATAAATAAAATCTTTAAAAAAAAACTCATGAATAAAGGCAATACTAACTCCATATATAGGATTTTATGTAATTATGGTAATAATTGTTTGAAGATACTATGGTCTGTTATGTAAACTTGTACAATTATGATAATTTGAAAAGCCATGTTATTTACTCAGTAGTTTAACAGCTCCTTCACAAAACAGTTACTTTCACAACTCAGTTATACAGCCCCCCAAAATGAGGATGGATTTAATATTTCAAGTAAATTGAAAATATATTTTTATAAGGAAGTCTTCATAAGTTAAAAATATATTCACCCTATTTTTATTTTATTTTCATACAAAGAAGTACTTCTGTTGTATAGATCATTATTACCTAAGATCAGGTATAATATACATAAAGACTTGCTGTTGAATGGTCAGAATGAACTGGTGGTATTCTCAGAGCTTTTTCTGGACCATGGATGTTTTTTTCCATGTTGTGCAAGGGCTCATCATGGGAGGTATATGAGTGTTATAACCAGAAATCTAAAATTTCAGAAGGAAGGAGACTATCTTCCATTTATTAATTCAGTGAATATTCAGGACCAAAAATGTGGCTACCTTTGGGGACCACAGAGATAAATGGAGCTCATGTCTTTGATGAATGTATTTAAGAGGAAGTTGGATACATGGATTTGAAGCTTAGAGTACAGTGTGAGTCAGACACATAGATTGGAGATTATGAATATACAGGCAGTAGTGAAATTATTGGTTGCTTAGCGAAGAAGATATGATTTGAGAAGGAGATGAAGCAGAAATATCCACTGGCATTCATATCTATATTGAGGGGGCCAGCAGATGAAAAATTGCTGTAAGAGGAGAAAGAGAAGGAATAATTAAGGCAGGAAAGGAGAACATGAAAAAATGTGTTATTTCTAAATGTAAAAAAGGTGATACTCAAGAAGGCACGTATTTAAAAAGATCAAGTATTGCACAGAAGTCAAGTAAGATGAAGGTGAAACAGCCCATTGGATTTGAGAATTAAGTCATGAGGAACTTTGCTAAGATCATGTTCAGTAAAGATATGCAAATAAATGAAAGACACTTGGCGGAGAAGGTGACAAGGTCAGAGAAACAATTATGAACAATTCTTCTAAGAAGTCTCACAGCGAACGAGAGAGGGGTGATGCTCAGTGTCTTTATTTCTTGCTTTATGTTCTTTATTGTGTGGTTTGGTTTTTGTTTCCTATGGTGAGTATTGAAGCATGTGTACATATACAGGGAAGAATGTTTAGATGTGATAGAACCAGCACCTGAAAGAAGAGGAGTCAGATTAAGAGCAAAGGGGTAAGGGGCTTTGATCTATGAAGGAAATAGAGGTTCATTCCCATCTGAAGCAGGACTGAGGAAGGATGTAGGGAAATGTGGGTTTTGATATAAACGCATGCAGAAAAGTTCTTAACTTTACTTAAAATCACAAAAAGCACTTTAAAATAGAGTCACTAACGCACATAGAATGTGTTTATATTATTTTCAAGGGCTATTCTGTTTCCCCTCAATTATCATTCTTTAGAACAGGAAATTTCTGGCTTGAATATTCTGCCTAATTTGTGTAAGAGTTAATCTGTATCATCCAAGGGAGCAGCAGGCTTTTGTTCCCTAGGAAAGGACATGGGAAACATGTTAGTTTTGTTTGTTTTTTTTTTTTTGTTGTTGTTGTTGTTGTTTTTTGATCATTATAGCTCATTCTTCAAGAGAAAGTTGTTAATTTCTTTGAGTGTTTGGTTGCATCTTATTAGAGAACCTACAATTAGGAATTGTGGCAATTAGGAATGATGCACCTATTGAAAAGATTAGTGCTCTGGTCTCCAGTTGTTAAGTTCTGACTTTAGAAGTTTCATCCGCTTCTGAAAATTTGCAGACCTCCATCTGTACTCCTACCGTGTAAGAAGTGGATCTGGTATGTCATGGCCTTCTTCAACTGACAATGATATGTCTCAGCTCTCTTTTGGGGAGTCCAAGTAGGAGGCAGAAGATCTGTTGTGGATATCCAAAGGGCAGACTGCCTATTCATAATGAACTTCTTTGAAACCATGTCTTTATAAGAGCTCCCATAACAGATAGGGCAGGTTCTTAAAATGGAATTTCTCTAATAGACTTCACTAAACTTTAAATTCTTGATTACCAAGCTGTCATCAATGTGTTCATAATAAGTCATTGCTAATCAGCCATTAACATCCTCTGAAAGTAAAATGTTGATTTCACAGTATCACAACCATAAATATAACTTGAATCTGAGCCCTCTCATGAATGCATTGTTAGAAGTAGTTTCTAAGTGAAGGTTACTTGGAAATCATAGTAAAATCTGCAGCCTTTGACTTTTAACCAAAATATTTTGGCTCTTCATAATGTCTTCATGCATCAAAAGTGACTGTGTAATCATTTGTTCTGGCTCATATATTGTGCAGAAATTCAAAAATAACATTTTTTCTTTTAAAAATATGAGAACATTATAATAAAGCTGCAATAGTTTTTGCTGAGTTTAACCTAGTAAAATATATAACCAATTAACATTTACAGGGTAGGGTAAAGTATTCTTTGATAAAAAGTTACTTTGGGGCACACCAACCATATTGCAGTCATTACCTGTCACTCAGCTGAGACCAAATCATTGTCTGACTTTGGGCAACCACACACCCTAAATTGAAAATTCTACAATCCATTCCATGTCATGTTGCTGAAAGTCTCTGGAATTTGTCTAGATCAAATCAAATACTCAAAGAATATGAAATTTTAGTCAGATGGCTTTTACCTACACCTAGAATCCTGTTCTGTTATGTGTAAAAATTATGGCACGTGTCATGAGTCAGTATACAGCTGTAAACAGAGTTATATAATTGTCTCCTTAATGTTCTCCTCATGATGTTTCTGTGTAGTTGGAGAAATAATATCTGCCTGGATTCTCAGTTTTAGCACAACTGATCTGGGAATAAATTAAATACAAAGAAATTGTAGCATATTCTTGTTCTTTACATTCTTAGAAAAAATACATATTCAACCTTATATATATAGTTGAATATATTTTTAATATATAAATATATAATATGTAAGTATATGTATAAATTAAATTTATTTTGAAATTTCTATTATACCATCTCTATATACCTAACACAGTGCTCAATCTTCTATAGATATGGAAGCAAATATCAGTTATATAATCATTGTTCCGGTATTTGTGAAGGCTGGCGTATATCATTTTACTCAGGAAGGTTTTCGGTTTGTATTGGCTTACTTTCATGGAAACCAATTAAAGGAAAGTGGAAAGTATTTAGGTGATGAAACAATGTTTGGCAGTGATGCAAGTATTATTGGAAAAACTTGTATTTATTTCTCTATGTAGTAGTGATTCCTTTATCATATATATTCATACTTAACCTCATGATAATCCCAGGGAATAAAACTCTGAAGACCAGAGGATGCACAGTTACCTTAACAAATAGGGCTTGTATCAGCAAGCCTTATTAATAAAAGATCCATTCCATCTCGTTTTAGTTGACCAAATTAGAAAACCCATTTAGCATGCAGTTATAATGCTTAGGAGATCATAGTGCTTTAATAAATCCCTAAACATAGTCATGGCCAGCATCAAAGTGAGGGGCTGCCCAAGTTAAATATAGAAGCATGTACCTGGAGAGTCAAAGTTTTGCTGCTTGGCATGTTTTTATTCAGTGCTCTTTATCTATGTATTAGTGGCTAGTGTGGTATGCTAGAAAGTTTGAGGGCTTCCCTTGCCAACAGTTAGCCTAGAGGACATGGGAAGATCCCTTAAGTGCTCCTGGGAAGAAAGACTTGGAGTAGATGATTTTTAGTGTTCTTAATGGATAATAATCTGATTAATACTAGGATAGTAGTAGAGAACATAATAACCCTGTCCTGTGCTAGATATATAGAGTGTAGTTAGTGATTCAGAAAAAGATTATAAACAGAAAACAGTCTGAGAATTTATTTCAAGAAATAATTGGCAAAAAATGTATGAAAGCAAAGAGAGTTACCAGGAAAGCACCTTCTAAAGTCATGCTTCTATCTTCAGATAGAAAGAGAGAGACCAGACAGACTCATATTGTTGGGACACAGGTAGCCAAGCGACTGCTTGAAAAGCTACCAAAGGGAGCCTTCTTCAAAGGGATGGATGCATTGCTGAGATAATCCCTGCTTTAGCTTTTGACAAGCTTGCACCTCAGCACTTGCCTGTGTTTGAGCTATTATGTGCTGACTTCAGCATGGGAGCACTGAAATTGGGGCATGACTGCACATTTCATTACCAACTCCGCTCTCCCAATCCCTGGGAAAATAATAGTCTTTTTAAAACCTATACCTGTCAATCTAATGAAAAGGGGTATATAATTATAATCAAGTTGTCTTACTATATTTTTCATTTATAGAACACAATCTAGGATGAAACAGTCCTCAGATGAATAGAGTTATGATTTTTATCATGAAATAAAACTAACCTGTTAAAATAATTAAACAACCAAGTGAGAAAGCTTGTTAGGCTAAGTATAACCAAATAATCATGTTTTATAGAAATGACTGGATCTGAGTTTCAAAATAAAGAAGTCTGCTTTGGAAAATATGCAATTAAATGCAACAAAAATTGGCTAATTCATTTAGCACAAGGCTTTGAAATTGATATAATGTTATTTTAGGAATTTGTACATGAGAATATTTACTTACGTATTAATTTTAAAAAGGAGTCCTAGTAGTTGATTTCATTAAAAGAAGTGCAGATAATGGGGGCATCTGGAAGTCTCAGTCAATTAAATGTCTGCCTTCAGCTCAGATCATGATCCCAGCATCCTGGGATCTAGCCCAGGGTCAAACCCAGCATCTGGCTCCCTGCTTTGCAGGGAGTCTGTGTCTCCCTCTGCCCCTCCCCCACTCATTCTCTTAATCTCTCTCTCTTTCTTTCAAATAGATAAATAAAATATTAAAAAAAAAGAAGTACAGATGATGAGAGCTTATATCTGCATTTTATACCATTATCTGGGTTCTGATGAAAGCCAGTGATCTTTTATTCTTTCAGTAAGTATATATTGAGATTCCACTTAAATTAAAGGGATGCATAGATAAATAAGCACCCTGTGCTTGAGAAGCTTAACTTTATTGGTGAAATAATAGAATTCTATTAGAATAGACTAATAGAATCGTAATAGAATTATAAAATGGTAATACCTCTTAATAGATGACATAGGATAACCATATAATGTGCCAAGGTATAATATTGTCTTCTATAGTAGAAGTTGGAGGACTTTCAGAATCCATTTAGATAAGCCAGATAGATGTGTTTTAGTCATTTGTACGGAAGGGTGGAATTACAAGTGGGCAGCTGGCAGTTGTTCATCTTAAAGAGCTATGGCAGTAGTGGTGAGGATGATGAGAAAAATGAAAATGAAGAAAGGAGAAGGGAAAAAGAACAACATTAGCTAAAACAGTAGAGCTTACTGTGTGCTAGACATTTTTCTAAAAGTTTTTTCATTCATGAAATGTTCCTTGAAATATGTGCTTTTACTAGTCCAGTTTTGCATTTAAGGGCAATTCAGTATCAAAGAAGTTCGTCTGCCCAAGGCCACACAGTTAGTGTATGGTTGCTGTTAAAACTGGGGAATGCCTGGGACGCCTGGGTGGCTCAGTGGGTTAAGCCACTGCCTTCGGCTCTGGTCATGATCCCAAAGTCCTGGGATCGAGTCCCACATGGGCTCCTTGCTCGGCAGGGAGCCTGCTTCTCTCTCTGCCTCTGCCAGCCTCTCTGCCTGCTTGTGTGCTCTCTCTCTCCCTCTCTCTGACAAATAAATAAATGAAATATTTAAAAAAAAAAAAAACTGGGGAATGCCTGAGGTGCTTGGGTGCCTCAGCTGGTTAAGTGCCCCACACCTGGTTCAGCTCAGGTCATGGTCTCATGGGTCCGGAGGTTGAGTGCCACCTCAGACTCTGCGCTCAGTGGGGAGTCTCCTTGGGATTCTATCCCTCTGCCTCTCCTCCTACTCTCTGTCATGTACACACTCTCTCTCTTTCTCTAAAATAAGTCTCTAAAAAAATTGAGGTATGCCCATGGAATATAAAAGTTGAATGTCCCAGAGAAAGACTGAGAAGTGTTGATGGTTTACATCACTGAAATATCAATGCTGGCAAAATAGTGATGTGTATAATGCAGTGCACAGCAAGGATGGGCAGACAATGTGTCAAATTGGAGAACCTACAACCCATCTCCATATGGCAAATAAACTCCAGCTGTCTGTGGCTCTCTATCAGTGCTCTCCCAATGTTATCAGATCATCCAAATTTGTAAAGAATCTGAAATAAGGATTCATAAGTGAAACCTCCAGATTATGAAGTATATGGCAAATGAAACCTCCAAGTGATTAAATATTTGGCAGTTTTTAGAGATAAAATTTTAGAGGGGCTACAGAGGACACACCAGTTACTGAGCCTGATGTGGTTCAGGAGCCATCATTCCATCATTATCTAGAGGCATTTACTCACTTTCCCCAGTTTCTAGTAGTTTAAACTCAGAACAAAATACACAGACATTAAAAGTCACTTTTACTCAACATTGATATTCCTAATTGCTTAGTGAATTGATTTTATTGCTAAAATATTTGTTTTAAGAACACAGGAACATGCGATGCCTGGGTGGTTCAGTGGGTTAAGCCTCTGCCTTTGGTTCAGGTCATGATCTCAGGGTCCTGGGGTCGAATCCCTCATCGGGCTCTCTGCTCAGCAGGGAGCCTGCTTCCTCCTCTCTCTCTCTCTGCCTGCCTCTCTGCCTTCTTGTGATATCTCTCTCTCTCAAATAAATAAATAAAATCTTAAAAAAAAAAAGAACACAGGAGCATGTAAAATCAAAGTTCAACAATGTATTGTTAGTGTGTTGTCTTAGCTTTTATGCTTCAAAATTGTGTGCATCCCAGTCCCCTTTCTATTAACTTCTCATGAGCTGTGGCTTTCTTAGTCCATTTCTCTTACACCAGATTATGAAAATTATTGGGAAAAAAGAAGTCTGATATCTAAGGAGTAAGTATGAAGCCCTGTTAGAAACCTGTATGACAATATCAACTGCTTTTCTTTGGCAATCTCAAGGTAGAATTGGGCTCATATTTTTGAAAATGGCAAATGTTGGGAAATGTGTCAAAAGAGACTTGATACATATACCAAGTGTTTTCTTGCTGTCTTGCTTTCTTCTTCCTTTCTCCTTTTCATCCTTTTTCCTTTTATCCTTACCCAGTTTGCTCATAATCCATGTTTTCTGGGTTCTTAATATTGTTCTCCTTGATCTCTAATCCAATTATAACTCGATTGTCTTGGCACCAGATTCTACTTTACAACATGAGGTATTGAAATTATAAAAGCATTATTGACAAGGTACTAAATGTCCTGGGTTGAATGATGTAAATGATGAAGAGGGTCAACACCTTACCATATGAAGAACACTTAAAGTAGGGCAAGAAAAAGAACATTTAGGGGAAATATGATAGCTCTTATGAAATATTCAGCAGGTCGGCTGTGAAAACGCTCTAGTATTTTAGCTAGACTGAAAGGCTTACTGTGACTTGGATGATATAGAAGCTGTGAGAAGTAGATATCAATTAAAAGAGAATATTAAGAAGGAGTACTCACTATAACTAGCGTGGCGAGTAACTCAAAAAGTATTTAAGACATTGTTATGGTTTCCAAATTACCAGGTAGAACTTTTTGACCCCTAACGGTATGCTCTGGCTCAAGAAGTCTAGTGGAAAAGATTAATATGAACTAATGGTGTCATTCAAGATGGTTTTGATGGTATTACAGAGGATACCATTTTATCTAAAGTAAGTATAAACATTACAACAGACTACATCATAAATCGGCATTGCTACAGATCCAGGGATCATTGCTTTATAAAAATATGAATAAATGTCACATTCTCTTTTTGTATTGAGATTATTTTCTTAATACACTTGTGAATAACCAATAGCTCAACAACAAAGCTAGCACATTTAGAAAAAAATTTAAGAAGTCATTACTATATGTCCATAATTATTCCCCCACAGTACATATTTTCACACATTGTAATTGACCAGGTATATCAGATGATCTTATTTTTTTTAAAAGATTTTATTTATTTATTTGACAGACAGAGATCACAAGTAGGCAGAGAGGCAGGCAGAGAGAGAGGGATAAGCAGGCTCCCCGCTGAGCGGAGAGCCCAATGCAGGGCTCAATCCCAGGACCCTGAAATCCTGACCTGAGCTGAAGGCAGAGGCTTTAACTCACTGAGCCACCCACGGGCCCCCAGATGATCTTATTTTTAAGTTTGGAGAGTTTCATAGCTCTTTCTTCTTGCTTGGCTCTCTCATAAAGCTATTAAAATGCATGCACATTATGTCTCTTTTTCAGCACTCTGTACCTAGTAATGATCTGTCTAAAATATACTGGCTTCACTGTTTTAACCTTTGTTATCCAAAGGTCATGACAGTTTTTTGGGAAAGTCAGACAACTTAAGATTATTCAAGAAAAGAAATGTGTTTTTTTTTTCATTTTGAATTATGTGGTTAATTTTAGGTCATTGCTTTCACTGTATAGGTCTGGCTTTTGGTGTATTACAAAGTACCTGGGACATAAATGTGGTTTTTGTTGCACAATTACATGAAGAAAGTAGTAGGCTATTATAGAAAATCCTAATAATTGTCTTCAGAAGACATAGCTTTTAAATAACTATGAACTAGCACATAGTGCTTTGCTTATGAAATCAAAATAAACAAGCACTTATATTTAATACAACAAAGGGTTATAGAATATCCTTACGGAAAAATAACAGGCTGCATTATAGTCTTAGTCTATGGCCCTGAAAATTTTCGTCACTACTGTTATTCTCTAAAGGCTTCAGCATGTCATGCTTCAGGGTTCAGCAGTTGTCAGGGAAAAATGTTCCCTGGAGAAAATGAGATCAGTCCTACCTGTAAGCAAATTGATATTGATGCCTTTTGTCCTACAAATGCACCTGCATTTTATGAATGCTCTTATTTGGATCATTTTCTTTTACCTGGTTATTTCCCCCATTTTATTCTGTATGGGAAGGAAGCAGCCAAGAGGAGAGCTGTGGAAAGAGGTAGAATTAAACACTACTTGATTTAGAGTAGGTAGACATAGTTTGGATTACTCAGGTGTATGTTTTAATTGAAATCTTTTCCTGTAGTTTCTTCATAGTCATTACTAGTTTTCCTACTTAAAAGTCAAAAAATATGAAGGACAACTGCCCTCTTCTTTTCTGCATTCTCTGGCCCTGGTTGATAGCGAACTGCTGTGCTAGAAAATGAGGGGAGACCTGTATGAGTCTGTTGAGTGTGCTCAAAACAGATTGTGTGGCTTTGTTTGCTGGGGTCTTTGTTCTCCTCATTTCATCCCAGGGAGATACAAGCCTTGTGTCACTGAAGTTTTGAGGCTAGGAGTCAACAAGAGCAGTCACTCTGAGAGTATACTGTAATTAAGCGGCCTGAGGGGGAGCTCAGCACTGCTTTCGGTAACATTCTGGGATGCATATCTCAATTTCTTTATTTCTCTGTTTTTTTGTTTTTTTTTTTTTCCCTTTACCTATCTTAGCTCTTTAACTGTTCAGTAACCCCTCCTATTAATCAGGTAACTAAATGGTTTGAAACATGATTTTCTTAAAGGTGATTTGAAAGTTTAGAACAAATAGGCAGATTTGTGAAACATACTTGAATTCTGTACATTTTCTTCATATTTTCTTTGCCTGTCCCCCACTACCCTAGATTATTACAAACTGTCCCCTAGAGTATACCCACTGGAAGAAAGCAGTTTAAATAGAAGCCCTTAAATGCTTTTTTAATAAAGCTCAAACTGAGAGGAAAACTTCCCCCTTGAATTAATGAGAATTCAACTGTTTTAAAAGTTTGATGACTTTTGGAACTTACATGCTTATATAATCAGACTCCATCTCTAGGGAGGAAAAAAAGACATTTTGCTTTCATTAAAGCAAAAATGACCAAAAATGTTGACCATACATTTGCAGTTAATGATAACTATATTTAATTCAACAGAAATGGGTTTTTCACTGTCTAAATGACCTGCCGCATTATAGAATTGGCTGCTGTTCTCTCAGTTAGAAATCAGGCTGTAGAAAGTCAGACCTCTCCTCTACAGCTGGTACAAAGATTGTGGTTAGGGTTTACATAAAATGAAAAGAATAAGGTGGAAAATTAGAATATGTTGAAGGTTGAAAGATTTGATCCTGTGACTTTTACATAACTCAGGAAGGAAATAACCCAATTTCGCTCCACTTTTAGTGGAAAAGCAACTCAAAATCATAGAGGCTGAGAACTTTATATGGATTTTCAAACGATTTATATAAAGATCTTGGGGGAAATTCACAGAGACCTGGATAATGTTGGAAAATCTTGTGTTTTGAAGGCAGGACAGAGCTGCCTGATACAACAATGCCATCTATTGGCATCCAAAGAATGGCAATGACCACAGCTTGTTTGGAATGTCTGAAAAGGGGAGAGTTTAGGAGTTTCGAAAATGTAAATAGAAGCTCATTAAAGGAGCAGATGCTATTTCTCATGCTCTTTACTCTTGAATGTGGAACTAAATATGATGCACATCCTATATATATATATATATATATATATATATATAGCATGTAGATATGCTCACACACATTGTCAGTCACAGTCTATGCTAGATGATGAGTTTTTCTTATATTTTTACAGTAATTGGTTCTTGTCTACGTATGGACTAGTAGTTGTCTTACGAAATGAGTTTCTGTCAGAACAGACACCAGTGTCTTTTTTCAGTATGTTACTTTTATCTTAATTCTCCCTCACCTCCCTTTCCCCATAGTTAGTGTGATCCCTAAGGAGACTTAGAATAGGAAAAGCACACAGGACAGGAACTTCTCTCAGTGAATCAGTTCTTCAACCAGATAAAGCACAGCTTGTGAAAGAGAAATTTTGGCTGCTTTGAAGAAAGAATAACACAAATGATTGTGGCTGTCTTGTTCTCTGCCGTTAAAGCTTACTTAGAGACGTGTCCTGTCAAATCAGTTGTAAAAACGTGGCGATTTTGAAAGATAGATTCTAGATTATAAATGCATGCCTAATATTTATATTTGAGTTAAAATATACAGGGAGTACACACATTATTTCAAATAATATTAATACTAAGGGGCCTGAAAGTACAATAACCTGAAAACAATGAAGATGTCAAAATTATCCACTTCAAATGGAGCTAGACGTTAATGAAGTCATCAGTTTCCATTACTTTTTATTCTTGAATATTGAGAAGGTGCAAATGAATGATGATCTTGACTTGCAGTAAATTGGGGTGTGTTTTTCCTAGAGTTCCTGAAAAATGATGAAAAACTTTATAACAAAATAATTAGTTCAAGAATTCCTATGATATATGTAATTATATGTTGATAGTTAGATTTGCATGGCATAGTTTTCAAACAATCATCGCAGATAGAAAAATCTGTGCTGAAAAAGTAACAATTTAAACAAATCCCTTTCCCTCATTTTCATTAATTTGATCACTTTAATTGGGGGGGGTTCGAGGTAGCACATCATTTAATGGCTATTGATTAGTAATTTGGCTAATTGATTGTCAAATTGTAATTATTGCTATGCAACATAAGTGTTTACTTGAGGATAGTAAAGACTGTCTAGGTTGTTCTCATTTAAAACATTTACACTAATAAGACTTTTTCAAACAAACATGTTTATTTGAATACTGTGGTTTATTTGAAAGAAGAATCAAATTATAAAATAAGAACTTATTTTATTGTTTCTATTGCCTCAGTAAAAATACAAAATAGCACATTGTTTCTCAAATGTAAGTGCCATAAGCCCCAGCTTGTTTATGTCTGCCACATTACCACCTGTGCTTTATATACAGGATATCTGTCTTTAACTTTTATTTTTTAAAAACATATTTTGTTTTTTTTAAAAACATATTTTGAAAGAAAGGTTTACAATATTTATGTAAATAAAAACTCAAATTTCCATAAATAGTAGGTCATTATTTTTAATAATTGAAAAGAATACTATAATTTTGTTTTATTCATATAGTAAGTAAATATTGCATCTGATTTACCAAAAATGAGATAATTTTTAGGAAGAAAAATTGAACTGTATTTCATCAGCCAGCAATAATGGCATATTTGACTTAATTCATGCTGAAGTATTGTTCTTGGGGGATGCCTGGGTGGCTTAGTTGGTTAAGCATCCAGCTCTGGACTTTGGCTCAGGTCACAATCTCAGGGTCATGGGATCGAGCCCTGCATCGGCCTCCATGCTGGGTGTGGAGCCTGGTTAAGACTCTCTATCTCCCCTTCCTTTTCCCCTCCCCTCTAAAAATAAAAACGAAAAAATAATGTATGGTTCATGGTCAATGGGAAGTTTACAGTTTTCAGTTTTAATGTGAACTAGTGGTGAGAAGCACAATTTGCATATATAAGTCCTAGGAGAAGGCAAAATGGTAAAATCATTTAACTTGTTTTCCAGATAGTGTTCAACACTGAGAACAATCCTAAACACGTTGTAAGTGACTTCAGTTCAACAAACCTTTGGGTCAAGCTTCTGGGTTAAGAAACTGTTTGAGGAGCATCTGCTCTTTGGAAAGAATCTGGATTAACCGCTCATTACTGCCATGTTTCCATACTGTACAGAATATTTTCAGTAGTCTTCATATGTTCCCATAACAAGATCAGTTAAGTAACCTTGGATGTCTGTACTTGTTGGTATATAGAATATGTGAAAGTAATGAAGACATGTTTTTAGGATGCTGGCTGGGCCAGCACAGAACAACACCTTCTAGAATGGAACATTTATTATGTGTCAGATGTTACAGTAAATGTCTTATATTAGTTTTTATGTAATTTAACCCTCACTGCAACCTTCTTATGTGGCTACAATTATTACTCCCATTTTGTAGGTAACAGGCTGAGGATCAGACAGGTGAAGTGATTTGACCAAAGTTTCTTAGCTAAACTTTCTACCTTCATGAACAATGGCAAAACATTGCATGCTACAATTCTGCCTTATGCTTAAAGGACTTGGCCTCTGGCTTTGGGCTTGGCCTATGGTTCCTTGGTAGGAGACACAATGCAGCCTAGCCCAACTCTGATGAATCATTCCCAACTATTCACCCAAACTTGCCTGCCAGGCCATCTTTGGCAACCCAATGGCAGAGAGTCTGATTAGAATATTCAAGTGTGATTTAGAGGAGCCAGGGAAGAAAATAATAACAGAAGTTCTCTAACGTTTGCTTGATGTCTTTTTCACCTAGGCTAGTCTTTCACTTTGTTCCACCCTCATACTTTAGTCTGGATAACTTCAAGAAATATTTCTTGTACTGTATAACCAGTTCTAAATTTATAGGTCTTCTGGGAAATCTTTAACTTCTTTACAAGTGTACATATTTCACATATTTTTGTCTATATATACTTTTTAAAAAATATGATAGGAAAGAGTTCTCTTAAAATATAGAATTCGTTTCTGAAGTTGACAGTGAATACCTGTCAATTCACTATGGAATTTTGGTGTTGTCAGGTGACTTCCAAGTTGTATCTTTGTTAATAGTTTTTGGCTTTCTTTTACATTTCTAGATTTCTTTGTTTTATTCAAAAGAAATACCTATTTATTTAAGATATTTTAGAAAATAGGGGCACCTGGGTGGCTCAGTGGGTTAAGCTTCTGCCTTCGGCTCGGGTCATGATCCCAAGGTCCTAGGGTCAAGCCCCACATTGGGCTCTCTGCTCAGTGGGTAGCCTGCTTCCCCCTCTCCCTCTGCCTGCCTCTCTGCTTACTTGTACTCTCTCTCTCTCTCTGTCAAATAAATAAATAAATAATCTTTAAAAAAAAGAAATTTTAGAAAATATACATATAATAAAATGGAAGGAATAAATAAAATCATATTAATCCCCCTGCCTACAGATAGCCACTTGAAAGACTTTTGTTGTGTGTGTATCTTTTAATATTTACATTGATTTTTAATTTCAGTTAAGTGACAACTCCATTTCTTCTTTATGGTTTTTGCTTTAAGTGAGCAATTTCCTATACCTTGGCTGAGAATTTCATATTCATTCCTCTTAAAGTCCTTATTTTTTCTGGGTTATGCTATTATTTTATTTTTTTTATTTTAATAGTGGAAAAATATTCTTAGTACTCTAAGAAAGTATGGAAGTCATATTTCAATAGTATGTGATGCTGTTTTGTATACAAATGTCATAGATGTTTTATTTCTTTGTTTTCACAGACTTGTTTATCTTTTCTCTTTTCCTAAATTTTAGGAGTTTGCTAGTCTTGCCTTTCTTGCTAGGCTTCTCTTAACAGCTGTGGTCACAGTAAAGAAGGCAGCTGTCACCCTATCAGTTGCTTGATGATAGTCTGCGAATCCAGAGGCCCTCTCTTAGTGGTTTTGCAGTAGTGTAGTTCAGCGGTTTTCCAGAGTGGCTGAATAAGTGAATTACTAAAATGTTTAGCTCTACTGGATGTTATACACAACTAATGAACTGTTGAACACTACACCAAAAATTAATGATGTACTGTGTGTTGTTGACTAACTGAACACAATTTTTAAAAATAAGTAAATAAAATGTTTAGCTCTTAAAGCAAATGTTCCACTTCCACCTCAACTGTAGTTCACAAGATATTCCTAGTGCTTCACGGCTGAGAACACCATGATTGAGCCAATCCCAGTAACCCACATCATATCATAGTACCTGACACATGGTAGGATCCATAAATCCATGTGTTTTAAAATGAATAGAATGAAATCCTACTTTTTGCAAGGATGTGGATAGAATTAGAAAGTATTATGCTAAGCAAAATAAGTCAGAGAAAGACAAGTATCATATGATTTCCCTCATGTGGAATTTAAGAAATAAAACAGATATATGTAGGGGAAGGGTAGGAGAAATAAGATGAAAACAGAGAGGGAAACGAACCATAAACAACTCTTAATTGTGGGAAACAAACTGAGGGTTGCTGGAGGGGAGAAGGATGGGGGAATGGGGTAACTGGTTGAGAGGAATTAAGGAGGGTGCTTGATGAAATGCACACTGGGTGTTCTATGCAAGTGGTGAATCACTGAATTCTACTTTGGAAACTAATAATATAGTATATGATAACTAAAATGAATTTAAATGAAAAAGGAAATCAAAATGAATACAGTTCTGGCAAGATTTACCCATGGAAAGCATGAATGGAAAGCAAGTAGAACATTACTATTTGGTAACTTTTCTTTTGTACAGAAATAAATTATGCATTTGTTTACAGTTTTCTCAAAGAAAACTTTAAACCTGTCCCCTAAAACCCCTAAAACTCTAAAACTCCCTCTCTAAAAGAATTGGTTTTACACTGTGAGTTTCTAGTTGTAATTTGAATTCAGGGCAATCGTGCATTTACCATTTCATTTACTATCTTTTTGAAGACTTCCTGCACGCAAGAACTTAAGTGGGATGTTTTGTATTTCTTTTCTAGTTCCTTGAGAACAGTTTTTGTTGTGTTTTAAATGACAATATCAATAAAATCCAAAATTCTGGGCATATCTGATAAAAGTATGCTCATTTAATAAGTAAATGCCTCATGCAGCTTTTTTTCCACTTCAAAATGGGACTGATTGATTGACTGATAAACACAAACTTATTGAAGTTTATTTGAAACTAGAATGCCAGACAATACCTATTAATATAGTGTTTAGTTCAATACTATACAAAAAGCAGTCCTGTCATTGCTTTATATCCTTGTTCTCTGGTAAGGGATTTTTTTTCCAAGTTGGATAGAAAAAACAGAAAAAGTTTAAGGAAACACCTTCAAATATGGCCATTACTCTTACAGTTCCAGAGCTCATGTAAGCCTTCTGCTTCAGGGGGAGTATTGGTGCAGCCAAGGTAGCTGTAATATTAGTCTGTGTATATTAATATAAATATAATTTCCTTTTAGATACATCTATCCATTAAGAATCTAATCATTGTGGTTTTCCTTTGTTTTGTTTTGTTTTGTTTTCAAATAATGGCCAGTCCTTGAGGGAAAATACCTATAATGTTAGGACAGTTGCCAGTTACAAAAAGCATTTTTTAGATGAAAACCCAGAGTAACTCACCCAATGAGGTTATTGCTTATGCTTACACAGTGACATTTGATCAAATTATTTTTAATAATTTATTTAGGTGGTAGTATTCAATTCAAAATATTCCTATCTTGAAAATAAATACTTATTTGAAAAAAATAAGTGATTGGAATAAGAAAATATGTAAGAAACATGTGCATATAATATACATAGTATAACATATATTGTATTATAATAAAGATTTTCAAGATGGAAGAGATTAATCCAACAACACTTCACATGAGCTGAAGGACTAAGATTAGTTCAGTATTTAACTTCAAAAACATGCGCTTCAGACCTCTCTCAATTGTTTGAGCCTATTGAGAGACTAAATAGAGAAGTGTCTATGGTGAGAAAGATTCAACTCTAAACTAACATTGGTTCTGACCAAAATAATAATAATAAAGAAAGAAAGGAGGAAAAGGAAAGGACAGGGCAGATAGGGCACATTTTTCCATTTCAGGACTTCCATGTCAGGAAGAATCACCACAATTTAAGTTTGAAACAACTCATTTAAGCCATAACCTTTGTCAATAAGCTCACCTTTAAGTGTAACTTGATATGTTAATTTATTCATTCAGAGCATCAGTAATATACTTCATAATTTCTGCATAAGACTGGGAAAATATTGGAACACCCACACTTTGAATATTCTTTCCCTTTTACTAATTATCATAAATGGGTCATGGGATGCAGAAGAGGAATAGAAAATCACCCTGGTAATTTTGCACTGCCTGCCAAAGTGTGGTGGTTTCGCTTTTGCTTTTTTCCCTCACATTGATTGTTCTTTATAACGTGATTCTAAACCCATAGGATTATTAGATGGACTTTTGGAATTAAAAGAAAGGTTTTCATTTTTGTACTCCAGTAACTGTAGATATATTTGAGTAACATAAATACATGTGTAAGAAAATGTCTCTAGATAATTGGGTGGCTCAGTTGGTTAAGTGTCTGCCTTGGGCTCAGGTCATGATCTCAGGGTCTGAGATTGAGGCCCACGTTGGGCTTCCTACTCTGTGGACAGCCTGCTTCTCCCTCTGCCTCTGCCTCTCTACCCCAACTCATTCTCTCTCTCTCTCACTCTGTCGCATAAATACATTTTTTTAAAAAAGAGAGAAAAAGAAAAATTCTCTTTTCCCAAAAGCGTAGAGCAAGTACTAAAGCATTTCCACTTAGGAACAAGAGAAAAAAAAAATCTGTTATTAAGGCTATTTGTTCATACTCCCAAAATGTCCAAGGAGTTGTTAGAGCTTTATGTATTTCCATCAAATATGAATATGAATTCATCCTTCCAGTAGTTTAGAACAGTCATCCCCATTTCTCTCTTACTTGTCTATATTGTATTGAGTATTTAGTTCTTGATTATTTTCATCTACATTGAAAATCACCTGATTTGAGTTAAGCATCCTATCACACAACACTCAAAGGCTAATTCCAGCAATTACTGTACAGCTTCACATATATGCATTTCAACTCATCTGTCACATTGGTGTCATACAAATTGAATGAGTCTTAAATAAGCCTTGCAGCAAATGTCAACAAAATTACTCTCACCAAAAAATGAGATATGTAGCAATCATTTTCCCCACAATTTTCATTATTTTTTAAATCCCTATCAATTATACACCATCTCTCTTTTTTTTTAAAGATTGCATTTATTTATTTGACAGACAGAGATCACAAGTAGGCAGAGAGGCAGGCAGAGAGAGAGAGAGAGAGAGGGAAGCAGGCTCCCTGTGGAGCAGAGAGCCCTATGCGGGGCTCGATCCCAGGACCCTGAGATCATGACCTGAGCCGAAAGCAGTGGCTTAACCCACTGAGCCACCCAGGGCCCCTATACACCATCTCTTATACACAATTGCCTCTGACCTGATTACATGTGATGGACTTAACCATATTCTTAAAATGTCTCAGACCTGAGATGAGCAGTTCCTCTAGCAAAACTACTAGAGATGAATGGCCTGGTTTTAAATGATTTTGCTGACCTCTGGGCAGAGTTGCTATGGTCTTGCTTTGGGATATAACCATGTATGGATTTATAAGAGTTTATCAAATGCAAGTTGAAACTTCTGTGTCCAATTTACTAGAAAGAACACCAATTTTCTGGTTAATTATAGTCTGTGGGAAAGGCTTGAAAGATATAATGCAACTTCACAATTGTCCGTCTAGTATTTAGTGAGGAACTAATCGTCTATGGAGAAGAGTTAAGTCTATAGTTCTTTAGTCTTTTCCTTCTTTTTTCCCCCCTATGCTCTCTTTCCCCTTTCTTGTAACCTTTTGTTTTATTCCCTTTGAATCCAGCTACACATCCCCATTTCCTGCCATCACTGCCTCTCTGCCTTTTTCTGTTCCCCTCATTATCTTGTCTTGGATCTTCCACTTACTCCCTGTGTCCCCTACATTTTTGTTGTTGTTGTTTAAACGGGTATTCTCCATAGTTATCCTATTTATTTTTGGTATAAATTCATCACTTTTAAATTCTTATAGTGTATTGTCACTTAAGCATTTCATTACCAAGTTTCATATTAGAGACTTGCTGTTTAAAGTATAGTCCATGGGTCAGCAGCTTAGACATGACCTGGGGACTTACTAGAAACAGAAACATCAGGACCTATCCCAGACTTTGATTTAGAATCTGCATTTCAACAAGATCACTAGGTCATTGGAATATACCTGAAAATTTGAGATACTTTATTTTTATTGTTATTTAATTAATTTATTATTTTATTTTATCTATATATATTATTTTATTTATATATATATTATTTATTGAGATTCACTGTATTAGAATACATTTACCATATGCTTAATTACCATTAAAAACATGAGGTTTACAAAATAGTATTAGTTATTTGTAATGTTAAGGGAAAAAAGGCTAAAATAGTTTGTTTCTCCTTTTACAGTAGAAGCTTTATAAGGACAGAAATACTCTACTTAAGAATTTAATACTGTTCTTAAAACTTTAAAACATTCTGGTATTAGATGTTAGGTTAGGAAGATTTTTAATCATTAATATTGAAAATATTAAGATTTGTCACATATAGATAAACTAAGGTCACAGGTAAAAACTAAACTTCATTTATATCCTTCAAAATGTACAGCCTGTAAATTTCATTATGTTTATGTTTGATAAAGCAATATGATTGATTATTGTTACTAGAGATAGTGATTGTGGAAAATTTACAATCTGAGAAACATTGTGCAGAACACTTTATGGAAGTTAATTTATTTGGTGTTTACATCAACACAATTAGATAACAAAGCTATAAGCCCCATTTTCAGAAGAAACTGAAGCTATCTTTCATAGGCTCATAAGTGGCAGAGTTCAGATTGAAACCCAAGTCCATCTGATGTTAGAACTTCAGTTTGTAAACTTCATGTTATATTGCAGCCCTTAGTGGATAGTGCAGAAATTGGTTCATCAGTTGAACTAGGAGTAAAAAAAAAATTTGTATCATAATAAAAAATCTTAGATATCTGTAAGGTTTTCATATGAAAGGTTGGTATTCTTTCAAGAATCACAGTGGAACCAATAATCTCCCTTTATTGATGTCTTTTTACACTAGTTAGAATCCCTTCATAGTTTTTAAAATCCTCATAACATTTCATGCATGTATTATTTTTATTAGTGTATTTTATTTTATAAACTTTTAACTATTTGTCAATGAGTTTCTTTCCTTCCTATTATAACATGGTAGTTAAACCCTTAGTTCTGGAGTACAATTCTCTGGGTTCTCATCTGGCTTCAGAGTTTTTATAAGATACTACAAGGCATATTAGCCTTCTCTACTTCAAAGAGCTCATTTTTTGGATATAAAAGAGCTTCTATCTCACAGTTTTATTTTGAGGCTTATATTGGGTAATTTATGTAAATAACTTAGCATATTGCCTTATAAAAATTAAGCACTCGATAAATAGTATGTTAACATTATAAGATTTTCACGGCTTGAGAATACAAATTTTGTCATACACATCTTTGTATATATGAGCTCTGAGATATGATGGGTAATTTTGGGACTGTGCTCTGCTGAAAACATTAAAAAAAACTATCAGTAGCTTAAGCAAAGAAAGGTACATTTCTCTCATATGAAAAGAAATCCAGAAGCAGGCATTTAAACACTGATGTGCCAGTAAGAAATCAAATATCTTCCATCTTTCTATACCACTGTTTTTTAGTTTGTGGGTTTATCCTTATGCTCACATAATTGCTACAATAACCTAGAAACTGTATTCACATTCCAGAAAGATATGAGGGGAAAGGGTCAAAGAAGAAAGGAAAAGGCTAGGGATTCTGGTAGAGAGAGAATGCTAGAGGAGTCTGCCCGTGCTAAAAATCTTTCCTGATATTCCTGTCAAAGAACATCTGCTTGTATCTTCTTGGCAAAAAATTGGATATGTCTATGTTTAGCTGTAGGAAGGTCTAGGAAGGTAAATATTTATCTTTTGGCCTCTCTATAAAGGAAAACAGTAGAAAAGAGGGGTCCTGAGTGCCTTTGGGGGTAACTAATCCAAAAATACCCACTCTAGTATTCATTAATCAGTCATTCAATGAACCAAAGCGAAAAGTCAACATGAAACCCTTTAAACAGAAAGCATCAAGTGTTTTTATACAAAATGAAATCTATACATATTTAAACATAATGATTCCCTTTATCTAGTATTTTGCCACTAAAGTGTTTGAAGTAAGAAATGAAATACACAGATAGTTTATTTTGGCAGTGTTGCCATGGTGACAGGAAAAAAAATGTCCTTAGAACAGACCCTGGAAAAAACTGCTCTTAGCAAATACTCAGAGGTGTTTCTGCTGCTGCAGATAATCAGAGGAGTTGCCAGAAATTAAAATGTGCAAAAGATAAATACAAATTTTTCTCTTTCTTTACCATGTTGGAGAGATCTTCTTTTTAACCTCCATAGTTTTTCTGGCATGTTCTGTAGCTTTTTTCTTTGCATTGTCTTTCTGACAGCTCACTTGTCACTTTTTCCATCTCAGTAACCACTCAAACTTGTATCAGTTGTGGATATGTGATCTCAGGAAATTCTTACCTGACTTCTTCGTCTCTGACCAATCCCCCTTGAACCTGTCTTTTTATGACACCACCCCACCACCACCACAAGGCTCATTTAATCTTCTGTGGAATTTTGTAATCCCCAAAGTCATCAACAGATTGCACCCTGCAGACTGTTCTTCCCCTTGCCACACCCTGGTAGCCACACATTCATGAAGATCCCCCCATCCCTATAAAACATCCTTGTCATTCTACTGTTTTTTAAAAACATGTATTTATTTATTGAGCCTGTGAGTAGGAGGAGGTGGTGAGGGAGAGGGGGAGAGAGAATCTTAAGCAGACTCCTCACTGAGAAGGGAGCTGCATGTGGGGCTTGATCTCATGACCTTGAGGTCATGACCTGACCTAAAATCAAGAGTCAGATGCTTAATCAACTGAGCCACCCAGGCACCCTCATTGTCATTCTACTTTTAAAGGGATATCCTTAACCTAGAATGTGTTTGATTAATGTAAGTTGACTTAAACTGATTCCACATTGCATTTTTCTGTCCATTCTTTCCTCGTTGTCACTATCCTTATTGATTCTTTGATTCATTCACTGATTTACTAGCAGATATTTTGTGTGTGTGCCAGACTTTAAGTATACATACTATTTATAGAAATAACAGAGTATGTTCTCAAGGAGATTGCAATTATTGGGAAAAAAATGGTTTTATACTACTCTTAGGGTAGTCTCTAAGTTTTTTGAAAATTTTGAACTATAGTGGATCCACCCCCTTACACTCCTCCCCCAGGCCATATACACACCACCTGTGTCCCCCTCCATACACACTTATCTGGAAGTTTCTTATGGGCAAGAGGGGTTCTCTGTGTTTCTTTTGGCATTAAATTTCGTACCATAAGGACATAATAGGGTCCTAATAAAAATTAGCTTTTCTAAAATATGGGGACGTGGCTAAAAAAAAAGAGTGAAGAAAAAATGAAATATTTTCTTGACTTGTAAGAAGATAATACAACAAACTATCATGCAGTGTGATTCAATGAAGATTCATGAAAAAATACATATTTAATCTTCATAAATTAAAAATAATAGACATTATTAATAATCATATCCTGTGTGTATAGGTAGTATGATATTGTTACACTGCTGCATTAACAGAATAGAAATTTGAGTGTAATGTAAGTAGGGATAAAAGATTGTTATTTCCACTTCTGTGTTTTTTCAATCTCTGTTCTTCAAAAATCTATCAAAAATTAAAAATAATGAAATTTTCTGTTTGTACAAAATTTTATTCCATATTTTCTTATTTTTCTTGTAACATCTTTGATTTTTGTTTTAAATGCATATTTGTACTGTTCAATTATGCCTACATTATATTTTACTCATGGAAGATTATTAGGGCCCATAAAAAAGATGTAACTCAATATTTCAATTCTCTGTCAAACACAGCACCTCCTTTTACAAACTTGGGTGAAGACTGAATGCTCAGGATGTACTCTTTTATATGAACATCTAGTTAATCAAGTCAAATGCTAAATGAATTTTTTCATCTTAAGAATTAGTAGTTTTTCTTCCATAGTAACATGATCTGTAATATTTCCCAAAAAGTTAGACTTTTTGCAAATGTTTGAATCTTAAATTATTTTTTGTTCTGTGTTGGCTCAAAGATCTCACTCATTGGAATTACAAAACCCTTTCTCTTATTGCTGAAAGCATTTAATGTATGCAAACTTACATTTGGCTTGAGAGCATTTTTAAAAATAAACTTTTCAAGTTGGAATGTTCTTACTGAATTCAAGCTTTTATGATGCTGTTTGATTTGGCATATGTTCCTTGTGATATCTGCATTGAAAACACTTTGCATTTGAGAGACTTTCCTTGCCTTATTGGGACATTTCAACTCAATTTATAGTTATCAGTAGGAAAAGAAAGAAAATATTTTCATCCAAAAGAGGTTTCAGTAGCATTTAGCAGCAAGTATTTTAAAAAGAACAACAGCAGCAACCTTGAACTTTTGCCTACTTCTTTAAAACAAAGAAACATAATAAGATTATCTCTTCCTTTTTTAAGGGTCCACAGAAGGAAGGTTCTTTCTAGTCTACTTGAAAAATGTAGCAGTTTTCTTCAAAAAAGTTTTTTTTGTATGTTGCTGGCTCCATTTTCACTCAGAACCGGACTGAATTTATTACATGGTGTTACCTTTAATGCTAGAGTATTGGCGATTTCCTGAATGAATGAATCTTTCACAGAGAATGTGTATTAGGATGATTTTGCCTTCACATTAATTATCAATTCTCAGAGTTTTAGACCATGAATATGGTTACTATTTACTTAAAAGAAGCCTAAGAGTAGGTGTTTCCATTGTTACAAAGGCACACATATGGTAAGTGAACAGCTCCCTGATTCTTCACACATGGAACCCTCCTAGGAAATTAGCTTTTAATTTTGAAACTCCCTTTTTGCTCTGTGGTAGTCCTTACTCTCCAAAGATAACCACTGTTCAGACTTCTGACAGCATAGATTATTTTTTCTTAGTTTTATAACTTTTATAAATGGGATCATATGTGATGTACTCCTTTGTGCCTGGCTTCTTTTGTTCAACATTATGCCTGTGAGGTTTGGGCACATTATTTCACGTAATTTAAGATTGTACTCATGACTCTGTAGTACTACAGTGTGGGAAGTATGCTTTAATTTTTATACTTGCTCTCCTGTTTGAGTAGTTTTCAGTTTATATATGTTAATAACGTTGCTGTTAGCATTCACTGTATTACCATTTAATATACGTTTTTATGTGAATGTATTACAGAACTGTATTTGGTAAGTATAAAGAGAGGAATTACTTAGTTAGAAGGCATGTATATGTTGAGCTCCAATTGAGACAACAACCGGTTTTCCAGCTCAACACCTCTTTTTCTTCGTTCTGAGGATCCTGTTTTGAGTTTTGTAAATATATTTCCCAAACATTAGGAAAAAATAGAATATGTAAACTAAAAGCATGTGGGCATCAAATTGCATTTAATTAAAAATGAAGATGTGGCACTATGAGGGGAAAGAGTACATTCTTATTAGTTCATAAAAGAACATAACCCAAGATTCAAAGACTTGTACCTTGAGTATATTAAAGAGTAAAAGGTTAAAGTCAGGTTTTTGAAAAGTTACTTAATTTTTTTTTCTCTCCCTTTAAAAGAATGTGATAGGTCACTGAGGGGAAAATAAATCCTTGTCATTTCAGAAAGCTTTCCTGTTCTTTCTTTGTAGACAGTAAAATTCCACGTATAAAACATGAAGATTAAACTTGAAGGATTCACTGGAGATAACTCTAGCCACCAAAACACTTTTTTTTCATTTTGTAATTTTTCTAATGTAAAGTTATATCATTGATCTAAAATATTTGCCATTATATTCATCTCCTGTATTTCACTTTTTAATAATATTGAACTATTTTAGGGCAGCTGGTCTTGTCATAAGAACAATCAAAACTTTTTAAAAATATAATTATTTATTTATTTGAAAGGAGGAACACGAGCAGGGAGAGGGAACAGTTTTATTTATTTATTTAAGAGAGAGAGAGAGAGAGAGAGAGAGAGAGAATGAGCATGGAGCCCGATGTGATGGGGGATTTTATTCTAGGACCCCAGGATCATGACCTGAGCTGAAGGCAGAGGCTTAATTGACAACCATCCAGTGCCCCAAGAACCATCGAAAGTTTTGATACAATTTTTAATAGATTTGTGATTGAATCAATTCCAGATTGGGTGTAGAGGAACAGAATAGTACCTCCCTTGTGTATTCACCTCTTGGGGGGCTGCAGGAGGTGTTTAATGTGGGTACACTTAAATGGCCAGTTTATACTTAAATTGATTTAGCAAGCAACTTTTCAAAAACATCTTAGTTCATTGATACTCTTTTAGTTTATCTCTCACTGTCGAAGTCTTCTTCAGTGTCATTTTAAGTGAGAAAGTCAAATGATATGTTGAAACATTGGCTTAAAGAAAACTGCAGTTTACTTTAATGAGAAGGAAAAATAATTTCCAATATTAGACTGAAATTTGGCTGGAAGATCTATAAAAGAAGTTTCGTTGGAAGATCTTTGCCTTTCATCCTTTTAAGGTTTCATGGAACTATTATAGGAATATTCCATTTTGTCTAAGATGTTCCTTTTAAGCAACTTTCTAAGCCTCAAGGCATTTATCATAAGCATTGTATTCTTCAGCTGTACTGCCAGAAGTCTTTTGTTTCAAAAGCCTTTGGTAAAATTCTTTAAATTTGAATTTAGTCCTGAACAACAACAAAAAAGTACTTAATATTGCTGCCTTTCTCTATGTAATGATCATCTCCTCTTATGCTCTTTTATGTACTGTTGGTCCACTTTCTTGAATCCTTTTCTAAAATGAGGTTAAGGAATAGTGTGACATAAGTCTTATGTGTATGCTCTGATTTTTAAAGAGTCTTTATTTTTACTTTGGTTGGTCCAAATATAGAAATTATCTCCTCCCATTCCCCTCTCCTCAATTAGCTGCCAATGGTCTGGAACTTAATTTTACCTCATGTGATTCTATTTGTTTGTAATCCTATATTCAATATTGTACTGAAGTCTGTTAAACATTGATAAGCTGCTTTTTGTGCAGTAGGTCCTCAGAGAGCATTGCACTAAAATGCTGTAAAGACTGGATTAGGTTTAGGTATTGTAAGGTGGTTTCGAGACATTTTCCTAGTGTCTGTTCTTCCAAAGGTGCCAAATCAACTTGGCCTTGATTTAATACTGCTAAAATTGTAATGCTGAGTTGACTTGGAGCTTCAAATACTTCAAAATGAGTTTTTCTGAGAGTGATTTAACAAATAGTTCTGTTTTTTTTAAGTACTATCGAATGCAGTGCACACATGGGACGTTACTGTGTAGTTGCTGTGAGGCACTGAGTTCTTTGCCAAAATCTTAAGTTCCTTTTATTGCTATTCTAGTTATACCTTCTTCTGTTATCTCTTGCCAGGATTCTAAAGGCCTCATCTGATACTCTTTTATTTAGTAAGGATAATTGTATTGTGTTTAATTTCTTTGAGTTGTATGGAATTAAATCATCCTGCCTTCCAGAGGTAACTACTATTAACATTTGGGAGTATATCCTACTTACATGTTTTCTACACGTAGAAATATATTTTGAAAATTAGAATGATGTTGTACTTTGCAGGTTGTTTTATAACTCACTTTTAAAACATTTTATTATATAATAATTTTATACATAATATATAAACATGTACTTATAACAAATAAAGAGTCATAAATTTGACACACCTGTAAGCACCACCTAGCTGATAGAATTGGATGAATATATTGAAGTTTGATGTCTTCCTATGGAATATTAATTTTTTCCCTCTTTTGCAAAGATAACTACTCTTCTGAATTTTGTATTTATCATTCTCTGCCTTTAAAAAGATTGTTTCACTATATACATATGTATCCACAAATAGTCTTTGTGTGTTTTTTATCTTTACATAAATGTTGTAATGCATATAATCTTTTCTGATTCATTTGTAATTCATTTGTAATTCATCATTTTCTCACTCACAAATACAGCTGTGGTTCTATCGTTTTGAATTCCATTTAGTATTCTGTGATATAAACATATGACACTTCATAATTATGGTCTTGTTGATGGGTGGTGGCTTGATCTCAGGTTTTATTCTAATGTATAGTACTATGAAAATTACTGTATGTGATCCTGGTACACATAAGAAAGAATTTCTTCAGAGTCATTGACTAAGAATGAGATTGATGTCTTGTGTGTATGTACAGACTTCCAAGATGATGTAATATTCTTTTCCAGAATGGTCCACAAATGACTGTAAAATCACTAGTGTGTAAAAGCTCTTATACTTCCATACTTCTACCAGCTTTTAGTATTATCTAAAGCTTTAATAAAGTGCTGCCTTATTTAATTTACATTTCCCTGATTAATAGTGATGTTGAACATGTTTTTACATTTATCACTTGTGTCTTGTTTTGTGTGAGTTAACTGCCTATCCCCCATATTCTGCATAATCATTTTTTGCTAGCTTTGTGATGATAAATAGCTCCTCCTTCTTTGTAGATTGTACTTTCACCTTATTAATGATCCATTTTTAAGACTAGAAGCTCTTAATTTTAATGTGGCCATATTTATTAATCTTTGCTTATGGTTTGTGCTTGAGTCTTGTATAAAGAATTCTTCCCTACCATAAAATCATGCCCATATTCTCCAATATTTTCTTCAAAAGTTATTTAAATTTTTCCTTTTCACCTTTAAATCTATAGTCCCCCAGGAAGTGTGTCTTTGAATGGTGTGACAGAATGATTTGATTTATTTTTCCCCTATAAGAATAGTCCTTTAAACTAGTGCCTTATGTTAAATAATTTATTCTCCCACCGAACTGCACTAGCAACGTTTGTCCTATATCAAATGTTTTAGGATACACAGAGCAGCTATAAAAGATAATCTCCTGAATTTCAGTGGACTAATACAATGTGACTGCTTCAGGTCAGTGCTTTCCTCCACTTGTTAATTCAAATATCTGGGCTTTTCCCCTCTTGTTTCTGCACCATCCACCAGGGCACAATAGTGCCCAGATGGCAGATAGAAGAAGATAAGAGAAGACATGTCGATTTCTTAAACGCATTGGTCAGAAAATGATATTGTAACTCCTATATTATTGGCCTAAACTAGTCATATAGCCTTACATAAATGAAACAGGTGTTGGGAAACATTGTTCTCTGTTGAGCAGAAGCTTCCCAGAGGCATCTCTGCTATATGGAAGAGTATGATTTTTGTAGCATTCAGCTATCTCACATGCGTCAAGTTTCTGTGTATGCATTGATTTCTTTCTGTTTGGTAGGACAGGTCTTTCTACCCTGTTGACCTTCCAGTGTGTCTTACCTATTATTTGTCCCTTTGTCAAGTATTACAAAGAAAAATTGGCTATTTTAATTGAAAAGCATAATCTATAGATCAGTTTGGAAAGCATCAATATACTTATATAATCAGTCTACTTATCCAGTAATATTGTATCTCTGTACTTACATGGGCTTAAATGTCTTTTTTGTCCTTTATAATCTCATTCAAAAAAATCTTATACTTTCATGTATTTATTCTAGGGTTTTTATTTTTGTTAATATTATAAACTATCTTTCCTAAAATTTAGTTTTCTGTCTGTTGCCAGTATATAGACATATAACTGATTTTTAGATATAAATCTTATATGTTGATATCTTGGTTTGATTAGTTATTAATTGTAGTCATTTGTGTTCATATTTTTGGGGGGATGGTTATATGTGGAAATCATGTAATGCATACATGGACAGGATTTATTTTCTTTCTTGTTTTTACATTTGCTTGTCTTAGTACGAATGGTGATAATCTTGACTTATTCCTGAATTCAGAGGGAGTTATTTTGACATTTCATTTTCAAATATAATGGCTGCTATAGATTTTTGTTTAGAATATATTGTAGCTGTTGTAGTACATTGCAAGTTTCTGTTTGCTTTTATTTTGTTTAGAATTTTCTATATGTTCATAAGTAAAATTGACCAATGATTTTCTTTTTTTATACTGTCCTACTTAGTTTTGGTATCAAGATTATACTGGGTTAATTTGGGGGTTGATATGTTTCCACACTTTTTGTTTCTTAAAAGAATATCTGTAAGTTTTGGAGCACCTGGGTGGCTCAGTTGGTTAAGCGGCTGCCTTCGGCTCAGGTTATGATTCCAGGGTCGTGGGATCGAGCCCCGCATCAGTCTCCCTGCTTAGCAGAGAGCCTGCTTCTCTCTCTCCCTCTGCCTGCCGCTCTGCTTCCTTGGGCTCTCCTCTATCTCTCTGTCAAATAAATAAATAAAATCTTAAAAAAAAAAGAATATCTGTAAGTTTTGAATTCTCTTCTTCAGAAATTAAGTAGAACCCACCCATAAAATCATTTCAACCTGGTGTTTTCTTTACTGAGATACTTCACTGATTTTGTTTTTCTAGTGGTTAAGGAACTCTTCAGGGTGAGGTTTTTTTTTTTTTCCTCCTCTTAGATTGGTTCTCGTAACTTCTTAGTTGGAATAAATTTGTTTAATGTATTTTAGCTTTCAAATTTATGGGCATTTAAAAAAATAACCCTCAAAATCTCTTTTGTTTGCCTCTTCCTTTATTTTATTTTATTTTATTTTATTTTTTTAATTTATTTTTTATTTTCAGCATAACACTATTCATTATTTTTGCACTACACCCAGTGCTCCATGCAGTCCGTGCCCTCTATAATGCCTCTTCCTTTTATTTGTATTTTCTCTTTTGCCCTGATCAATTTTTCATGTGGCTCTAAAATTTTAAATTTTTCTCTAAATATTGGCTATTTTGATGTTGTCTATTAATTTCTGTCCTTATTTTTTTGCTGTTTTCCATCCATGTTATTAGGATTTATTTTGTTCTTTTTCGTACTGCTTATTATGAATATTAGTGTGTTCAGGCTAATTTCTACTGTAAATATTAACTGTAAAATTCTTCAGTGTACAGGTACTTTGTTCATTTACTTCTAAGCATTTTGGGGATTCTATCATAATTTCTTCTTTTACCTATGAATTATTTAGAATGATTTTTAAATTTACAAATGTATTCTCTAGTTATCTTTTGTTATTTGCCTTACTTGATTGCATTGTATAGTATTAGATTGTTGAAATTTGTTGAGATTTGCTTTGTTGCATACTACCTTTCAACTTCTTGTAACTGTTTCAAATTGTTGGAACACAATTTACATGTTCATTAAATCAAGCGTGTAATTGGATTGATGGGATTGTTCATGTTTATGTGTTGAAATGTTCTACTAAGCTCCTGGATTTGAATATTTATCCTCTAAATCTTTCAGGCTCTTTTTTTTTTTCTTTATATATGTAGGGGCTATTTTAAGAAAACTCATTTAAATTCTGGAATAGTATTATTCATTTGGAGAATGATCCTTCTATTATTAAATAGTGACCCCTTTTATTGCTAACAATGCATTTTAGCTTAAAATGCCTTTTGTGTAATACATTATTTTGTAGTTATCTTAGGTTTCTTTTGATTTGTATTTTCTTGGCATATCTTTCTCTATTTTATCTTCATGCTTTCTGCTCATATCTAGGTATGTCTTTATCTCTTTAAACAGTGTATTGCTCTATTTAAAAATATGTTTCTATTTAAAAATGGAAAGCCAGTCTAGAATGTTAAGTTCACTCGTATTTTCATGTATATTTGTCATAATTTTATATTTGAATTTACTTGTAGAAGAATATTTTCTATTTACTTGCTTTGTCTTTCCTTTTTTTTCTTCATTATTGCCTTCTTTTGGGTTGAGTTTTATATTTTTAATATAATTTTCCTCCTTCTATTTTGGAATTTATACACTCTCTTATTTTCATTGTTATCCTTAAAATTTTATTATAGGTTATCCTACAAGCTAAAAAAAAATCATGTTTTAAATTTATCCTCCCAAAGTAGATCTTAAATCATCAATCACTTTCCTCTCATATTATCTGATCTCATTAACTACTGTTTTGTTCTAGTCTGTTTATGTTAATCTTTACTTATAGCTACTATATCTATAGTTTTGTATGACAAATTTAATGTAGATCACATTTACTTACATGTTTACCACATTATGTACCATTTTCAGAATGTTTAGATAAGAATTGAGATTTCATCCACTAACAAGTGGGGAATTATGGACATACTTGATTTAAAGAACGGTGTGATCAGAATGTTACTTTACAGGGGTACCTGGGTGGCTCAAATGGTTGGGGGTCTGCCTTTGGCTTGGGTAATGGTCTCCAGGTTTGGAATCTAGCCCTGCACAGGGCTCCTGGCTTAGCAGGGAGTCTGCTTCTCCCTCTGCCACTCCCCTGCTCATGCCTTCTCTCTCTCGGTATCTCTCTGTCTCAAATGAATAAATAAAATCTTTAAAAAATTATACTTTAGGGGCACCTGGGTGGTTCAGTGGGTTAAAGCCTCTGCCTTCTGCTCAGGTCATGATCCCAGTGTCCTGGGATCGAGCCCCACATCGGGCTCTCTGCTCAGTGGGGAGCCTGCTTCCCCTCTCTCTCTGTCTCCCTCTCTGCCTACTTGTGATCTCTGTCTGTCAAATAAATAAAATCTTAAAAAAATGATACTTTATAGAGATTAAGCTTGTGCAGTTAAAGAAAGAATGGAAGGGAGAGAAGAATAAAGAGAGACACAAAGGCTTTTTCAACAATCTAGCAATTTGAAAGAATGACCTGAACTAGTGGGGTGGTTAAGCAGACAACAATAATCACAAGTGAAAATCACTGTGGGAAAATACATAGAATTTAACAACTAGTTTGATATGAAGTGGTGAAGAGAACAAAATGATGAGGTATTTGAACCCAGATTATTAAAAGGTTGGCAGAAATACTAGCAAGTAGGAAAAGCAGAGGGAAGAGCTGCTTTGAGGAGAACCATAAAGCTGTGCCTGTGGCATAGACCAATGATATCCTCAGCACACGGTTTCAAATAAAACAGAGTACTTGGGAGAGAAATTAAGATTGGAGAGCTAGACATTATAGAGGTGGATGTATACAGGTAGTAAATGGAAATAGGTATGAGAGAGGGTGAATGTGTCAAATGAAAGTGCTTTGTAGAAGACTGGCCACAGATAACACTCCAAAGAAAACGTTCATGTTCAGAATGCCCAAGTAGAGTCAGCACTGGATGTGTAAGATTGAAGACAGGGAAAATTCATTCTTTTGGGTTGTCACATATGTTTGGTACTGAGATGGGTATTTCATACGCATATTATCTCATGTAACTATCTAATGAGCTGGTGACATGGTATTTAGGAGAATGATTAAAAAAAGAACAAGGTGTTCAATAGTGCCAAATGATGCAGAAGCAGTAAGAAGAAAATTAGAATTAAGGAAGAGGGATTGTGTCATTAAAATGTGATTGATGAGTTTTGCAGAGGATAAGTTCTGATTTAAAAGAGATAGAAACAAAACTGTAAGGACTTGATATGAGAACAAATCTTGGGCAAGTAAGCATTAAAATGCAAACAAGATTTAATAATTCAGTGGCAGAGGATTGCAGCAAAGTTGGGAGAAGAGGCTTTTGATTTAAAATAGAAAAGATAAGCTATGTGATGAGCATACTGTCTATACGTAATAGGCACTCAACAAATATTTTTTGAATGCAAACTAAACGGTCAGAATTTGAAAAATAGGATCCAGAGGGAAAGACAGATAAGCAGTTGAAAGTTACCAAATTGCTAAGTTCTCTGATTTTAAATTTCCAACAATATCTGTAAGAAACACAACTTTGTGAAATTGCATAGATAAAGCATCAACTTTGGAGATTTTGTGACTTTTTGTACATGTTTAAAAATATATGGCAAATATAGGAAAATAAAACAAGCCTTGATAAAACATTACTTAAGAAATGGCAACTTGTTATCAATAACAATTTGCATTTACAAATTAAAAGGCCAAATAGAAATGAATTTTAATAAAATAGATTCCTGTTTGAAAACATGTGTATGTAATTACACTTAAAAGGTGTCCTTAATATACCGCTTTATAGTTCATCCGAAATGTTAGCAGCCCCTTTTTATCTCTGGCGTCCAAAACAGGTCCTCACCCATCATAATACTCAGCATTCAAAGCAGATACCTCATGACTGTTATTTATTGTTCACTTAACTGTGCCTATTTTTGATGACTTAAAGTCCCCAAAGCAGTTTTGTTCCAGGTTGATTTTTCTATCTCAGGACTGCAGTAGTTATTGAAAGTGATTTCACTCAAAAGATAAAAATTTGTTGACACATGTAAATGGCTTACTTTCAACCAAGGAACTGACTTGGATTTCAACAACTGCAAGAAGGAGTATCATGCCAAAATTTGTTCTGTTTTTCAAATTTTAATCTGAAATCTAAAATTTGTGCTGCACAAATACCCATCTTATTCAGTATAACGTATTTGTATACATATTTATTTTCTGTGTAAGTACTGAATAACTAAAATGTTTTCTATGTGCTTACATAAATACAGAAGCAATGAGACACTGATAATAATAACAATAGAGACATTTATTGATTCTTACTAAGTGCTAAGTTCTAATCAAAGTGCGTTTTGGGTATCATTGTACTAAACACATAAGCTTGTGTGGAAGATATTCTTAGTAATGTTTTACAGAAAGGGAGATAAACAAAGAGGCAGAGGGAGGTTAAAAAAATGTGCTCATGATTACAAAGCCAGGAAGTTTTGGAGCTGAAATTCTATGTAAGCTATGTATGCTCACCCCAATAAATACCCTCTAATGAATAGAATTAGTTATGATTTTATATTAGTTGAAATTCATAAATGCAGAAGTTTTGAAAAGAGTTCCTGTCTCTAACCATTTAATTTCCCAAATTTAAAACAATGTACAAATTTCTCTTCCTTTCATGATATCAAAAGAAAATGATCATGTAAGGCAAGAGTATATACCACAATTTACAATTAAGTTATAGAAACAAGTTACATTCGAGTGTATACAGTTTGGAATAATATAACCAAGTATCAAAACTTAGTATGCTCGGATGGTAGCATTATTTGACAGGTTATGTTTTGTATGGAATCACTATTTTTTTAAAAAAATGGATTAATTTTGAAGTAAACTGTAAAATTTTCAAAATTTTTACGTAAGTAGACCTTGGTTTACAATATAATGTCAGTACTATTAGCTTTGATTATGCACATATATGATATCCTAACATGTATGAAATGATATAGTTAGTTCATAATAAATAATTTTTAAAATGCATACATCAAGAGTAATTTTGAGCATTGTATTTATATATTAACATTACATATGTTATCCTCATGGCTTGGAAGAACACGTGTGAAATGTCCATACTACCCAAAGCAGTTTATAGATTTAATGCAATCCCTATCAAATAACCAACAGCCATTTTTCACAGAGGTAGAACATATAATCCTAAAATGTGGATGGAACCATGAAAGGTAGTAACCCAAACAATATGATAATGTGGAAAAATAGGCACATAGATCAATGGATAAGAATAAGTAGAGAGCCCAGAAATAAGTCCATGATTATGTGGCCAATTAATCTATGAAAAAAGAGGCAAGAATATGCAATGGGAAAAAGACAGTCTTTTCACAAATGGTGTTAGAAAAAATGGACAGCTATGTGCAAAAGAATGAAACTGGACCACTTACACCATAAGGAAGATAAACTAAAAGTGGATCAAGAACCTAAATTTGAGAATGAAACCATAAATATTCTAGAAGAGCGCACAGGCAGTAATTTCTTTGACATCAGACATAGTAGCATTTTTCTAGATATGTTTCCTGAGGCAAGGGAAACAGAAGAAAAAATAAACTATTGGGATTGCATCAAAATACAGAGGTTTTGTGCAGCAAAGGAAACAATCAACAAAACAAAAAAGCTGCTGAACAGAAGTAGATATTTGCAAATGATGTACCTGATAAGGGGTTAGTATTTAAAATACATAAAGAATTTATACAACCCAGTGTAAAAAACCCCAAATAACCCAACTAAAGAATGGGCAGAGGGCCTGAACAGACATTTTTTGAAAAAAGACACTGAGCTGGCCAAAAGACACATGAAAAGATACTTAGCATCACTCATCATCAGGGAAATGCAAATCAAAACCATGATGAACTGTCATCTCCTACCTGTCAGAAAGGCTAAAATAAAAAAACACAAGAAACAAGTGTTGAAGAGAATATGGGGAAGAATCAACACTCGTGCACTGTTAGTGGGAATCCACACTGGTGCAGCCACTATGGATAACAGTATGGAGGTTCCTTAGAAAATTGGACATAGAATTACAATAGGATCCAATAATTCCACTACTTGGTATTAACCCAAAGAATATAAATACACTAATTCAAAAAGACGCATGAACCCCTATGCATATAGAAGCATTGTATACAATAGCGAAGATACGGAAGCAACCTTAGTGTCTATCCATAGACAAATGGATAAAGATGTGACATTCACACACAGACACACACACACACATGCTCACACAATGGAATATGACTTAACCATAAAGAAGAATGAAATCTTGCAACAATTATACCCAGAGGATATAATTTTAAATGAAATACTTCAGTCAGAGAGAGACAAATACCATATGATTTCATTCATATGTGAAATTTAAGAAACAAAAAAAGAGCAAAGGAAAAAAACAGAAAAAAGACTCTTAAATATAGAGAAAAAAGTAGTGGTTAACAGAGGGGAAGTGAGTGGCAGATGGGTGAAAAATAGGTGAAGGGGATTAAGAGTACACTTATTGGAATGAGGATGGCATAATGTCTAGAATTGTTGAATCACTTTATTGTAGACCTGAAGCTAATGTAACACTGTATGTTAATATACTGGAATTTTTTTTTTAAGATTTTATTTATTTATTTGACAGAGAGAGATCACAAGTAGGCAGAGAGGCAGGCAGAGAGAGAGGAGGAAGCAGGCTCCCTGCTGAGCAGAGAGCCCGATGCGGGACTCGATCCCAGGACCCTGAGATCATGACCTGAGCCGAAGGCAGCAGCTTAACCCACTGAGCCACCCAGGTGCCCAATATACTGGAATTTTAAAAAATTTTAAAAAGTGTAGGGTAAATAATGAAAGATAAAACAGTTCATGTGTTAATTCAAACAAATAAGAAAATAATTTTTATAACAACCCAAATGTTAGTCCTTGGGACCATTTTTTTAAGTCTTATATTTAATCATAAACATAAGTAAATATGTTAAGTGTGTCTTAAATACAGTAAATATATATGTGAAAAATTATGAATAAATATTTTTGACATATTTAAATGATAAAACACAAGTAGACATTATTGGTACATTTATTTTACTCTATATTTTACAAGTGATCAGAGGTGGGAATCACTATCTCAGAGTCATTTGTGGACCACATTTCTTCAAATTAGAAGGACATTTCATAGACACCTGGAGAAGAGTCTTAGCCATTAGTTGGGTAGACTTCCACCTTCTGATCTGGCAGGGAAGGAACTTAGAAGTCATTGCTTGGTCCTAATAAGTAAAAAGCTGAAAAAAAAAAAAAGAGAAAAGAAAAACCCAACACTTCATAAAATAGTCAGGGGTTGGTGGTCCAAGATGACAGCAGAGAAGGTTGCTGAACTCACCTCCTCCTGTGGACACACTGAATCTACACCTACATATGGAAAAAATTCTCTCTGAAAAAGACCTGAAAACTAGTTGAACAACTTTTTCACATCAAACAAGAAAAGGACCACATCAAGGGAGGTAGAAGAAGTTGGGGCGCCTGGGTGGCTCAGTGGATTAAGCCGCTGCCTTCAGCTCAGGTCATGATCTCAGGGTCCTGGGATCGAGCCCCGCATCGGGCTCTTTGCTCAGCGGGAGCCTGCTTCTCTCTCTCTCTCTCTCTGCCTGACTCTCCGCCTACTTGTGATCTCTCTCTCTGTCAAATAAATAAATAAATAAAATCTTAAAAAAAAAAAAAAAAAAAGGGAGGTAGAAGAAGCTGAGATGTGGTCTTGTCAAAAATACCACCCCCAAGAGTGACAACCCACATTTGAGAGAGATCTCACAAGTCTGGAGCTTCTCCCTGCAGTGTGAGTGAGTGGTTTGGACCTTACATCAAGCACCCTAACTCTTAGGACCTACACCTGAAAGTTGAGCCCCACTAAATTTGGAACGAGGCAACCCTGTGCCCTTCCCGTACCTTGCTAAAGCTGACAGGCACGTGCCCTCCTTGTACTCTCCCTCTGCCTGGCTAAAGCTGACAGGGGTGTGTTGTCCCTGCACTCTTTCTCTGCCTTGCTAAAGCTGGCGAGAGCTGTCCCAGCACTCTTCCTCTGCCTCTGCCTCACCAAAGCCAGAAGGCTCGTTTATTCCTTGTGCTCCCCTTCTGCCACACTCTCTGGTGGCAGTAGGCCCTGGAGGGGAACTTGTATACACATCTAGGGCCCTGGCTTTTGCAGTAGCAGCTCAGAAGACACGCCTTGAGTACCTGACTCTGAAGGATAAGGCAGTTTGCATTCCTCCTGTGTTCCTGAGTTCTAAAGGGAACTCTAACAATGGGGAAGATAGTTCTTAGCTATCACCTGCAGAGCACTGTGCAGATAAGAAGCGGAAAAACCCCTCCTCCTACAGTTTTTCTAGGAGGCCTGTTTCCCTGTCCAAGAGTTTTGACCTGTGGGATAGGTTCTTGTTCTGGCAAACTCCTATAGGCCTGTGGAAGTGCGCTGAGGGAAGGGATACTGGTAGATGAAATATTTACACTCTCCCTCTTCCTCATTCTAGCTTGCTGTTATTTCCCAGAAAGAAGCTTAAATCTTTGTCTGGCACCCTGATTTTCCCAGTTCCTGCCAGAGGACACCTTTACATGATCTGGCTCTGGAGGCCCACAGTGCTTATTATGCTCTATAAACAGAACAGCACCCCCTCAGGGCACAGCAAGAGGCACAGAACCAGGAGCTCAGTTTTTCTGTGAAAGAGGCATATAAGCTAAGCATCATGACTGCAGCCTGAAGGACAGGTTTCTAATTAAACACACATTTAGGTTCTGACTATAAACCTTTGTAGAGACAAGGTGGGCACTGTCTTCATGCTTTCTCTCTACTGCACACTAGGGTACCAGTAGCTCTTGGAGGGGAGATATTACACAGGTCTGTTGCCCTGATTTTTGCAACTGCCAGACATGGAACCCTTCTTGACTGGCTTAGGTGGCCAGGGGAGCTTGCATTCCTGGGTCCTACAGGACTATAACAATTGGAGAAAGAGTTTTGGGGAAGCTTCCAGCTCAGGGACACTGCATAGACAGACTGAAACACATCCACAGTCTTTCTGTGAAGGAAGAGACCTACTATCCTGCAGCATCAACCTGAGGGACAGGCTTTAGTTTTGCTATACATCTGGAGGTGACAGAAGTACTCTCAGGAAATGTAAGCTGGGAGACACTGTCTTTGGGCTTCCCCTCTGCCTCACTACAGTTTTCTGGAATCTCTGAGAAAGGACCCAGTACATTTATTTGATTAGTGTCTTTAATTTTGCATCATTTCCACAGGGGACATCAGCAGCTCACTTGATATGGAGGTCAGTAGGGTTCATGATTGTAGTCCAATAGAACTGTATATATTTGCATAATTTAAAAGTTATAGTCTAAGGATCTGGCTTCCAGTTAGGTGCTGACTGAGATTCATACCGTCTCACTGACAGGAGCACTGACAGGTTTTGGCATACCCTGAACAACTGGAAACTACTAAAAATAAGTCAGGCTGCTTGGATAATTACAAAGGTTTGATAGACAATCAAGAGCTAGGGCAAAATGCCTCTCCCTCAAGACTGGGAGAGGTAGTTATTTCACCTAATACATAGTAACAAGTACAGAGTCAAGCAAAATGAGGAAACAGAGATATATGTTCCAAATGAAAGAAAAAGAAAAAAACCCTAATGAAACAGATAAGTAATTTACCTGATAAGAAGTTCAAAGTAATGGTCATAAACATGGTCACCAAACTTGGGAGAAGAAAAATAAACACAGTGAGAGAACATCAACAAAGAGAAAATTAAAAAATATACCAAACAGAACTCACAGAGCTAAGGAATACAGTAACTGAACTGAAAAATCAGTACAGAGGATCAAGAGCAGCCTAGATGAAACAGAAGAAAGAATAAATGATCTCAAAGACAGAGCAGTGGAATTCACACACAGCAGGAAAAAATAATCTTAAAAATATGAGAATAGTTTAAGGAACTTATGAGACAACATCAAGCTGAATAAAATTCACATTATAAGATTTCTAGAAGGAACAGAGAAAAATAAAGGGGCTGAAAACATCATAATCTGAGGAGGGAAACAGAAATCCAGTTCCAGGAATTCCACAGAGAATTCCACAGGGTTCCATATAAGAGGAATCCAAAGACATCTACACCAGGACATTAAAATTACAATGTCAGAAGTTAAAAATAAAAACGAGAGAAAACAACTTGTTACATACAAGGGAACAGCCATAAGAAAACCAGTAGATTTTTTTTTAGCAGAAAGTTTGCAGAATAGAAGGGCGGTACTCAATACACTCAAAATGCTAAAAAGAAGAAAAAAAACCTACCAGGAATATTCTATCTGGCAAAGTTATCATCTAAAATTGATGGAGAGGCAAAAAGATTTCCAGATGAGGAAAAGCTAAAGGAATTTATCACAACTAAACTAGCCTTTTAAGAAATGCTAAATTATTGTATTTTTTAGAAAGGAGTGGGTGAGAGAAAGAGAAAGAGAGGCAGAAGGAGAAGGAGAGACAAAATCTCAAGTAAGCTCCACATCCAGCATGGAGCCCAATATGGGGCTTGATCTCCCAACCCTGAGGTCATGGCCTGAGCCAAAACCAAGAGTCAGACACTTAACGGTCCAAGCCACCCAAGAATCCCAGAAATTTGAAGTATTCACATATTAAGCTGTTTTGAAGGTAAATATGGTAAAATAAGTATATTTACATTAATTAGTTAAGAAGTACACAAAATAAGAAGATATAAAATATGACATCAAAAATAAAATGGAATAAAAATTTAGATTTCTAGAATGTGTTCAAACTTAAGGTTTTTTTGTTTTGTTTTGTTGTGTTTCTCTTTAACGATTTTATTTATTTGAGAGAAAGAGAGTAAGAGAGAGAGCACAAGCAGAGGGGAATAGGCAGAGGGAGAGGGAAAGCAAACTCCCCACTGAGATTCCCCACTGTGTTGGGGCTTGATCCCAAGACTCTGAGATCATGACCTGAGCTGAATGCAGACACTTAACCAGCTGAGCCACCCAAGCACCCCAAGCTTAATTTTGTATCAACATAAAATAGGCTGTTAAGAATATAATGTTTTATGATGACCATAAAGCAATGGCCTACACTAGATACACAAAAGTGAGAAAGGAATGTAAACATGATATTAAAGAAAGTCATTGAACTATAGAAAAGAGAACAAGAAAGGGACAGAGAGGAACTAAAAAAATAAACAGAGAATAATTTTTAAAATGGCAGTAAGTACACATCTGTCAATAATTGCTTTAAGTTTAAATAGACTAAATTCTTAAACAAAGGACATAAAATGGATGAATGGATAAAAAAGCAAGACCCAGATATATGCCTTCTATAAGAGCCTCACTTGAGATGTAAGGACACACACAGACTGAAAACAAAGGAATGGAAAAAGTTGTTCCATGAAAATGGAAACCAAAGGAAAGCTAAGGTAGCTTACGTATGAGACAAAACGGACTTTAAAATAAACACTTTTATAAGAGAGAAAGAAGGTCATGACACAGTGATAAAGGGGTCAATTCAATAAGAGGATATACCATATATTTATATACTTCACATGGAGTATCTGAATATATAAAGCAAATATTAACAGACTCAAAAGGAGAGATAGACAGAAATGCAATAATAGTACGGGACTTTAATACCCCATTATATCAGTTTTGGAGTGGAGTCTTTTGGGTTTTCCACATATAGTATCATATCATCTGCGAAGAGTGATAATTTGACTTCTTCTTTGCCGATTTGGATGCCTTTAATTTCCTTTTGTTGTCTGATTGCTGAGGCTAGGACCTCTAGTACGATGTTGAATAGCAGTGGTGATAATGGACATCCCTGCCGTGTTCCTGACCTTAGCGGAAAAGCTTTCAGTTTTTCTCCATTGAGAATGATATTTGCGATGGGTTTTTCATAGATGGCTTTGATGATATTGAGGTATGTGCCCTCTATCCCTACACTTTGAAGAGTTTTGATCAGGAAGGGATGTTGTACTTTGTCAAATGCTTTTTCAGCATCTATTGAGAGTATCATATGGTTCTTGTTCTTTCTTTTATTGATGTGTTGTATCACATTGACTGATTTGCGGATGTTGAACCAACCTTGCAGCCCTGGAATAAATCCCACTTGGTCGTGGTGAATAATCTTTTTAATGTACTGTTGAATCCTATTGGCTAGTATTTTGTTGAGTATTTTCGCATCTGTATTCATCAAGGATATCGGTGTATAGCTCTCTTTTTTGGTGGGATCCTTGTCTGGTTTTGGGATCAAGGTGATGCTGGCCTCATAAAATGAGTTTGGAAGTTTTCCTTCCATTTCTATTTTTTGGAACAGTTTCAGGAGAATAGGAATTAGTTCTTCTTTAAATGTTTGGTAGAATTCCCCCGGGAAGCCGTCTGGCCCAGGGCTTTTGTTTGTTTGGAGATTTTTAATGACTGTTTCAATCTCCTTACTGGTTATGGGTCTGTTCAGGCTTTCTATTTCTTCCTGGTTCAGTTGTGGTAGTTTATATGTTTCTAGGAATGCATCCATTTCTTCCAGATTGTCAAATTTATTGCCGTAGAGTTGCTCATAGTATGTTCTTATAATAGTTTGTATTTCTTTGGTGTTAGTTGTGATCTCTCCTCTTTCATTCATGATTTTATTTATTTGGGTCCTTTCTCTTTTCTTTTTGATAAGTCGGGCCAGGGGTTTATCAATTTTATTAATTCTTTCAAAGAAACAGCTCCTAGTTTCGTTGATTTGTTCTATTGTTTTTTTGGTTTCTATTTCATTGATTTCTGCTCTGATCTTTATGATTTCTCTTCTCCTGCTGGGCTTAGGGTTTCTTTCTTGTTCTTTCTCCAGCTCCTTTAGGTGTAGGGTTAGGTTGTGTACCTGAGACCTTTCTTGTTTCTTGAGAAAGGCTTGTACCGCTATATATTTTCCTCTCAGGACTGCCTTTGTTGTGTCCCACAGATTTTGAACCGTTGTATTTTCGTTATCATTTGTTTCCATGATTTTTTTCAATTCTTCTTTAATTTCCCGGTTGACCCATTCATTCTTTAGAAGGATACTGTTTAGTCTCCATGTATTTGGGTTCTTTCCAAACTTCCTTTTGTGGTTGAGTTCTAGCTTTAGAGCATTGTGGTCTGAAAATATGCAGGGAAGTGTCAGGATATAAAATCAATGCACAGAAATCAGTTGCATTTCTCTACACCAACAGCAAGACAGAAGAAAGAGATATTAAGGAGTCAATCCCATTTACAATTGCATCCAAAACCATAAGATACCTAGGAATAAACCTAACCAAAGAGACACAGAATCTATACTCAGACAACTATAAAGTACTCATGAAAGAAATTGAGGAAGACACAAAGAAATGGAAAAATGTTCCATGCTCCTGGATTGGAAGAATAAATATTGTGAAAATGTCTATGCTACCTAAAGCAATCTACACATTTAATGCAATTCCTATCAAAGTACCATCCATCTTTTTCAAAGAAATGGAACAAATAATTCTAAAATTTATATGGAACCAGAAAAGACCTCGAATAGCTAAAGGGATATTGAAAAAGAAAGCCAACGTTGGTGGCATCACAATCCCGGACTTCAAGCTCTATTTCAAAGCTGTCATCATCAAGACAGCATGGTACTGGCACAAAAACAGACACATAGATCAATGGAACAGAATAGAGAGCCCAGAAATAGACTCTCAACTCTATGGTCAACTAATCTTCGACAAAGCAGGAAAGAATGTCCAATGGAAAAAAGACAGCCTCTTCAATAAATGGTGCTGGGAAAATTGGACAGCCACATGCAGAAAAATGAAATTGGACCATTTCCTTACACCACACACAAAAATAGACTCAAAATGGATGAAGGATCTCAATGTACGAAAGGAATCCATCAAAATCCTTGAGGAGAACACGGGCAGCAACCTCTTCGACCTCTGCCGCAGCAACATCTTCCTAGGAACAACGCAAAAGGCAAGGGAAGCAAGGGAAAAAATGAACTACTGGGATTTCATCAAGATCAAAAGCTTTTGCACAGCAAAGGAAACAGTTAACAAAATCAAAAGACAACTGACAGAATGGGAGAAGATATTTGCAAACGACATATCAGATAAAGGACTAGTGTCCAGAATCTATAAAGAACTTAGCAAACTCAACACCCAAAGAACAAATAATCCAATCAAGAAATGGGCAGAAGACATGAACAGACATTTCTGCAAAGAAGACATCCAGATGGCGAACAGACACATGAAAAAGTGCTCCATATCACTCGGCATCAGGGAAATACAAATCAAAACCACAATGAGATATCACCTCACACCAGTCAGAATGGCTAAAATCAACAAATCAGGAAATGACAGATGCTGGCGAGGATGCGGAGAAAGGGGAACCCTCCTACACTGTTGGTGGGAATGCAAGCTGGTGCAGCCACTCTGGAAAACAGCATGGAGGTTCCTCAAAATGTTGAAAATAGAACTGCCCTATGACCCAGCAATTGCACTATTGGGTATTTACCCTAAAGATACAAATGTAGTGATCCAAAGGGACACATGCACCCGAATGTTTATAGCAGCAATGTCCACAATAGCCAAACTATGGAAAGAACCTAGATGTCCATCAACAGATGAATGGATCAAGAAGATGTGGTATATATACACAATGGAATACTATGCAGCCATCAAAAGAAATGAAATCTTGCCATTTGCAACAACATGGATGGAACTAGAGCGTATCATGCTTAGCGAAATAAGTCAAGCAGAGAAAGACAACTATCATATGATCTCCCTGATATGAGGAAGTGGTGATGCAACATGGAGGCTTAAGTGGGTAGGAGAAGAATCAATGAAACAAGATGGGATTGGGAGGGAGACAAACCATAAGTGACTCTTAATCTCACAAAACAAACTGAGGGTTGCCGGGGGGAGGGGGTTTGGGAGAAGGGGGTGGGATTATGGACATTGGGGAGGGTATGTGATTTGGTGAGTGCTGTGAAGTGTGTAAACCTGGTGATTCACAGACCTGTACCCCTGGGGATAAAAATATATGTTTATAAAAAATTAAAAATTAAAAAAAAAATACCCCATTATATCAATTGATAGATCATCCAGGCAGAAAATAAGCACAAAAACATTGGCTCTGAAAGACTCATTAGACCATATAGACATAAAACATACATACAGAAAATTTCATCCAAGAACAGCAGAATGCACATTCTTCTAAAGGGCACAAGGAATATTCTCTAGGATAGATCAAATGTTAGACCACAAAACAAGTCCCAATAAATTTAAGAAGGTTGAAATCATAGCAAGTATGTTTTATGATCACAGTGGTATGAAACTGAAAATTAGTTACAATAAGAAAACTGGAAAAGTCACAAGTATGTGGAGATTAAACAAAGTCCTATTAAATAACCAATGAGTCCTCAAATAAAAAGAGAAATAAACGTGCCTTGGGAAAAATGAAAATGGAAACACAATATACCAAAATGTTTGGAATGACACAAAAACAATTCTAAGAGGGAAGTTGCTAAAGATACAGGCTTATCTCAAAAAACATCAAAAATCTCAGTCTCACTTTAAAACTCAAGGAACTGGAAAAGGAAGAACAAGGCCCAAATTTAGTAGAATGAAGGAAATAATAAAGATGAAAGGGGAAATAAATGAAATAGAGATTAAGAAGGCAATAGAAAAGGTCAATGAAACTAAGAGCTAGTTCTTTGAAAACATAAACAAAATTGACAAACCTTTAGCTAAACTCGCCAAGAAAAAAGGAGAAAGGTTCAAATATGTAAAATCAAAACTGAGAAAGGAGAAGTTATAGCTCATACCACAAAAATACAAAGAATAATGAAACTCTAAATAATTATACACCAACAAATTTGACAATATAGAAGTGGAAAAATTCCTAGGAACATACAACCTTCTAGTCATAAATCAGGAAGGAAATCTGAATAGACCAATTACTAGTAGGAGAATGACTCAAGAATCAAAAACCTCCCAACAAATGAAAATCCAAATCCAGGTGGCTTCACAGGTGAATTCTACCCAATATTTAAAGAATTTAATCCTTCTCAAGCTCAAAAAAAACAGAACAGGACAGAATGCTTCCAAATTCATTTTGCAAGACCAAATTACCCAGATAAACCAGATAAGGAAACTACAAGAAAAGAAAATTACAGGCCAATATCCCTGATGAACAAAGAAGCAAATATTTTTTAAAAATGTTATCTAACTGCATTCAACAATATGTTAAAAGGTTCATATACCATGATCATGTGAGATTATTCCAGAATGCAAAGATGGTTCAACACTCATAAATCAATCACTGTGGTATATCACATTAAAGAAATGAAAGATAAAAATTAGCAGAACCTCCAGTAGATACAGAAAAGCATTCAACAGAATTTAACATACATTTATGACAAAACCTTTCAACAAAGTGAGTAGAGAGGGAATATAGCTCAACATAATAAAGGCCACATATGATAGGCCCACAGCTAGCATCATACTTAACAGTGAAAAACCAAAAGCTTTTCCTCTAAGATCAGGAACAAGACAAGTAACCTACCCTTGTCACTTTTATTCAACACATTATTAATAGTCTTAGCCACAGAAATTAGGCAAGAAAGAAAAGGAAAAAAGGAAAAAAAGGAAAGAAAAGGAAAGAATCCAAATTGGACAGGGAGAAGTAAAACTGTCACTATTTGCAGATGACATAATTTTCTTTATATGTAATCCTAAAGACTCTGGCAAAAAATCTCTCAAAACTAATAAATGAATTCAGTAAGTTGTAGGATTCAAAATCAATATACAGAGACTTGTGGCATTTCTGTAGACTAACAATGAACTTTCAAGATACTTAGAAAACAATTCCATTAACAATTGCATCCAAAAAATCGAAGAATAATTTTAACCAAGAAAGTGAAAAATCTGTATAATGAAAACTGAGCCACTAATGAAAGAATTTGAAGAGGATGCAAATAAATGGAAAGATACACCATGCTCATGGATTGGAAGAATTAGTATTGTTAAAATGTCTGTACTACCCAAAGCAATCTACACATCAGTGTGATCCCATTGAAGCAAAATTCCAATGGCGCTTTTTTCCCCACAGAAATAGAAAAAATGCTGCTAAAATGTATGAGAAATCACAAAGAACCAGATAGTCCAGATAGACAAAGCCATCTCTAGAAAAAAGACAGAGGTGGAGGCATAAGACTCCCTGACTTCAAACTGTATTATAAAACTATAGTAATCAGGACGCCTGGGTGGCTCAGTTGGTTTGGTGGCTGCCTTGGGCTCAGGTCATGATCCCAGCATCCTGGGATCGAGTCCCACATCGGGCTCCTTGCTCAGTGGGGAGCCTGCTTCTCCCTCTGCCTCTGGCCTGCCACTCTGTCTGTCTGTGCTTGCGCTCGCGCTCTCTCTCTCTCTCTCTTTCTCTAGCAAATAAATAAAAAATCTTTAAAAATAAAACCAAACCTATAGTAATCAAAACAGTATGGTACTGGCATAAAAACAGACATATGCATCGATGGAACAGAACTGAGAGCCCAGAAATGTATTCATGCATATATGATTGTAATCTACAACAAAGGAGGCAAGAATGTACAATGTGGAAAGAACAATCTCTAAAAATTCCTCTTCTGGGTATTTATCCCAAGAAAATGAAAACACAAATTCAAAAAGATATATGTACTTACCATATTTGTTATAGCATTATTTATGATTGCCAAGATATGGAAACAACAAAGTTTCCATTGGATGAATGGATATAAAAGTTTGGTGTATATATACACAATGGAATACTACTCTGCCTTAAAAATAATGGAATCTTGGCATTTTCAACAACACTGATGGACCTTGAGAGCATTATGCTAAGTGTAATAAGTCAGAGAAAGACAAATAACATATGATTTCACTTATATTGGAATCTAAAAACAAAACTAACAAAACTTAACCATGCTCATAGATACAGATAAAAGATTGCTGGATGCCACAGGGGTGGGGTTTCAGAGAAAGGTGAAATGGGTGAAAGGATTCAAAAGGTACAGATTTCTTGTAAACAAGTCATGGGTATGTAATGTGCAACAAGGTGAGTAAAGATAATAATACTTATTATCTTTTGAAGTTTTTGAGAGTAAATCTTAAAAAGTCTTACCACAGGAAAAAAAAAATTTTGTAGCAATGTAAGGCACCATATGGTAACTAGATTTTTCTAGATGATAATTTTTTAGTGTACAGAAATAGTGAATCATTTTGTTGTATACCTGAAACTAATATGTAATGTGTCAACTGTATTGCAGTTGAGAAAAAGCTCAAAAAAGGAAAAGTGTCAGAGAAGTAAAGTCACAGGCCAAAATGTTGACCCATGGTTCCACCATAAAACTTTTGCAGTGATATTTGGAGACTTTAATACCCTGATCACAATAATGGATAGAACAAGCAGATAGAAAATAAAGGAGAGATCTTAAACAACATTATAAGCCAACTAAATCCAGTGGACACATATAGAACACTATACCCAACAATATATTGCACATTCCTTTCAAGTACACATAGGACATTTTCCAGGGTAGACCATATATTTGGTCAAAAAGTAAGTCTGAAAGGATTTCAAAAGATAGATGTCATACAAAATATATTCTCTGTGCAAAAATGAGACATTAGAAATCAATAAAGGAAAACTGGAAAATTTGCAAAATTGTGCAAATTAACACACTTTTAAGCAAAGAAGAAATCACAAGAGAAATTTAGAAAATGAAAATGAAAACATAATATACCAAAACTTAATGGGATGTAGCAAAACTAGTACTAAGGGAGAAATGTGTAGTTCTAAATGCTTACATTGAAAACAAGCAAGATCTCAAATCGACCTAACTTTACAACTTAAGGAACTAGAGAAAGAAGAACAAACTAAGCTTAAAGATAGCATATAAAAGGAAATAATACAGATTAGAATAGAGAGAAATGAAATAGAGAATAGAAAAGAGTAGTGATTATCAGTAAAATCAAAGGTTAGTTCTTGAAAAAATTTCAGTAGAAAACAGAGATTATCAGTAAAACCAAAGGTTGGTTCTCTAAAAAAATTCAGCAAAATTGACAAACTTTTATCTGGATGGATGAAGAAAAAAGGAGAGAAGAATTAAATTTATAAAATCAAAAGCTGGAATTGGGGGCATTACTAGTATTTCTACAGAAATAAAGGATTATAAAAATACTATGATGATAATGAGAGTATGATGTTTTTATACCAACAGATTGGATAACTTAGATGAAATTAACAAATTGCTTGAAGCACACAACCTACTAAGGCTATATCATGAAGAAATAGCTAAACTGGAAGAGATTATGCTGAGTGAAATAAAGTCAAACAGAGAGTCAATTATCATATGGTTTCTCTTATTTTGTGGTACATAAGGAATAACACGGAGGACATTAGGAGAAGGAAGGGAAAAGTGAAGGGGGCATAAATCAGAGGGGGATATGAATACCAGCCTTTCTCAAACTTTACCAAAAAAATGAAGATGAGGAGGCACTGTTCAACTTACTCTGTGAAGCCGGCCTCACCTTAATACTAAAAGCAGGCAAAAACATTACAATGAAATAAAACTACAGACCAATGTCCTTTGTGATTATATATGGATGGAATAATTCTTGTCAAAATATTATCTAATCCAACCCTATGAAAAGAATTATATTTTATGGTCAAGTGAAGTTTATCATGGGTCAGCAAGTTTAGTTCAACATTCAAAAAAGTATTAATGTACTCCATCAGATCAATAGGCTATTGAAGAAAATCACATGATGGTATTAGTGGATGCAGAAAAATCATTCGACAAAATCCAACATCCATTTCTGATAAAACTCTCAGCAAACTAGGAATAGAGAGGATGTTCCTCAACTTAATGGTGAGAAACTAAAATATTTTTTTTTGCTAAGATCAAGAACAAAGCAAGGATGTTTTCTCTTACTGCTACTTTTTAACCTCATTTCTAAGTTCTATATTAGGCAGTAGGACAAAAAGGGAATAAAAGATACATAGATTGGGAAGGAAGGAATAAAACTGTTCACAGATAGCATGATTGTCTGTGTAGAAAATTTACAAGAATTGACAAAAACAGAAACAGAACTAAAACAAATGGACAAAATTCCTGAAACTACTAAGCAAAGTAAAAGGTTAATATACAAAGTTACCTGCTTTCCTATATATCAGCAATTAACAAGGTGAATTAGAAATCAAAAATACATTACCACTTAAAGCAGCACCTTCCAGATGGTATCCTTACATATAAATCTAAGATATAAATCACAAGATGTATACATAACTCTGATATAAGATATCAAAGAAAAACAAATCTGTATTCATAAGTAGAAAGATGTAGTATTATCAAGACATCATTCCTTTCTGTCTTGATCTATGGATTTAATGTAATTGCAATAAAAATTGCAATGAGATATGTTTTAGTATCAACAAACTGATTCTAAAATGTATGTATGAGGGGTGCCTAGGTGGCTCAGTTGGTTAAACATCTGCCTTTGGCTCAGGTCATAATCCTAGGGTACTGGTATCGAGTCTGGCATCAGGCTTCCTGTTCATTGGGGAGCCTGCTTCCCCCTCTCCCTCTGCCTGCCAGCCTCTGGAGTAGCTGCACCAGTTTTCATTCCCACCAGCAGTGAAAGGCGGGGGTCACTTTTCTCCACATCCTTACCAACATCTGGTGTTTCCTATTTTGTTCATTTTAACCATTCTGACAGGTGTGAGGTGGTATCTCATTATAGCTTTTAGTTGTATTTCCCTATCAGTGATGTTGAACATCTTTTCATGAGTCTGTTAGCCATCTAGATGTTTTCTTCGGAAAAATGTCTTCATGTCTTCTGCCCACTTTTTAACTAGAATATTCATTTTTGGGGTGTTGAGTTTGATAAGTCATTTATAAATTTTGAATTCTAACCCAGTATCAGTTGAGTCATTTGCCAATATCTTCTTCCATTTCAAAGGTTGCCTTTTAGTTTTGTAGATTCACTATGCTGAAGCTTTTTATCTTGGTGAAGTCCTGATAGGTTTTTTTTTTTTTTTCTTTTGTTTACCTTGTCTCAGGAGACAGATCCAGTAAAAAGTTGCTATGGCTGATGTTAAAGAGGTTATTCTCTGTGTTCTCCTCTAGGATTTTGATGCTTTCCTGTCTCACTCACATTTAGGCCTTTCATCCACTTAGAACTTATTTTTGTGTATGGTGTGAGAAAGTGGTCCAGATTCGTTTTGAATGTTGCTGTCTAGTTCCTAACATCATTCACTGAAGAGACTGGCTCTTCCATAAATTCCAAATGACATGTAAACTCATCGAATAATTGAATATTTTGGGGGGATGCAAGAGAGCCTAACTATTATTCTTTACACTAATAAGTGAAGATTAAAACCAACTGTTCTTTCATTCTAGATCAAATAATACTTAGGGTAACCAGATAGGTTATGAGGAATAATTCTTGGCTTATGACCCCATCCCCCCATCCTCAAATCTAGTAGTCTCATGTCTCTGATCCTTCTTTATGTAATCAAATGTCCCTCTGATCCTAGATTTCAAAGGTTCTCCAGTTTTAAAGACTTATGTGATTAGGTTGGGCCAACCCAAATACACTAGAATAATCTCCCCAATTTAAATCCTAACATTAATCATACCTGCAAATTATGTTTTACTATGTAAGATTACATACTCATAGATTTCCAGGATGAGTACATGAACATCTGTAGAGTGGGATTGTTCTGCTTACCATATCCATTCAGTTACTTCTGGATCAAAAAAAAAATTTATAGAGCACTTGATATTTGCCTGGCTAGATGATTTTTGACACTCTGAAATATCCTTTTGAATTGGTTATATAAGCACTAACAAATGGAGATAAAAATGGTTATATAAGCATTAAAAAATTTAAAAACCTATTAAAAATGGGTTTCTGCTCATTTAACTGAAGTAATTTTTCTCCATATTTTTACATAATACTTTTCTACTAAGTTCATATTCAATACACAATAAGTATTCATCCAGTATTGGGGAGATACTGTTATTTGAATTGTTCTAGAAATGTGACTCATTCAGAAGTGTGTCATCATTATTTAAACTCATATATGTCAGAGTTATTTAATACCTTCATATGCATCTTTGTCAGTATAATAAAATCTTCATTTCTAATGAAAAATCAAGATACATTACTTAAGGTGTGAACCTGTATTAACAGATTAGATAAAATACTATCTTATAAGTGTAAGAGTTAATTACCATGAATATTCTACAATATGTACTCTTAAAAAGTGGTTTACTTCAGTTAGAGCATTTTTTTTACTTTAAAACTGTCTTTTGCTTGGTTATAAATTGGGAGATTTTATGTACTCCAGGAGTATGTAAGTGAAGCCATTATAGATTTCTATTAACCAAGATTTTTAAGAATGCATTTTGTAGTATTCATTTACTAAAATTTGATAATACCTGTGACTTTAAAATCAGCAAAGGCAGAAAAAAGTGGCAATTATCAACAGTGGAAAGACTGAAAGGTGTCAGGATTAAGGTGAACATGTGGTAGAATGATTACAAGAGACTACTGGTGGTAGTGCTTCCTGTTGTTTGGTATTACTCTGACTTGATGCTTGGAAACATTTCTGAAATAAATAGATCTTAGTCCTGACATTAAGCTGAAGGATCTACTCAGAAAGAGCTTTCTTTGTTTGTTTGTTTTTTTGTTTGTTTGTTTTTAAAGATTTTATTTATTTATTTGACAGAGATCACAAGCAGGCGGAGAGGCAGGCAGAGAGAGAGAGGAGGAAGCAGGCTTCCCGCTGAGCAGAGAGCCCGATGTGGGGCTCGATCCCAGGACACTGGGATCATGACCTGAGCCTAAGGCAAAGGCTTTAACCCACTGAGCCACACAGGCACCCCCAGAAAGAGCTTTCTTTTCTTACTGCCCAGCCATGCCCTTGAGCTAAACACTAGAAATTTCTAAGAGGCAATAGAAACAGAAGAGTAGGCATTATTGGGAGTATATGTATAGTTACACATTTCATTTTATAAATATAAATATATAATGTCATTTATAGAATAGAACATTTTTAGATAGCTTTATGTTAAGGAAATGTAAAAAGAAAAGAAGGATCCTTGAAATTTAAACTAGTTTAGAGGGAAACTTCCTAAACAGATTAAAATCAAATTTGATAAAATAAATATTCAGATGATATATTTGAAAATATTCAACTGCAAAACATGATTAAGACATGTCTCTAATGAATGTCATTGTGATATACTCTTTGGTAAGCTGTGGCCAATGTATATAGATGTGATTTTAAAATCTTGTTGTATCTCATTACTGTTTGCTATGTTTTTATAGCATTATGTTTACTTACAGATATGCAAATGAAGAAAAAGTATAAATGTGATGATTTCTTAAGTGAGATAAGTAATACATTTTATAATTATTTAAGGTTTCTTTTGGAGCTGTACTGTCTAGTATAGTAGCCACTTGCCACATGTGGTTATTAAACACTTGAAATGTGGCTAGTCTGAACTAAGACCTGTAGGTTTGAAAAGCACACTGAATTTTAAAGACTTAATAAGAAAAATAAGCAGAACATTTTATTAGATTTTTAATATTGATTATGTGATAAAATGGTATTATTTGGGGTATACTGCATTAAATATATATATTATTAAAATTAATTTCATTTATTTCTTTTTCCTATTTAAATGTGACTATGAGAACATTTAAAAACTCTATATGTGGCTTGTATTTGTGGCTTTTATGATATTTGGGATAGACAGTGTCTAGTTTTTTTTAATTAATGAGCTACTTTCCCCCCATTTTGGGGAGATGAAATTTAATTTTAAGTTAATTATAAAGCTACACAAATAAAATATATATATACTTAAAAGATGAGGTAAAATACTAATAAGCACTTCAAGATTTCCCATTGAATTTTATTCTTGAATCAAGATGTGGAAGAGAATTATCTCAAAGGATATTTACAAATGCATCCACTAGTCAAAAATGAGAGAGAAGATACTGTTAGACCTTGCCCTCCAGCCTATTCTACTCAGAAAAGGCTGTGCTACTCATTAACAATATTTCTCTTGCAGATCTTAGGATATCATTTGCTATATTAGAATCCTTTCAGAAGAATAAATTGCAGAGGAAAAATTTAGCAAGAAATTAACTATCAACTTTGATTTTTTAAAGAGCATGTGGAAGCTTATTTACTCTAATTATGCTATAGCTGCAAAACAGACTCTGTATGCAATCCACATAATCAAAATGCAACAAAACTTATGAAAAAGATTGGTAAAATGACAACAGGTGCTGGGAAGGACTTTGCAGGTTGACTGATGAACTGGCACTTGATATTGCTAGTCTTATCAAATGAATCATTAAAACTGGAAGGTCAGTGTAATTGATGAGCCACATGTTACCATTTTTCTCTGGGATCAAAACAGATAATTTCCATAAAAAAGTACAGTGCCTATAAAAAATAGAAGTAATGATAAAACTTAGAATAAAATTACATGGACAAGTGTTTGTGGTAAGATATTTGGTATTGAGTGAGTGTTAATTAGGCATGAAGGATTGCTCACAAATGGTAACATTGGAGAAGGAATAGTGTACTGTATGCTAATGAATCTCCAAAACCAAACCCAAGGCTCAACATTTTATGAAAGGAAAAAAAAAACGAATCAATGACTAGTATTATATATACAGACTATCGACAGACAAGGTGGATGGAGCATGAAGACAGAGAAAGAGGATTTAATTCTAATAATGCATTTTTAAGAATGACCAAATTTATTCTTCATGCCTTTTAATAGTTCCATCATGAATTTCTGTATCCTTTTCTTGCCTTCTTAAGCCAGCCTTATTTGTAAAGCAGCTTGGGCTGAGTAGAGTATTTTTAAAAAATGGCCCTCTGCGCCATTTCTAAGAATCATAGGTCAAATTAGTCAGACTGCTGTTCTAACACTGATAATTAGATCCACCCCCTCCCAAAATCTGTAGTTAATTGGTAAAATTTCAAGTTTTCTAGGTTTTCAGTTGTTAAAAGCATCATATGGAGAAAGTACAAAGGCTGTCCTAAATAAATGACTTTTAAAATTGACTTTTGAAGCCTTTTCTTTCCTCAGAAAGAGTCATGGGCAGCTTAATGTTTGTGTTAAAATGGATTGCTGTTTTGTTCATCATTATTATATTATACATTCCCTTAGAAACTACAGATGATAAAGGTAGTCTTCATGCTAAATATTGTGTAAGGTATATTGAATTTTGAAAGAATTTAATAACATTTCAGGATGAATGTTTATGAGAAATATATGTGAGTAGATTCAGGAAGTCTCTCCATTCTACAGAATTCTGTACCTACAGATACAGAATTTCTTATTCACCATTTGCTATTTGGGATCAAGTTAGAGTTATGCAATGCATGGTCATCTTCCTCTACAGAAGAGAACACCAGTAGTTCAGAGACATGAGTTTTTGTCCTGACTGCCATCATTTTACTGTGTATTGCTTGGCAAGGAGTTGAAGGAGAGAAGGATTAGAACAAAGAGGTACTCAATAAGAAAGACCTTTCAAAAATGTATATAGAATTCTTTTAAATAAATTTCTGGATTATTCAAAACCTGGATGGGGGCAGAAATGAGTTAAGTGAGGTAAGTAGAGCAAGATGACTGAAGCTTTAGATTTTAGGAGTTACCTAAACCTTTTACTACTCAAAGATGTCATCTGTACCATGTGGATTATATGACCTACATTTTGGTGTTTGTAGAAGAATTAACGTGCATAAGATATTGGATACACTTCACAGAGTACCTGGCATATATTGAATGCTCAGTTTTTTGTTAGAATAGCTGCTTGTGGGAACAGCTAAGTTTATAGTATAATAACGTAGATATGGACTGTGAAGAGCAAACAGCATGATTTCAGATTCAATTTTTTTTTTTTTTGCACATATGGCTTTGTGAGTTGAGTGCCCATTTTAGTTAAAATGTTTTTGCAGAGATAATTTCTAGAGGTGATTAAAAGTTTGATTATAACTACTCTTGGATTTCATAATTTAAAAATATTTTCACAAAGTCTGTGATTAATTTTTCCCATTTAAAATTTTTATTCTCAATAACGTGCAGCATTAAATATAATTAGAATTTGTAAGGCATCTTGGGAGTTACACATTTACTTATTAAACTATGCAGAAAAAGTTAAATTTCATAGCTGGTCAAGAACTCGGAGGAAAATGAAAAGATAAGATGATGTGAAGATGGTTCATGGTCCTTATAAGACCTTTTAATGTGGCTAGTTGTTTTCTAATGAATGCAAGTAACAAGTTGAATGTCTACCTCTGAAGAGAACATAAATTATCAATTTAGAAATGAAAAAGTGACGTAAAATTAAAGGAAACTTTTGCTTTCACCACTTTCCGCAGGGTCAATTGCTGATTAAATTATCTTTTGTGCTTGCTACTTGTCTTACTACATCAGTCACCCGTGAATTTAAATTAGAGGCATTTTGAAAATATAATTAGTATGTTACTGCTGTATCTACTGAGTAGTAAATTTTTATTTTTATAGTACTTCAGCTATAGTGTGAATCTTTGAATAATTCATTTCTCACATGAAACAAGCAAATTACAAATATCCAGCAGCTTGTAATTCTGGATAATGGTTCTTTAAAGGATGAAGAACAATCATTAAGCTATAGCTTTTGTCATGCATGGCCATACATACATACTATCTGTTGTTATCCAAGATCAACTTAATCTCTAATATGTAGTTCATGCACCTGTTGAGTGTACAGTAAAATACATGGATTCATTTTACAAGCAAATTATATTTTTTTAATTAACGGTGATTTTTTTACATTTTTTATTGTGTCATTAGTCACCATAAAATACATGATTAGTTTTTGATGCAGTGTTCCAAGATTCATTGTTTATGTACCGCACCCATTGCTCCATGCAATATGTGCCCTTCTTTTTTTTTTTTTAAGATTTTTATTTATTTATTTGACAGACAGAGATCACAAGTAGGCAGAGAGGCAGGCAGAGAGAGAGGAGGAAGCAGGCTCCCTACTGAGCAGAGAGCCCGATGTGGGACTCGATCCCAGGACCCTGGGATCATGACCTGAGCCAAAGGCAGAGGCTTTAACCCACTGAGCCACCCAGGCGTCCCAATATGTGCCCTTCTTAACACCACCAACAGGCTCACCCATCCCCCCACCCCTCTAAAACCTGCAGTTTGTTTCTCAGAGTCCACGGTCTCTCATGGTTCGTCTTCCCTTCCAATTTCCCCCAATTCACTTTTCCTTTCCTTTTCCCAATGTCCTCCATGTTATTCCTCATGTTCCACAAGTAAGTGAAACCATATGATAATTGTCTTTCTCTGCTTGACTTATTTCACTCTGCATAATCTCCTTCAGCCCCATCCATGCTGATGCAAAAGTTGAGTATTCATCCTTTCTGATGGCTGAGTAATATTCCGTTGTATATTTGGGCCACATCTTCTTTATCCATTCATCTGTTGAAGGGCATCTCGGCTCTTTCCACAGTTTGGCTATTGTGGACATTGTTGCTGTGAAGATATTAACTGATTTTAAAATAAGTTGGCAATTAGACTTATCATTCTCCAGTTTGGTGACAGTAGTGATGGCGGTGGTTTTGTTTTCCTGTCCTTCCACCTCTTCATTTTTTTTTTCTTCACCATTATCAAAACTTAAAGGTCCTCAGACTCTAGAGACATCAAAATCACCTTGATGCCTTGTAAAAACACACGATGCTAGATACCATCCCCAAATTTTCTGATTCAGTAGGTATGAGATGAGGTCTTGGAAGTATCCAGATGTGGTTCATGCTTCTAGTCCAGGGACCACACTTTGAGAATCATCACTCTGGCAAATGCCTCTGTCTCATTATATATTCCCTTGTATATCTTTTTAATGCTAATATACCCAAACATATAATACTATCGCTATTTATTCCACTGTATGCCAATCTTTGTGGACTCCAAAAAATTAATCACCAGCCCTAATCTCTCTTTTGAGTGTCAATCCAATCTAACAACTGCTACAATACATCCCCCCTTGGAGCTCCCATAAACTTGTCAAATTTAACATGTCCAAATTGGAACTCATAAATCAAATCCCACTTGATTATTTCAATCAAGAATCATCAAAAATTAATGAGGAGCTTATTTGTAGGGGGGCTTAGTCAGTTTGGGCTGTTATAAGAAAAGACCACAGACTGTGTGACTTAAACAAGAGACACTTTTTTCTCACAGTTCTGGGGGCTGAGAAGTCCCAAATCGAAGTGCCAGCAGATTCGCTTTCTCATGAAAGCCCTCTTCCTTGTCTTGGAGATGGCTTTCTTGCTGTGTCCTCATGGCAGAGAGAGAATAGGTTCTCTGGTTTTTTCTTTGGTGCTAATCCCATCATGATAGCCCCACCCTATGACCCCATCTAAATTTAATTACTATCACATTGCAGCTTTGTGCTTCAACATATAAATTTGAAGGGACACACTTAATCCATAACATATGGTCTTGAATGATCCTCCCACAAATTAATTATAGTTGCAAGAGAAATGTAATAACTATTATAGTAAATACACATTGAAGAACTTGAGCAACACCTTGAGTGGGTGTGGCCAAAAATACCATTACCAAGAAGGTCAAAGAATGTGTGCTTGCAGATGAGAAGCCCTGAGAGCACAGTATTGCCTCAGTGCTCTTTGAACATGGCTCAGACCCATGGCCTAGCACATAAGGCTCCTGCCTAACTTTGGGTCCTCACTTCTCCCCACTGCCCACCTCCCAGTTGGCTTTACTACTTTCTAACTTACTTGAATCTGCTTCTCTCCTCCTGCTGCTTTCATGGATGGTTTAGCTGCTCTGTCTTGCTTAGGGCTATCATAGTACTTTCATATTGTATTATAATTTTCTGCTCACTTCTCTGTCTCCCTGGCTTGACTGCGAGTTGCTGAAGAGTGGAAACTGTCTTATTCATATTTGTCTCCTCAGCTCCTAGAACCGTATTAGCTAAGAAATAGCTTCTTAATGGTAGTGTATTCAATAAACAAATGGATGAGAAAAATTTTAAATGTCATAAATCAGTGATTAAATCTTCACTTTGTTGGCAGAACACTGATTTTAGAAATCAGCAGTAATGTTTAGTTTTATATTTGGTACTCACTACTGGAGAAAGACAATTGAATCTGTTCCATGGTCTTCAACTAATTAGCAATTTAAAACCGCTAGTGGGGACATAGTCTGCTTTGCTATTTAAGGTAGTTTACAGAATTTTTTGAAATATAGTTTACTTTCATATAGAATATTTTATATGACTGTTTTAGGTATGAATTATTTATCTACTATTTTGTTATATTTAAGTAACCGGTATAAATGTGATTTTGTGTTATGTTGAAGGATGTTAAGAGACAATGACTAAAAGAACGGCATAAAATTTTATTTGTAGGTTGTAGAAATCTCTTTCATTTTCTAACTTTTCTACAATTTAATGGAAATTAACTTTATATGAAGAAATAGTGTAGGATTTTTTAATAGCCAAGCTTTAGGAGTAGTATGATTTTCTAAAGAACTTCCATGCTTTCTCCTTTCCTTTCAAAGGGAAAACTTTTTCTATTCTTTTCAGACTAACCATCCTATCTGTAAAGTAAATTGATTGACAATCCAGATTCAGATATAAAGTAGCTGTAAAGTGAATTCATTTGCAAAATCATGAGGAAAAAAAATGTACTAACCACTCCAAAGTCTGGTGTTATGACTAGAGATGATACAGGGAGACTGCCCTTTCAGTAGCCTTTTGTGTTAGCAGACATTAAAGAGAAAACACTATGTTTAGGGCTAGTAATTACCCCAAATACAGCAATGCATCCTTTTGTTTTTGTATATAAATACTGATATATCTAGAGGGAAAAGGTGTTGACGTTTTCTCTTTTGGGTGGGCATTTAAAACTTTCCAGACATTGTTTATGATTTCATTTTGAAGGTCAGTCTGTAGTTGGACATTTTTACATTCATGTATACATTTGTCCTTTATCCACATTGTGTATTTTGACTCAGTGGCACAGGACTGTTAATGTCAAGACATTGTCAGTTATCAGCAACTGACTAATAGCCAAAGTATTCTAAATTCTTGTTTGGCTTAGCATGCAGATCACTGTTGATGTAGGCATGCATCTGCAATTTCAGAACTTCAGGCTCTTTTACTTTTCATATAACTGAACACTGGCTTTCTTTTAATTGTGTCACTTGATAGTGCTATTCAGTGAATATTATAGGATCATGATTTATTGTCTTGCAGTAAAGTACAGAGTTTCCACTTATATTTGGTACTTGCCATTACAAGTAGCCAAAATCTGCTGGACCTTCCCCCTTTTCATTCGAGAAGAGTAAGAAACCCATTACATGCATAGCACCAGCATGTGGAACAGTGCACTCTTCACAGATGCTCAGTGGGTATTAATGTCCTTCCCCTCTTACACTTTGCTTCCCTTTACTCCTTTGCTCACCTAGAGTTTTAAAAAATTACTTACTCGGCTATGGGTGTTTTAAAATACATTTTATTCTGAAAATGTCAAAGCATTAATAACATGGATTTTTAAAGTCACATTTACCATATCTTTGGTGGTAATTGGGGATAATTGGGGATCGTGCAGGTTTAGTCAGATGTACCTTTCCATTGGAGTCTGTGATAATTAAGAGCAGAATTTGACTGTGCTTTCATCAGTCACTGCTGAGAAGAAAGCAATGTTCTTCTCCATGCATATTCAGCTGTTGCATGATGTGTGATTGCATTTCATGTTGTATATAGTTGCCCAGGGCCAATACACCACAGTAAATCTCAGCTCTAGGCCCTTGCCATTTTTCATAATAACAGGAAAAACATACAGTTTTCCATTTTATTGAATGTATTTGAATATATGGAGGATATCACATTGTGCACACTGTCCCGTTTATGTGCCTCTGTACTCTGGCAGTATGGACGAGCTGACTATCCTGGGAAGACTGGCCAAAGGATCTTGTGTGATAGTTTGGAAATGTCATTATTTCTGTGTGTCTTTGCCTTGTTTTAGCATAACACCTCTTATCGCTGCCCCTCCTCTGTGTAAAGTGTCAGGAAGGACATTTTTGGCTCATTGTCTCATGAAAGTTTCTCACTTTTTTAAAGAAAGAAAGCAAACTTAACTGGTGACTGTTTTAACCTCTACATTTAACCAATAGTGCAGAGTACTGTTAGCCCTTAAGAGACTTTTCTGGCCTTACCACCTTGCATTTGATGTCTCTGATAATAAGATTCAGGCAGAAAGACCCAAGAGATATGCAGTCTTTCCATTCCTCTTGATCAGTGGCTTTCAAATTTAGGGGCCCTTAGTTACCCAGCGAACCCAGTAAAAATTCACAATCCCAGACCGACCCTATCTTAATCCACCATAGGCAATTCTGGTATACATTTAGTACATATCAGAACATATATATTAAATGTATGTTAATATATATTTTAAATTTTGAGAACTACTGCTCTAGACATTCAAACAGAAGAAGATTTATTATTTAACTGAGTGAGAAGCTCAGAGGGTGGGGAGTCTGGGTGGCTTAGTGGGTTAAAGCCTCTGCTTTCAGCTCAGGTCACGGTCCCAGGGTCCTGGGATGGAGCCCCACGTCGGGCTCTCTGCTCAGCAGGGAGCCTGCTTCCCTCTCTCTCTCTGCCTGCCTCTCTGCCTACTTGTGATCTGTCAAATAAATAAATAAATAAATAAATCTTAAAAAAAAAAAAAAAGGAGAAGAAGCTCAGTGGTTTTGTTTGTCCAGTTGGAGCGATGTCCTTGACCCCTAGTCCCTGTGGTAGAGCTCTACTGAACTTGCTTAGATGTTAAGGCTTTACTAGAGGAAGACTCTATAAGAAAGTACCCTCCTCCTTGTATCTGCAATCTCCAAATCCGTAAATCTCTCAGAATGATAGTTTCTTTAAATCTGATGCCAAAGTTTGTTTGAGGGTAACTTGAGCTAAACTTGTTTATTTCTTGAAGTTTCAATATTTATATGTTTAAGTATAGAAATATTAAATTCTAGGCCACTTCCCAAGAGCCTGCTAGGGATTTATCAAAATATTTGGTATATATAATATATTCATTTCCAAAATCCAAAAGGTCTACTTTTTATTTTTTTAAAAGATTTTATTTATTTATTTGACAGAGAGAGATCACAAGCAGGCAGAGAGGCAGGCAGAGAGAGAGAGGAGGAAGCAGGCTCCCTGCTGAGCAGAGAGCCCGATGCGGGACTCGATCCCAGGGCTCTGAGATCATGACCTGAGCCGAAGGCAGCAGCTTAACCCACTGAGCCACCCAGGCACCCCAAAATGTCTACTTTTTAAAACGTATTTTGGTCCCAGAGATTTCATATAAGGATTATGAACAATGTGCTTCATCATATTGTGTTTCTTCTGAAGATCTGGCTTGATTTTCTCCCACGGATGCTACAGGTGATTTAAGTGTGGGGCCTGGAGAGCTGTAAGCTGAGCCCTTGGTCTCTCTTGATCAAGAGCCCTGTAATGTTATTTTATAGGCATTGTTAACTCTCTCTTTTTTCCTTTGTCTCGATATCATTATCCACTTTATCACCACCTTCATCATCATTATTATTATCATTTATAAGTATTTCACCAAATGCATTTTGTAATCTGACTTTTTAGGAGTAGTTTCAATGTATATTAATTAATTAGTTCTTCCTTTCATTGGACAGATAGACTAATAAAATAGATAAATACTCAAATTACTGATGCTGGGGCATTCTCTGGGGGAGAATTTGACATAACTGCCCTCATTGCCTTTCTCTTTCTCCTCATAATAAAATAACCTTTAGTTCTGAGGGTAACTTTCCTGGTGAAATAATGAGCATGCACTCCCTGCTAGGTCAGACTCCTTCTAGGTGGCAGACCAGGTATTAGCAACCTCACCCTTTACTTCCCTGAATAAACATCTTCAGGAGCATCTATTCACCAAAAACCCTTCAGTGTCCCCAGATTTTAAGTTGTGACTGTGCTTCTAAAAGTTATTTCCACAGTGGCGAGTGGTTGGACAGAAAGTGACACACCGGGCGCCTGGGTGGCTCAGTGGGTTAAGCCGCTGCCTTCAGCTCAGGTCATGATCTCAGGGTCATGGGATCGAGTCCCATATCGGGCTCTCTGCTCAGCAGGGAGCCTGCTTCCTCCTCTCTCTCTCTCTCAGTCTGCCTGCCTCTCTGCCTACTTGTGATCTCTCTCTCTGTCAAATAAATAAATAAATAATCTTAAAAAAAAAAAAAAAAAGAAAAAAAAAAAAGAAGAAAGTGACACACCCTCAATAGCAATGCCAGCTCCTCTGGGGAATACGAAGATTCCAGAGAGAAAAGTTATACATAGTGTTGCTTTGCTGCTCCAGTTCACTGGCTCAGAGCATGAGAAAGACCAGTGACAAAGCGTTAAGTTTTCCCTCAGGTCTTGAATTATCAGCTTAGATAGCAAGCAGTTCTGAATGCATATTTCAGTGGTTCCTGTGTTTTCCTTTAAAAAAAAAAAGTGATAATTTTAGCTTTTAGAACAGTTTTGGGTTTACAGAAAAATTGGACAAATGCAGAGAGTAAGTGCAAGTGAACATAGAGAGCTCCTGTGTATTCATTCTCCCTCCACCCTATGCTTACCCTGATTAACATCTTGAATTAGTATGCACATGTATCACAATTTATGAACCCATATTGACACATTATTAACTAAAGCCCACAGTTTATGTTAGAACTCACTTTTTGTATTGTACAGTTCTTTAGGTTTTGACAAATGCATAATGTCATGTAGCCACCAGTACAATATCACACAGAATAGTTTCACTGCCCTGAAAATCCCCTGTGCTCTGTCTGCTGTATTCACCTGCTCCCCCTCAACTGCTGGCAGCTACCAGTCTTTTTACTGTCTGTATAGTTTTTCCTATGCAAGGATGCCATAACGTTTGAATCATATAGTATGTAGTCTTTTTAGTTTACACATTTAAATCTTCCCCATATCTTTTTATGGCTTGATAGGTCATTTGTTTTTATCATTAACTAATGCTCCGTTGTAAGGATGTACCACAGTTTATTCATCCTTTCACATATTGAAGGACATCTTGGTTGCTTCCGACTTTTAGCAATTATGAATAAAGCTGCTGTAGATCTTTGTGTGCAAGTTTTTCTGTGGACATAAATTTTCATTTCATTTTGGTCAATGCTTACAAGTTTAACTGCTAGATATGGTAAGAATAGCTTTGGCTTTATAAGAATATGCCACAAGGTCTTCCAGAGCAGCTGTACCATTTTGCATTCCAGCCAACAATGAATGGGAGTATGTGTGGGTCCCCATGATCACTAGCATTTGGTATCATCAGTGTTTGGGATTTTAGCCACTCTTAAAACTGTGCCTTGCTTTACTTTTAACACTTATAAAGTAGCAAATTTGTGTTCACAACATACATTTCTACTAATCAGTAATAAGTATCCTCAAGGTTATATAAGATCATTATCCTGCTTTTTCTACGCATCTCAAGCCCCCCCAGAGTTTGCTGTTCTCTCTTCCCTAAACAAATCTGTGTCTAGTCATGCGTGTCTTGCCAGTTCACTTTCCTCCCACATTCAGTTTACATTCTTGTTTTTGCCTTTCTAGCATAAAACCCAATACATGTTCCTTTCCCTCAAGACTCAAAACAGTTGCTTTAAGATCTCACTCAGTCCTACCCTAACTTCCATCTTCCTAAATGAGCCTCCTCGCTTAGGCTTTGGTATGGTTTTCTAATTTTCTGTCTACTCACTATTTTTTTATTATTGTTGAGAATTTCAAACATACAATAATATATAAAGAATATATAATGAACTGGCACATACCTGTTGCACACTTCATCAGTCACCAGAATCACTAACCAATGGCCAATCTTGTTCCATCCTATCCTTTTTTACTTTTCCCATTTCATTTCATAGCAAATCCCAGACATTGTCCTATTATTTCATACATAGATAGAATGTATATATATTTATATATAAATATATATATATTTTAGGTCTGATAATCATTTAACATTAATACTAGAAAGAGAAATATATAAATAGATATATATAATGCATACATAATATATATGCATTATATATTTATATATAAAATATTATTTATTTATTATTTATATATTTATATATAAATATATAATGCGTATATATTACGTATGCATTATATATATATTTATATATTTAGCATTAATACTAGAGAGATATATATATTTATTTATATTTATTTACATATTTAACATTAATACTAGAAAGAGAAATATATATATATAATACACTTTCTAGTATTAATGTTAAATGATTATCGGACCTAAAATAAAACAGTAGCTCTTTTTCTATTATCATATATCCAGACAATTTGTCAAATTTAAGGTAGGATCCAACAAGGTTCCATGCATTGTGATTGGTTGATTAATTGATTGTATTTTAATATATAGACTCCCTCTCCATCTTTTTTGGCCCCTTGCAGTTTATTTGTTGAAGAATCAAAGTAGTTTGTCCCATAAAATTTCTCATAATCTCATTTTTAGTGTTTACATTCCTGAGATGTAGTTTAGCTTGTTTCACTGTACTCTCTATTTCCCGTAAATCAGTAGGATCTTTATGTAAGTTTCATTTATTTTTGACACAACTAATAGAACTTAATTGTTTTTTGTTTTTTGTTAATGCCAGTTCATTATAGGTTCTCTTCTAACCTGACCCTTAAGAGCAGGCCAGCCTATCAATTTATGCTAAACCTGAAATATTTAATGAAGTTTTAGATGAATTATGTAAAGACTTTCACAGTGTTGGACATCAGTTAATAGCATAGCTGGACTAGAACCCTGGACTCTAGACATTTAAATCAGATTCCTTTTCCCTCTAATAGCTTTAGCTTGGTGAAAGTGGCATGCCTCAATTTAAATTTCTTGCAGCAGCGAACTGAAGAGTGCATTTACAGAATGTTCTCTATGGGTGTAATGAAGTTCTAGTAAAAAAAAAATTAAATTACTTAAGTACTGTCACTACATAATCATTTAACTTGGTAGTTAAATTGTGTGGGCTCTTCATTTTGACATCTAAATAGGAATCTTGATTAGGGTAGTTGCTGTTTGATCTGAAAGAAGTTACTGAACCTGGTTTCTCTGTCTGCCAGATGGGATTTCTATCAGTAATGACCTTATGGAGTTGTTATGATTATTCAATAAAGATAATGTGTTGAAAATGCTTTGTACAATGCCTAGGGTATAATAGTAAAAGCATAGTAATGTTGGAAACTATAGGCAATCGAAGTATTGTTAGGAGAAAACTGAGGCAGATAGGGTGGGGAAATTGGCCTATTATTACATAACTGGTTTTCATGCTTAATATAAGAGTCTGACTGTTGTATCAGAGCTAACCCATAAGTATCTCTAATATCATGAAGGAAGGAACCTACTTAAGTCTAGTTATGTGGAAGGAGCAGTTGGTGAATTGAATCTCAAGGTGATAATCACACTTACATCATTATTTGCACACAGCCATAAAATCTGTTAGGCTACTCAAGACTGCTTAATGCTTACCTTGGTCACAAATAGACTAAGATCGTTACAGTTTTGTTTAAAAAAAATTGCACATACACGCATACACGCATGCGGCAGGGATTGTTTCATTGCCAAAATATTTTAAATAAGTTCTCTTTTTCTCCTCTGCACAAATGTTATGAAGTTGACATATGAAGTAATAGTTGAGGTATAATTCATTGGGGTGAAATTTAAGTAATAGAAATGATCATCCATTACTATTTGCTTGGGTAAAAGTGGCAGAAGCACTCCATAGAGATTTTTTCCTTTGATGTATACTTGCTGGGTGGTACCATAGCTGAATTAAGCTTAAATTGTTCTAAAAAGTTCTTGAAATCTTTTTTTCTTTTTTTATCCAAGTTCTCCTGAGTAGGTATTAAATATATGTATTTATTTCCCTCTTCCTTTGGTACTTCTTTTACTCTCAAGTAAGGACATTTTAACTTCAGATCTCTACTCTGTTTAATGACTATTTATTCCTTTTTGCTAATTAACATATCTAAAATCTGAAATTAAAAAATAATTTATCTCAGCTGCTTAAATGTTTATACATGATTAACAAAAGCTACTGCTCTTAGCTTGCGAAAACTGAAAGTTAAAATGTATGATGATAATGTTGATGTAATTTGTGACCTTTTATAAGTCACTTTGCCCTTTGAAATTAAGTGTGCCAGAACGGACAAACATAATATATTGAATAGATTATGCTAATGTTTTTGTTGACTTTTAACAAGAACTCTATAAAGCAACCATGAAGTGTTGTCTTTTAGCTTTTAGCTTTTTCAATAAAAGTCACTGAAGCAGGTTTAATTTGTATATCTGACTCTTCAAATTTAAATGTGTATTTTCCTTCTTGTGCTTCCATGCCTTATTACTTTACATTTCAAACACACACACACACACACACACACACACACACACACAGCCATGTCCACAAAATATCAGGTTTTTCCTGAAATAACTATGATGGATTAAAACATCCCCTCAAGGAGACATCGTTATTCCAAAGCTGATGCAGATTTTTAAAAAATATTCCTTGATTTTATATTGTTACCCTTTGGTGTGTGATGTCAGAACAACACTAGTGAGTTCGCTAGAAAAAGTACATGTCATTGGTTAAATCTTACTGGTCCACAAAACTCCAGTTGCTAAGTTGCACCGTAGCATTACCTACAAATAGGTAGGAGAATTGACAGTTAACAGCCTGGTAAAATTCTATCAGTTTCCTGCAGTAACTGAATAATACCAGATTAACATTTAAAAGACGTTAACAAGACTATGGGAGAAGTAGTAAATGTTGAAATGTCATCCCTTAATCATTAATACTTTTAATGTTATGACTTATTTTGGTGTTTAAATTATTAAGGCTATATTGAATAAAAACAGTAGGAGTTTTGCTAACAACATTGTGTAGGTGCCTTATAAACACAGTATAAAATTGAGGAGAATCCTTTTCCAGCCTGGCATTGGCTTCCATCTCATGACGGTGTAAAGAAATTCTGGAAAGAGTTCTTGTGTATTTTCCAAGTGAACCTGATTGCCCTTCTCTTGCAACTAGCTGCAGAAGGGCAACCAGCTATAGAAATATAGCCAGCAGCAGCGGCTTGCCACGGTCACCTGTTTTCCCCAGGGTCTCCTTGCAGAATGAGAAAAGAGAGGAAAGCAAAGGCATTCAACAAACGTGGTGTGACACAGGAAGTCCTCCTTCAAGTTTCTTCTAGCCCTCAGAGAGTATCTTATGAAACATGATAATAGCCAGTAGTGAAGAATGACCAGTGAAAGGGAAGAAGAATAGTCTCAAGAATTACTAATGAGAAAGATAACCGAAAATCGTTAAAAATTGGGGCAGACACATGCACATATGCACACATGCACATGCACATGCATGGAGCACTGGGCGTGGTACATAAACAATTAATTTTGAAACACTAAGAAAAAAAGAAATATTAAAAATAAATAAATAAATTGGGGCAGACATGTTAAAGAGAAGAATAATATTGCAATTGTCATTTTTCTTTTATTTTCTTTTATTTTCTTTTTTTAAGATTTTATTTATTTATTTGACAGAGACAGAGATCACAAGTAGGCAGAGAGGCAGGCAGAGAGAGAGGGGGAAGCAGGCTCCCTGCTGAACAGAGAGCTCAACGCAGGGCTTGATCCCAGGTCCCTGAGATCATGACCTGAGCCACCCAGGCACCCCTTTATTTTATTTTTTAAAAGATTTTATTTTTCTTATTTGAGAGAGAGCAAGGGAGAAAGCACAAGAAGGGTAAGGGGCAGAGGCTGGAGTAGACCCCCAACTGAGCAGGGAACCAGATGTGGGGTCGAATCCTGGGACCCCAGGATCATGACCTGAACCAAAGGCAGATGCTTAACTAACTGAGCCACCCAGGTGCCCTTGTAATTGTAATTTAAATAGAACTCAGTAATGTGCACCTTTGTATTCTTTTTCTTCCTAGCTTTATCTTAAGGTTTCATCTTGATTCTCCGTTTGCTTTGATTTGTCTAATTTACCCCATGTTATCCAATAGATTTATGTAAACCATTTTGTGTTCATCAGCTTTTGCTTTTACTACGATAATAGATGACCCCAAAGCTCAGTGGTTTACTTTTCTCTTATATTACATGCCACGTGGCATCTGGGGCTATGGTCTATGTGTCTTCTTCATTCTTGGATCCCTGGGTTAATGAATAACCACTATTTGGGCATGATGTTTTCATGGCATAGGGAAAAGAATGATGGTGGAAACATGAAATGGATTTTAAAATTTGTGTTTGCCCATGAATTGAAAAAAAAAAAGAATATAATCAACTGTACCACCAAAATCCTTTGGAGTAAGTTGTGGTATAGTAACATTAACTTTAAATTGATGTGGATAAAGAGATACCATTAAGGTAGATACCTTTTTTAAAAAGATTTTATTTATTTATTTGATAGAGATTACAAGTACTTAGAGAGGCAGTTGGGGAGAGAGGAGGAAGCAGGCTCCCCCCTGAGCAGTGAACCCGATGCAGGGCTCGATCCCAGGACCCTGAAATCATGACCTGAGTCGAAGGCAGAGGCTTTAACCCACTGAGCCACCCAGGCGCCCCTAAGGTAGATACTTAATAAAGACTAGTAAGGATGGTTTTAATTTATTAAATTTTTATAGAACATCTATAATACAGAAGACAACAGGAAGAAGCAAAGAATAATAAATGCCTGTATGCTACATTTAAGATGCTCTCATTTCAGTGAGGAGTACAGCAAAATATATAAAACCAGCATTCATGCATTCACTGTTGAGTGCTTTACTTAGGGAATAAAAGAAGTGCTAATTTGCAGAAAGTATTACTTAGATAAACTGTCAACCACTGAGTTCCAGAAACTTTAGGTATAGTTACTGTGTGAGAATCTTTTAAATGAAGTTAGTAATAAAGATAATATAGTAACAATAGATGGCCTTTATTGGGCATTTACTATACGTTGAACACTTAAAAATCTCATTGTAGTCTCACAATAAGTTTTTGACGTGTAAAATTATTTTCATTTTATAGATAAGAATGTAAAAGACACATGTATTGAGGGACTATTATTATTTATAAAGTCTGCTGAGCCTAGGTGGATTAAGTGAAACATAAGAGTGAAAAGGTGTTTATATTCAGTTTGTAGAATGTAAAACTCTTGTTAGATATATATATATATATGATATATATATATATGATTTACCTATATATATGATTTACATCTATATATACATATAACTATTATGAAATAGATAACAGATAGATAGATACAGATAGATAGAGAGATTTAGATAGACAGATACAAATTTCCATGATTGTTTGGTTGCAATATTGTTAATCCCATAACCTGAACTCAAAAGACATTTTTCAGTGGATGCAATCAAAACCTATTTGCAAAGCAATCTCAGTGAAACTTAGAAACATGAGTCCTAAAGGTAGAATCAACTGATAAGATGCTTCATTTCTTTATAAGAAACATTGGGGAAAAATAAAACAATTTGGCTTATTGGTGGTGTTTTAATAAGTATTTTGGAACCTTGTTACTTTTTTTTCTTATCATTAAAGTGTAACTCTGTCATCATTTGCTGTTGAACCCCCTCCACTCTTTGTCTTTATGTAGGTAAGGAGTAGAATTTTGAGAGGAAAAAATGTAAGGAGGCAAAGATTTTTACATAAAGCTTTTGTTAATGAGCAAAATTTGGACATTAGATCTTCTATGTGATAAATGTAACAGTCAGGAAAAACTGTAGTACAATAATCATTGTTCATTTATGTATTTATTACCCTTGGAGTCTTTTTGTAAACATTCCATTTTTTCTAAAGCAGCAAATTCATCTCTAATATGCAAATATTACATCTTTTTTGTCTAAACAGGACCAGTTTCTTTGTTTGGAACATATTGTCAATATCAAATACATGTGCTGAAAGACAGCAGCCAGTAGCTAATAAATTAAAACCACTGGAGGATACAGTAATATTTCGTAAACTAAAACTGGGTAGTGAAAGGAGATTATTTCTGGTAGTTTTAAGAATTTTTTTTCATTTTGTGTTTAAAAGTGTAAATCTCAATATTTTTTTCCCTTGGCTCTTGTATGATACTTTTCATTTGGAACAGAACTCAAATAAGGTTTTGATTTATACATCCCATTTGTCTCAGAGTATATATGAACAGTATGTGCCAATTTTGATTATACCTTCTAAAATTGTTAAATAATTTCAGATAGTTAAAATAGAAATCTTATCCAATTTTATTCTTTAAAATGTAACTTCTAATAAAGTAAAAATTAACTGAAAAATAGAATGGGCTCTGTCCTATTAAGCACTTAGAAGGACACTTGACTTTTGTGATAATCTTGCTACAAGGTGTAATATCAACCTAATCATGAGAATACATCAGACAAATCCAGATTAAGGGACACATTACAAAATAACTGACTAGGACTTTTAAAAGTTTCAAGGTCAGAAAAGACCAAGAAATGCTGTGGAATTGTTGCAGATGTAGGGTACTAAGATATGGCAACTAATGTAATGAGGGATCATTTGGACCTGAATCAGGAAAGAACCTTAGTGAGAAATCTGGTAAAATTTGAATAAAGTCTGTAAATCATTTTATTATATTGTATCAACTGTAATTTTCTGGTTTTAATGATTATTCTATGGTTATATAAATGTTACATTTAGAGGAAAAAAGGTGCAGGGTGTGCAAGAATTCTCTGCCTTTTTTGCAAGTTTTCAATAAATCTGGAAATTTGCAAATGATCAAAAATATATTTAACTGGGGAGCAAATAAAACTACAAACTCTGAAATCCAAAAAAAATGAAATCTTATTTTTATTGGAAGAGTTTATACATTTTACAGAGCATATTTATATTCACAGACTGAGTGTCTACCATGCAAGGTATATTACAAGGTGCTGTGAGACAGAGAACTGGAGAAAACTTCTTTTTTTTAATATTTTAGAGAAAAAATTTTGTAGAGTACCAATGATGACATTTATCAAACTTTAAAATTGTGTAATATCTGAACCTGAAAGACATGAATGAGCAATCACACTGTCTGAGAAGATGATCGAAGTATTTGAATCTGGGACTCATGGTTGCAGAATTTAGAAATTCATACAAACAAAATATTGAGAAAAATACAGTACTGGCTTGGAGATTGGGGAGGACAATGGTACACTGTATAATTATGGGGACTAATGAGTCATACTTAGAGTCTGGGGGTATAAATAGAAGGAAATCTGGAATTAACCCAACTGCGATCAAGTTTTAATTCCATATTAAGGCATTTTTGCCTTCCCTGTGTAGTCAGTCTTTTTTTTTTTAAATATTTTATTTCTTTATTAGACAGAGAGAGAGAGAGAGACAAAGAGAGAGAACACAAGCAGGGAGAGGAGGGAGGGATAAGCAGATTTCGTGCTGAGCAGAGAGCCCAGTACAGGGCTTGATCCCAGGACCCCAGGATCATGACCTAAGCCAAAGGCAGATGCTTAACAACTGAGCCACCCAGACACTCCAGCTGTGTAGTTAGTCTTAAACGATCAAGGGATTTTGAGCAAGTGGGCCACATGATTAGTTCTGTGTCTCACAAATTTAATGGCAGTATGAAGTAAAAATGGGAGTGAGGCAAGATGGGTAGCCTGGAGCCCAGAGAAGAGACAACGGCAGCAATTCAGAAGCATTTACAAAAGATGAAAGGAGAGACTGGCAATAGAAATGAAAACAAATTAAATAGAAAATAGCAAAAGGGAATATATTTAACTTACTGATTATATCAAGCTACTGTTATCCTGAAAGGTAGAAAAAAAATGAAGATTTTAATGACGATCAGGTAATCAGTCTTCTTTAATGGAAGTGGTAAAATTCACAGTTATAATTAACTGATGAGACTAACCAGAGAACTAAGGCATCTTGATTTTTTTTTCAAGAGTATGAATGAAATCTAATTAGAAATTTAAACTCAGAAAAGATATTGAGGGATATGGTCATCACAGTCACAAAAGCCGAGTTGGACAATTGTGGTTTTCTGAAATGAGCTAATGAATTGATTTTATTCATATATCCTAGGGTATTTCTCAAAGTCATAACAACTACACACAGCTATTTTGTTTTTATTTATTTATTTATTTACAATAGGGTCATTAAAGATGCCTTTTGAGTATAGAAAGTTGGAATTTGGGTGTAGAAATTTAAGATGAGTGGGAAAACTACCCTAGTTGACATGTAATCTCGCTGTCTAGCCTGTAATTCTTGGTTCTGTACCCAAAATTTGTATTTCCTCTAGTAAGAATAGATGCTTTCAAGCAAACAGCCTTACATGTTGAAATGTGAATGATTACTGTTACCCAGTCTTCTATGTTCCTCTAAACACTGGAGTGAACTAGAGGAAAGATACCTTTTTTAGTTATACTTACCACACTAGTGATCCCATTTAGTCTCATGGTTTTAAATTTCACCTCTATTTATAACTCCCAGATACAAATCACCAGCTCACACTTCATACTCAGCTGCCTGGTGCACTGAACTAAGCTCTTGATCATCCTGTAAACCCATGTATTTTACCTTTCTTTCCCCATCTCAGTTATACTTTTAGTTACTCAAGGCAAAAGCTTTAAAGTAACACTTGATGCCTTTCTTTGCCTCTGATCCACCATTTGATCTGTAAGAATATCCTATTGTCTCTGCCTTCAAAACATATAGGGTAGCTGGGTGATGGGTATTAAGGAGGGCATGTGTTGTGATGAGCACTGAGTGTTACACACAACTCATGAGTCGTTGAACACTACATCAAAAACTAATGATGTACTATATGGTGTCTAACTGAACATAATAAAATAAAAAATAAAATTTATTGGGGCGCCTGGGTGGCTCAGTGGGTTAAGCCGCTGCCTTCAGTTCGGGTCATGATCTCAGGGTCCTGGGATCGAGTCCCGCATCGGGCTCTCTGCTCAGCGGGGAGCCTGCTCCCCCCCCCCCCTCGGCCTGCCTCTCTGTCTACTTGTGGTCTCTGTCAAATAAACAAGTAAAATCTTAAAAATAAAATAAAATAAAATTTATATATCACACCAAAAAAAGAAAAGAAAAAAAAAAGATTCAAAATCTGACCACTTCTCAAGAACTTCAATGCTATCATCTTAGTTATTCGCATTTCATCGGGATGATGGCAAGAGAACCCCGAGTACCAGCTTCAACCTTGTTCTCCATCAGTCCATTTTCAACTTAGTTGCTGAAGTGATTTTTTAAAAACAGAGATTAATGTATGTCGCTTCTTTGCTCAAAGCCCTCCAAAGGCCTCTCTAATATTACTGTGAGAAAAAGCCCAAATATCAAATAGCAAAGACCTGCAAGGCTTTGCAAAGTTTTTTTCTGGCATGATTTTCTCTATTCCTGTTCCTTGTCTTTCTGCTCTCTTTGAGCAGTATCAGCCTCCCTTGCACTTCCACAGCCATTTTAGGAACATTCCTCCCTCTGAGACTTATAGTAAAGCTATCTTCCAGATAGCTTTATGTTTCACTCCTTTACCTCTTCAGGTCTTGACTCAAGTCAGTCTATAAGTAAGACATTTCCAGACCACTCTGTCTAAAATTTGAAAGCCCCTTCTAATCCCTAGACTCCTTTCCTCATTTTCTCTTTAGCAGTTACCACTGTCATACTCAGTATAGTTTTTGCTCATTTTGGTTTTTGTCTCTTACATGTTCATCCAGTTAGAATGGGAACTCCATTGAAGGAAGAATTTTTGTTTTTCAATGATTTTACACTGAATGGAATATTATAAGTCAGTATTTGTTGGATGAATTAATAGGAAATACCACCTATATTAGCTCTGCTTTTATTAATATATTTATTGAATAAATTATTTTGAACACCTTTGATATACTTGGCCTAGGACCTAAGAAGGCAATGCATTTTACGATCTCTCGGGTTTGTGGGGAACAGGCATGAAAACATGTATTTTATAGTTCAGTGTTATAAGCAGAAAGGTAAAATTAGGGTTTATGGTCTCTACTTTAAGCAGAAAAATATCTTACAGCCTCTCATCTTACTTTTGTTCTGCCATCACTACCCTGTAGAAACTATAGAGCAAATAACCAACTGGAAGAAGTAGCTTAACTTTTTTTTTTTTTTTTTTCACAAAAGTGACCCAACACTAAGAAGAAACAAATCAAGGCTGATCTTCAGTTCTGCCTTAGATTTTAGTTCCAAATTAAACTTGTTTCTATTTCCAATTCAAATGGTTTTCTGTAATGTGGGTCATAATCCCTGATAAACAGCTGTTTCGAGGAAGTTTGGCACAATTCTTCATTATGCTTCTTCAGGCTGAAGTTTCTGGCAATTCTTTCACATAAGCTGGCTCTGCTGAGTGGAAGATACAGAATGAGAATACATTGGCAGCAATTGTTCTCTTTCATTTTCTTCTGAATCAGTCCACAGCCCGTGGATTCTGTGAAATAACAAAATTGGCTGTTATAGGTTATAGTCACATTCCCACCTCAGCACCAGCATTTGAAATCTCTTGGGCATTTTAAGGTAGAGATTTATGCCTTATTTGTACCTCAGAATTATTCTGAATCATATATCTATAGGTATAAAAGAGATGGGGGTAAAAACTGTTCACAAATAACAATAGCATAGCCAGTTAAAATTTGTCTTACTTTAAACAACATTTGATTTAGAATTCTTGATCACTTTTTTCTAGAGGACCGAGGCTGAGATATGTAGGTCTATATCTGTTTTGTTGCCAAGACTGGGGTGGTATTACTACAGTGACCAAAACGATGATGAAATTCCCATTTTTAAGAAAAATTGTTGTGTTCTGTCTACCACAAAGGGGAAAAATGCTGACATATTCATCATTGTTATGCTTTCTTGCCACAGTTTATTCTCTTCTACATTCTGCAAAATTTCTTGAGGCTCTGTGGCTTCATCAATCATAGGCTGTTTTATTATATCACAATTGTATGACTGTATATCATAGGCAAATTCAAAAACGTTTTATGTTATTCTACCATATTCAGAGAACATTTTTTTCACAGAGACCAATTAATGTTTTTATTAATCTTACCAACGTAGAAAAAAGATATTAAATATTAATGATATATACTTTAGCAGAGGTAGAATTCTGTCAAACTATGTGATTGCTGCCTTTGGAGTAGAACTTTCCAGGGACTGTGCAGTACTATTTTTACATTTAGTGAAGATTTAAGTCAGATGACAAGCATAAGGTACCTTTTGTGAATTACCAGATCGTAGAAATTTGTAAGATGTTTTTATAATGCTATTCACTTACTCACTTGCTCTTCCATTTGAGAGTTTGTCTCATAGAGAGTATACATACACACACCTATATATATACATACACACATATATATATACACATGCATATATTTATACATGTATATATGTATATGTATATGTTTATATATGTACATATGTACAGGTGCATGTGTATGTATATATACATATACCTGCATATGCATATATATTTACATGTATGTATATCTGTGCTTATGATATATATGTATATAGCATACATTTGTTTATAAAATATATATATGCACACATATATACTCATCTGTACACATATATGCATTCTGTTTTATCATCTCTATGTAATTCTGTATATAATAAAATGTAGAATTTTTAGAAGATATAAGAAATGCCCAGATTTTTAAATTACTTTGTTTTGGTGGCTGTTCAGGTTTATTGGAGAAGAATTATGAGTTTATGAATTACTGATCATTTTCTCTATTTTCATGAGAATAAGAGGATATTTCAATGATATACAGTCACCAAAGCATGGCATATTCTCAGATGAGCTCACTGTTGCCACCTCTGTTGCCAAGGTGAAGACAAAATCTAGGCAAAGACACAATCATTCAAGTCACTTATTTGGAATTAAAATGAACATCATTCATTAAACAAAGATGTTTTACTCAGTATCTAAATGGCTTAAAAATTGAATTTCTCATGTAACTATTCCCTCAAAGACTCAGATTTTTTTTTAATTTTTCAAGAATATTTTCTGTAGCATCTATAGAAACACTGTTACTTTCTTTGAAGGATACCTTCTTCACTTGCAACCCCCCCCAAAAAAATTAAGCAATCACATTCCCTTTTGTCAGTCTCAGTCAGCTGAAATATTTGGAGTTTTCAACCTCTTATAATAACCGGAGATGGAAGTTGTACAGTCAATAACTGGGATGTGGTTTATCCCAAGCTAATGTATGTCTGAAGCCTTTTGGGTGGTTATATTTATTCTTAGAGCTATAAATCTAATTTGCTTGTGTGAAGAACAGGCTGTAGTTTGAGGTAGTTCCAAAATTCCACATTCATTTTGGTGTTATCCTTTAATTTCGGAAGCTTACAATGGCATTCCTATCACTACCAGCATTCTAAAATTTGGCTTTGCTTGATAATTACTTGTTTTTGTAATTTCTTTATAACTGCCTTAAATTAGGAACAGAACAAAGGATTTATTTAGACCAAAAGATACCAAACTATGATGGCTGATATTTATGATCAAAATATTTTGTAGACTCTCTATGAGATGATTATGCTTATAGTAGTCATATAGTAAGAAATACATAATGACAAAAATCTTATATGGTTATTACTATATCATCTATGTATATTTTAAAAATACAAATGCATTTTTATCTAGTATGGATTTTCATAATCCTTTCAATAATTAAGAACCTCTCTCAAAGTCCTCCCTCTTGAAGCATGAGAACCAGTGATGTGGAACAGTTGATATTAGGTGGGTGACATTAGGGGTCCCATGACCTCCCATATTTGGCATTTGATATATTTTCCCCCCCAAAAATGTAATAGAGCATGAAAATAAGAAAGACCTGCTCTCTCATTAATTATCATATCATCTAAGTGCTCTTGGGAATTATCGTAGGCCAAGGATCCTTTGAAATAAGAAAATAGATGTGACTGATAGAGATATACTGATAGGAGATTTCACATTTGAAAGGGGACTGAGCAACTACGTAGCCCACCCACATTTTTTTTTAAATCAATAACACAAATAGTTTAAGTAACTTAAAGTCACACAAGTTGTTGGTGGCAAAGCAGGCCTAAACCTGGGTTATACAAACTTTGAAGACATCTAGAAATACAGCATGCTACTGCTGCAGTTATCAGTTGCAGAATTATCCAGAAGATGGAGGTGTGGAGGTTGAAATTATCACACAACCGGGGAGTCGTAGATCATAATGTATTCTGTATACTTTTAGAGGCAAAAACACATGGCATGGTATCAGAAGTGAAAAGCAAAGTAGATTGTGGTGGAGTGAATTCTGGATTTGGAGTCAGAATTGTTCTTTTTAAGAAGTCTCAGTGCTACCACCAACTAGATCTGTGACCTATAGTATATGCTTTAAATATCCCTAACCCTCTATCCCTTTTATGTAAAAATAGGAATAATAATACATTCTTTTCCTCTTTAAGGAAGTTGAAAGAATCAAAATCAATAATTGAACAAAGTTAATTTGTACAGAGCTTGTGATAAGAAAAAAAAGGAGTACACTTCAATAAACTGTGGCACTCCTCTATGCCACACATTGTGCAAAATGTTGGGAATACAGTACTGAACAAAATGGATAAAATAATACTCTAAGGATTTTTCATCCCAACAAAATGAATACTTAGATATGACATTATATAATTTACTAAGAGCTTTCTTATCCATTGTCCCACTTGAGCTTAAAAACAGTACTAGGAAGACAGGATAGATCAAGTAATAATAATAACAAAACAACAACATTCCTTGACCTTATGTGTAAAAGAAGACTTTCAGATTGTCTAAATATAGCTATGTGGTGTTGCAGAAAGAAGACCAAGATGGGGATAAGGAGCATCATAATACTAGAAGCCAATGAAGCATCTGGGCATTCCTTTCTGTGTGGTGATAAACATTTTAGAGTTATGTGATCATACTGAGCTTTCAGTAGATACAGGTAAACGTTTTTACCCTGATATTATTGGTTGAGAAACTAAAGCTTGCAAAATCACTGTGTGTCTCGCTAGCTAATGAATGTCCACATCTAATGAATGGAAAAGCAAGGATTTCATTCTAGAACAGCCTGGCCCCAAAGCCTAGGTTAACTCCATTGTGCCAGGCTCCTCCCACACACCACCGTGCTAACTAGGTCCAGGACCTGAATTCCAGTACTAAAAAGAAATCAGGCTATCAAATTCAACAGAATCACACCAGTTAATCCCCTTTCTGATTGTGCTGTGTCTGTCAGTGGTTCCAAAATCCTACCTAGCTCATCAGGCTTAAAACTAATGTTGAGTCATTCTTATTTTGTCACCCTGTGTGAAATAAGTTGCCATTTCCTGTTTTACTTTCACGTTGTTTTTAGTCCTGCTGCTTCTGCGTGGTTTTGACCTGGTTAATTCTTTTAGTAATTGCTGCCAAAGCTCCGGACTGGCAACCCTGGCATGATCCTTTAACTGCTTCATCCAACCGTCTTACTTTGTACCTCTCCATCTGCAGACCGTGAAACAAGGCTTCAAGTGCTGGTAGTTTATTTGAATCATGATGCCTAATCACCCCTGTCAGGGAATGGGAAAATGAGAAGGAAAAGAAGTCAGCTGATGAAGGATGTGCTATTAAGAAAGTCACCACTGTGTATGGTGGGAGTTCCTAAATGGAGAATCATAGAAGCCACTGTAGGGCATCCGCCGCAGTGTTTTGTCTGATGGTCACTGGGGCATCATTCATACACCAGCTCCCATCTGTCACTGGCTTACGGCTATTCCCTAGAGGCTTTAGTACTTTCATTGCAAGTAGATGGAATTGCTTAGGCAGCTAGAGAGGGCAGAGTGCACAGAAAAGATACTTGGCCATAAGACTGTGTCTGGGACACTGAGCATGTCTTTTCCGCCAGGCTATATACTATTTACAAAGTAATCTTAATGTATATTTCAGTGGGAGAAAGATGCATTAGGCTACTCAGAGCTCACTGTGCGACTTCCAACCTTTATACCTTTTCTTAAACCTTTCTGGAATATTGTTTTCACCTTTACTTCCAAATCCACAAAATCCGTTGTTTCTCATTTTTAAAAGATACATGTTTTATAGGTATTTTTGATTATATTCTATCTTACATTATATCACAGCTTCTTTCATCCACCAGCAGAGTGATACAACAGAAGCTTAATAAATGTTGGTGGACTCGTCTCAACGTATACCAACTTTTACACTTGTCATTGTTCAAAGAAAACAGAAAAATTCTAAATATGTAATTTTCTGAAATTACTACATAGTAATCAGTTTTGTTTCTAGAAATTAGCACCTTGTAATAGCAACCAATTTGATCAGTTACAGTTTCAGTGCTTCCAAATAGCTTTACATTTTGAGGATTCTATAATAGATACTTCTTAAGGTAAAATAATCTTTGGTCTTTGTATCTGTTTCCTATTGCTGCTGTAATAAATTACCACAAATTTAGTGGCTTAAATAACATAGATTTATTACCTTATAGTTCTGGAAATCAGATGTATAGAATAGATCACACTGGGCAAAAATCAAAATGTTACCATTCCTTTCTGTAGACGCTAGAGAAAAAAATCTGTTTTCCTGCCTATTCTCACTTCTAGAGACTGCCTGTATTCCTTGGCTTTTGGCATTCTTCTATCTTCAAAGAATACAATGACCTGGTTAAGTCTTTTTCACATTACATTATAAGTTTAAAGCTTTTATAATTACATTGGGCCCACTTGCATAATTAATCTAGGGTTACCTCTCCATCATAAAGTTGGCTGATTAGCAATGCTTAATTTCATCTGCTATCTTAATTCAACCCTTCGCCAGGTAAAATAACATATTTATAGGTACAGGAGATTAGGACGCAAACATCTTTGGGAGGCCATTATTCTGCTTACCACATTTAGGATGTCTCATTTCCCCCTCTCCTACTCAGTAAAATAATCTCATTCATTTGAATTTATCTGGTGAAATATTTAAGATATAATCTAAAGCCATTGATGCTAGAGACTGAGTTGTGGTTTCAACAAATGGAATCTCATATACCATAAAACAATATGGATATTTCATTTTGAAAAAGAAAAGTTAATTTAGAAAACTAAAAATTTTGTATGTAGTAATAGTTTTGCTACCTGAACCTACTTTTAACATTTTCAAAATAAACTTGTCATTTGCATCATTTCATAGCTGATTTTATTTTATTTTATTAGCATTTACTTTTTAAAATTTTTATTTCATAGGTGATCTTAAAATTACTTAGGGACACCTGTCTGGTTCAGTCCAAAGAGTGTGCGACTCTTCTCGATCTCACGGTTGTGAATTCAAGCCTCACATTGGGTCTAGAAATTACTTTTTTATTTTATCTATTTATTTATTTATTATGTCCAGTTAGCAGCTGTATAGTACATCATTAGTTTTTGGTATAGTGTTCAATGATTCATTAGTTGCATGTAATACCCAGTGCTCATCACAACACATGCCCTCCTAAGTACCTATTACCCAGCAACCCCATGCCCCCACCCCCTCCCCTCTGAAACGCTCAGTTTGTTTCCCAGAGTCTGTAGTCTTGCGTGGTTCATCTCCCTCTCTGATTTCTTCCCCTTCAGTTTTCCCTCCCCTTCTCTGTGGTCCTCCATGCTATTCCTTATGTTCCACATATGAGTGAAACCATATAATTGTCTTTCTCTGCTTGACTTATTTCACTTAGCATAATCTCCTCCATTTCAATCAATTTTGATGCAAATGGTGGGTATTCATCCTTTCTGATGGCTGAATAATATTCTATTGTGTATATGTACCACATCGTCTTTATCCATTCATCTGGAAGGGCATCTCGTCTCCTTCCACAGTTTGGCTATTGTGGACATTGCTGCTATTAACATTGGAATACACGTGCCCCTTCTTTTCACTACATCTGTATCTTTGGGGTGAATTATTTTTAAAAATCTTTAAAAAAGAAAATGATTAATACTTAACCACATTGAGCAAATTAAGTCATTTTGCTAATAGAAATCTATCACAGAGTGTGGATATTACATTTGTAATCAATTCCAATAACATTTCAAGGACATTAGAAAGATTTGCTGCTCATGATTAGACTGAAACCTTACACAAAAAATCCAAAAATTGGATCTTAAGATAAACTTGCAAACTGAACACAAGAAGAAAATGTAGTCTGCAGAACAACTAGAGAGAAAACTTGAAAACCATCTTCCATAAGCTTTTTTCCTTTTATTGGGGAAATAGTTGCTGTTTGTCAGAAATAGCTTGTATTAGATCTTAGATGCTCATGATCTGCATCTATTAAAAGAGACTGATTTTCTGAAATCTCTATTTGTACTCTTTTCCACCTGGGTTTTCATTTCATGATTTGAGCATTCCTAGTTTCCTTAATCAAGAATAGCCAGTTGATGACTTCTTAATCCTGTTTTTTTCTTTTTAATTTCTTAAAATTAAAATTGTTACTAGCTACTCTGGAAAATTAATCTATGAAGGAGGGATTTTTCCTTCCTCTAACACTATAAAGAATGCATATTACCAGTTGCCCTCTGGAGAAGTGTGATTTTAAAATGACTAAGCTAAGTCCTTAAATCAAAAAAATTAGAACTTCGGGCACCTGGGTGGCTCAGTGGATTAAAGCCTCTGCCTTCAGCTCAGGTCATGATCCCAGGGTCACTGCTCGGCAGGGAGCCTTCTTCCCCCTCTTTCTCTGCCTGCCTCTCTGCCTACTTGTGATCTCTGTCTGTCATATAAATAAATAAATAAATAAAATCTTTAAAAAAAAAAGATTAGAACTTTAACAGTAATATTCTTTCTTCCTCAAAACAGTCATTTTGAAAAGATAAGTTTTTATTCCAGTGACCCTGATATTTATGTAATATCATCAGTTCAATCAATCTGTTGTTCACCCACTTGGTGCCAAAGCGTTTTTTTTTTTTAATAAATTCTGTCCCCTTTTTAGCAATCTTAAATGCTTCCTGATATAAGGTGTGCTATAAAAATATTCATGTAAAGTAACTCATGTAAAACTCTTAATTGACAGAGTTCAGAGTTTCTAAGTTGAAGTTAACTAAATGACACATCATTTGTTTTTTGCCTTGAACCCTGTGTAGTGAAAGTTTTATTGTTGTCTTGAAGTAAGTCCATTTTTCCAGGACTGGCTAAAGGCCCAGTTTAGTAGGAACCGTCAGGTACATTCATTGTCCTCATTAACTGCTTTTTGTTAAAAAAAATTCATACAATAATGTGTCTACTCAAAATACTCAGAAGTGGATGTCTTTACTTTTGCTGATATTCAAGTTGTAAAAAATTGCATATTTTTTACTAAAATTTAGCATAGTGATTCATTTCATGAGTCTTTTCTTTTAATATGAAATAGTACCAGGATACCTGGGTTGTTCAGTAGTTAAGCATCTGCCTTTAGCTCAGGTCATGATCCCAGGGCCCGGGGATCAAGTCCCACTTTGGGGTCCTTGGTCAGTGGGGAGCCTGCTTCTTCCTCTGTCTGCTGCACCCCTGCTTGTGTTCTCTCTCTGACAAATAAATGAAAAAACCTTCAAAAATTGTTTAAATAAAATAAAATATTTTAAAAATATTAAAAATAAACATGAAATAGTACCTTGAATATAGGAATTTCAAATATGCATGCTTTTAAAAAGTATATTGGAAGTGTCTTACAAGCAAAGATTTTGTTATATTCCATCTTCACTTTAATATGAAATTAGTAGTTATTGTTTTAGAACATGTGTTACATTTCTAGCTTCTTTCAGAATCATTAGTTTTGCTTTTATTTTTCTAAGATTTATTAATATTATACTGTGATGAACACATATAAATTATTAATTATATATTAATAACTTAATATATAAAATGTTAAAAGTAGAACATTTGTGCCCTTGACTTTAATTTATTTCACCCTTAATTATTGGATTATTAACATGACCCTGAGGGATTTGTTCCTTAATTCATTAATGGTGTTACACCTAAAAAAAAAAAAAAAAAAAAAAATTCTGCCTGTTCCACTCCTACCCCAAAAGTCTCAAAGGCATATCCTCACAAAGATTTGTACTTTATTAGAGAAAAACAGAGGAAAGGATACCTTGTGACCCACAGTCAGTTCTGAATCCCTGGAAAATGATTCTGATTGCCAGCTGCATTAGGAATACCTCATTTATCACTTAGCCAGCACTGAACCCAATTTAGAAAATATGCACTTTTAATTTAGTAGTGATGTTTAAGAGTATTGCAGGCTGTAGTGTCAGTGTTTATAGGGGGAAAAAAAATCTTCTAAAGGGTACTTTAAGGGGAGGCCTGGGTGGCTCAGTCAGTTGAGCGGCTGCCTTCGGCTAGGGTCATGATCCCGGCAACCTGGGATCCAGTACCACATCTGGTTCTTTGCTCGGCGGGGAGCCTGCTTCTCCCTCTGCCTCTGCCTGCCACTCTGCCTGCCTGTGCACTCTCTCTTTCTGAAAAATAAATAAATAAAATCTTTAAAAAAAAATAGATGATGCTTTAAGGATCCTCATTGCACTCAGCACACCTTTCTTTAAAATCTGTGTTTTTCTATTACTCTTTTAACTCAAAGATGCCTATCCCAAAGAGTAAGAACCTTCCTCTGTCATCCTTGGGGTCTTGGATAAGCCACTTAATCTCTCACTGCATTTTCTCATTTCTAACAAGAGAATGAAAATGTCTCCTTCACAGATTTATCCTCAGGATTTTAGCTAAATAATACATTTTAAAATGCTTCCAGAGTGCCTCTTATAGAGAAGCTGGCAATCAAAAGTGTATCTGTTTTAGTAACTGGAGTTGGTAAAAACAAGTTCAATAACATTGTTTCGATGATGTGTGCATTGCCATTTTCAGTGGACATGTTGATATGTGGTATGTCTTCCTACTATAACTCAATTTACATTAAAATTCTTTTTTTAACTCTCCTCTCCCAGTATTCAATCTACAGCTTGTGGCACAGTGTACATAATTTTTGAGTGGATAGTGACTGAGCACATTATATAAAAGATGCATTATTTACCAGGTCAAAGGTCAATGTGCTCATAATTTGATATGCCAAGGGTCAGACTGTCCAGAAATGTCTGCAAATTTCTGAAGTGACGTACATTTCTGAAATAAAACTGCCATTTTATAACAGCGCATCAACTGAGTAGCCAAGCATGGTTATAAGATTTACATGGCATAGCTCATCAGTGAGACTATCCATAAATCCACTCTAGAACAGATTTCCAGATTCCATTTTTAACTACATCAACATTCTTTTCTCTTTAAATAAGTCTTTCTCAAGGAAATGATCACAGTATTGCTCTTGGGACTGAATGTCCTTGTATGGTAGAATATTACATTTTCTGAAAGATCACTTAATCTGGTGAACTGTGCAAAGTATATTTTCTGTTTTGGTCTTTGGAGTCATTTTTTGATTTTAGTTTTGTTGGTCATGTTCATAGCAAAACTACTGTCATTTTTATGGTGAGGTAAAGGTGAAAGTAACTACTATGATATGGACACTGCATTTCATTTTTCTTAATAATATTGTAAAAATTGTTTATTAGATAATGGCAGCTTTGTTCTGATTTTATGTTGATAGATTTTATTTTACCCATCAATTTGCATTCCATTCAAGTATCTTCTTTAAAGCATTTTGAATGGATTTCTTCATTTTCCTAAACTGATAGGAATAATGGATTGATGATTGTACTACTAATAATAACTACCATTTTCTTAACATCTACTATTTGCAAACATTGACCTATGACTTAAATACCTAATGTCATATAACTATCAAAGAATCCTATAAAATCAGTATTATCTCATTTTAGAGATAACAAATCTTAAGGATAAGCTAGGAGGCCAAATTTTCACTGTAACTCTTGTGGTGAATATATTCACTGGTTCATTTATTCCGCAAATGTTTATGGAGCACCTCCTGTGTGCCAACCACTGTGTCAAGGACTGAAATGAGCAGCATCTAATAAGATAGATAAAACCACTGCCCTCAGAGGCCATCTTGTCCATGGGAAAAATTTTGAATTTAGCCAAGAATTTATAAAGAAGTGTGATAAGTTTTTATAGGGCAAATGGAAGTTGGTGTATGAGCATATAGCAGGGAGACCTGAGCATATAGTTGGTGTACGAGCATATAGCCAGGGATGAAAGAGGACAGGTACAGCCTCTTCAAGTAAAATTTAATCAGCTCAATGAAGATGCTGATGTGTAGTGGTAGAGTGGAACACTAAACTAGTCATGATGCAGGAGAGAAGGTCCTGTATGGAGAACTCTAAACCATAGTAAGAAGATGAACCTATATTCCTAGGGCTTCCTTAATTATAGAAAGTCTTTGTTCAAAGCAGGAATCATAATCCAGGAAACAGCCTTAAATTTTAATATTCCCATTACTTGATTTAAAAGCTAATAAATTTGATAGATATTTCCTATTGCTAGGGTAAAATGACTTACCTAGTTGAACTTTCACAAACAGCTCTGGATTTACCTTTTATTTAATAAATAAGTGAAAATGCTAATGTTTTCTTTAATACTTTGCTGCAACTTTCTTCTAAACCTGAAAATTTGTGTCTGACTAATGAAAAAAACATGTCATCTGCTTTAAATTGTCCTATTCATGCTGTGGTTGAGACACTTGTAAAGATTGAGTTCAGTTCAAAAATACCTGTTTAATTCCTGCAGAAAACCATGTATGTGGTACGTCATGTAATGGTGTCCAAACATTTTTGCTCATGCGATTACATCAGTTAAAATATTTTTAAATGAGTATCCCAGTAGATGTATGCGAATATATAATACACATTAAAAACCTAAATAACATAAAGAATTAAAGGAGTAGGATAAAAGTAAATAGAAAAATAAGTTGTAAATTTTCTTCTCATGGCCCAGTTGGTCACATCTTGGATATCATCCAGGGAGTGGGAACTCGTTTTGCTTAATGTCACACTGAAGGAAAGAAAGATGAATAATCTGTTAATGTTTACCTTCAAAGAGGTAACAAGATGCTAATGAGACAAGTTCACCAAAGCAGAATGCTATGCTCTGTGCTTTTTGAAGTTGGCAGTTGTAGTTCAAGTCAGGAAGGTATTTTTAGGACTAATTTAGTTGTATATTGGGACCACAGAAAGGAAATAACGGACAACCAAGACCGGAAGGCAGCTTGGCATTGCTTTAGAGCAGTGCTTTGCAAAATGCACCATCCCTGCGAATCAGCTAGAGATCTGAGCTGGGGCCCAGGAATCTGAATTTCTCACAAATTCCAGGTGATGCTGGTATTGCAAGGTAATGTAGACAACACTTTGAATAATGAGGTTTTTTTTTTAAAGATTTTATTTATTTATTGGACAGAGAGAGAGATCACAAGTAGGCAGAGAGGCAGGCAGAGAGAGAGGAAGGGAAGCAGGCTCCCCGCCGAGCAGAGAGCCCGATGTGGGGCTCGATCCCAGGACCCTGAGTTCATGACCTGAGCCGAAGGCAGAGGCTTAACCCTCTGAGCCACCCAGGTGCCCCGAATAATGAAGTTTTAAAGGACTTTCACACCTAAAGGTGTTTGTACTTGACATGGTAGGCAGTAGGTGACTTCTAACGATCTTCCAGCTGAGTGCAACATGGTCAGGTTGAACTTTAGGCAAATTCATCTCGCAATAATTTATAGACTACATAGGAACAGGCTGAGAATGCAGGGAGAGAGAGAAGTCTGGAGACAATTGCAGGAGTACAAGTGAAAGGTAATAAGTCCTCTGAAATGGGACACTGGCAGTGGAACTAGGAAAGAGAAGATAATATTGAAGGACATGGTTGAGGTAGAAGCAACCTGAGAAGAGAAATAACAAACTAACACAGGTATAAAATAGAAAACAAATTAAATTCAGGGCTAGAGAAACTAATGAGAAATCTGACCTTTTCTGTTCATCTAGTAATTTGGAAATCTGAATTTTCATAAATTTGAATACATATGCATAAATTATTTGTGTATTTATAGGAAATTTTCTGGTAGAAAAGATCACAAAATAAAATCAGCATGCTGCAAATGGACAACTGACTTTGAATGTCTTTATTTTCTTCTCTGATCATTGTTTCCAGAAAAAAATGCATATCCTGGTAGTATATGTTCAAATAGGTCCAATAAATCCCAGTGTTTATAAATAAGGCTTTATCTTTATTAAGGAAATGTTCCTTGTCTATCTGCCTTTAGGTGAGAAACATAATGTTCCCATAAAAATCTTTTAAATTTTTGAATATTTAAGAGGTTGGAAGTGGCAGGGAGAAATGTATATTCACTGTAGTTTCTGAATTCTCACAGCTGTTTTCTGCTGTTTGGCCACTTCTTTGTGACCTGACTTTATGCTGCACATAGTATCAATCATAGGCACCATGACATTGACTTGACTAGCATGTGTCTTTGTCCGACTTCTCCCACTGGACACTAAGTTCCCTGAGAGACAAGACTGTGGCTTACTCATTTCATATCCCCAAATAGCAGCACAGATGATGAATAAACTGACTTTTTAATGAATGAGTGAATTATCCCAGAACCTAAAATGGATGTGAGCACAGAGAAAATTCCCTTTGAAATGAATAAATGTGTGAATGAAAGAATTAATGTTGACTTAACCCTAACCATGGCCATTTTCCAGATTCTGTTTTCTGTATTAATAGATAAGGACCAATCTTAACCATCCCAATGTTTACAATCAGTATTTTACTCATCCATGTCCAAATACACAAGCAGCTTTTATATAATATAATGACTATAAAATCAAAAGGCTAAATTTAAATTTTATTATAGGCCAACAATTAATGTGGTTTGTCTTACAGTTTAAATGTTACATTCCTTGACATCAAATTAGTTTGCCATTTTTTCACTCACATAGACTTTTTTGCCAACCTTTTATGATTCTCATTTTTATTTTTTTAATGGTTTCATTAGACTGCATTATTGTTGTATATGTGTGTTAAGAAACACACTCAATTCTTTAGTGGATATTTTTTTTTTACTGTCCTCAGTAGTATAAGGTGGGAATCACTATCAGTGATCATAAACATGATTAGAGAAATGACTATAGCCATCAGCTCTTTCTGCACTGTGGATACACAGCCTCCGACTTATGATTGTAACTGTGGTTAGGTCATTAATATAACAAGTTTTGAAGTGGCAGCTGACCCATAGCTCTTGCTGAAAACTACCTTATATTCAGATTGGATTCTGTATCAGGTTATTATTCCTGCTGCTCTGTTGTTTCCAAACTTTCCAAACTTCTAGCATGTTGTTTTAAATTAACTTACACTTATCCTTTAAATGTTTGCATTTTGAAGAATCATAGATATGGGCAGAGCCTTAGATCAGAATCTAGTTGAATCCTTTTGTGGTAGGGAAGGCTAAATAAAAACTTAAATTGATTAAGTCACTTTTCAGTGGACACCATAGCTAGTTATTGACAAAAATAGAGTAAAAATGAAAATCCCCCAAATCCCCAGCACAGTGATTTTCTCTTATGTTGTATTAGATCATTAAAGGATTTTATAGTATCTTTGTGGCCAGGAGAAAAGCTATATTTAATGTTCAAGCCTGATTTATTGTGAACATTCATTGGATCTATGATAAAAGCAAAAGAGATTTTGAAAAAACACTTCCTGTATGGCACCATATGTCTTAAATTTGTAATGAAATCTTTCAATACCCTCCCGGTTTATTGATGTTCCAAAAGATTTGCTAAGTTTCTAGATTCATTTTTCTAAGCTTTGTCAATAAGAGTAATATTTACTCATATGATACTTCAGTTCAAAATTTTATAACTACACATTACCTTTATATAAAAATAACTGAATCTGCATGGGGATTTTACTGTTTGGTTCAGCATGAGAGTTCATTGATCTAAATACAAATTCTGAAAATCAGTTTATGATTTACACTCTCATGTGTTTTTGTGCTGGAGGGCAGTCACTGAATGTAGGATATAACTTCTGTTAATGCTCATAGTCCATGCATTTCACAGGATAATGACGGATAATGCAAGGCTAGTGCACATGGTCTCTTAATGCCTTCATTCTTGGCAGTAACGGATTGAATGACACAACCCATTTCATTCCATTTTCATAGGAAACTATCATGCAATTTATCAGTGACTTTAATTCTACCTACTTACTTTCATAAAGTAATCTTAATGGCTTGAAGAACCCAGAGCCTCTTAAATGTACTTCAAATTTCTACTTTTCTCTATTTTTTTTTTTTTGGTTTTTATTTTAATTCCAGTTAGTTAACATAGAGTGTTATATTAGTTTCAGGTGTATAATATAGTAGCTCAACACTTCCATAATCAGCCTTTGGTCATCACGACAAGTGCATTTGTCACAATCTACTTTTCTCTGTTTCGACTACCAACAACTTCCTTCAAACCACCCTCACCTAAACTATTGCAACTGCATCCACTCTTGTCCTGTTCAGTCAGTTGTTTATTCAGCATTCTGGCCTATGCTTTAGAAATGCAAATGTGATCCCATCACTCTCTGGTTTAAAGCTATTCATTAACTTACTGTTGTTCCCCAATTCTTATTATACTCAACAGATTCCTGCCTGAATTGTTCTCTTTTCCCCATCATTTCTCCTTTTCCTTTTGCTTTCACAGCTTCTACCTTTCATTAAAGCACATGCTTGGGTTTGTCATCTCAGGGTCTTTGCACATGCTCTTTGCTCTATCTGCAAAATATTGTTTTTCAATTTATCAGCACTGTTTTAGCCAGTTATCTTCTTTCTATACATGAATTTTCAGATTTAATGTCACTTCCCTAGGAAAGTTTTTCCTCACTTTAAAAACTAGATTAGAGTTTCTTGCTATATACTTTCTAACACTGTGCATTTCTGCTTTTGCAGCAAGTCATAGATTATTAATTGTAATTTATTATAAATGTTCATTGTATTTATATTTTAGCTTTATGCTAAATAAGGCCCTATCTCCTTTGTTCACCATTGTATCATGAGAATCTGGCATATTATTTTTGAACATGGTGGGTCCTCACTAATCTTTCTACTGCTTATCAAAGCTCAATGTCCTACTAGACTTAATGAACTTGAGGTTGATAAATACAGTATAGGAGAGTAGTCTTCAAAATGGTTCTTTAGGGAGTATAGCTCAGTGGTAGAGCATTTGACTGCAAAATGGTTCTTCAAATTTCAAAGGACCCAATAAGAGTTTTTTAGTAATAGTGGAATGCCTCTTCGTTTTATTTTATTATATAAAATTTTTGATGTCCACTTTATATTTTATATAATATGTTGGTAGAGTATTACAGGCAGATAATTTGTAGGAGATAAATGGATAGAATATGTAGTCCCTCAGTTCTTATTTTCTCTTTCCTTCTTTTCTTTCATTTTCTTTTTTCTTTTTTTAACCTAATAGTGTTACATGATCAAAAAGTCTGAACACTATTAAAGGAGAACAGCTTGATTTGTTTTTACTTAATCTATATGTACTTTAATAAGCAAAGAAAAGACTGAGCCTGGGTGGCTCAGTTGGTTAGGTGTCTGCCTTTGGCTCAGGTCATGGACTGAGCCCCACCTCAGGCTCTCCGATCAGCAGGGAGCCGGCTTCTCCCTTTCCTTTTGCCTGTGGCTCTGCCTACTTGTGCTCTCTCTATCAAATATATAAATAAAACCTTTCAAAGAAATTTTAAAGAAGCAGAGAAAAGCATGTCTTTTAAATTGCCAATTTGGGGCCTACATTTCTTTCCTATAATTCAAAATTTGCTGTTATAATTTGTTTACACACACACACACACACACACACACACACACATTTTTTCCTTCCCAAATGAAGGGTAGCAGGCAAATCAATAGCTGTTTCGTTTTAAAGACAATAAAGTTGATAGTGCTGTAAAACCCTGTTACTCTTACTTTTTTCTGGTATCTTTCCTAATCTATGCTATATATGCCAGCAGCTATAAGTACTTAATATAGGATGAATAAAAGACATTTAAACATCAACCTTCCTACCTTGTCTACATTATCAAGAGTAGAGTAAAACGAAATAGACTGAGAGATTAGCTTACTGGCAAATATCCAAATAGATTGTTAGATGTAATGGTAAATGTGATATCTAGATACCATTTTAAATTAAGATATTCAGCAAAGGGTGATTTTTGGATAGTTTTACATTTATGTGGCTGTTTTCTTTTTTCTTTTTAATTTTTTTTAAGATTTTATTTATTTATTTGACAGAGACCACAAGTAGGCAGAGAGGCAAGCAGAGAGAGGGGGGCGGAATCAGGCTCCCCGCTGAGCACAGAACCTGATGTGGGGCTCGACCCCAGGACCCCGGGACCATGACCTGAGCCGAAGGCAGAGGCTTTAACCCACTGAGCCACCCAGACGCCCCTCTTTTTAACTTTTTAATGGATTCTGTAGATATAGCCTTAATCCATAGTCAATGCCTCACCATATAGGTTATTTTACTCTTATTTTATGGCGTCATTGTGTTTTAAACAACAACAAAACTATTGGTAATGATAATATTATAGTAGTTTTATTTATTTGCTTGACTTCAGTAAATTCTAAAACCTCCTTAAACACAATTAAAGCCAAAAGGCTCATGTGAAAAAGAAGCCAGAAAAATTGATCAGAAAAATAAATAAATCTTAAATAACCCTATATTGAAAGAATAGATTGTCATTTAGTTAAAAAAGCAATTTCAAACTACCTGGTAGGGTCTATTTTAATTATTCTTAACCATGGTTTCTAAAAGAGTATTCATTGTTGCCTCCTTTAAGTTTAATGAAAATAATTACCAAATCTCTCTGTTATCTGGAAACGGAGTAAATAAACTGGATCATTAACTTGAAAACATTATCGGGGTCCCAGTGTTTCACTAATGGGATTTTACACATTTAAATGAAGTAATAAAGGAGAAGAAAATATGTGACAAAATAATTACATTTAATATCTACCTGTGGTTGATGGCAAAAATCAAATGTCACTTTGAAACTCTGACTGTTTTGTAATAATTGCTTATAAAAGAAACAATATAAATTTTTCTTGGGAGTCTTTTCTATACCCAATATTACTGCAGTTCAATCATGTTTTCCATGTAACATAAAACAACTGTCTTACTATTCAAATGGAAATTCTGTAATGTATATGCTTAATTTATACCCTAATATTAACAATAGAACAAAATTCTATACAGATTACATATAATTCAACAAATCATAGCATATTGCTACTTCTAACGTGGAAATAAAATGTTTCACATTGTAGCTATTTGTACTTTTTATGGTATAAAAAATGATATTTTTCCTTTTTCTGGCCAACTTCCTGGAGAATCCCTCTTTCTAAAACATATCTAAAGTTTGATTCATATAGAAATCACTTCCCGGAGAAATCTGTGCCTATCTGAAAACCACTAATATTTCCTAGAGTTTTCTCATGTAGTGCCCCCCACAAGACCATTCTTATCTGATAAGAAAAAATTAGATATCACCTCTGCATCTTATTATTCATCAGAAAGGAGATAGATATGTTTTCCGTGGTTGCTATGGGAATTTGACAAAGACTAGATGGGAAGTTGAAGGCTGGTATTTGAGCTGACTTGCAAATGTATTTTCTCTTTTTGGGTTTAGAAGTTCAATATAACTATATGATTTTGGATTATACAACCCTTCCCAGTATTGCTTTATATATGTTGGAAGTGTCCTTTTTACAAAAAATGGGAGATATAATTAGTGAATATACAACATACATGTAGAAGTGATTGGTACACAATGTTACAGCACTTTTAAGACATAAAATTGAAAAGTCACTGTAAGTCATGAAAAGAAATGTGTAACATTCCAACCCTTTGATAAAATGTCTTTGAAGTTAGTATGACTACATAATTACTTTTGGTATTAGATATGTACTTTTTATTTTTATTTGAACTCAGATAACTTCAGGGAAATGATATATTAAAAAGCATCCTATGCCTCCAGCTATTGTACTAGATGCTTTAAGGATACAAATACGAGTGATTAAGTGAATGGTGAGAAATTACGTTTAATAAAATATGATTGTACTTTTGAATTCTGTGTAGATGGTGGTTTATTTCCTGTTACTAAAAAATGTACCCATTTTATTGAAATCATAGGGCAAAATTCAAAGAACACTAGCCCTGGAATTCAAATGCTGTTCTGTATGAATGACTTGAACTATTCTGGAACTTAATATATTTACATGTGAATTCGGTGTTAGATTTCCTACTTTCCTAGCAAGTGGTAGGGATGGTGTCAAGATTATTTTGCAAAGCCAAAAGATATGTAAATCATAATATCTAGACAGTTTGAAATTCTAAGCTAAAATTCATTCAGTGGATTTTATGTGAGTATGATTAAAAGTAAAAAAAGAGAACCATTTCATAAGACAAATGAAATTTCTGAAAACTGGGAAAATTAAAGCTTATAGTTGTAAGCAAGAACAATGAAATGTATAAATAGAGGTATAGTTCATTAAAATTTAGAAAATATAGTGTTCAATCAGTAATTTATTAGGCATACAAAATTAAGAGTGTAGACACTGAAAAATAATTATTTGAGAGCAAACTAAATATCATGTCTGTGTTTCTAAATGTCACTACAAATGGCAAATAGGAGAGAAAAAAGAACATTTATTTTGCTTTCAGCATAGCACCACTGTTTTTGAATGTTTACTGTAAGGTTTTTTTATGGGTAAAATAGGTTCTTCCTAACTGACAAAATGTGAATTTGTGTTCAAATAGTGCTTTTCAAGGTGTTTTATGTTTTTTACCAAATAGAGAATAATGATTCATTTTGCCAGTAATAACCTCAAGATGTGTTTAATAGCTCAAGGTTTTTGAACCATTCAACTGGTTTGACTAAATTCAGCACACGTGGTTCCTAAATTTTAGCACTGAGAAAATTACTACGTTTTTCTTTTCAAAAGGTTAAGTTAGCTGTATGACAAAAGTTTTTTTGTGTGTGTTTTTTTTTAATTTGAAGTTTAAAAGTTACAGAATTTGTTTGTAAAGGGAGTTGTGTGAGCCTACACTGTATCTGTGGTTTTTGGCTCATTGCATAGAGCAATGGTTTTCAAAGTGTGGTGCATGTACCAGCAGCAGTATAATCATCTAGAAATTTTTAGGGATGTAAATTCTTGCTTCCCTTTATGTGGTTCTAATGCATGCTCAAAATATGTCCAGATCATAGCTGGTACTTTAATGTAACACAGTAGTGTTGACAGCAGTGCAGCAAAACTTGCAAGGGTAAGACCCCTTATTGGAGAAGAACAGTGAGTCATGTGTGATTAAATGGCAACAAGCCAAAGAGTTGAATCATGTTAAGAATCACTGGCGTCATTGGAGAGTTACTGGATAACTTTTAGGAACTCATTAAACAATGAAGAATCGGGAGCAAGTGGGGATGCACTGAAAGGACTGGTGGATTTGACTTGGAAATATGTATTTATTTGGCCACAAACTGAGGAGGGAAATTGTCTCTCCATCTATTTCAGATTCCTTGCAGAGCAAAGAGGTCTTGGGCTTGCTGGTAACCCCGGCTAAGGCAATTGGCTTGAGGTTGCCTCCAACCCAATGGAGAGCTGGTTCTCAAATTCCAGTGTACATAGTAATGCGCTGCATATTTCAATTCTATATTCCTTAGCCACTTCCTCAGAGATTTTGATTTAAGTATCCCAAGGACCACACTTGAAAAAAACTGCTAAAGGAGTATAGCTAGGCAGAGGTTTTTACTCAGTTGTTGTATACAGATCACTATTGTCCATTGTGTTGAAAAACAGCTAATTAAAAATAAACAAACACTCACATAAAAATATCAAGAAAGCTCTTTGTTTTAGGAATCCACACGTATGAGGAATTCTTTTTGTCAAATTTTATTATCACCCATTTAATGAACCAAACATAATCAGTACATAAGGACTTGTTTATATTGTTAATAACTATGAAGAGCTATCCTTCATGGATTTCTCATGTTCTGCTTTATGATAGGAACAGGAAATTCATACACTTATGGCCCAGTAGCTGCCCTAAGTGAAGTCTTTTCTTGATTGACTGATGTTTTATTGTTATGATTACACTTGCTTTACCATTGCTAATGGGGATTACAAGGCCACCCTATTCTTAGAAGTTTGCTGAAGCAGCCTAGAAGCTGAGGCTACTTTAATTATCATTTTCAAGCTATGAGAGTAAATTGGTTGAGAGATATACTGCAAGTTTGGAACTATAATGACATATATTGTGTTTGCTAGATGGTTTTGGCATGGTTGACAGCAACCAGTAAGTTGTGATATGACTCAGAGACACAGGGGAAAATATATCAGAAAGAATAATGAACTATATTAGAACTTTATTTTAAAATGCTTGTGAGAGGGGCATCTGCGTGGCTCAGTGTGTTAAAGCCTCTGCCTTCGGCTGATCGCAGTGTCCAGAGATCGAGCCCCACATTGGGCTCTCTGCTCAGCGGGAAGCCTTTTTCCCTTCCTCTCTCTCTGTACCTGCCTCTCTGCCTACTTGTGATCTCTGTCTGTCAAATAAATACATAAAAATCTTTATTAAAATAAATAAATAAAATGCTTGTAAGATATTTAGATTAAAATGTCTTCTTTATGAAGACATGGTTAAGTTATAATACATATCAAATGAAAGCTTCTGAGCTATAGTAAGAAATAATAACCATTTTACATGGAGAGGTGACAAGTACTTGATGGTTTTATTTAATATTTATCATTTAAACTTCAGAAGTAGATTTATAGTAAATATGGTTTAATGATACAGAGTACTGGATATTTGTTCTGGTAAAGTACAGAAAAAAATCTATTTTAAAAATGCATAAGGGTTGATTTGTGTAAGTAATGGAGGATTTATTAAATTCAGTAGATGAAGTTTTTTTTCTAAAGATTTTATTTATTTATTTGACGGGCAGAGATTACAAGTAGGCAGAGAGGCAGGCAGAGAGAGAGAGAGAGGAGGAAGCAGGCCCCCCACCGAGCTGAAAGCTCAATGTGGGGCTTGATCCCAGGACCCTGGGATCATGACCTGAGCCGAAGGCAGAGGACTTAACCCACTGAGCCACCCAGGCACCCCAGTAGATGAAGTTCTATGCTAAGTATATAGACACACAAAAAAATTCAGGAATCTCAGCTTATGTACCAAGAAAAGACCCCATATTCAAAATTAATATGGTTTGCCATGTTGTGTTTTCAGTGCTCTAGAATAATTATTTTTTTAAATGATGGTGATCCTTTGGTCATAGTGACCTGTCACTACTTATTTATGTTTTGAATTCAGGTTTTTTGTTTTTTCCTCTGCCTTATTGCTAAGCCCGGTATGTCATATAAAATATATATCCAGGTACTTTGGAAAGCCTGCCAAATGAGATATAAATGGGCTGAGCTTAATCAGTTTATTTCCTGAGCTTAGTAGCTACAAGTAAAAGTAAAATGCAATTCAGTAATTGAAAATGCCACTTACTGTCCCCTGGAGTTTCTCATGTACAGAAAAATAGAAAAATGACAGTCTCTAGAATTTGGAAACTATATCTGAGTAGCTTCTTTTAATAAGATTCCTGTATATATTTCAGGTAGAGATGGGAATGTTTAAAAATTTTTCTTGAAATAGTATGTTGACTTATATAATGGCATTCTTTACTATCGTAATAGTTCTAAGACTTTAGACTGCATCAGAGTTACCTGGAGGGCTCTATATACACTACTTGCTGGGCCTCAGACCGGGGGTTTCTGATTCAGAAGGTCTGATAGGTACACTTTGATCATTTGTTTTTTGAACCAATTCCTAGGGGATCCTGATGCTGCTGGTCCAGGGATCATGCTTGAACTACCAGTGTATCATAAGCAAATGTGACACCTGCAGAAAAAAGCAGTTTCAGAGAGATTCCTTAACTGTGTTTTCAGTTTATTTATTATGAGTTCTTACCTTTAATTTATTTAGAAGGAAAAACCTTGCACTTTTTTGGGAATTATTGAAAAAGGAATCCTCCAGCAATTTAACTAGGTAAAAGATCCATATTTAAATCTGATGTTCATGTATGGGCTTACAAAGACACTACAGTTGTGTTTGTGGCAAGCAGCCTTGTCGTATGAGGAATGTGCACACTTTGCTGTGTTTTTCTCCCACTATAAAAGTCATCAGTGCATTTGACCAATGTGTACCTTCAGATTTGTATCACTGACAAACAGAAAGAGGTTGAACAGTGATGCAGATGGTGTTGATGAAGACCAAAAAGCATTCCATTTCAGGACTCCAGAATGAGTCAATATTTTCTTCTTGTGGTTTGGGTAAATAGTCTTGGTAGTCTCTGACTGAGGCTTTTCAGCGTCTTCAGTGTCTTCACAAATTGGAGGCTGGCGTCAGAGAAGCTGGGGTTGTACTGAGTAGTATACACCTCCCCTAGCCTGAAAACAGAGAGGACTGTACAATCAACTGAGTTGAATTCTGCTTGATTGGAGAAGAAAAAAAAGAGAAGCAATTCAGCCAATTAATTAGAGGACATTCCGTGTTGTGTGTATGGCTGACTATGGGGCTAGGAATGTCTTTTTCTTTTTATCAGAAAGAACAAAGTTGTTTTTACTTTAAATCACTTCTTTTACTGACTCGTTTTGAAGACTTATTGAATTATCTGATCATTTCAGTACATTCAGAATTACAAGAAATACTCTTAACAAACTATCTTCCCTATAGTCACATTCTACTTCTCCCAACATTCGAGCTCTCTCTCCAGTGGAGTAGTCTTATTTACTGCAAAAATTTCACAAAATGCTTCTGTTCTATTTCAGAACAGAAGTTGTGAATTTCTCTCTTCTTCTTCTTCTTCAGATTTTTATTTAAATTCTACTTAGTTCACATATAATGTAAATATTGGTTTGAGGAGTAGATGTAGTGATTCATCACTTACATATGACACTCAGTGCTCAACACAATTGCCCGCCTTAATGGAAGTGGTTAGTTTCATATGAAATACATTTGCTTTTCTTATAATACAGAGTCACTGTTTACATGCAGATATAAATACATCTGCACAAAATGTAACACTAGAAATAAAAATAACCTTTAACTGAATTAATATTATTTTTAAAATCCTGTCCCTAACCAGTGTAACCTCTGTATTTGCATGTTCTAGGATAGTTTGTGGGGAAGTCTGAATAATAAATGACCCCTCAGAGATGTCTAAGTCTCCAGAACTTGAATTGTGTTAACACCACCAGAAAAAGTTTGCAGATGTAACAAATTAAATACTTGAGATCAAGAGATTATATTGGATTATCTAATAGGGCCTAGTATAATCACAAGGGTTCTTAAAAAAGGAAGGCAGGAGAGTGAGTCACAGAAAGAACCTTTTAAGTAAGGCACTGGTAATCAGTGTTACTATAGAATGCATGCTGAATTTGAACAGGATCTGTTGTGACTATACCCAACCCTTTTAACAACCTCAAAACATGAATGGAATTCTCTTATTAGCTTTTAGTAATGAGTCCTTAACAGACTGTGTAAAAGGAAAATGATGTTTCTATCTCATTGCTGAGTAGAAGACTGGTTCTCAAATTTTAGTGTGCAAGAATCACCTGGAGGGCTTGCTAAAACAAAAGAGTTTCTGTTACAGTTGGGGTGGGGTCCAGAAATTTTTTTGTTTCTAAGGGGTTGCCAGGTTAGGCTGCTGTACCACTTGTGTTCCTAAGTGGATACACAGTCCACTGGTTAGGAACAGTTTTTCATCCTTGAAGGTAGTGGGGGAAAAAAAAAAAACAGTTTCCTATGGGCGTTGATCAAGATCTTACTAATCCTAGCATTTAAAGCTCTTTGTTAAAAGTCTCAATTCAATAGTTCATGTTACCATTCGGAACTTCAAATACAACCATGGCTGTCAGTGCATTAAGTACTGCTGTGTTTTAAAAAGGGAATACATCGAGCAACAAAGGGTAGTGTTTTCTATGAAGCACCTCTGAAAATGTGTGGATATATCTAAGGCTTATTTTTAAATATTTTTAATTCTTTTGCATCCCTTTGAGAAAGATAAGATTTGAGTATTATTTATTCTCTCTTTTTCAAGAAAAAGAAGTTGTTATTTTCACTTTTAAGGGAGCACTGAGACCTCAATTAGCCTATTTGTCCTTGTTTCCAAACCTTGTGCTCTTAGTTGTCCACATTACCTAATACAAATATATTTTCTTTCTTGTACTTTGCTATATTGCTTGGAGTTTAAATGTTATGATAGAGTTGTAGATACCTATATCTTTATGTGTTTGTGTCTGTAAGTAGATATGCATGGGCATACAGGCACTCAAATGTGTTTGTATATATATCAAATTGTTTTTATGAAGCAAAAAAGGAGGTTTGACACATGGAAAGTACATCCATATTTTCATTGTTTTTCCTTCTTTAGATAAATATTACTTTAAAAAAAAAAAAAAAACCTTTGGCGACACTGGTGGGGGGTGCTCAGTCAGTTGGGTATTCAACTCTTGGTTTCAGCTCTAGTCGTGATCTCATGGGTTGTGGGAAGGAGCCCCAAGTCAGGCTCAGTGGGGAGTCTGCCTGAGATTCTCTCTCCCTGCCCTTCCCCACATTCATGTACAAGCAGGCTCTTTCTCTCTAATAATAAATAAATCTTTAAAAAATAAAATAAAAATAGAAAATCCTCTGTATTATAGTTCCACTTTAAAATTTTATAGAAAGGGTTACATTGGGGCGCCTGGGTGGCTCAGTGGGTTAAAGCCTCTGCCTTCGGTTCAGGTCATGATCCCAGGGTCCTGGGATCGAGCCCCACATAGGGCTCTCTGCTCAGCGGGGAACCTGCTTCCTCCTCTCTCTCTGCCTGCCTCCCTGCCTACTTGTGATCTCTGTCTGTCATAAATAAATAAAATCTAAAAAAAAAAAAAAAAAAAAGGAAAGGGTTACATTGGATCTGGAAACAGACCTACATTCAAATCCTGGCTTTGTCACTCAGTAATATGTGAACTGAAGGTGGTTAAATAACATCTTTTTTTTTTTTAAGTTTTTATTTAAATTTTAGTTGTTAACAAAAAGTGTAATACTAGTTTCAAGTATACAATCTAGTGATCAACACTTCTGTACATTACCCTCTGGTCATCACAAGTGCCTGCCTTAATCCCTATCACCTGTTTTACCCACCTCTCACCCACCTCCCCTTTGGTAACCAGTTTGTTCTCTAGCTAAGAGTCTGTTTCTTGGTTTGTTTCTCTCTCTCTTTTTCTTTGTTCGTTTGTTTTGTTTCTTAAGTACCACGTATGAGTGAAATCATATGGTATTTCTCTTTATCTGACTGACTTATTTCACTTAATACTCTCTTGTTCCATTTGTGTCATTGCAAATGGCAAGATTTCATTCTTTTTTAAGGCTGCATAATATTCATGTGTGTGTGTGTGTGTGTGTGTGTGTGTGTATCATTTCTTTATCCATTCATTGGTGAATGGACATTTGGGCTATTTCCACAATTTGGCTTTTGTTGATAATGCTGCTATACACACTGAGGCGCATGTATACCTTTGAATTAGTGTTTTTTTATTTTGGGGGGAAAACCCTATAGTGTGATTACTGGATCTTATGGTAGTTCTATTTTTAACTTTTTGAGGAAAGTCCATACTGTTTTTCACAGTAGTTGCATTAGTGTGCATTCCCATCAATGGTACAAGATCGTTCTTTTTTCTCCACATCGTCACCAGCATCTTTTGTTTCTGGTGTTGTTGATTTTAGCCACTTTGACAGGTGTGAGACAATATCTCATTGTAGTTTTGATTTGTATTTCCATTATGTTCAGTGACGTTGAGGATCTTTTCATGTGTCTATTGACCTTCTGGTTGTCTTCTTTGTAAAAACATCTATTCATGTCCTCTGCCCATTTTTTAATTGGATTATTCATTTTTAATTGATTTTGATATTGACTTTTATAAGTACTTTATATATTTTAGATACTACCCCTTTATCAGATATGTCATTTGCAAATATTTTCTCCCATTTCATAGGTTGCCTTTTAGTTTAGTTGATTGTTTCTGTCACTGTGAGGAAGCTTCTTCTTTTAATGGGTTTCCAGTAATTTATTTTTGCTTTTGTTTCCCTTGCCTCAGAAGACAAAACTGGAAAGAAGTTGCTATGGCTGTTGTCAAAGAGTTTACTGCCTAATTCTCTTCTACGATTTTGATGGTTTCCTCTTTTACATGAAAGACATTGGTCTCTCATCCATTTTGACTTTGTTTTGTATATGGAGTAAGAAAGTACTCCACTTTCATTCTTCTGCATGTTCCTGTCTAATTTTCCCACACCATTTGTTGAAGAGGCTCTATTTTTTCCACTGGATATTCTTTCTTGATTTCTCCAGGATTAATTGACCCATATAGTTGTGGGTTCATTTCTTGATTTCCTATTTTCTTCTATTGATCTATGTGTCTATTTTTGTGGTAGTACTATACTGTTTTGACCTTTACAGCTTTGTAATATAACTTGAACTTAGAATGATGATTTCTCCAGCTTTGCTATTCTTTTTCAAGGATACTTTGTTTATTGGGGATCTTTTGTGGTTCCATACAAATTTTAGGATTGTTTATTCTAGCTCTGTGAAAAATGCTGTGGTATTTTGATAGGGATTATATCAAATGTGTATATTGCTTTGGATGGTATGGACATTTTCAATATTTGTTCTTCCAATCCACAAATATGGAATGTTTTTCCATTTCTTTATGTCATCTTCAATTTCTTTCATCAGTGGTTTATAGTTTTCAGAGTGTCAATATTTTACCTCTTTGGTTAGGTTTATTTCTAAGTATCTTATGGGTTTTGGTGAAATTATAAATGGAATTGATTCTTTAACTTTTCTTTCTGCTGTTTTTTTATTGGTATATAGAAATGCAACAGATTTCTGTACATTGATTTTGTATCCTATGAGTTTACTGAATTTGTTTATCAGTTCTAGTAGTTTTTTGGTGGAGTCTTTCAGATTTTCTATATAGAGTATCATGTCATCTTCAAATAATGAAACTGTGACTTTTTCCTTGCTGATATGGATAACTTTTATTTCTTTTTGTTGTCTTATTGCTGTGGCTAAGGCTTCTAGTACTATGTTAAATAACAGTGGTGAGAGTGAACATCTCTGTCTTGTTCCTGAACATAGATGAAAAGTTCTCAGTTTTTCTCATTGATGATGATGATAACTGTGGGTTTTTCATATATGTCCTTTATTGTGTTGAGGTGTGTTCCCTCTAAACCTACTTTGTTGAAGCTTTTTTTTATCATGAATGGATATTGTACTTTGTCAAATGCTTTTTTTGAATTACTGAAATGATCATGTTGTTTTTATGTTTTCTTTCATGAATGTTTTATATCACACATGTTGATTGATTTGCAAATATTGAACTACCCTTGCTACCCAAGAATAAATACCACTTGATCATGGTGAATGATTCTTTTGATGTACTAATAGATTTGGTTTGCTAGTATTTATTGAGAATTTTTGCATCTATGTTCATCAAGGATATTGGCATATAGTTCTCCATTTTAGTGTTTGTCTAGTTTTGGTATCAGGGTAATGTTGGCCTCATAAAATGAATTTGGAAGTTTTCCCTCCTTTTCTATTTTTTGGAATAGTTTTAGAAGAATAAGCATTAACTCTTCTTTAAATGTTTGATGGAATTTGACTGTAAAGACATCTGGCCCTAAACTTCTGTTTGTTGGAAATTTTTTTTTTTAATTACAGCTTCAATTTCTTTGCTGTTTTAGGGTAAGATGTTCTGAATATATCTGTTAAGTCCATCTGGTCCAGTGTGTCATTCAAAGCCATTGTTTCCTTGTTTATTTTCTATTTAGATCACCTGCCCATTGATATTAGTGGAGTGTTAAAATACCCTACTAGTACTGTATTATTATCAATTAGTTCCTTTATGTTTGTTATTATTTTGTATATTTGGGTGCACCCATGTTGGAGGCATAAATATTTACAATTGTTAAATATTCTTATTGGTTGTACCACTTACTGTGATATAGTGCCCTTCTTTATCTCTTGTTACAATTTTTGTTTTAAAATATAGTTTGTCTGATGCTAGTATTGTTAATCTGGCTTTCTTTTGACATAACATTTATGTAATAATTGTTTCTCCATCCCCTCGCTTTCAATCTGTAGGTGTCTTGAGGTCTAAAATGAGTCTCTTGTAGGCAGCATATAGATGGATCTTGTTTTTTTATCCATTCTGACACCCTCTGTCTTCTAATTGATCATTTAGTCTATTTGCATTCAAAGTAATTATTGATGTATATTTAATACCATTTTTTTTTACTTGTTTTATTATTTCTGGAGACTTTCTTGGATCCTTTCTTGTCTTTGTCACTTGTGATTTTCCTTTCCACTCAAAGAGTCCCCAATAATAGTTCTTGCACAGTTGGTTTAGTGGTCCAAACTCTTTCTGGGAAACTCTTTATCACTCCTTCTATTCTTAATGATAGCCTTGAGGGATAGAGTATTCTTGGCTGCATATTTTTACCATTTTGCCATTTGAATATATCATGCCACTACCCCCTGGTTTATCAAGTTTTTGTTGAGAAATCTGCAACTGGCCTTAGGTCTTCCTTTATAAGTTAGGGACTTTTTCTGTTGTGCTGTTTAAGATTTTTTCTCTTTATCACCGCATTTTGCCGATTTTACTACAGTATGTCTTAGAGCTGACCTGCTTTTTGTTGATTTTGATGGGAGTTCTCTGTGCCTCCTGGATCTGGATGTCTGTTTCCTTCCCCACATTAGAGAAGTCTTCAGCTAGTATTTCTTCAAATAAATTTTCTGCCACTCTTTCTATCTCTTCTTCTTCTGGGACTCCTATAATACTAATGCTATCACTTTTGATGGAGTCATTGAGTTCCCTAAGTCTATTCTTGTGTTCCATAATTATTCTTTCTCATTTGTTTTACTTCATTATTTTACATTACTTTGTCTTTTATGTCATTAATTTATTCCTCTGCTTCTTCCAGTCTGCTCTTCATTGCATCAAGCCTGTTTCCAATCTCATTTATTGTATTCTTCATCTCTGTTTGATTCTTTTTTAACTCTTTTATATCTGTGGTAAAGGTCTCCCTGATATTTTCTCTTTTTTTCTCAAGCTAGTAAGTATCTTTGCTGTTTTTGCTTTAAATTTTACATCTGGCATTTATATATGTTTTGCTTAGATCTCTGGCTCTGGACTTACCTTGTTCTTTCATTTTGGATAAATCTCTCCATCTTGGCATTTTGTCTAAGTCTCTGCCTTCTTCTGTGTATTAGAAAAGCCAGTTATGTCTCCTGCTCCTAAAAATAATGGCCTTATGAAGATGAGATCATGTAGTGGCCAGGACCTGATGCTGAAATAGTAACACTGTTGAAAACACATGTAGATGTTAGGCCCCTAATTCTTCATTTCAAAAGGTACTTTATATTTTGAACACCTTAGTCATTTCAGCTGACATTTACTGATGGGGCAAATTTTACAGAGTTAGGTTGAAGTATTTATTGATTCAGTCAATCAAGAAATATTTATAGAATGTCTACTATGTATCACACACTCTTCTTGGGGGATTCAGCACTGAAGCAAACATTTTTTTAAAACTCCGCCCCTCTAACATTTATATTCTAGTGGATTGATTGCATAAAATAAAGAATGGCAATTATATTTATATAACTGATAATTCAACTTAACCCCTTTCTGAGATTTTGACAAAGTGCTCCTTTTAAAGTTCTCATACTGTAAGGAAGGTGCAATTAAAACAGTTTGCTTTCATTTTTACAGCTTATAGAAGATCTTTGTCATTTTTTCTGCCAGAAAATATCTTTATTTCCACTATATATTTTTATAACATGTAATTTATTATTTGCTTCAGGGATACAGGTCTGTGATTCATCAGTCTTACACAATTCACATTGCTCATAAGAGCACATACCCTTCCCAAACTCCATCATTGAGCCACCCCATCCCTTTCACCCCCCTCCCCTCCAGCAATCCTGTTTGTTTCCTGAGATTAAGAGTCTCTTGTGATTTGTCTCCCTCACTGGTATCATTTTGTTTCATTTTTCCCTCCCTTCCCCTATGATCATCTGTCTTATTTCTCAAATACCTTATATCAGTGAACTCATATGACAATTATCTTTCTATGATTGCCTTATTTTGTCTAGCATAATACCCCCTAGTTCGATCCACGTCATTGCAAATGGCAAAATTTCGAGTTTTTTGATGGCTGCATAATATTCCATTGTGTGTGTGTGTGTGTGTGTGTGTATCACATCTTCTTTATCCATTTGTTGATATTCATCATTTTAATAAATTAGCTGTAAGTCACTTTTGAAGGCTAAAATCCCCAACATATTAAAGTATAGATTTGAGTTTTTAATCCGTGCAGTGGAGAGTGGCCATCAGCATCCAGCACCTCCTACGATAGAACCCATATTTTCCTTCAGGAATCCACTAGTGTCCCTAATTGTGATTTCTTTGTATCATGTGTGGCTAGATCCTAGCTCTGACATGGACCACCTAACATTGGCCTAAGGTATTCAACACAGTCATTTCCCAAACCTCACTGATTAGTTTAGAAATGAGTGTGTGTTTTAAGTCCTCCGCTGAATATCAGTGAATTTTACCTCTCTGCTTTTGTCTGAGTGATATTCAATTCAGCTGAATTTGAAACTGAGGCAATGTAAAGATAGAGCTGCCACTGGTTCTAGAATTTGAGAATGAAGTCACTCATGAAGGAGAGCATGGCTCAGCCACGCCTAGAGATGGAGAAACTGAATCTGACACACTGCCTTTATGTCTCATCATTAAGATTAGATCCACCCCTGGAATTTTCTATTATGTAATATCCCAAATTGAAACTTTAGTGTTAGTTGATTTGCAGACTGGTGTGTAGCACTGGTAACTCCAGTCCAGAAGGGGAGCGCTAAGGTGATGTGATTTGGGGTTTTAGGTTCATGTAATTTTAAACATTTTTTTCACTTTTGTAAATGTCTGAAGAAGCATTCCAGTGTCATGCAAGGTGTAGGACAGTGCTTTGTCATTTAAGAATGGCCTACATATTACAAAATTTTAGCATGTGTGCCCTGTGGGAGGCACAATAATGGTCTCCCAAAGATGTTTATGTCCTTATCCCCAGAATCTGTGAATATATTACCGCATATGGTGTAAGAGACTTCGCAGATATGATTAAATTAAGAATTTTGTGATGTGGAGATTATCCTGGATTATCAGAGTGGGCCCAGGATAATCACAAAGGTCCTTACGAGAGGGAGGCAGGAGAGTCAGAGAAGATGCGATAGTGGAAAATGTCAGAGAGATGCAGGGCCATGAGGCAGAGAATGTGGGCAGCCTCTAGAACGTGCAAAGGGTAAAGAAAGGAACTTTGCCCCAGACTCTTCAGAAGGAAGGTAGCCCTGCCTACCTACTTAAGATTTCTGGTCTCCAACATTATGAGATAATTTGTGATGTTTTAAGCCATTCAGTTTATGATTATTTGTTACAGCAGCAATACGAGTCTGATATATGTTCCATCCACTAAATCTCAGTATTGCCTTCCAGTCAACATCACAAACAAAAAAGAAATGAAATATTTCTAAAATTCCCATTGTGGATATATACTTCCCTAGTCTTTCCCATCTTCTAAATCCTTAGAGCTTCTACCTCAGTTTACTCTGATTATCTACCATCTGGATCAGTAGAGACTTCTAGCATGTCTCTCCATTCTTCACATTTTTATATCTTCAATCTGTCTTACCCACTCTGAATTACCAGGATATTTTTTTCTCAGCTCTGAATCTGATTCTGTTATTCCTTGTATAAGCTCTCCCATGGCCTCCAAAATTTCAGTGAAATAAAGTACAAGCCTGATCATTTCATTGATAAATCCTTCCATGATCTAGTTCTGGATTATCTTTCCAGCCATCTCTCTCATCACACTTTTATCACTTTCCACACCCTGTGGTCCAGTCTGGTTTTCTCATAACATGTAAACTATTTTCTTTAATGAGTACATCCCCTTGCCTAAGTTTTTCCTGCCTGAAATGCCCTTTTCCTTTCTTTTCATGCCCATTCCCTAAAAGAACTATTTTTTCCTGTTTTCAAGACTCAGATTGTTTTTAGGACTTTGACTCACTGAAACTTTATTGTTATTCCTCTAGTTATAACTGGCCATGTTCTTTAGGCCCCTTTTCAGCCAGTATATGTTTCTATTATAAAATATACATCACCATCCTGACTTGTTTAGACTTGTACTTCCCCCTTGTACACCATGCCTAAATGACAGGAATGCTATTTTACTAGCCTTTGGGTTCCCAGAGAGTTGTAGTAGTGCCTAATAAAGATTTGATGAAAGAATTAAATTAACCAAGGCTCATCTGAATCCATATGATGGCATTTGATGAATCTCATACTTTGATTTAAGCTGTAAGAAGTGATATTTAAATTATTATTAAGCCAAGGTTTATTTTCTGTAAGGCTCTACTTAACATACTCCTGTAGAATGACATTGGGCCATTTAAGTTACATAGTCTTCATAGGGACTGTGAATCCGTTCTTTTTTTTTTTTTTCAAGTTTCTTGATGAGTACTTTGTGAGAATGCAAATAAAGTGATATTCTCATGTCAAAATGAATTACATAGATTACTTTCTGCTACTGCACTGGACTTGTCATAGAAGAAATTTTTTTTCTATGTAAGATATATTATGTTGTTCTTAAAGCCATGATGATTTTTATTATTCCATGAAGGTCTAATTAAGTGCTCTTTGGGTTAATTGTACAGAGTGAAGAAACTGCCATCTTTACCACTTTTAATGAGACTTTTAAAATGATCATGGGTAATTTGTGATTTTAAAATTATATTTTTAGGTGTCAAGGCAATAAGAACAGCTTTTTGTCAAGTGACTCACTGAATAAAAGTTTGCATTTATAATTCATATAATTACAGAATATTTAATGGAGTGGAAACATTTCTTAGAGCTTTCTTCTTAAATAATCATGATGGTATATTTCTGATGGTGTCTGTTATACTTTCATTTCTTACAGAGGAACTTAATGGCATGGGCTCTTAACCTGACTTTATCTCAGCTTGCTATATAACTTTGGGGGGAAGTTATTTATCTGTGTTAAGCCTCCCTATCTTTTACTTTAAAATGGGAATACTAATATTGGTAATATCTGAGGGATGTTGTTAATATCAAATGAATATGCATAAGGATGCCTGGGTGGATCAGTCATTTGAGTGTCTGCCATCAGCTCAGGTCATGATCCCAGGACCCTAGGATGGAGTTCCTCGTTGTGCGGGTGGGGGGGGGGTACCTGCTCAGTAGAGGAGTCTGCTTCACCCTCTGCCTGCTTCTCTCCTCATTGTGCTCTCTCTATCCATCTCTGACAAATAAATAAAACCTTAAAAAAAAGGAAAATGCAGGCATACATTTAGCACAATGCCTGTTTCAAAGTAAACTTCTCAGTAAAGATCAGTTGTAAGTAGCACTATTAGTTCTGTATCCTTATTGCTTTTTTGTTTATAATATAATGCTCTTCACTTAGGAGGCATTCCGTGAATACTTCTGACTCCTTGGTACTTTAAGTCATGAAACATAATTAAAGTACTTGATGTTATCAAGATGATTTACAAAGTAACAAAGGGAGGTGTAAAAAAAACTACAGCTGGCTAAAGGAAGAATATGCTTAATTGTGTAAGAAGGTAAAATATATGACAAGTATATGAAGAAAGGAAAAATACATTCATTAATCAGCTGGGCTCAGATATCAAGGTAATATAGTGGCAAAAAAGGCTCTATTTAAGTATTTAAGACTGGGTCTAATTTTGATAAAAGCATTAAAGAGGTATCCCAGGCAAGGAGCATGAAATGAATAAGAATAGGGAGAGTGGGAGTACTTAATAAAATAGTTTTTAGTTTTAGTCCAACAGGTCACTCTGCTGTTAGTTTTAGCATTTTTGCCACCACATCTCCTCAAAAACTCACCGTCAAGAGGATTTTCCATAATACTTTGCAATAATGTTTTAAAATTTATTTTCAAGTTGGCATGTGGAAATTTTTGTTTTCATTTACAAAAATTTATGACACATACAAAATATAATGATGCCATAAAAATGAATGATTACTATATCCATTGTTTAAATAGCTAGGTACATGCAGCAGAGTTGAAAGCACATAAAAAAATACTGGAATGAAAAATGATGTAATTGGCCTTATAATGCTTCTTTGTGACCAATGGGGACAGAATGCCTGGCCAATATGATTGTTTTTTGCAGAAATCAAAGATTAGGATGCCAGAAAATAATTTGACACTGTGCGTACTATCCTTTAGTTCAGTCTTTGACAAAGACTAGGAACTCCATAATAGTAAAAATATTAAGGAGTCTATCTTGGATTCAGAAATCCTAGACCAAAAAAAAAAAAAAAAAAAGACACTTTTTGCAGGTGTGGCCAAATAGGAAAGAAAGAGAGAATATAAACAAGAAAAGGAAGAGGTAAGACAAAAGACAATTATGTTTGTAATACTGTCTCCATAGTTGTGGCATTACATTACCATTGTTATCTGAAAAAGAAAAATCATCTTCAAACAGATACATACTAATAAGACCTAATGCTATATCTTTAATATATATTCCTGTAACTACTAATAATGATGATTTAATAGTCACTTATAGTTTGATGAGCACAGGATACCTCATATTATAAGTTTAGTTCCAGAGTACTGTAATAAAGTATAAATGTCACAATAAAGCATGTCAAATGAATTTTTTGGTTTCCTAGTGCATGTAAAAGTTATGCTTATACTATGCTATAGTCAATTGAGTATACAATAGTGTTATATGTAAGAAAACAGTGTACAAGCCTTAATTAAAAAATACTTTATTGCCAAAAATGTTAATCATAACATGAGCTTTCTGTGAGACATAATCACAGATCACCATAACAAATGTAATAATGTTTAAAAAGTTTTAAATATTGTGAGAATTACCAAAAACTGACTCAGAAATACATAGTGACCAATGTTGTTGGATAAATGGCCCTGATAGACTTCTCTAACACAGGGTTGCCCACAAACCTTCAATTCATAAAAAGTGCAAAGTCTGCGAGGCTAATAAAACAAAACACACAATAAAACAAGGTATGCCTGTATATGACAAATACCATATTAGATCTTTATGTACATGATCTGCACTCTCAGGGATATTTTTAAGAAAATGTCTGTGTCATAGGTAAGGAATCTGAGACAATGAATAAATGATAGATTTAGAATTTAAAACTGTTTCTTTATAGCAACAAAACCTGCAGCTGTCCCCCGATTCTAAACTACAAGATCTAACACAGTGCTTGGCTTATAAATCGAATAATAAGTGAACATTCTCCGAAGACATTTACTAATCTTCACAGTTTTCTTCTAAGACTCATGACGAATTGTGTCCACGCTGAGAGTAGCAAGCTAACAAAATGACCTACCATAGCTTCGTGATTCTGGGCAGAAGACACAGACCGTGAGGTCAGAGAACAAGGGCAGTAGTAGTTCTCCAGACCCCATTTCCATCAGAGCAGGATAAAGACGGTCAGATGATCTCTGTTTGTACAGTAAGTTACATTACAGGAGAGGAACTGTGTGTTTAGGGAAACCATATCTTTTATACAAGACAGTGGGCGTGGATTCCTGTGGCTCTGGAGGGAGACATTGTCTTTATTTTCCAAGGCTGTTTGATACACAAACGTCTTTAAAAAGATAGTCTGAGCCAAAGCTCCCATGCTTCCAAGATTTATAGAAATATGACAGACCTGTGGAGATTATCACCCAGCTCCTTTCATTTACATAAGTGCATTCTTATGAACATGGTCCCAACCCACCCCACCTTTTTTTCCCTATCTGCATACATTTTGGCTTCAATGCCAGTTCACAACTCTAGCTGTGCAATAAAGGCATACTGATGATATTGACCAGTCTGAAATTGGAAGAAAACTTTATATGTACTGAGCATATTTCCAAAAAAGGGGAGGTGAACCATGAGAGACTATAGACTCTGAAAAACAATCTGAAGGTTTTGAAGGGGAGGGGGGTGGGAGGTTGGGGGAACCAGGGTATTAGGGCACGGATTGCATGGAGCACTGGGTGTGGTGCAAAAACAATGAATACTGTTATGCTGAAAAGAAATAAACAATTTTTTAAAAAAGGTAGTCTAAATTACGCTCTAGGTATAGTGCTAAATTGAACCAATTAAATAGAGTTTCCATACATATTCTTCTTTTTGTAAATGCAAAGTAATTGCTATCTCTATAGCATCTAGCTCTTTTTGAAAATAGATAGCTTTCCCATGAGTCTGCAGTGCTTACATACAGCCTCAATGCTTACAGTTAGAATCATTCTCCTCCTGTGGAATTTCCTTTGTGTTTTTACAATAAATGTCCCTTCCTTTAAGGAATATCTGTATGCCTTTTCCTTTGTGACTCTGAGCAATTTGACTGGCAGGATAGTACTATATTTATCTTCCTAATTTTAAAAGCATTTAATTACCAATAATTACCACCAATGTGATTTTTTTCCCTAGTGCACATTAAAAACTTTGAATCCCATTTTGTGTAATAACTTAAGTCAATCTGGAGAGATGGAGAGTAATTAATTATCTGTAATTTTTCAGACTAGAGATGCTGAAATCATTGGAGTGAAACAGAAATATTGCTCTAGAAATCTAGAACAAAACTGAAATGAAATAGGATTATGTGAGAAGGGTGAAGCAAAATAAACATTTTCCTGAAATTGAAAGAGTAATGAGCACTGGGTGTTAGATGCAAATGAGGAATCACTAAATTCTGCCTCTGAAAAAATACACTATTGGAGACCATATTTCAGGTCAGGATTCTTAAAGCCCTTTTTTCCCTGACACATAAGTCTTTATCACTTGGGAAATGTTATCAGTGTGATGGGTTTGATATACAACTGTGAGCCACCAGGGAGAAATTATAAAGTTTTTTTTCCACTTTTGTCCTTTTCAGGATTAGTTGAGTTTAGATGGGTCTATGTTTTTTATTTGTCAAATAAGTCTACCTTCTTATGAACTTATTTATAAATTTTCTTTCATAGGAATGAGGACAAAGGAAAATAAAAGATATGTATCTGTATTTTCCATTGTGCAGTCATGTGAAGGGAATGGCTATTGGACTCAACCACACTTAACCTTTATAAGCTCTGCCTCTATTAATTATATGATATGTATTTCTGCTTGCACTGATTGAAGAAGGCTAAATGTATTTGGCTTCCTTGCTTATCCATATAGCTAATTATGATATGCATGAACTATTAAGGTAATGATTTAATAATTGTAAGTATTAAATAAATAAGTACTATTTGTATAATGGAACCACAAATCAAACTTACTTTTATTTTGAGAGTATTGGGCTGTTGTTCCACAGGTTCTCCATGAAATTTAGTGCATACCTTGTGACCCTTTGGATCATTTTCAAAAGATAAAATTTCCTGCTCTTAGTAGTTAAAATGTCTAATAGTAATCAAAACTCTAAGCTTATTTTTATTTTTTTATTAACACATAATGTCTTACTTGTGTCAGTGGTACAGGTCTGTGATTCATCAGTCTTATACAATTCACAGCACTTACCATAGGACATGCCCTCCCCAATGTCCATCACCCAGCCACCCCATCCAGCCCACCCTCTTCCCCTCCAACAAACCTCGTTTTTTTCCCCTGAGATTAAGACTCTCTTATGGTTTGTCTTTCTCTCTGCTTTCATCTTGTTTCATTTTCTCCCGCCCTGCCCCCAAGTCCTCCCGCCCTGCCTCTCAAATTCCTCATATCAGAGAGATCATATGATTATTGTCTTTCTCTGATTGACTTATTTTGTCTACAGTTATTTTAAAGTAGTGGCTTTCTTCTCCATCTCTCCCCCAACATCCAGTGTAGCCCACTGGCAAGCTGGAAGTTGTGGTTTGGTTTCTTTTTTATTTCTCTGCTATGTGCTTTTAATACATTTTTGTATATCACGCTAACTTGGTTTTAGATTCTTCATGATTAGAGTGCAGGGAGGAAAAAGAAGTAAGGAGAGCAGTAGGTAAGGTAGTTGAGTTAACTGGTATTTAGTGACGGTTCACTGGGTCCTTCAGAGACAGCACTTACCTGTCCTATAGTGAAACATTTCAGCTGTGATTTCCTTCACTGGTCAAATTAGTCCATTTTAGCTTGCTGCAGTCTCCTCCCTCAGCCTGCAGGCATTCTGTAGGTTTTCTCCAGTTTTTTGCTGAGGTCTATGTCTCTCCCAAAGCTTCCTCTTGGTCACGATCTCAGATGGACCTATATTAGCTTCGTATCATACATAACTCACCCCTGTTCCATTGATGTTCCAGTAAAATGTGGGTCCAATGCAGTGCAAAAGCAGATTCCCCTTTTCTTAACTCTGGCCAGTCTATTCGGCTATCAGTCAGAAAGCATTGTATTGTCTTTTTCTCCCCAAACTGATGGGTGAAGATTTTCTCTCAACTCAGGGTAAAGAAGAAAACATTTCTCATCACTCCACAAGGGGCATTTCTCCAAGGTAGTTAGATAACTGATTCCAAAAACTCTTTTTATCCCTTTCTCCTTCACACCCTCATATGTGAGTAGTTAAGAGACTTTGCAGATGGGGAATGTCTTACCTTTCAACTGAAACTTGAATTTTAAATCTTATCTTACAGTTTTTTAGTGTTTATATGTCATCTCTTAAAAAGGACACATCCTTACTGACACAAGGCCTTTGGCTCCCCTAAGATGCATTCTGGTGGACAAAAAAACTTCTTTCCAGTGAACTTATTTAGTAGATGAAGTGATTTTCCAGTGCACAAGCATTTACCTAGACTCTGAAATTTTTGTTACAACCAACTCATTACTGTCATTTTTGTTGTATTGTACTTAAAAGAACTATAAGCTGGAAAACTAACTGAAAATACTTTATATCAATTGAGGAATCGTTATATTTTCAATATTAAATACTATTATAAGACTAATGTTGATTTGAAATAATAACCAAATATAGTAAACAAAAACGGTGTTTTCCTATGCTTCCATTAATGATATATTCCATATAAAATGTGATCTTACTAAAACATTGATGATACTATAAATACATTTTATTAAGATAGACAAGAATATAAAATGTAGTAGGAATCTATTTTCCTTGATCAATGTCATTAAACTTTTGAGAATATGGCATGTGTGAATGAGTATATTATGGTTGGAACTTATTATTTATATTTTTTTCTCATAAGTAAAATGATTAGGAAAAGCATTTGTACTGAAAATCACCTAGACAAGTTTAGTATGTCAAATGTCTGTAAAATGAACAATAGCTATTTTAAATGTAAAATACCTAATTCAAAAATAGCCTACACACTAGCCAGAGAAGATTATTATTATTTTTGGTTAAATAATCTGCATTTACATGATAAAGTTTGTACAAGATACCGTGCTTATGAACATTCAGTGTATACAATGCAATTATAAAGAAAACTGAATGACTGAAGATAGCTTTATCTTGATTTTTTCTTTTTTGGGTTATAACTCACTTTACTTTAATAATCCTTGCTGTATGACTATCATTAATAGTATTTTTTATTTTGAATTTTGTAGTAGCTTTTTCTAGTTGTCAATGGTGTTGATAGGTTTTTTTTTTTTCAAAAGAAAAAAAACTTTTGGATGCAATTGTAAATGGGATTGACTCCTTAATATCTCTTTCTTCTGTCTTGCTGTTGGTGTAGAGAAATGCAACTGATTTCTGTGCATTGATTTTATATCCTGACACTTTACTGAATTCCTGTATAAGTTCTAGCAGTTTTGGAGTGGAGTCTTTTGGGTTTTCCACATATAGTATCATATCATCTGCGAAGAGTGATAATTTGACTTCTTCTTTGCCGATTTGGATGCCTTTAATTTCCTTTTGTTGTCTGATTGCTGAGGCTAGGACCTCTAGTACGATGTTGAATAGCAGTGGTGATAATGGACATCCCTGCTGTGTTCCTGACCTTAGCGGAAAAGCTTTCAGTTTTTCTCCATTGAGAATGATATTTGCGGTGGGTTTTTCATAGATGGCTTTGATGATATTGAGGTATGCGCCCTCTATCCCTACACTTTGAAGAGTTTTGATCAGGAAGGGATGTTGTACTTTGTCAAATGCTTTTTCAGCATCTATTGAGAGTATCATATGGTTCTTGTTCTTTCTTTTATTGATGTGTTGTATCACATTGACTGATTTGCGGATGTTGAACCAACCTTGCAGCCCTGGAATAAATCCCACTTGGTCGTGGTGAATAATCCTTTTAATGTACTGTTGAATCCTATTGGCTAGTATTTTGTTGAGTATTTTCGCATCTGTGTTCATCAAGGATATCGGTCTATAGCTCCATATATGGTCTATAAACCATAAGATACTTAGGAATAAACCTAACCAAAGAGACACAGAATCTATACTCAGAAAACTATAAAGTACTCATGAAAGAAATTGAGGAAGACACAAAGAAATGGAAAAATGTGCCATGCTCCTGGATTGGAAGAATAAATATTGTGAAAATGTCTATGCTACCTAAAGCAATCTACACATTTAATGCAATTCCTATCAAAGTACCATCCATCTTTTTCAAAGAAATGGAACAAATAATGCTAAAATTTATATGGAACCAGAAAAGACCTCGAATAGCCAAAGGGATATTGAAAAAGAAAGCCAACGTTGGTGGCATCACAATTCCGGACTTCAGGCTCTATTACAAAGCTGTCATCATCAAGACAGCATGGTACTGGCACAAAAACAGACACATGGATCAGTGGAACAGAATAGAGAGCCCAGAAATGGACCCTCAAATCTATGGTCAACTAATCTTCGACAAAGCAGGAAAGAATGTCCAATGGAAGAAAGACTTTCAATAAATGGTGCTGGGAAAATTGGACAGCCACATGCAGAAAAATGAAATTGGACCATTTCCTTACACCACACACAAAAATAGACTCAAAATGGATGAAGGACCTCAATGTACGAAAGGAATCCATCAAAATCCTTGAGGAGAACACGGGCAGCAACCTCTTCGACCTCTGCCGCAGCAACATCTTCCTAGGAACAACGCAAAAGGCAAGGGAAGCAAGGGAAAAAATGAACTACTGGGATTTCATCAAGATCAAAAGCTTTTGCACAGCAAAGGAAACAGTTAACAAAATCAAAAGACAACTGACAGAATGGGAGAAGATATTTGCAAACGACATATCAGATAAAGGACTAGTGTCCAGAATCTATAAAGAACTTAGCAAACTCAACACCCAAAGAACAAATAATCCAATCAAGAAATGGGCAGAGGACATGAACAGACATTTCTGCAAAGAAGACATCCAGATGGCGAACAGACACATGAAAAAGTGCTCCATATCACTCGGCATCAGGGAAATACAAACCAAAACCACAATGAGATATCACCTCACACCAGTCAGAATGGCTAAAATAAACAAGTCAGGAAATGACAGATGCTGGCGAGGATGCGGAGAAAGGGGAACCCTCCTCCACTGTTGGTGGGAATGCAAGCTGGTGCAGCCACTCTGGAAAACAGCATGGAGGTTCCTCAAAATGTTGAAAATAGAACTGCCCTATGACCCAGCAATTGCACTATTGGGTATTTACCCTAAAGATACAAATGTAGTGATCCAAAGGGACACATGCACCCGAATGTTTATAGCAGCAATGTCCACAATAGCCAAACTATGGAAAGAACCTAGATGTCCATCAACAGATGAATGGATCAAGAAGATGTGGTATATATACACAATGGAATACTATGCAGCCATCAAAAGAAATGAAATCTTGCCATTTGCAACAACATGGATGGAACTAGAGCGTATCATGCTTAGCGAAATAAGTCAAGCAGAGAAAGACAACTATCATATGATCTCCCTGATATGAGGAAGTGGTGATGCAACATGGAGGCTTAAGTGGGTAGAAGAAGAATAAATGAAACAAGATGGGATTGGGAGGGAGACAAACCATAAGTGACTCTTAATCTCACAAAACAAACTGAGGGTTGCCGGGGGGAGGGGGTTGGGGAGAAGGGGGTGGGATTATGGACATTGGGGAGGGTATGTGATTTGGTGAGTGCTGTGAAGTGTGTAAACCTGGTGATTCACAGACCTGTACCCCTGGGGATAAAAATATATGTTTATAAAAAATAAAAAAATTATAAAAAAAAAAAAAAAGAAAAAAGAAAAAAAACTTTTATTTTTTTCTATTGCATAAATAATGGTAAATTAGACTCTTTTTTTATACAGATTATATATTTAAAGACAAGTTTGGTTACAGAAAACAGCTGGTAAATATGGCAGTCAGTTTCCCTTTATACACTAAGAGAACGTATTAGTAATATATACTTCATGGGGTTAGTAAGTTGCATGCAAATTAATTTATATTAGTATTTACATTTTATATAAAGATTTTCTTTTGACTAGTCTGCTGACTCTCTCATCACTTAATAGCAGAAATCATCACCTAATACTGAAGGAAAAAGAAAAAAGGAACATGAATGAGGTAAATGGGAAGACTGTGACCCAGGGTTTCAGTCTCAGTGGCCCGTTCTGGATCCGAGAGCTGCCAGGCTGCAGGCATACCAGTCCTCGCAGCCCTCAGCTGTGCTCTGGTCGCCACCCAGCCGCTAACTATACTGTGCTTTGAGGAACAAGTCACGTCTCAAGTCTCATGACGCCGAGGCCACTGATGCGTTTTTTTAATGGTTAAAAACACTTTCTCTTTAGAATGTTCTCTTTTCCATTTACAGTAACATGGAGGATACAGTAACATGGTGGAACTGGAGGATATTATGCTAAGCAAAATAAGTCAGAAAAAGATAATTACCATATGATTTCAGTCATATGTGGAAGTTAAGAAACCAAACACAGGATCATAGGGGAAGGGAGGGAGAAATAAAATAAGATGAAATTAGAGAGTGAGACAAATCATAAGATACTCTTATTTCTAGGAAACAAACTGAGGGTTGCTGGAGGGGAGGTTAGTAGGGGGATGGGGTAGTTCGGTGATGGGCATTAGGGAGGGCACATGATGTGATGAGTGCTGGGTGTTATATACAACGGATGAATAAATGAACTCTACATCTGAAGCTAATGATATTTTATATGTTAACTAATTGAATTTAAAATAAGTTAAAAACAAAATAAAACAAAAACAACAAAAAAAGAATGTTCACTTTTGTCATTGACATCTTGATACACAATGTTACATTAGTTTCAGGTATATAACATAGTGATGCAACAACTCTATACATTATGCTATGCTCACCACAAATGTAGCTACCATAATGCTGTTGACATTGAAAAATAAAAACTTACAGGTAAATTGAACTATGAAAACACATTAGTATTTCCCTCTAATTTTTAAAATTGCTTATGAACTAAGTGTTGCCTTTTATTTTTTTTAATTTTAATTGAAGTTAGGTGACATATATATTTTTCAAGTGTACAGCATAGTGATTTGATAATTATATGCATTAGGATGCTCACCACACTAAGTATAGTTACTTTTTATAACCATGCAGTGTTATTACAATCTTATTGCCTGTGTTCCTTGTGCTGTACTTCTCATCCTTGTGAATTACACATACTTACCTGGGTGTGTGTACTTCTTAATCCCCTTCACCTCTTTTGCCTTATCTTCAACCATACTCCCCTTTGGTGACTACTAGTTCTCTGTTTTCAGGAATCTCTTTCTCTTTTGTTATTGTTTGTTCATTTGTTTTGTTTTTTTAGTTTCCACATATAAGTAATATTATATGGTATTTATCTTTAACTTTTTTTCACTTAGAATAATGCCATCTAGCTCCATCCATGTTGTAGTAAATGGCAAGATTCTATTCCTTTTTATGGTTGAGTAATATTCCATTGTGTTTATACACCATATCTTGGCTATTGTAAATAATGCTACAATAAACAGGCGTGTGTATATACCTTTCCAAATTAGCATTTTCATTTTCCTGATATAAATACCCAGAAGTGGAATTACTGGATTTTATAGTACTTCTGTTTTTACTTTCTTGAAGAATCTCCATACTGCTTTCCATAATGACTGTACCAGTTTGCATCTCCACCCAGTCTGCACGAGTTTTCCTTTTCCCTGCATCCTCACCAACATTAGTTAATTCTTTTTCTTACTAGCCGTTCTAACAGGTATGAGGTGATATTTCACTGTGGTTTTGATTTGCATTTCCCTGATAATCGGTGATATTGAACATCTTTTTTGTGACTGTCTGCCATTTGTATGTCTTCAGAACACAAAATCTATTCAGGTTTTCTGCCCATGTTTAAATCATATTACTTGTTTTTTTGGGGGGTTGACTTGTATGAGTTTTTTGCATATTTTGGATATTAATCCCTTACTGGATATATCATTTACAAGAGAATCCCACTTCATGGATTCAATGATCCCTTTAATGTATTCTTGAATTTGACTTGCTGATATTTTGTTGATGATTTTTGCATCTATATTTATCAAGGATATTAACCTGTCATTTTCTCTTTTGTAGTGTCTTTGTCTGGTTTTGCTATCAGGGTAATTCTGGCTTCATAGATTGGATTTGGAAGCATTCCTTCATTTTATTTTTTGGAATAGTTTAAGAGGAATAGGTATTAATTCTTTCTAAAATAATTTGGTACCATTCACCTATGCAGCCATTTGGTCCTGAACTTTTGTCTATTGAGGGTTTTTTTTTTAATTACTGATTCAATTTCATTATTAGTAATTGCTCTGTTTAGCCTCTTTTTTCTTCCTGATTTTCTTGAAAGATGGTACATTTCTAGAAATTTATCCATTTCTTCTAGGTTGTCCAATTTGTTGGCATATAGTTTTTAAAAAAAAAAAATTTTTAAGATTTTTAAAATTTATTTGACAGAGATCACAAGTAGGCAGAGAGGCAGGCAGAGAGAGGAGGAAGCAGGCTCCCTGCTGAACAGAGGACCCAAGGTAGGGCTTGATCCCAGGACCCTCAGATCATGACCTAAGCAGAAGGCAGAGGCTTTAACCCATTGAACCATCCAGGCACCCCATAAAATAAAATTTAATTTTTTTAAATTTTATTTCATTTTTTCAGTGTTCCAAGATTCATTGTTTATGCACCACACCCAATGCTCCATGCAATACATGCCCTCCTTTATACCCACCACCAGGCTCACCCAACCCCCCACCCTCTTTCCCTCCAAAACCCTCAGTGTGTTTCTTAGAGTCCACATTTTCTCATGCTTCGTCTTCCACTCTGATTTCCCCCAACTCACTTCTCTCCTTCTCCCAATGTCCTTTGTGTTATTCCTTATGCTCCACAAGTAAGTGAAACCATATGATAATTGACTCTCTCTGCTTGACTTATTTCACTCAGCATAATCTCCTCCAGTCCTGTCCATGTTGATACAAAAGTTGGGTATTGATCTTTTCTGATGGAGGCATAATACTCCATTGTATATATGGACCATATCTTCTTTATCCATTTGTCCATTGAAGGGTATCTTGGTTCTTTCAACAGTTTGGTGACTGTGGCCATTGCTGCTATCAACATTGGGGTACAGATGGCTCTTCTTTTCACTACATCTGTATCGTTGGGGTAAACACCTAGTAATGCAATTGTAGGGCCATAGGGTAGCTCTATTTTTAATTTCTTAAGGAATTTCCACACTGTTTTCCACAGTGGCTGCAACAATTTGCATTCCCACCAATAGTATAAGAAGGTTGCCCTTTCTCAACATCCTCTCCAACACATGTTGTTTCCTGTCTTGCTAATTTTGGCCATTCTAACTGGTGTAAGGTGGTATCTTAATGTGGTTTTAATTTTAATCTCCCTGATGGCTAATGATGTTGAACATTTTTTTCATGTATCTGTTAGCCATTTGTATGTCTTCTTTGGTGAAGTGTCTTTTCATGTCTTCTGCCCATTTTTGACGTAATTATCTTTTTGTTTTTTGAGTGTTGAGTTTGAGGAGTTCTTTAAAGATCTTGGATATCAGCCCTTTGTCTGTAGTGTCATTTGCAAATATCTTCTCCCATTCTGTGGGTTGCCTCTTTGTTTTTTTGACTGTTTCCTTTGCTGTGCAGAAAATTTGATTTTGAGGAAGTCCCAGAAGTTCATTTTCACTTTTGTTTCCTTTGCGTTTGGAGACATGTCTTGAAACAAGTTGCTATGGCCGATGTCAAAGTGGTTAGTGCCTATGTTCTCCTTTAGGATTTTAATAGATTTCTGACTCATTTTGAGGTTTTTTATCCATTTCAACTTTATCTTTTTGTATAAGATAGTATAAGAGTATATTTAAATAAAATGTTTTGTATAAGAGAACGGTCAACTTTCATTCTTCTATACATAACTGTTCAATTTTTCCCAGCACCATGTATTAAAGAGACTTTTTTCCACTATACATTTTTTTCCTGCTTTGTCGAAGATTATTTAACCATAGAGTTGAGGGTCTGTATCTGGGCTCTCTACTCCATTCCACTGGTCTATGTGTGTGATTTTGTGCCAGTACCATGCTGTCTTGGTGATCACAGCTTTGTAGTAAAGCTTGAAATCAGGCAATATTATGCCCCCAGTTTTTTTCTTTTTCAACATTTCCTTAGCAATTTGGGGTCTCTTCTGGTTCCATACAAATTTTAGGATTGTTTGTTCTAGCACTTTGAAAAATGCCAGTGGAATTTTGATTGGGATGGCATTGAAAGTATAGATTGATCTAGGCGGTGTGGACATTTTAACAATGTTTATTCTTCTGATCCATGAGCATGGGATGGTCTTCCATCTTTTTGTGTCTTCTTCAATTTCTGTAATGAGTGTTCTGTAGTTCCCCCAGTACAAATCCTTTACCTCTTTGGTTAGGTTTATTCCGAGGTATCTTATGATTCTTGCTACTATAGTAAATGGAGTCGATTCCCTAATTTCCCTTCCTATATTTTCATTGTTAGTGTATAAGAAAGCAACTGATTTCTGTACATTGATTTTGTAACCTGCCACATTACTGAATTGCTGTATGAGTTCCAGTAGTTTGGGGGTGGAGTCTTTTGGGTTTTCCATATAAAGTATCATGTCATCTGTGAAGAGAGAGAGTTTGACTTCTTCTTTGCCCATTTGAATACCTTTTATTTCTTTTTGTTGTCTGATTACTGTTGATAGGACTTCTATTACTATGTTGAACAACAGTGGCAAGAGTGGCCATCCTTGTGGTGTTCCTGATCTCAAAGAGAAGGCTGTCAGCTTTTCCCCATTGAGAATGATATTTGCTGTGTGTTTTTCATATATAGATTTATGTAGTTGAGGAATTCTCCCTCTATCCCTATACTTTTAAGGGTTTTAATAAGGAACAGCTTCTGTATCTTGTCAAATGCTTTTTCTGCATCAATTGAGAGGACCATGTGGTTCTTCTCTCTTCTCTTATTGATTTGTTCTATCACATTGATTGATTTGTGAATGTTGAACCACCCTTGCATCCCATGGATAAATCCCACCTTGTCATGGTGGATAATCTTTTTAATATTCTGTTGGATCCTGTTAGCTAGGATCTTGTTGAGAATCTTGGCATCCATATTCATCAGGGATATTGGTCTGAAATTCTCCTTTTTGGTGGAGTCTTTGCCTGGTTTGGGCATCAGGGTAATGCTAGCTTCATAGAAAGAGTCTGGAAGTTTTTCTTCTGTTTCTATTTCTTGAAACAGCTTCAAGAGAATAGGTATTATTTCTTCTTTGAATGTTTGGTAGAATTCCCCATGGAATCCATCAGGTCTTGGGCTCTTGATTTTTAGGAAGTTTTTGGTCACTGCTTAATCTTGTTACTAGATATTGGTTTATTCAGGTTATCAATTTCTTCCTGATTCAGTCTTGGAAGTCTATAGGTTTCTAGGAATGAATCCATTTCTTTTAGGTAGCTTAACTTCTTAACTGCTCTAATTTTGATTATCCCTTCTTGTTTGGGGGGTTGTCTTAATTTGTTGTTGATTCTCCAGTTCTTTAAGGAGCAAAGAGAGCTGGTGTATTCTGGATTTTTCAGTTTTTTGAGTGAGTCTTGGATGGCCATGTATTTCACCCTTAGGACCACCTTTCCTGTATCCCATAGGTTTTGAACCGATGTGTCTTCATTCTCATTGGTTTCCAGGAATTGTTTAAGTTCTTCTTTGATTTCCTGGTTGATCCAAACATTCTTAATCAGGGTGGCCTTTAGCTTCCAAGGGTTTGAATTCCTTCCAAACTTTTTATTGTGGTTGAGTTCCAGTTTCAAAACATTGTGGTCTGAGAATATGCAGGGAATAATCTCAGTCATTTAGTATTATTGGTTGAGCCCTGATTTGTGACCCAGTATGTGATCTGTCCTGGAGAAAGTTCCATGTGCACTCAAGAAGCATGAGTATTCTTTTGTTTTAGGGTGGAATGTTCTGTATATATTTATGAGGTCCATCTGGTCCAATGCGTCATTCAAATCTCTTGTTTCTATATTGATTTTCTGCTTGGATGATCTGTCAATTACTGAGAGGGTGTGTTAAGATCCCCTACTATTAATGTATTCATATCAGTATGACTCTTCCTATTGATTAACAGTTGTCTTACATGGTTGGCTGCTCCCATGTTGGGGGCCTAAATATTTACAGTTTTTAGAGCTTCTTGGTGTATAGAACCTTTAAGTATGATGTAGTATCCTACTTGGAGCACTGGATGTGGTACTCAAACAATGAATTCTGGAACACTGAAAAGAAATTAAATTAATAAATAAAATGTTTTTTAAAAGAATGATGCAGTGTCCTTCTTTTTGTCTGACTACACTCCTCACTTTAAAATGTAATTTATTTGATATGAGAATCACTAACCCAGCTTTTGTTTGAGGCCCATTAGCATGAAAGATGCTTCTCCATCCCTTCATTTTGTCTGGATGTAAGTTTAGGTTCCAAATGTGTTTTTCGTAGACATCATATGGATGGTTCCTCTTGTTTTATCCAGTCTGTAACCCTGTGCTGTTTTATAGGAATATTTAGGCCATTCATGTTGAGAGGGATTCTTGAAAGATATGTTTTTATTGACATCATGTTGCCTGTGAAGTCCTTTTTTCTATAGACTGTCTCCATAAATTTCTGTTCTCTGACACTCTTGGGTTCTTCCTTCTTTTATAGAATCCCCCTTGATATTTCTTGTAGTGCCAGCTTGGTGGTCACATACTCTTTTAAACCTTGCCAGTCTTGGGAGCTCTTTATGTATCCATCCATTTTGAATGTCAGCCTTGCTAGATAAAGTATTCTTGGCTGCATGTTCTTCTCATTTAGTGCCCTGAATATGTCTTGCCAGCCCTTTCTGTCTTGCCAGGTTTCTGTGGACAGGTCTGACATTATTCTGATGGACCTTCCTCTGTATGCAAGGAATCTCTTTCTGCTACCTGCCCTCAGAAGCTATTGTCTAAAATTATGATTTGTGATTCTCACAATCAAGTGTCTTGAGGTATTTCTAGATTAATTAATCTTTCTGCCTCTAGGATCTGAACGCTTGTTCTATTCCCCAGGATAGGAAAATTTTCATCCAGAATTTGTTCAGCTTTATCTTCTAGTCTTCTCTCTTTCTCCATCCCCTTAGGGATCCCAATAATTCTGGCATTGAAATGTTTCATGGGATCATTTATTTCCCTAATTCTGTTTTTTGGCATATAGTTTTTATAGTAATATAATTTTTTATATTTATGTGATGTCAGTTGTAACTAGTTTTTCATTTCTGATTTTTATTTGAGTCATCTCTTCTTTCTTGATTAGTCTGGGTAAAGGTTTACCTTCATCTCCTTTATCTTTTCTATTGTTTATCATCTCTATTTCATTTATTTCTACCATGATCTTTATTATTTTCTTATTTCTACTAACTCTGGGATTTGCTTTTTCTTCCTTTGTTAGTTCCTTTACATGTAAGGCTAGATTGCTTATTTGAGACTTTTGTTTCTTGAGTTAGGCCTGTATATGAACTTTTCTGTTAGAACTGCTTTTGCTGTGTTGCAAAGATTTTGAATTATAGTGTTTCCATTTTCATTTGTCTCCATGTATTTTTTTTATTTCCTCTTTAATTTCTTCATTGACCAATTACTTGTTTAGTAACATGTTATTTAGTTTCCATGTGTTTGTGATTCTTGCAGTTTTTTCTTATCATGATTTTTAATTTCATACATTTGTGGTCAGAAGACATACTTGATATAATTTTAGTGTTCTTGAATTTACTGAGACTTGTTTTATAGCCTGTCATGTGATCTAGCCTGTATAATGTTATATGTGTATTTGAAAAGAATGTGTATTCTGTCTTTTGGGATGAGGGTGTAAAAGTCCCCTACTATTATATATGGTGTCTTAAAACAAGTTCTCAGAACTTTCATATTGCCATCTTCTAAAAACCATTTTTTCTTTAATTTATAAAGTCACATTATTCAATAGAGGCTATAACAGAAAATAGAACATATAATAACTTATTTAAAATTTCAGCAGAAATACAAACTTTTATGAAAAAAGTTCTAAGTATATATCATGCCTTTAGGAAAATTTGTTTCATTGTGGGAAGACAAGCCAATTAAAATAGAGGAATTCCTCTATAAATACAGTGTGTGAAAAAAATAAAGGCAGTTTGGAGGGGGTGCAGATGTTTAGAATGAGGGAGTTCCTTTGTGATGATGGAACACATACAGACTGTATCTTAATTGTGATAATGGCTACATGAAAGTATATATGTAATAAGATTATATAGAATTACACACACACGCACACACACACGCACACGAATGAGTTCATGTAGATACTGGCCAGCTTTTAGTAAAGTCTGTAGATTATACCATTGTCAATTTTTGGTTTTGATGTTATACTAGAAGTATATTAGATTTTACCTTTAGGGGAAACTGGCTGAAGTTTATAAGGGAACTCTGTACATTATTTTTGTAAGTTTCTATAATCTATAATTATTTTAAAATAAAAAAAGTTTAAAAATAGAAAATTTTGAATATTTTAGGGTTTCCTGCACTTGACAAAAGCCATAGTTTTTATTACCCTTAAGAGATCTTGATGTTTTCCACAATAGGATTACTAAAATTAAATAATGACCTAGGATATTAGGTAAAACATTAAGAATCATTTTTTTTTAAAACCACTGGGCTAGAACATTATGAATCACATTGTGAAAGAGAAATATTACCATACACAAATTAGAAAAAAAAATCATTATTTAAGGTAAATCTGCCCATATCACATTTAATTTCTTAATGAATAACATCATTTATATTCAAGCCATTGTTAAGGAAAGCTAGTGTTTCTATTTTTATGGACTTTAATTTTTTTAAGTCATTAACACAAGAGAATTTCTACACTGTTTAAAAGATCAGTCTTATATTTAAAGACTAACGAAAGCAAATAGGACCTTGAGATTCAAATGTATTAATTAATTTATAGATATTTTGTGTACCTATCATGTATTAGACACTGTTATAGATGCTGGTGGTATAACATTTAGCGGGAAAGAAATACCCTTAAGTAGCTTGCTTTCTATTCTGGGGTGCTAGAAAAACAAATACATATGTTTCAAATAAAAATACCTCAAAGATATCTGATACATAAAAACTGCTTAAAAGACCTTAGTATTTAATTATGGAAAAGAATTACTTAGGTATAAATTATAGTAATCATATTTAATACTAGAGCTTAGAATTGTAGTATTAGCATAATATTTAGTTTTTAGAGGGTTTTCAGGGTAAAGTCTTTGTATGCCTTTTTCTTTTTTACCAGAGGTATTTTTTCTTATATATCATTTGAATGCAGTATCAGTGATATTTTTAATCCATTTGCCTATAGAAATGGACCTAGCAAGGATGGAGAGCAAGTCACATAGTCACCTCAGTTCATAGGTAAGAAAGCTGGTTTATAGTTAACTTACCCCAAACCATGTAATGAACAAGTAGCAAAGATGAATCTTAGTTCTGGTCTCCTGATTCCAAATCTAGAGCCTTCCAGGACAGTAAGAATGATCTTAGTGTCTTTCCCAATAGTTCAAGTACAATAGTCAACTTCATTCTCCCAAAGTCCTGTCCATTTATCCTTTCTATAAGTATTTATTCAGCATCCTCAACTGACAAGACATGATTTTTAAGTGTTAGGTGTCAGGACAAAGATACAGTGAAGATTTAGACCTAGGTTCTGACCTTAACCCCAGACTGTTGAAGTAGAGACAAGGCATGTATACAAGTGATTATAGTAGAAGATAAAATGCAGTCAATGCCATGAATGAGACATAGATGAAATGCTATGGAGGACCACAAAAGAATCAGTGACATCCATTTCTGGAGACCCAGGAAAGCTTCCCAGAGAAAATGGCTTTTATTTTAGGCATTGAGTTGGGAGAATTGTGGCAGTGTAAACAAGGCTTAACTTGGGTTAAATACTTTTATCTCTGCAGTATAGTGAGGACACCAATATTATCAAATGCTTTCTCATTTATCTAACTTATTTCTTTTTTTTGAAGATTTTATTTATTTACTTAACAGACAGAGATCACAAGTAGGCAGAGAGGCAGGTGGGGGGAGAAGCAGACTCCCTGCTGAGCAGAGAACCCGATGAAGGGCTCGATCCCAGGACCCTGGGATCATGACCTGAGCCGAAGGCAGAGGCTTTAACCCACTGAGCCACCCAGGTGCCCCTATCTAACTTATTTCTAATTCTGAATCCTTGAACATTTAGATTCCTGTATAATTTTTCACTCTAAAACAGCTCAACAGATTATTGGAATTCCTTCATAATAATATGGCTAACCAAATTTGCTTTAATAAAACTTTTCAGTGCTACACCATCATCAAAATAACATGAAGCTAACACAATGTCCAAATTTATCCCATGCTACTGTAATTATTACCTCAAGAAATTTCTAGATCAGTAGATATTCTGTACTTCCAAGTACTTAAATTCCCATCCTGTGATATTTTTTATACAGAGTTTACAGACCTGTTTTTCACTTTGAAGAATACTAAGCATCAAGTAAGGTAGGAGTACTTACAACTAATGTGCCTGCCCATTTTGAGTATGTTTCTCCTTAGTAATAAATAACTACAGTCTACAACTGACTTGCGCTAGCTCAGTAATACAATAATATAGTAGTATATCCTTCAGAGAGCTAACTTAAATATAAATTCAGATAAATCCACATCTTTGTAAAGTGATGACGTTTTTTGGTGTGGCTTTCCTACTTGAAAGTGCCTTGGATGATACATGATGCATACAAGTAACAACTTTTAGACTAATGAAAAATAATTTTTTTTATTCTGTCTTAATCCATACAGATGGTACTGGTTTATGGGCCTGACAGTAGGGGAAGTTGAAGGACATAATAATATTTTAATAATTACTAGATGAAGACTTCTCATTAACCGTTTTTGTCCTTAGGATGTGGCATCAGACTCATCCTTCTAATTACCAGTGCAGTCTTCCCCTACCACTTTAACCAGAATGGCAGGGTACTTCACACTTGCTTGGTTGAGCCATGACTCATTGCTTAGGTTGGCCTGTTTCTTTTCCTGAGGTCACTGAGTTTATATACCTTAAAACACCAATTCCTGGTTTGTAGAAAGGAGTTTTTTCCTTATCATGGAACAGACTGTAGTATAAAAGTGCTAGTCTTGCTCAAGCCCATCTTCATCTTATCCCTTTAAGCATAAGTTTGGGATTCTTAGATTTTAGAGGAGCCATATAATTTCTCTTAGTTTGTATCCCTTCAGTCTTTTTAGTCCTCTAGGTTACAGTCTAAACTTATAATTTTAGGAAACTGTAGTTCTTCAAAGTGAGTTTTACTTAACTAAATTGTTCACTTTTATTTTGTTAAATAAAGCTAGAAAAAAAAATACATATTAGGTTAAGTCTGAAGGTTGCCTAAAGGTTATCACTCTTGCTTTCTACTTAAAAATGTAGAAATCATTTCCAAAGAAGCAAATGTCTTATTGCAACCAGGGCTTGATCAAGAAAAAAAAATGAACTAGAAATTCTTTACATAGATTTTTATGTCTGGTTTATGTTTGGGATTGATCTCAGACTTCCTGGGCAAAAAGAAATTAGTATGTGGGACTTTATGCTGCCCAGCTTCAAACCCCATTGTTAGCCCACACTACAGTGAAAATCAAATTCATCTTGTTGAATGCATCATTACCCAGTGGTACACATGGCTCACCAAAATCTCTACCCTCTTCAACTATGCCTGTGTGTGTGTGTTTTTTTTATTAGCAACCATTCTGAGGAAGACTGCTGATTTTTGAAGTATTTCTTGTATCACATGGCATGTGAATGATATTCTAATTTAAAAAAATGGACAATTTGGACCACCAATAAATTATATTTACTAAGTATTGACAGTGCTTTTTCATAATTCTTTGGAGAGGCATTTCAGTGAAAGTTTTTTACAGAGGAAAGACAGTTTTGTTTTGTTTTTTGCCTACCTGCTTATAATCATTCTTAAATCTTACATGCCTGGGAGTGGTACAGATTATTCCTAGTTGTCAAAGATACGTGAAGAGAAAGAGGAGGATAAGGAGGACTCAAAAGAAGTTGCAAAGAGCCAAGAACCAAGAGCCTCAGAACAGAAGACAGTGAAAATGTCTCAGGAGATGCCAGCATAGATAGAAAATATTTAATAAGAAAATATACTCTGCTTTGACATCATTTAAACTCTTTGGAAAGTGGATGCAAGCCTGGGGGAGGTGAGACAGGGTCTCAAGTTTATATGTTCAGTGAATATTGATTTAGTTGTGGAAAAATACAAGGAAAGTTATGACTTTTGCAAACTTAAGTTTATAACCACTATAATTACTCTGGAGATGGCGTAACGGAAGAAGTTGAAACTGGAGAAAGAGGCTGATAAAGAAGTCCTTAAATATTGCAGGTCAAAAATGGAGATGATCAGCTAAATTTCGGCAAAGTTGGAGTCAGATACAGCATGCTCAGTGACTGGTTAGATTTAAGGAATAAGGAGAAAGAGAGGAATTAAGAATAATTTGTAGGTTATTAGAATGGTTTACTAGTTGGGTTAAGATACCACTGGTTAATAGAATTAGGAGAATCAGGATAATAATTCAGTAGGAAGTTGGATGTAAGCATTTGGAGTTGAGTTATACTTGTAACTCAAGTGTAGTTACAGATTTGGGAATAATCAAGCTGTATTAATTGGTTAAAACTTGAACATACAGAACACATAATACAAAAAAAGGACCAAGGGCAGAATCTTGGGGTCAGCAAATCCTGGGTTCTATAAAATAAAAGGGGATTCGAAGTAAGTGAACCCAGAAGTGGAGAGGGAATAATGAAAAAAATTAATATTGAAACAAAAAATTCCATTATGAAATCCATAGGAAGAAAGTTTCACAATTTACTGAATAGTTCATGGTGGGAGATGATTTGAGGTTGCATTGCTTTTTTCCCCATGAAATATTAATTATGCAAGTCCATTGAGTTATAAGATCAACCTAACATAAATGGGTATTTTATAGATTTCTTCTGTTTAAAACAAAGTAGATGAATGAAATTTATAATCAAGTGATGTTATGAGTGTTAATATTTTAATTTTTAATGGCCATGAATTCAAAGATTTTAGAACTGAAACATCACAGCAATGTATTTTTTGGTCTGTTGTCTCAGAGGGTATAAAGAAGAAATTTTAAGAGTTAAAATACAGATTTTTCAATAAATATTCATAGAAGCCAAATTATTATATGTCCAGAAAATTTTACAAGGTACATTAAACCCATACAATTCACAGGAATACTGTTTTTATTTTATTGTTTCTAGAAGTAAATAATAATATCCAAGAGATGACAGTGTATTTCTCTGAGTTAAAATTAGTCTAGATGGAAGGATGACATTTGTAAAACACAATCATGATTATGCTTTCACCTTTTCTTTTGGTTCTCATGGTACATTTTGGCCTGTGACTTGGGTAAACATAGAAGGCATTGTTATCTAATTTATGGATTATCTGAAGTAAAGTAACAGACTGAAGTTTTACAAAATACCCTCAGATTAGAAGGAAGTGCCAATATAACAAGAAGAAAATTAATAAGGTGCCCAGAGTCCTGTACTTGGGCCACAATAATGAACTACACAAGTAAAGAATAAGGAAGATACAGCTGGATCCAGCCCCCCAAAATTGGAGTTTTATGCACCAGTAAGCTCAGTGTAAGTCAACAGTTTGATGTGACTGTTAAAAAGGCAATGGCAATTGTTGGCCACTTTAATATAAACATATTATCTGGATCATTGTTTTAGAAGTATGGTCAATGGCATCAAAATCACCTGGTAAGTTTTTTAAGTATGCATTCCAGGATTCAATAAGTGAATCACTGAAACAGAATCTGTAAGATAGGGGCCCAGAAATCTGCATTTAAGAAACATCCTTAGGCAGTTCTTATGCAAATTAAACTTTAATAACCATTGAAATTGGCTAGGGGCAATTATGGTACTATTTTGTTTTATACTATTTTATCACTCCAGGATAATTGTGTTCTATTCTTGTGCTTATACTTTAAAAGAAATGAGAAATGTAGGCTGCATTCAGGAAAAGAGCCTTATGAAAATAGGGAACTGAATCATGTCCATGAGGAGTGTATGGAGAGAGTAGAACATTTTTGCTTACGTGAGAGAACACTTAGAGGGACCTTCACATACTTTTTATATAACTGAATAATTAAGTAAATTATAGCTGTTCATTTGGCTATTATTCATGAATAGCTAATAAATATCCATTACTGTTAGCAGTTAATAGATATTGTGAAGATCAATTAACAACATTGGAAAATGTCATATAGTAACAGAAAGATTAAGGTATAGAATTGCACAAATAATTTGACTATGCAAACTAAATGTGCATTAAAGGATATCAGAATAAAATACGCCAAAGTGACGGATGGTTTTGTTTAGATAATGTTATTATAATCTTTTTTTGCAAATATTTTCTACTTTTTAGTATTTTCTCATATAGTTAAGTCACTTTTTGACATTAGTAAAAATAAGAAATTACATTACCCCAGAGAATGAAGTATACTCCAGATGATAAACAGTAATCCTGATACTTTTTCATCTAGGCAGTGACAAGGAATGATGATATGAAAGGAGCCAGAAGTCAGTTCAGTCTGGATTGAGGGAAAATGATTTCTGAATTTCAAAAGACTGTCATAAAATTCAATTATTGTATGTTTTAAGTATTACTTTCAAAACTTTATTGAAACAAATGCAATTAATACTTGTTTTACTCCATATGCATTAAGCACTCAATGTAAATAAAGCTTTTTGCTACATTAATGTAAGTTTCTAAGTTTACAGATTAAAGAAATAGCATTCTAAACTTTAAGTTGTGTGTTTAGATATAGGACTGAGAAAAAAATGCATGTTTAGAAAAAACAAAATCTGACAATTGAAAAGGCAATTCTGTATTATAATAAAGAAAACTGCTTTTCTGTTGCCTGGATGTCATCATTGCCATTGCGTTCCTTAGCACAGCCATTCCAAGGCCTTCCGTGGTTAAAACTTTCAGTATGGGAGAGGGTGGTTCTGTCATTCTGGCAGGACCCCACTTGACTGCATTTAGTATTTCTCCTTCTAACTGAGGTCTTAGCCATTTTCACTCATAAAAATTATACAGCAGTAAATTTTGACTCCATGGGGTGATTGCTGTTCATAGTAACACATTATCATCTTTGAATATATGACTACGGCCACTGGTTCATCTGAAATTTTAACTGGTTATTTTTTCAGTTCAAAATCACTTTGAAAAGTAGAGAGAAAATTGCCACAGTTGAGTGTTTACAGGTGAAGAACCACTATTTTTTCCCAATTAAATAATGTTTCATTATAAATTCAGTGTATTAAGAATGTCATTTTTACGGTGTATCTGGACAGGATATAACATCTAGAGCTGTAATAATTGCTTTCTCTGTCATAAAAGCAATTAAGCCCATATTAATACTTAGATTTTCATACTGTTAAGCTCATATTAATATTACTGTACAATATCAGAGCTCTACTGGGTGTATAATATAATACATGGGGATTTTTTGTTCATTCTTTTACCTACCTTATGGTGTGTGATATTTGATTAGAAGCAAGAAAAATATGGGAAAATAAAGATAATAGCCGTTTCTATATGACAGTTTTCAATTGCTAGAGTCTCTAATTATATCTTGAATCCTCTTTCATATCAAAATATAGAATAATATGTTATTTACCAACTTCATATCTTTATATTAACTATTTTATAAACATAATTAACCATACTGTAGACTTAGTAGTTTTTCAAATAAATTTTTGTTTATTGGTTTTATATTTTCTGTTTGCCCATTTTGGAATTATGATTTTTTTTAAATTTCTAAAATAACATTTATTTCAATAACTCTAATTTTCACCATAGTCAGTTCAGTGCATTTGGTATAACTTTTGTAATTTTTACAGTCATTGTGACACTTATTCTGGTAAGAATATTACATCATGCCCATTCTTTATCTTAAGGCAGTCTGTAATATCTATTTATAAGAATTTGTATTCTTCAAAAGTCATAACATGAAGAATTCCTTCCAGAGAAACTATTCCAATAGAAGACTAAAGAAAAAAATCCTAAATATTTAATGACATGGAACTACTGTCAAGATTGTACTTTTCTTTCTTTACTGGGCATATTTATAGGCAGTTCAATTTGCAGTTAACTATTTTGACTTTATTTACAGTCATTACAATTTCCTTTTCATGAAGTTTCTAGAATTAAATGCAATTGTTTAAATTCCCCCAACCCTTTAAAAAACAATTGCAGCGGAATCTTGTTAAAGTTAGCAAAATGGTAGATTTCTCCTAATGCATGAGAGAAAGAGAGAATGAGAGAGAGACTTCTCTCTCAGTCTGTGTGTTTAAGTCAGCTGTTTCGCTAATTGTCCTTTATGAAGGTTAGGTTTCCACCATCCGTCAGGGCCTGGGGAAAAGGGCCCTGACATTCTTCTTGATTACATTTCAAAGAAATGGCTTAGAGGTCCTTGAAAGATTTCTTGGGTTGTAGAAGATGCATCTCAAGGAGAAAGGACTTACAGTTGCAAGTTTTCTCTAAGAAAAGCGATGTTGGGGACCTATAGTCAAGTATTGGTTGGAACCAAGAATAGATTCATTTTGTAGGGTTGACCTTTCTCAGAGAGAAATTTATGGGAGTACGATTTTCATCTTAGGGTTGTGGCTTTGAGCTCTTATAAATGATACTAATACTTGTTTGAATCTCTTCGTATGGGGGGTGATGGATGAAATACTTTGTGCTGAAATTTGCAGTTTTTATATGCTGAGGTTAAGGCCTAATTGAAAAGATTGTTCTGAAGACACTGACTGAAGTTTGGTCAAGTTGAGTCTTTGTCATCCCTTCCCCTGACCTTGGGACAGTTGTCCACAAGCAATGGCTTATATCTGTTAAGATAAATTTGGTAAATGTTTTACTTTTTCAAACTTACAGTTAAAATTTAAACACCTAAATTACAGATATAAAGTTTGAATTTACAACAAAATATTTGGTTATATTCTGTGAGGTTCTCCCCAAATGTATACAACTACAATGCAAGTCTGGCCATTATATTAGTGTTATTTATAGCATTATCAACTTCATTTTGCATGACAGATGCATTGGATTCTACATTCAGACTACATAGTTTCAAAAACTGACTTCACCTCTAATCAGCTCTATGTTATATCTTGTTAAGTTGAGTAAACTGTCAAAGTTCCGGTTTTCTCATCTGTGATATGGCCATTTTAATAAATAATAGATATTGATGAGCACTGGATTTTATATGCAACTAATGAATCATTGAACACTAAATAAAAAACTAATGATGTACTATCTGCTGGCTAACTGAGCACAATAAAAAATAATAGCTATTTTTATAATGTTACTGTAAAGATGAAATTATATAAGTGTCTGGCATAATATCTCACAAGAAATAAATAAATGTTAGTTTTGGGGCAACTGGGTGGCTCAGTGGGTTAAGCCTCGGCCTTAGGCTCAGGTCATCATCTCAGGATCCTGGGATCAAGTCCTGCATCAGGCTCTCTGCTCAGCGGGAAGCCTGCTTCCCCCTTTCTCTCTGCCTGTCTCTCTGCCTACTTGTGATCTCTGTCTGTCAAATAAATAAATAAGTGAATAAATAAATGTAAGCTTCTATAAATTTTATTAGGTATTACTAGTATTTAATAACTTATAACTAGAGATAGAAGTTACCTGATTCATTAACATATTTAAAACTGGAGCCTTGAGAGATTTCAAATTTTTATTTTCATTTTCCTCTATCATTTGCTCTGTATATTTGCTGATCCTAGCCGATTTTGCATTCTTTGTTATTTCCTTTATGTGAAGGATAATTACTTAAAAATGTGTCCTATTTAAAAGTAAAACATTTGTCACTTAAATATGATTTTTTTTGAATGGCAGGTGAAACTCTCTTTTTTTTCTAATTTCTGTCAGGATCAGCTTGAAAAAGCATATGTTTGGGTGTTGCCTGTGATTAATATTTATTTTTTTTTAATTTTTTATTTTTTATACACATATATTTTTAGTCCCCAGGGGTACAGGTCTGTGAATCACCAGGTTTACACACTTCACAGCACTCACCAAAGCACATACCCTCCCCAATGTCCATAATCCCACCCCCTTCTCCCAAACCCCCTCCCCCCAGCAACCCTCAGTTTGTTTTGTGAGATTAAGAGTCACTTATGGTTTGTCTCCCTCCCAATCCCATCTTGTTTCATTGATTCTTCTCCTACCCACTTAAGCCCCCATGTTGCATCACCACTTCCTCATATCAGGGAGGATATATGAGGGAGGATCATATCATATATGATAGTTGTCTTTCTCTGCTTGACTTATTTCGCTAAGCATGATACGCTCTAGTTCCATCCATGTTGTCGCAAATGGCAAGATTTCATTTCTTTTGATGGCTGCATAGTATTCCATTGTGTATATATACCACATCTTCTTGATCCATTCATCTGTTGAGGGACATTTAGGTTCTTTCCATAGTTTGGCTATTGTGGACATTGCTGCTATAAACATTCGGGTGCATGTGCCCCTTTGGATCACTACGTTTGTATCTTTGGGGTAAATACCCAATAGTGCAATTGCTGGGTCAGAGGGCAGTTCTATTTTCAACATTTTGAGGAACCTCCATGCTGTTTTCCAGAGTGGCTGCACCAGCTTGCATTCCCACCAACAGTGTAGGAGTGTTCCCCTTTCTCCGCATCCTCGCCAGCATCTGTCATTTCCTGACTTGTTTATTTTAGCCATTCTGACTGGTGTGAGGTGATATCTCATTGTGGTTTTGATTTGTATTTCCCTGATGCCAAGTGACATGGAGCACTTTTTCATGTGTCTGTTGGCCATCTGGATGTCTTCTTTGCAGAAATGTCTGTTCATGTCCTCTGCCCATTTCTTGATTGGATTATTTGTTCTTTGGGTGTTGAATTTGCTAAGTTCTTTATAGATTCTAGACACTAGTCCTTTATCTGATATGTCATTTGCAAATATCTTCTCCCATTCTGTCAGTTGTCTTTTGATTTTGTTAACTGTTTCCTTTGCTGTGCAAAAGCTTTTGATCTTGATGAAATCCCAATAGTTCATTTTTGCCCTTGTTTCCCTTGCCTTTGGCGATTTTCCTAGGAAGATGTTGCTGTGGCTGAGGTCGAAGAGGTTACTGCCTGTGTTCTCCTCAAGGATTTTGATGGATTCCTTTCTCACATTGAGGTCCTTCATCCATTTTGAGTCTATTTTTGTGTGTGGTGTAAGGAAATGGTCCAATTTCACTTTTCTGCATGTGGCTGTCCAATTTTCCCAGCACCATTTATTGGAGTGGCTGTCTTTTTTCCATTGGACATTCTTTTCTGCTTTGTTGAAGATTAGTTGACCATAGAGCTGAGGGTCTATTTCTGGGATCTCTATTCTGTTCCACTGATCTATGTGTCTGTTTTTGTGCCGGTACCATGCTGTCTTGATGATGACAGCTTTGTAATAGAGCTTGAAGTCCGGAATTCTGATGCCACCAACGTTGGCTTTCTTTTTCAATATCCCTTTGGCTATTCAAGGTCTTTTCTGGTTCCATATAAATTTTAGAATTATTTGTTCCATTTCTTTGAAAAAGATGGATGGTACTTTGATAGGAATTGCATTAAATGTGTAGATTGCTTTAGGTAGCATAGACATTTTCACAATATTTATTCTTCCAATCCAGGAGCATGGAACATTTTTCCATTTCTTTGTGTCTTCCTCAATTCCTTTCATGAGTACTTTATAGTTTTCTGAGTATAGATTCTGTGCCTCTTTGGTTAGGTTTATTCCTAGGTATCTTATGGTTTTGGGTGCAATTGTAAATGGGATTGACTCCTTAATTTCTCTTTCTTCTGTCTTGCTGTTGGTGTAGAGAAATGCAACTGATTTCTGTGCTTTGATTTTATATCCTGACACTTTACTGAATTCCTGTATAAGTTCTAGCAGTTTTGGAGTGGAGTCTTTTGGGTTTTCCACATATAGTATCATATCATCTGCGAAGAGTGATAATTTGACTTCTTCTTTGCCGATTTGGATGCCTTTAATTTCCTTTTGTTGTCTGATTGCTGAGGCTAGGACCTCTAGTACTATGTTGAATAGCAGTGGTGATAATGGACATCCCTGCCGTGTTCCTGACCTTAGCGGAAAAGCTTTCAGTTTTTCTCCATTGAGAATGATACTTGCGGTGGGTTTTTCATAGATGGCTTTGATGATATTGAGGTATGTGCCCTCTGTCCCTACACTTTGAAGAGTTTTGATCAGGAAGGGATGTTGTACTTTGTCAAATGCTTTTTCAGCATCTATTGAGAGTATCATATGGTTCTTGTTCTTTCTTTTATTGATGTGTTGTATCACATTGACTGATTTGCGGATGCTGAACCAGCCTTGCAGCCCTGGAATAAATCCCACTTGGTCGTGGTGAATAATCCTTTTAATGTACTGTTGAATCCTATTGGCTAGTATTTTGTTGAGTATTTTCGCATCTGTGTTCATCAAGGATATTGGTCTATAGCTCTCTTTTTTGATGGGATCCTTGTCTGGTTTTGGGATCAAGGTGATGCTGGCCTCATAAAATGAGTTTGGAAGTTTTCCTTCCATTTCTATTTTTTGGAACAGTTTCAGGAGAATAGGAATAAGTTCTTCTTTAAATGTTTGGTAGAATTCCCCCGGGAAGCCATCTGGCCCAGGGCTTTTGTTTGTTTGGAGATTTTTAATGACTGTTTCAATCTCCTTACTGGTTATGGGTCTGTTCAGGCTTTCTACTTCTTCCTGGTTCAGTTGTGGTAGTTTATATGTTTCTAGGAATGCATCCATTTCTTCCAGATTGTCAAATTTGTTGGCATAGAGTTGGTCATAGTATGTTCTTATAATAGTTTGTATTTCTTTGGTGTTAGTTGTGATCTCTCCTCTTTCATTCATGATTTTATTTATTTGGGTCCTTTCTCTTTTATTTTTGATAAGTCTGGCCAGGGGTTTATCAATTTTATTAATTCTTTCAAAGAACCAGCTCCTAGTTTTGTTGATTTGCTCTATTGTCTTTTCAGTTTCTATTTCATTGATTTCTGCTCTGATCTTTATGATTTATCTTCTCCTGCTTGGCTTAGGGTTTCTTTCTTGTTCTTTCTCCAGCTCCTTTAGGTGTAGGGTTAGGTTGTGTACCTGAGACCGTTCTTATTTCTTGAGAAAGGCTTGTACCACTATATATTTTCCTCTCAGGACTGCCTTTGTTGTGTCCCACAGATTTTGAACCGTAGTATTTTCATTATCATTTGTTTCCATGATTTTTTTCAATTCTTCTTTAATTTCCCGGTTGACCCATTCATTCTTTAGAAGGATGCTGTTTAGTCTCCATGTATTGGGTTCTTTTCAAACTTCCTTTTGTGGTTGAGTTCTAGCTTTAGAGCATTGTGGTCTGAAAATATGCAGGGAATGATCCCAATCTTTTGATACAGGTTGAGTCCTGATTTAGGACCAAGGATGTGATCTATTCTGGAGAATGTTCCATGTGCACTAGAGAAGAATGTGTATTCTGTTGCTTTGGGATGAAATGTTCTGAATATATCTGTGATGTCCATCTGGTCCAGTGTGTCGTTTAAGGCCTTTATTTCCTTGCTGATCTTTTGCTTGGATGATCTGTCCATTTCAGTGAGGGGAGTGTTAAAGTCCCCTACTATTATTGTATTATTGTTGATGTGTTTCTTTGATTTTGTTATTAATTGGTTTATATAGTTGGCTGCTCCCACGTTGGGGGCATAGATATTTAAAATTGTTACATCTTGGGCGCCTGGGTGGCTCAGTGGGTTAAGCCGCTGCCTTCGGCTCAGGTCATGATCTCAGGGTCCTGGGATCGAGTCCCGCATCGGGCTCTCTGCTCAGCAGAGAGCCTGCTTCCTCCTCTCTCTCTCTCTCTGCCTGCCTCTCTGCCTACTTGTGATTTCTCTCTGTCAAATAAATAAATAAAATCTTTAAAAAAAAAATTGTTACATCTTCTTGTTGGACAGACCCTTTGAGTATGATATAGTGTCCTTCCTCATCTCTTATTATAGTCTTTGGCTTAAAATCTAATTGATCTGATATAAGGATTGCCACTCCTGCTTTCTTCTGATGTCCATTAGCATGGTGAATTCTTTTCCGCCCCCTCACTTTAAATCTGGAGGTGTCTTTGGGCTTACAATGAGTTTCTTGGAGGCAACATATAGATGGGTTTTGTTTTCTTATCCATTCTGATACCCTTTGTCTTTTTACAGGGGCATTTAGCCCTTTAACATTCAGGGTAACTATTGAGAGATATGAATTTATTGCCATTGTATTGCCTGTAAGGTGACTGTTACTGTATATGGTCTCTGTTCCTTTCTGATCTACCACTTGTAGGCTCTCTCTTTGGTTAGAGGACCCCTTTCCATATTTCCTGTAGAGCTGGTTTGGTGTTTGCAAATTCTTTCAGTGTTTGTTTGTCCTGGAAGCTTTTAATCTCTCCTTCTATTTTCAATGATAGCCTAGCTGGATATAGTATTCTTGGCTGCATGTTTTTCTCGTTTAGTGCTCTGCAAATATCATGCCAGCTCTTTCTGGCCTGCCAGGTCTCTGTGGATAAGTCAGCTGCCAATCTAATATTTTTACCATTGTATGTTACAGACTTCTTTTCCATGGCTGCTTTCAGGATTTTCTCTTTGTCATTGAGACTTGTAAATTTTACTTTTAGGTGATGGGGTGTGGGCCTATTCTTATTGATTTTGAGGGGCGTTCTCTGAACCTCCTGAATTTTGATGCTCGTTCCCTTTGCCATATTGGGGAAATTCTCCCCAATAATTCTCTCCAGTATACCTTCTGCTCCCCTCTCTCTTTCTTCTTCTTCTGGAATCCCAATTATTCTAATGTTGTTTCGTCTTATGGTGTCACTTATCTCTCGAATTCTCCCCTCGTTGTCCAGTAGTTGTTTGTCCCTCTTTTGCTCAGCTTCTTTATTCTCTGTCATTTGGTCTTCTATATCACTAATTCTTTCTTCTGCCTCATTTATCCTAGCAGTTAGAGCCTCCATTTTTTATTGCACCTCATTAATAGCTTTTTTGATTTCAACTTGGTTAGATTTTAGTTCTTTTATTTCTCCAGAAAGGGCTTTTATATCTCTCAAGAGGGTTTCTCTCATATCTTCCATGCCTTTTTCGAGCCCGGCTAGAACCTTGAGAATCGTCCTTCTGAACTCTAGATCTGACATATTACCAATGTCTGTATTGATTCGGTCCCTAGCCTTCGGTACTGCCTCTTGTTCTTTTTTTTGTGTTGAATTTTTCCGTCTTGTCATTTTGTCCAGATAAGAGTATATGAAGGAGCAAGTAGAATACTAAAAGGGTGGCAACAACCCCAGGAAAATATGCTTTAACCAAATTAGAATAGATCCCAAATTGTGAGGGGGTAGAAAGGGGATAAAAAGAGGTTCAAAAAGGAAGAAAGAAAAAAAGAAAAGAAAAGAATTTTAAAAAAGAAAACAAATAAAAATATAAAAAGAAAAAATATATATATATTGGATAAACTAGTTAAAAAATGTTAAAAAAGAAAAAGGTAAAATTTAAAAAAAAATTTACCAGAAGGCGAGAAAAAGAAAAACAAAAATGAAAAAGAAAAAAATCATATTAACTGCAAGACTAAAAAAAATCACAGGGAAAAAGCCTGAGTTCTGTGCTTTGCTTTCTCCTCCTCTGGAATTTTGCTGCTCTCCTTGGTATTGAAACCGCACTCCTTGGTAGGTGAACTTGGTCTTGGCTGGATTTCTTGTTGATATTCTGGGGAAGGGGCCTGTTGTAGTGATTCTCAAGTGTCTTTGCCCCAGGCGGAATTGCACTGCCCTTACCAGGGGCCATGGTGAGTAATCCGCTCGGGTTTGCTTTCAGGAGCTTTTGTTCCCTGAGCGTTTTCCGTAGAGTTCCGGAGGACGGGAATACAAATGGCGGCCTCCTGGTCTCTGGCCCGGAGGAGCCGAGAGCCCAGGGCCCCACTCCTCAGTGCGCCCTCAGAGAACAGTGCCCAGTTACTCCCGTCTGCCTGACCTCCGGCCGCGCTCCAAGCTCACTGAGCCTGCGACCAGTTCAAGGTTACACCAAGCTGTGAGCTTACTGCCGGCTCTGTCTCTGCAGCCGGCTTTCCCGTTCCAATACCCGCAAGCTCTGCAACACTCAGACACCCCCGATCCTTCTGTGACCCTGCGGGACCTGAGGCCACGCTGACCCTGCGTGGGCTTTGCCCCGGTTTAGCCTCTGGAGAGATGTCCCTCAGTGGAACAGACTTTTAAAAGTCCTGATTTTGTGCGCCATTGCTCCGCCGCTTGCCGGGAGCCGGCCCCTCCCCCCGGGGTCTATCTTCCCATCACTTTGGATTCACTTCTCCGCTGGTCCTACCTTTCAGAAAGTGGTTGTTTTTCTGTTTCCAGAATTGCTGTTCTTCTTCTCTTAGATCTGCCGATGGATTTTCAGGTGTTTGCAATCTTTAGATAAGCTATCTAGCTGATCTCTGGCTAGCTTAAGTAGTCTCAGCCTGCTACTTCTCCGCCATCTTGACTCCGCCCCCCTGTGATTGATATTTCTACTTAATATTCTCTCAAGACCTGAATCAACCTCCAAGGTCATGTATATATATATATATGTGTGTGTGTGTGTGTGTGTGTGTGTGTGTATGTGCATATATATATATATATATATATATATATATATTTATAACAAGTACAGTGCCAAGAAATATGGTTAAATCACCTGAGAGAGGAGACTTTGAAAATATATAGCCTACATACGAACTGATGTTTATTTTAAGTTATTATTGAGCAGAGTTTAAGAAGACAGATAATTTTGACATTAAGTCTTAGGGTCAGAGCAACTTGATTGCCTACATTTTCCAAACTTTTTGTCAAGTGATGTTAGATTTGTATTTAATACCCAACTCTAATTATTTTATTTCCTTTCTAGAGAAATAATAATGGCAGTAATTATGATGTTTCTTCTGAGTAAAATATAATTGGACATATTTTTACATGAATTATCTCCTTATATTGTTACAAAAGTCTTGTGAGGCAAATATAATATACTTTATCTCTTAAGAAAACAACAGGATGTATGTATGTAAGTATGTAGTGGTAACCCATTTTATACCATACAAGTGAACCTATTCCTCCAAAGATATATGGGGTAAAAAGATTTTTAAAAACATATGTGAAAATTGATAGGAATATTGATTTGTAAAATAAGGTGCAAGTAGTGGTGAGGTAATACACAAATTATAAGCCATAGAGTCCTATAAACTTTATTCCAGTTGGCCTATATGTGTTTAACCTAATAGATACATAATTGGGTGAATCAGTGACTAGTTTACCTAAATTCAGATAATATCTAAACTGACAAAATTCCTTAGGTTCCTCACCTTTGACCCCAATGGGCCAGAAATGCTTTATTATGCAATTTTGGGTTTTTTTCAGTTTTGAAAGTGGGAATGGTATTATATAGCTAAATTTGAAAGTTTGTTTTAAAAAAGTGGAAGTTTTAATGTAGTTTGTATTTTCTAAAATCCAAGAAGCAGGAGATGGCATAAAACACTTCCTGGAATAAATTTAGAATCACAGAGATTGTTCTCAAGTTACCAGAAATAAAAAAAAAATATTTGAGGTTGAAGTTATCTGTAAAAATAAACAAGCTTGCTTTCATTTTGCCATATTCTGGATCGTGAAGACAAAATGAATGGGTCATAAAAGTTCCAAACTATTTGAAAACTATGTTCTTAGTCAAAAATCTAAACTTTGACTATGTTTGTCTGCCTTCTAACTCAATTTAAAGTAGAGATAGCAATGATCATTTTTTTTAATATCCTTGTACTATGTAGTCTTCCATTACATTTGGCTAATGCTGTGTCAAGAAATGCCACTGAATAGTTCAATGGATAAATATTTTATCCTCATGTCTTTCTTTTTTATAATTTCTGTCTGGTTTCTTAAAATAACCCTTGTATCTATATATCTATACCTTACATCAATTGACAAATCATGGATATATGAAGACAATGATTCATCTTGAAAAGAGTGGTAAACTACTAACATGTTACAAATGAATATTAAAGCAAAACTTCCTCTCAAAACAGGAACAATATAATTTTTAAAAACAGTTAAAACAGCTTAAGAATATAAAACTTGTATGTTATAAATATGTATTTATAAATACTGATCAAACTGCCTATTTTATCCTGATTTAAAGTCCCATTTTTTGTCTTTGGAAATTCAAGGGAGACATTTACTTACCTATCAGTGGAATGTTAAGCTTCATATTGGCTGACATCTGATGTAAAGTAAATATGTATCTAATATAAGTTGTAGAGATATGTATTGCAAGATTAGATAGGGTATGAGCAGAATCATGAAAATAAGATTCAGTTTAGAAATCTTGTTTCTTGATTCTGGTATATCAGTGGGGAACAGGGTAAACAGGATAATGGATAGATTTCCAAATTCCTGATGAAGTAACTCTCTCAAAACTGGTGAAAAGCCTTCCAGCAGACTCAGTCAATCCAAAGCCTTAAAATAAAAACCTAAAATCAATCTGCCTGTGAATAACAGAGCCTTAGGAAACAGTACTGAGCACAAAGAGCAAGAACCCATTGATTTTTAGAATCCTTTTCTATTAGTTAGAGATTTAAAAGTCATTGCTAATGTTTCTCCATTAGTACTTCTCAGAATATGGGAAGAATATATTAAGAATTTGAAGAAAGAAAAGGGTCTATAGATGGAGTAAAGTATCTATACTAGTCATCTCCCATTAGTTATCCAAATATTTTATGGTCCACTTCTGCTTTAGGACAAAGTATGCCTCATCATTCCCATTTTGCAGCTGAGAACATTGAAGTTCTAAAATGTTAAATCATTTAACAGTAAGGAAGAAATGAAACTAGTAGTGCAGCCTGTTCCACTTGCCTTCTAATCAAGACTCTTTCTCAGACACTATGTTGTTGGAATGCTGAAAAGTTTTCTATTTTTGTCATTGCTTTGATCTAAGATGTAGTGGGTTGAGGTAACCGTACTGTCCATGACACCTCTTCTGCTCAGTACAGCCATTGTTGTTTAAGGTCTGTCTTTTTTATTGTAATGGTGTTCTTTCAAAATGTTATTTTTTTCATTTGTGAATTATCATTACTGTAAAATACATGCCGTTAATATTTCATCTTTTTTCCTATGTGCTCTTATTTGTTAGACTCCATGTTGCTAGTTATACATCTACTCTACACCTTCTAACTTTATGGTGTATACATACTGAACCTTTTTAAGAATAAGAAAAACCAATTTTGGGGTGCCTGGGTGGCTCAGTGGGTTAAGTCGCTGCCTTCGGCTCAGGTCATGATCTCAGGGTCCTGGGATCGAGTCCCGCGTTGGGCTCTCTGCTCAGCGGGGAGCCTGCTTCCTTCTCTCTCTCTCTGCCTGCCTCTCAGTGTACTTGTAATTTCTCTCTGTCAAATAAATAAATAAAATTGTTAAAAAAAAAAAAAGAAAGAAAGAAAAACTAATTTCCTGGCTCTCCATTTCTTTGCCAGGTAACCTATTGGCTAGGTGCTCTTACAAGGCACAATACATCCGTACATATCTGCAGTGAGGGCCAGGGTTGTATATCTAGCACATTTTTATCTATCCCTTTCTCATTGACAAATACTTGGTTCCTTCCAGCTCCCACCATTACAAATCACTCTGTAACAAATACCCTGGTATATATGTCTTATGAACCTGTGTGAAAATTTCTCTGGGATAAATGCCAATTGTAGAATTGCTGTGTCAAAGGGTATGTATATACTTAATTCGACTAAGTGGTAACAGATGGCTAGGCAGATTGCTGCTACTGTCTACACTACCTCCAGCAGAGCACCAAAGCTCCTATGTTACCATATCTATGTGGTTCTTTTAATATTTCATGCATTCTTGACTTGTCTACCCAGTTGTACTAAAGGAAGGGACCATGCCTCATACTTCTTAAATGGCCCAGATTTGAAATCCTAATAATTATAAACTGGCAGTGATTATACTTTAATCCTGGCAGGTGAAAATCAACCAACATTCAAAGTGGTTCCTATTAACTGGCCATCTTGTAAGGTACAATTGGTGTTTAGTTAATGTTTTAGAGTTAAGCTATGTTATCCATCAAATCCAAATTAGGCTTATTAAACTTCAGTGTGATTTTATCTGGTATGTTTCCTTTATTCTATCCAACTAAATGTAATGATTTAGTTTTACACATTATTTGTTTTGTAAGTAAGAATTAAAATGGTGAAGATAAATAGAATACTTCTAAATTTGTTTATTATGAATGTCACGGATCATGAGGAATTACTGCTGCAATTCGGGGAGTTAGTATAATAGAAATGGTAATGCTCTTCTTATGGTATTTGTTGTCACTCTTGCTCAGAGGTCTGACTCTTATAAATAAAGAGATCTTCCCAGTGATCTGATAATGTTTCAGATATCTCTTGAGAGATATTCAAAGGGCATCATTTAAATGTGCTTTTATTCTGTTCTGAAATAATTCAGAGAAAGACAAATACTGTATGATTTCACTCATGTGTACTTTAAGAAACAAACCAAATGAACCAAGGGGTTAAAACAAACAAACACACACACACAAAGAGAGAGAGGCAAACAAGAAACAGATTCTTAACTATGGAGAACACACTGATAGTTACCAGAGGGAGGCTGGTGGTGGGATGAGTTAAATAGGGGATGGGAATTAAAGAGTGTACTTGTAGTGGGCACCATGTGATGTCAGGAAGTGTTGAATCACTATATTGTACACCTGAAACTAAGTTATACTATATGTTAACTAGAATTTAAACAAAAACTTTAAAGATGTGCTTTTTGGTATCTTGATTTGTTCATTTAATTTACTCTTGAATTATTTGCCTTCCTTAAATAAGTGATACTGCTCGACTGGTCCACTCACTGTGCTGTTGGGATTGTCTTTTCTCCAAGGCCAGATGACAAAACTTTATTTAGAGCTGTGCTGCCTTTATTCTTTACAGTAGTTCTGGCTAAATAGCAGGAACTCAGTAAATATCAGCTGACTAACTTAAAAAAAAAAAAAAAAACTCTTCTACTATTCTTTGACTCTAAACAGAAACTGGTTTTTTTTTTTTTCCAGCTCTTTATGGAAACCAGATATTCATTGAATGCTTTGCCACATCTCAGCTTTGCACTTGTGTGTGTGCACTCTGCTTTGATGCCATCTGTTGTCTTGTTTTCTGTGTTCGCCTGTTTATATTGGTGAAGAATATAAACTGAGAGCAATAGATTAGTTGTATTCACCCATAACAACTTTTATATTTTTGATGCCTTGCCAAATGCACACACATAGACACATAAATCCTTAATGAATGAATGTCACATTCTCCTCTTTTAAATCTATTTAATTTTAGTAGCTCTTTTGGAATGAGGATGGGTATAGGGCTGAGGTAAGGACAAAAAGTGAGCGAAACAGTAATAAATTGTTTAGAATCTCAGTCTTCCCAAGTTATCCATTTGATACTATTAACATAAAGAATTTCTGTGTTCCAAAGAATTGAGGGCATTCTATTTGCTTGTTACTTATACTTGGCCATAAGTGTGCTTAAGAACAGGGCCATAAAATTTATTATAAATTCCAGGACATTTTTTTGCCCTGTTAATAATTTTGTCATCTCTAGCAATAAAGTAAGACACAAGTTGACCCTACCCCCAGGATGCCTCAAGAAGAGTGGCTTTTAAATTTCTTACCAACATGATGGCTTGAGGTATTAGAAGGGCTCTATTCTTGATGCAGAAACATTGGAAATCACATGAAAAATGGCCAAGGTGGTGAGAAAAAAATGTATAACCAGATGACGTCAAGCCTGTATGTTGCTGAACTGGGGAGAAAAATGATATACAAGCAAGGAGTATGCAAAGTAGAGATGGAATACCTAATATATCTAGGGCTTGATCTCATCAAATTAACATTGAGAATTTTAATATGAAATTTTGGAAGAAATGAATCATTAAAATAGTGGTGGGTGTTGTTCTTGCCTTTCTGGTTTCACTGATCTCTATATATTGGCATGCTCAGGCTTCACCCTTTGCAACTTGGGTCTTTCTGTTCTTCTCTTAAGCTGCCAGTTTTGTATTCTCAGAAAATTCTTATGACCTTGAGTGAAACATCCATATATGGATGACCCCCCAAATTGACAGCTGTAGCCAAAACCCTTTCAGTTAGTCTCAGACTTGAATATGCAACTTTTTACTCAACATCTCAAACATGAAGGAGGTGATGATTATTCTTTGTAGATAAGACCTTTACTCTAAGCTTCCTCAGGCTGAATGCTTTGGAGTTACCCTGACTTCTGTCCTCTTTTCCATTCCACTCTAAGAAGCTTGACCATTGAAGTATATTCAGAATTAAATAATTTCTAATCACCTAATTACTCATCTTCTTTAGTATTATTATCTCTTGTCCCAGCTGATGTACTGGCCTCCCAAGTTATCCAAAAATCAGTGCTCCCTATCCATGTGTCAAACTATCTATTCTTCATACAGTATCCAGGACATTTCTCATAAAGCAAAGGCTAGAAAATGTCATTGTTTGGTGTCCAACCTTGCAGTGGCTCCTATTTCATTCAGAGCAAGCTAGATTTCTTACCTCATCCATTATTCTCACCTGCATTCAAACCACTTGAGACAGAGATCTTTCATATATTCCACAATATGTGCTTGTATTGGGGCATTAACACTGTTTGTTCTCTCTCCTCTGTAAGCTGTCCTTCCACTTATCTTAAAATTAACTGCTTCATTGCCAGTCTTTGCTTGATCATCTCCTTCTCAGTGAAGCCAGTGTAATCCCTGTCTTCCATCCCAGCACAGCACTTAGCCCACTGTAATTTTCTTTGGTCTGTATCATTTATTATCCTCACATATAAAGTGTACTTGGTTTCTTTTAGTGTTTATATCATATTCCTTCAACAGGACTAGAGCTCCATAAGCACAGAAATCAGTATCACTTTTGCTTATAGCTAATTCCTAATTATATTGGAAATTCTGGGTATTCCCAATACCTACAACAGTATTTATTAGATGCCAAGTAAATATTTGTGCTATGAATACACAAAGTGGAAAAACTCAGTGACATCAAGTAAATGAATTACCTTCCTTGCATATCAAGTTGCACAAATTGAGGGAACTAAATAAAATGGTCTCTACAGGTGAGCCAATGCAAATGTGAGCATCTTGTGGGGATCAAGATTAGAAATCAAAAAGTTATTTAGAAAATGAAACATGGGGCATATTTGACGATGGCTTGATATTTCATTGTTATAAAAATAATTATTATGTGTAATAATTATATTTTGGTAAATTCTTCAGGAGCATATCTCTTTGGGGTACAAATTAAGTATTTAGAGATGAACTAATATGAGATCTGGAATTTCCTTTAAAATACTCTAGGAAAAAATAAATTAAAAGGAATAAATGAAGCACAATTGGACAAATATTGATGGTGACTGATGAGGGATGATAGGCACATGGAGTTTTTTATACTATTCTCCCTAATTTTATGTATATTTTAATTTTTTCATGATAAAAATTAAAAATGGTCTCTGAAACCCCTTTCTACTCAAAGTATCTTTTATTGAATCCATAATTCTATATGTAGATCATTTGTATCACAAGTATTAAAAGGCTTATTGGTATCTCTAGGACAAATAAAGATCATTCCACAATAACATAAAAAATATAAAAGAAGACATAAAGACAGAAAATTCATTATAATGTCACTTATAAACCAAACTTAGCTTTCAACAGTAAAAAGTATTATTTTTCTAAACTGAGGCCCACTTAAAAACCTTTAACCAAATTTCCATTCATTGTGAATAATAAACACAAATAATTGAGTAAATTATGTCTGTCCATTTAGTCGTTGTACAAATGGATATCCCGTAACTCCATTAGCAGAATGGAGCATAACATTTTTTAAAGCAATCCTCACAAAATATATTTAATAGTAATAAGTCACAATTTGTTTTTTATGTTATAATAATATATAAATTTTCTATATACTTTTTAATTTTTATATACATTTTTATATATATATAAAATACATCATTAGTTTTTGATGTAGTGTTCCAAGATTCATTGTTTATGTATAATACCCAGTGCTCCATGCAATATGTGCCCTCCTTAATACCCACCACAAGGCTCACCTATCCTCCCACCTCCCTTCCCTCTAAAACCATCAGTTTGTTTCTTGGAGTCCACAGTCTCTCATGCTTCATCTCCCCTTCTGATCTTTCCCACTTCACTTTTTATTTCCTTTTCCTAATGTACTCCATGTTATTCCTTATGTTATACAGGTTAGTGAAACCATATGATAATTGACTTTCTCTGCTTGACTTATTTCACTCAGCATAATCTCCAGTCTCATCCATGTTGGTGCAACATAACTTTCTGAAGGCTGAGTAATATCCCATTGTATATATGGACCACATCTTCTTTATCCATTCACCTGTTGAAGAGCATCTTGGCTCTTTCCATAGTTTGGCTATTGTGGACATTGTTGTTATGAATCTTGGGGTTCATATGGTGGTTGATATTTTCAGGTATATATCCCCTCAACCACCTCTCACCAGAATTTCTAGGAGGAGAAACCCTCAAAAGAGAAAAAATTCAGAAACTGTGACCTCTGCCACAGAACTATTAGATATGGACATAAACAAGATGTCAGAAATAGAATTCAGGGTAACAGTTATCCAGACAATGGCTAGGTTGAAGAAAATCATTAGTGGCAACATGGAATCTCTAAGGGCAGAAGTGAGAGCTGATCTGGTAGAACTAAAAAATGCTATCAGTGAGATACAATTGAATCTAAACACTCTAACAGCTAGGGTAAATGAGTCAGAATATTGAATTAGTGATCTTGAAGACAAACTGATAGAAAAGAAGTATCAGGAGGAGGCCTGGAACAAATAGCTTAGAAGCCATGAAAACAGAATTTGAGAAATAAATGATACCATGAAATTTTCCCATGTCAGAATTATTGAGATCCCTGAGGGGGTAGACAGAGAGAGAGAGAGGACTAGAAGATATAGTTGAGCAAATCCGAGCTGAGAATTTCCCTAATCCAGGCAACAGAACAAGTGTTCGTGTCCTAGAAGCAGATAGAACACCCCTCAAGATCAAAGAGGGTAGAAAGACCTCCAGGCATGATGTTATTGTGAAATTTGCAAATCATAAATTCAGAGAAAATGTCTTAAGGGCTGCTAGGGGGAAGAGATCCCTTAAAAGGAATCTTAAGGATTCCTTAAGATGTAGGAACATCAGAATAATGTCAGAGCTGTCCACAAAAACCTGGCAAGCCAGAAAGGGCTGGCAAGACATATTCAGGACACTAAATGAGAACATGCAGCTAAGAATAAGTCACAATTTGAGCAGTAGGCTAACTTTTTAAACTCTATATTACTGTATATATCATTATAAATGTAAATACTGAAGACTATCACAATTTTCCAAAGGATTCTTATTTATTATTTATCTTCCATATGTGTAAACATAAATTGTGTATGTAGATAGGTTAGACATAAATCATGTAGTAAATAACATATAGGTATATAATTGTATAATCAAGTGATGAAATACCATTATGTGGATAAGTTCTGAATCATGAGTCATTTTGATGATAAAACATAGAGGAGAAAGAGATGAGATCATGGATATAACTTTAAAGAATGGTCTCATCTCATAAAATACAGAAATGCAGAACATTATAAATAGGACACTTAGGTGAAGGAAAACAATGTTTGGGATTTGGTGTAAATGTTTGGGATTTTATATAAGGTCAATAAATCCTTTTTTAAATTAACATATAATGTATTATTTGTTTCAGGGTACAGGTCTGTGATTCATCAGTCTTACACAATTCACAGCACTCACCAGAGTACATATCCTCCCCAATGTCCACACCCAGCCACCTCCATCCCTCCCATCACCCCACCAGCAACCCTCAGTTTGTCTTATAGTTTATCTTCCTCTCTAGTTTCACCTTGTTTCATTTTTCCCCTCCCTTGCCCTATGATTCTCCATCTTATTTCTCAAATTCCTCATATCATTGAGATCATAAGATAACTGTCTTTCTTTGACTGACTTATTTCACTTAGCACAATACCCTCTAGTTCCAACCATGTCATTGTAAACGGCAAGATTTGTTTTTTGATGGCTGCATAATATTCCATTTACATTCCATTTATATTCCATAATATTCCATTTTATATATATATATATATATATATATATATATATATATATATATACACACATACCCACCCCACATCTTAAGGGCAAGATATTCTTATTGATCTTTCAAAATCTAGGAAAGTGATAAGAAAAAGGCAACTGAGTAGTTTAACTGTGATTCCATGAGGCTGCTTCCTCTTGATGTGAGGAAAACATTCTGATATGGAGGAACAAAATTCAATCAGAAAAACCATAGAGATGGTAACTAGCTTGTGTGTGTGTGCGTGTGTGTGCTTATGTGTGTGTGACCAGCTTTTTATTTATGTATTTTTTTTATATTGCAATTTTTGGTTCCTAGTTTCAAGCTTTTTGATTTTTACTTACATTTTGTGAACTATTGTATTTTTTAAATAATCTTATTTTGTGAACTGTTGTATTTTTTTTAATAATCTTTTGAAAGTTTTTGGAGTTTGATCTTGTCCATTCTGCACCTGGACCACACTAAATGCCATTTCCTGGTCCCTTCTTTCATCTCCAAGGATGGATTAACTCCCACATTCTCACCTGAGCTCAACTAGAGAGGATCACCTCCTCCTTAAACATGAATTCTCTCAATGAGTATGTTGTGCTTTTCTCCTTGTATTTTCTAAAGCAGTCTTTTTCATACTTTTTTATGCCTCTCTATATTTACCAAACTGCTACATATATAAATGGTACCCCCCTGGAGTTGTGCAGTGCTTCGCTCACACATTCTTACAAAACATCTGTAATGCAAACATAAGTTGCCTGAGCCACCACTTATTTCTTACTACCTTGTCAGGCAAGAACCCCACCTCAAGAGGATGGAAATATGTAACATGACTCCAAACAAGAGGATAAGCAAACATGAGGTTGGCTTGTTATAATTCTACAGGCACTGAAAGTAGACAGTATAATTCAGCATGTTAGAACATGACTCTTTAATACTCAAAAGTACAGCAAATGACAGGAGCATAAACATGGTAGCACAAGTTCCTATCCCCCAACTGCCATAATGTGACACTGTAGGCCAAGAGGTCAATGCACATATTGGATTACACCACAGTTGAGGAAACCAGGGCCAAGGGATCAGCACCTTTGTAACAAAAAACAAGATAGTCCCTTCCCCTGAAGAACAAGCAGTCCCATGTTAGTCAAGCTTTGGTCACTTTCACCTAACTAATTGCCTGAAAAGGGATTGGTGATCTGTTGCAATTTGGCACACTGAATAAAACTTGTATAGATGGGTGTTGTCCATGGACACTGCCCTTCCCAGCAAGCCTGCAATGCACTATAGTGGTGTTTCATTTATTCCATTTTGAGAAAAATGCTGGTCAGGACCAAATCCATTGATTTCATGACCGACAAATAGAACTCGAAGTTTGGAAATCACTGTCTCATGTCCCTAGCAAAAGCCTCACAGATTCTGATTAAACAAGCCATTATTAAACACCAGAGAATGTGTTCAATGCTCAGTATGCAGTATTTTATAGCAGAAGGATTATATGTTTTATGCCAACAGTAGTTTAAGTCCCCATTTTGCTACTTATTTAGTCATTGTTTAGTACTTTTTTATTTGCTTATTTTATTCTTGTGAAGCTAAAATATGATATTCTAGGTAAAGTACATTGTAAAATGCCTGGTAAGTGCCAAGCATTAGTCTTAAACAATCTGACTGTCACGGATTTCTTTGCAGTGAAAAATTATACCCAAGTCAGAGAAGCAAATATTGAAGAGCTACTCTCTGAAACTGTATGAAAATTGAAATTATTGACTGAACTCTTGAACTTAGAAAGCACAAATCATGTACATCCAGAATTTACTCATTTTTCTCTCTCTCTCTCTCTCTCACACACACACACACACATACACACAATGCGTTAGCCAGTTAATGGAATGTAAAACAGATTTGAAGCCCAGTGAAGCAAAAATCAAAGAAAGCCAAACAAACAAAACAACTTTGAGATTTTTAAAAATTAGTGTTGCCTTATATCTTGCATGCAGCTTTGAAATTTTGCATTATTAGTATTACTTGCTTTTCAATAACTTTAAAGTCTTTAAAAACAAAGTTAATCAAAATACTGTATTTGCTTTTCTTTGTACATAAATGAATCTCATTTTTCTCCTCTACCATTTGAGCACCATGGGAAAGTGCAATAAATATGCAGTTACCTTTATAATGCAAGATCATGTTTGATTGTACATGGAACTATTGTCTAATAAAATCTTTTTGGTATTGCAAACTTTTATGTGAATATTAACCTGAGTATTTCTGGCTATAATTTTTTATTGCATATTGTTTGGCTTAAGTAGTGCACTGTCTTTCTTATCATTTATAAAAGATTATGCTAGCTTATTTTACTAGTCTTTGGAAAAACATGGAAGCTTAAAATACTTAAAATAGTTATTTTGTATCATCTTCTAAGTAGGGCATATCCAAACATGACAAAGTAAAACCGTTCTTTATATTAAATCTTGCTGAGAAATACTTAAAGCATTATTTGGGGGTTACTATGCAACAGGATTTAAGCAATTAAGTCCTGCTGCTATATGCAATGTGTTTGTGGTCTTAAGTATTAAAAACCCAGAAACATAAACCTAACATGTTGACTACTACCTAAAGTGAAGATCGTTATAAAAACAGATCAGACAAAAAGTTTTCATTATTTAAAGAAAACAATTATATTCAACTCTGTATTCACTTTTTAAACTTGGTTTATTCATCTTTATTTAAGAAACAGTGTTGATGTCATAAGGCAAAGAATATTGAAGAATGTTAAGGAAAACATAATTTAGCATTAGTAGTCATGCTAATGGCATCAGACTATAAAATTTTAACATTCCTTCACTTCAGTCACTTAAAAATAAATCATTTAATGACAAAAATACATATTTTAGCAGTGTGGGATTTTATATGGAAGATATATTGATTTGACATTCCATCTGTATGTCACCTCAGATACTTCTAATATTTCTGAGTAGACATGAAATCATTTTGAACCTATTAAAATGGACATGGGTGACAGTTGATTATATGAAATGCAGTCTTTGAGTCAACCTGTGACAATTTTAATGGCTTGTTGCATGATACATTTTCAATGGAAACTAAGTCCTATAGCTTATCAGAGTCAGAACATATATTAGAAATAATTTAGTTCATATTCCTTGTTTAATAGATAAGAAAACTGGGAAATGAGTGAAATGCCCAGTCTCCCAACCAGCTATTGAGAGACCTGAGATTTAAATCTTGATAAAGCATTTATTCCTCTATGCAAGTAAACATTACTTAAATCACTGTTTTATTTATTTACACAGAGAATATATGCAAGTATTTTCAGATACCTACCATCTGCCAGGTCTTGTGCTAGGTCCTGGAGATAAAAATAGAAAAGACAGGGGCACCTGGGTGGTTTTGTCAGTTAAGCAGATGACTCTGGAGTTCAGTTTCAGTCATGGTCTCAGGGCATGGGATTGGCCCCTGCATCAGGCTTTGTGCTCAGCACAGAGTCTGCTTGCCCCTCTACCCTCTTCTCCTTCCCCAGTCTCTCTCTTGTGCATGCTCTATCTCTCTTTCTAAAATAAATAAATAAAATCTTTTTTAAAAACTAGAAAAAAACAAGGTTCTGCCACCTAGAGAGATTGTGGTTTAATAAGGGAGAGCATTACTAACAGAAGGAGAAGATGACATTATAATGGTAGATTGTGGTTATGGATCAATTTTTTTTGTATATTTCACAAGTATAATTTTGGTAAAGAAATTAGGTGTTTTTTCCAAAGAGTGTGGTATGGTTGTGCTAAAATTCATTGCCGGGTCCTCGGATTTTTCTCAGTACTTTTGATTGGTGGACAAGGTAGAGGTCTCACTTGAATTACATTTTTGAGTTGAGTCCTTTCTTAACTCTACTGTTACCTCTTAAATGATCTCCCCACTTTCATTTTGACCTTCCTCCAGATCTGTTTTCCACTATTGCTGCCTGGGCAGTCTTTCAAAAATCTGAAGTCTGATCAGAATGCTTGCCTGCATAAGAGATTTTACTACTCATCATGTCTTCAGAACAAAGTTCAAATTCGCTTTCTTAGCATGAGATCTTTTGTGATCCAGCTTCAGTCAATCACTCCATCCCTTACTTACTGCTACTCTTCTAGAAATATCCTTTGATTCAGCAGGATACCACTACTTACTGTTATCTATGGGCATTGGGTGGACAAAGTTGGGAGCAATCAAGGATGAAGGCCACCATTAATTCAGTGAAGTTGGATGCAAGTAATCTTTAGAAAAGGAGGAAAAGTGACAGTGTAGGAGGCCTGTGGGAGAAGTGAAAGTTGATGGTAGTGACCACAATGATGGGGAGGTATCTCTGGGACTGTTATTCATTGCTAATATGTAGTTTGTGTTAAGAGTTCTTTATTTTTCTAATCCTTTATGGCCCATTCTTGTTTTAGCTTGAACACTTAAAGGGTTTTTCTTAACACAGTAAATTGCTTTCTCTCATCTGCCACTAGTCTTCTAGAGATAGATAAATAAAAAAAAAATAAAAATGAAATGAGGGCCCTTTTTTTATACCCAACTTAATAAGGCACCCTCATTTTATTTTATTTTATTTTATTTTTTTATTAAAGACTCACTTTGTTCAGTTCAACAGTGACAGCATAAATGCAGAACCAAGATAGTTCAGTGGAAGATTAAAAAGAAAGGACTATTTTGATTCTGGTAGTTTCTTTTTCTGCTTTAATTATGTGTGAGGGAACCTTGAAACAACATACCTTTAAAAGAGACTGTAGTTAATTTGTTGATGGCTTTAATCCTGTGTAAACTGATGACTAAGTTAATTTAAAAATATGTTTTAAACTCATCTTACAAACTGCCCACATGGTTGAAACTTAAACACTATTGGATCTTAAAGATAGTTATTTTATTTTATTTTATTTTATTTTTGCGATTTGATATATTTTGCTATTCATGTTATGCCATTGAAATTTGACATAATTCTCTGCAATTAAAAACATGCCCTGAAGTGAAAGTTATTTTCATATCAAACACATCTAAATAGCTTTAAAAATGGCAGAAAATATTAGTAAATTTTTGGAGACTTTTGTCTTTACTTTGTCTTCTAATGGTTGATAGGCATGATTCAAATTAAATACAGCAAAGAAATGGAATAATCAGATTAAAATTTTGAACAATGCTGAATCCTTTTGGATATACAACCTTTAAAATATAGCTTCATTATGGTAATGAGAATGCTACTCTTGGTTACAGTAGGGAGTCTGGGAACTGTTTGTGGCTATGTGAATATTGTAAATGTCAGCTCACAGTTTAATTGTGGTAGAGATATGTGGTAGCTCATTCTGAGTATTAAACAGCTGTGCAAATATTGACAGAGAAAAAAAAAACCTAACAGAATATAACTAATACTTGGGTGTCCTGAGGTTCTTGTTTAAAAAAAAAAAAAAAAACCATGAGTCAAAGTCCTTCATAGGAAAAATAAAGGTTAAGATGAGTGTATAAAACCAGGGTTTCTCAACCCAGGCTGCACATAGAATGATTTAGGGAGCTTTTAAAATAAACCCACATTAGGCCCCATTGCCAGGTTTACACATACCACTTGTGTGGGTTGATACCTAGGGATTAGTATTGCTTTTTAAATAAGGTCCATTATCAATTGTGCTGTGCAAATTGGGTTGAGAATCATTGGTTGACAAAAATGACCATAAAGTCATCTATTTCAGTTGTAAAAATAAGGTCACAAATTTATCCAGTATTGGCAGATTTTTTTCTTGCAAAATCATCATGCAGTGACTTAGTTAACAGAAATTAAATTGGCTAACTGTAGTTTTATGATTAAACTAGCCAAACAAATCTTTCAAAGATAAATGAAATAAAGGCAAAACCTACTTGACTAGGATTACTAATGCTCGGGAGAATGAACCATCCTGACAGTGCATTTTTATCTATCTTGTGAAGGTCTCATAAATAAGACATGGCTAAAATCATGTAGGAGGAACATTTATCTTGAAAACTTCAAACCCCTAAAGCAAGGGCTTATATATTACATATATTATGGTCACTATGCCAAAAGAATAATATACATGCATACACACAAATACCTATATAGGTACCATACTTCTTTATCTATCCAAACTATAAAATATACATTATAAAAGCTGCACATGTATATATATTCACCAAACAGATGTCAGTACAAGAAGAAGCAAAACAGTGCTTTGCTTTAAATAGTCCCTTACCATTTTAGTATGGTTCTCTTACTTACATTCTCATGTAGTACAAGATGTAATTCCAATAGAGAAGTCACCTGCGTGGGTTCAGTTTTGCCACTATTCAAGATATAGGAAAGACCGTGCCACCCAAATACACAAATAAAAGTAGCACTCATTTTGAGGTTGCAAGCCTTAATACAAATCTCATGTCTGCCCAAATAGTATGAGCCTCAGGAGTCTCCCTGGTAAAATTGTGATACTGTATCTGCCTCAGTGGTTTCCCATGAAGATTAAAAACCCTAAGAACAGTGAAGGCAGGGTATTATGACTGTTTTGTTCCCTGATCCCACACCTCTAGAATACTGCTTGGTACCTAAGAGACGCTCAGTCAGTATTTGCTCAATGAATAAAGGAAACATTAGTACATGCATTTGACTGCCTAGCATCGCATAGATAGAGGGTCATGAAGCTGTTGTGCACACTTGGTGCAGCGCTCTTCCATAATGATGTGATGGATTGGTTCATACATATCTTTTTTGAAGCATTCACTTATTTATTTTAAATTGAAAACAAGTAAGAGAAATAGAACCCAGATATTTAAGAATATACTCAAAAAGAACACTTGGTTAAAGACAGAACAAAAAAATCAGGTAACTGAAATAGGAATTTTTTTTTTTTAGGTACAAAGGAAATATTTTTTTTAGGTACAAAGTAAATATTTCTTATTTATTCTTATTTGAAATAAGAAAAAAGAAGTCATATGAATGGCTTTTACTATAATGTTGTTGAACTAGGTGGTGCTTACTTGACACGTCCATTTGGTTTTATTTGTATCGGTGCCTCCATTAAGGAAGGAGTGATCAGTGTTAAGGCTTAAAAAACTTCTTAACAGTCATTTGACGCGGGAAATACCTAGTGATCTTGTTAAAATGAAGATATATATGGGGGTGCAGGAGGGTGGTGGCACTGAGAGTCTTAGAAAAAAATCTACCAGAACCAGTTAAATAGACAAAGAAGACTTCATTCAAAACTATTGCAATAGGGGAGAGAGGTGTAACTCAATTTCACTGAAACAAAAAGTGGGAGGATTTTCAAATGCTGGGGTGAACTAATGGAAGAGTAGGGGAGGACACTGAGGGAAGGAAAGGAGCTAATGTGATTAGGCCTCTGGTCCCTCCTCAGAGAGTAGGAGACAGGGACTTATCTTTTTTAATGATTAAATTTCAAAGGGAAGGCTCCCAGGTCCTTGACAAAGACATTCCTGGGTTTTGTAAAATTTGCATCTCAAAGAAGCAGAGGAAGAATTTACAATTACAAGTTTTCTAAAGTAAATTCCCTTAGGAAAGGGAGGTTAGGAGCTTACAGTTCTGGAAGATGATTCTAAAGTTTAATCAAGTTGAGGTCAACATTAAAGCAGCCTTGCAGTTTGCATTTCTAATAAGCTCTAAGGTGGTGTTAGAGCTGCAGGTCTACAAAGTACACTGAGTAACTCAGGTAGGCACTATTGCATTGATAAACAGGAAACAGTACTGACGACTTAAGTGAACTTATTATTATTATTACTATTTTTTTAGCTTCTAGAGTGTCTACAGAAGTGTGGGTTTGAAATGGTCAGTACCATTTGTCTATATAGCTGGCTTACTAAAAACGCCCATGGCACGAAATTTGGAATAAGTCAGGTTCCAGGGTCGAGGACACATTTGACATTTACCTCATTCCAATATAAGTAAAATAGTATCATAATGAAGTTCCAGTGTTAAATTTTGTTTTAATTATTTTCTCTAAGCTCCTAACAAATAGGTCACATCATCCATTTCTGACAGATTCAAAAAACTGTAGTCAGTTTTGGTCAGTGAGAGTTTAAAAGTACAGTTCAATTCTACAAGTAGTTATTACCTGATAAAGTCATAGCTTAAATAATTTCCTAAACTAGAGCAGATAAGCCAAAACTGTAGAAAATCATTAGAGATAGAATAACAAAATACTGTGGGGTATTTTTTTTTAAAGATTTTTATTTATTTATTTGACAGAGAGAGATCACAGTAGACAGAGGGGGGGGGAAGCAGGCTCCCTGCTGAGCAGAGAGCCCGATGCAGGACTCGATCCCAGGACCCCGAGATGATGACCTGAGCCGAAGGCAGTGGCTTAACCCACTGAGCCACCCAGGCGCCCCCCTGTGGGGTATTTTTTAAAATGGAATACTCCAGGTGACATTACTATAAACTAATTTTCCTAATTGCACAAGCATGGAAGATTTTCTTAAAAAACTTTAATCAAGGGACTTCTAAGGCATTTGAGTCACCTGCATGGACATGGGCTTTTCTATTCAATGTGATGTGGTAATTTTAAAGTATTCTTATTAGAAAATCAACATACAAAGATGCAGTTCATTAACATATATTTTCCATAGAAAATATTGAGGATTGAAATGCCCTCAGAAAACAAGCTTTCAATTGCTAAAAGTAAAAGTGTATAATGATAACCCAATCCACAGGTCAAAAACCACAATTAATTAAAACTAAAGAAAACAAATCAATGAATTAATAGGATCAAGAAAGCTTTTCTTTCTCTTCAAAAAAAGCTAAAAAAAACCCAAATGTGACTTTTTCAAGACTTGTTTCACATGAATGGAGTTTTTAATCCACTCAAAGCTTAATCCAGGTTTAAGGATTCAAACAAAAAATCCCTAACATTTTAATTTGTGCTTATGAGAGGTTCCGTCAGACTGACATTTAATTTGGCAGCCTCCCTTTTTTTTTTCTTAATAAAGAGCTACCTCTTTAGTTTGCCTTGGTTAGTAAAATGGATGAGTTCCAGTGATATTGGATGCAAAAGGATAAACAATCAAGTGAATTCCATTTTTCATTGATTTTCATTGTAAAATTATCAATTTTCTTTTCCATATAGCAAACTTCACTTTCTGGAATGCATAATTTAAGTGGAAGATTTAATAAGAGAGAACATGTGGTGCACAACATTGCTAAGACCTTCGCACATCTGCAGCACTTGTGTCACTTCCCCCTAATCTCTGTTTGCTACTTGTGCTTGCTTCCCAGAGAGAATCATTTCCTCTAATAAGCACTAACACCCACAAAGCATTTTCTGTCTGTCATATAGTAACCTAGAACTCTTACAGTTATTCATCTTCATAATTACCCTATTAAATGGGTAACATTTGGATCATCAACAGTCACATTTTATGAATAAGAAAACCGAGGCTTAGGCCTCATAAGTAGTAAGTGCAAATGTTTTGGCTTAAACCAGGTGGTATGACTCTAGAGCTTCCTTTTTTTTCATAATGTATTTATTTATTTTTAAAGTTTTTTTTTTTAAAGATTTTATTTATTTATTTGTCAGAGAGAGCAAGAGAGCGAGCACAATCAGGGAGAACAGCAGGCAGAGGCAGAAGGAGGCTCCCCGCTGAGCGAGGACCCTGGGATCATGACCTGAGCCAAATGCAGACCTTAACCAACTGAGTCACCCAGGTGTCCCTGTAATTTGTTTTTTTATTATTATGTTCAATTTCATTTTTTACATGGTTTATTTTTATTGGTAACACAAATACTGCAGATATTTATATAAACAAATCTATAGTTAATGAATGCCATTTATTACTAATTAAGGCAAGCACCATTAATATTTTCGAGGTTAAGAGATAGACCCTTGCAAGGCATTCCAGATGCCTACATGCATCCTCCATAACTGTATAAGTGTAAACAGTAGTGATTTTTTAGAATTGCATCCTTGCTTTCTTCATAGTTTTGTCACCCAAATAATGTATCACTGAACACTGTAGTTTGTAGTTTGGGGCTTCTTTGATTTTATAAAACTCTTTTGAGTCTCTTTTAACTTATACATATCCCTCTTAGCGTTGTCCAAAGAAAGAGAACCAACAGAATATACATAGATATATCTAAGAGGAGATTTATTACAAGAATGGGCTCATGAAGTTAGGGAGGCCAGGAAGTCCCCCAGTCTCCTGTGTGCAAGCTGGAGAAGGAGGAAAGCCAGTGGTATAATTCAGTCAGAGTCTGAAGGCCTGAGGGATTCTAAAGATGCAAGAACCTGGATGTCCAATGTTTGAGGACAGGAAAAGCTGGATCTCCCAGCTCAAGAAGAAAGTATGTATGTGTTGTTCCTCTGCCTTTTTGTTCTATTTGGCCCCTCAGTGGATTAACTGATGCCCTCACACTCACCCCCACCCCAACATTGGTAGAGGCAGATCTTCCTAATTCTGTCTACTGATTCAAATGCTATTCACTTCCAGAAACACCTTCACAAACATACCCAGAAATAATGGTTTACCAGCTATCTGGGCATCCCGTCACCCAGCTAACCCATGAAAGTAACCATTACACCCATCTTATCTTTTTTTTTTTAAGAAAGCACTTTATTGAAGAAGCTGCATTGTTTGTTCTGTAGCATTTTCCATGGTCTGGCTTTATCTGTGTTTTTGTGATACAGGTGTAGAGAGAAAGGTAGCTAAGTCATTCTCCTGTGGATAACTCGGATCTGTTCCTCATTTGGATTGCTTCCGTTCACACTGCCCTGCTGTCTTGAAAGTCCATGCCTTCCCTGTAGTACTGACATAAATTCTCAACATGGGAAGAGCTGTTCTGAATTATAGAAATTGTTTTTAAAAAATAGCTACTTCTGCCTGTGTTCTCAGAATATATATTAAACAAAGTGATCTGGTATTTTATATTAGTGGAGGAAAGGCAGTCCAAACTCTCTTTCCTGAGTTAGCTTTATTACTTTGTCAGTACTTGCAAACTGGGTGGTAAATGATCAGTCACAGCATACTGCTATTTATTGAGCGTCCATGGCCACTGGCTGACATGGCATTGAATATAATGTTGTATTGTTGCTCCAAGCCTTTTTGCCTTTGTGCTAAATGACTCAGCCCATCAGAAGAAATTTATAATGGGCATATAACTCACCTATTTAGACTCTGTGAGATTGATTTGTTATGAAGTTACTGGCTGTAATGTCTTTGAGAGAGGGTAGACCTTCATTTCAAATGAAGACAGCCTCATCTATGGATTTCAAAGCCTTTTTATATACTGTAAGTCTATATTAAGAAAATGGGATGAAGCTATTAAAAATGAGAAAATATGTGTGAAAGCATTTGAAACTGACTATATTATACAAAGGTATTAAATTAGGAGCTTTGGAGCATATCACAGGTTAACATTGTTTGGAAGTTTGTTTTGAATCCTGTATAAAAATTAGCACTCTTAATTAGGTAATGTTACTTCAGTGTTCCCAGGCTGTCTTCTCTCCAGGGTATCCACACCTTCTTCCAAGCCCATTCCCTTGCATATGGTCCCTCTATGTGCTCTGTAATTATGGTTTTTTAAAAATTACGTATGTTGATGTCTGTCAGACATCCAGGGCTTTTTGTCAGCTGACTTCACCCCTCCACAATTTAGGAAAGGATTCCTACAAATCTTTCTTTACACTCTTGGAAACCTGAAAAGCCACATCCTATTCTTTTCTGGATCTCCAGGTCTGCACTGTGTTTTCCTAAGTCTGTCAAATGTGACTACAAGCTCATCTGGTGAACAGATTCATACTAAATTTTAATGAGAAATGACTGACCAGTAGGCAAGGCCATTATTCAACCACTCATATTTAATTGTAATTTATTAGTGATCCTTAACAGGCAACGCTGGTGCCTAGAGCTGGAAGTTAGAATTTTCCGAGTTATCAGCCTACTAGTTGATAGGGCCCTATCAGCCCGATGACTGATAACATAAAATCTTTGGTAACAAAAGGCATCTGAAAGCCTCTAGCACAAGGGCAGACTAAAATACATATAGGCTAAGACTTGTTAAGTCCCACAGACATTTTTAAGAGCTCTACTATAAATAATCTAGTATTACCAGTTCAGTCTGGCCTGTGTTTATCAGAACAAAATAGAATCTGCTGGGAGACATTAGAAATACTGGTGTCTTAAGCCAAAGACCTGAATTTTGCTGCTTGGTTTCTTCCCTTTGGCTTTAACTTTGCAGATGGAATTGTTGAAAGGGAGGACGGAGCCGTTGAGGGGGTAGCTGCTCTCTGCAGTTGCTTTTGTTTATTTTCTAACTGACCTAGCACAGTGTAGGCGGAGGCGATGCATGTTTCCTGACATTGGGCCAGTGATGTATGGCCTGACCTTCAAAATGAGGAACATCTTCTCTGTGGGTGAGAGTGTAGCCGTGGAAATGCTTCTTTCCCATATTGCTAGGCAGTTTGCAACCAGTTCCGACAAAAAGTACCCACCCCGCTGAGTTTGCTGAAGCTTGTATATTGGCTTTAGTTTGAACATTTTGGCAAATTAGGGGCCGAGTGAGGCCATAAAATTGATTTTATTTACATCAAAGCCTTGTGGTGTGTGTCAGCTGCTCTTGCATCTCTTTCCTTCAGTTTTTGAGGTAGTTTCCTTAGGTGGTTTCTCTAACGTTATAATAAATTTGCATTTATTTCAGTTAAAGGATAATACTTCCCCTGGATGTCCTCTTAAGTAATATTGGGCACGGTCTGCCTTCTTTTCAGTCTTTGTTTCACATAGGCCCAGTGGATGCCTCTCTTCTATTTCTTTCATTCAATATCAAGAGACATAGGTAACTGCTTTGTGGGGAGCAGATCACATGTCTATTATCTGATCTGAGCTGCTGAGGCTTTGGTTTAAATTTTTTCCTCAAACATTATGAAGAAAGGATGATGTAGCAACCTGTATTTTATAGTGCAATATGTAATATCTTTAAAAAATATTGGAATATTTTCTTCCTGAAAGTACTTTCATCATACATGGAGCATTTTTTAGGATCACAGAAGATTCCATTCATTTCTGAATAAATAGGAATTGTGGGAAGAGGAATGGCCTAGAAGTCAGAGGACCTGGATTCTAGTCATAATTAGGCAATGACTTGCATATTTTATGGAAAGATGCTTAACTTATTTGTGACCATAGATCTTTATATATAAAATGAGATTTTTTTCCCCTGGATTAATGGTTCTCAGCCCTGGTTGCACATTAATATCATTGGAGGACCTTTTTGAAATATACCAGTAACTAGCCCTCATATCAGGCTAATTAAAAAGGCAATATCTGGAGGTGAGACTAAAGCATTGGCAGATTTTTAAAAGCTCCCAGTTTATTCTAATAGGCAGCCAGGGTTAAGAACCAATGGATTTGGTCATTCCTAAAGTCCTTTAGAGCTCCAGGATTATATGATTCTAACCTCTTAGCACATCTTTTGGTGGTTGTTTTTCTATCCTTAAAGTATTGATTGAATTGGACAAGCATTTTAATCAGCACATGTAGTCCACACACAGTCAAAACCAAATTGCCTTATAAAGTATGTTTTTTATACCATCATTCTCAAACTTTGTGCATAAAGTTGTTAATGATACAGAGTACTCATTCCCCTTATCCCAGGTGATTTTGAACCAGTAGATATGACAAAGGTACCTGAAGTGCATATTGTAAACAGGCACCCCGAGTGTCACCCCCAGGTATATCTACTGATAATCATGTTTAGAAATACTGTATGCTCAGTAGTCATTGTTCAGCTCTTTGATAAATTGTGAAGGTATACAAAACACAATTCCTCTCATTTACCAAAAGATGGTTTGAGTTTCTCTTCCCTTGGTTCAGTAGTACTGCTGTGGATGGTATTAGAAGCAAATGTTAGGAGTGGGCATAGTATATTTTAAGTGAAATTCGCATTTTCCTTAGAATGGCAAGATTACACGTTGGAATTGTAAGGGAGCCATCTAGTGGAGAAGCATATCAACCTGTTGCATCCAGTTCTAAGGTCTTTCTTTGCCTTAGGGGTTTTAATTAGATTACAGATTTAAATATACATGCCGTTAAGTATGGATATATACATTAAATATATATGTTTATACATTTGATTTTATATTATATTAAGTAATTACATTTTAATGGGTTTATGTATTTTATGCTTTTGCTTGTTTTGTTTCAAAAATAATTTCTCATCATTTTATGATTAATAGTCTATGTTTTATATATTTTTGCTCCTTTTATGAAACATGGATACAGAAATAAGACACAGTTTTTTGATAAAAAAAATATGTACTCTCCTTGTAAGGACATAAAAATCTACATAAAAAAGCTACTTCTCAGATCATTTACAGCCATGAGATAGTCATCCCTCAAACATCCTCCTGACTGTGCATATTACTTTTATAATGCAGCAAAGATGAATTAGACATTTGAATGACTGTGTTTGTCTTTTACTTGTGGAAAACAGCAAGTTTATAGGAAAGCAAGTTACCCAAGACATTCATTTTTCTAAGTTCACATTTTAATTTAGGTGTATTTTCACAGGAAGCATTTTCAAAGTTTAACATTTCAAATTAAATTGAAAATATTTGATTGTAGCTTACAGTGTATCAAGTTCTTAGACTGGGTCATTTCCCCTTCGACTATAGTTGAAATCATGGGATGTCATCGTTTATACCTGGCTCTGCTATTCAAGTAACTTATGGGTTTTCTCCCCTAGTGCTTCTTTTTACCCTTTCCCTGTTAGGATCCAGATGCCTGCAAGACATACCTTCCACATTTCCTTGCAGCACCTCAACATGCCCCACGTGGAATAGTTATCTTTGTGCTACCCCTTCTTAGTTATATATTTCACTTAAAGGTTTTTTACAGCTCTCACGAGAAGAAAAGATTCTAGTCCTGTTTAATTGTCCTTCTTTCTAAATCCTTCCCCCTTTCCTCCTCTTAGCTCTATTTCTAAAATCTACCTGGCACCCTTCATTCTGGATATGCTACAAAATGGGGATGATGGGGTCAGATCCTGTAGAAGGCAGGAGCCTCTGGGAGGCCTCCAGGATTCCTGCCCTGTATCATCCCCTCCCCTGAGTGTGGGAGAGACTGAATATGATGGATGCCATTTCCCTCACTCAGTACATTATATGGGCAAAAGTGAAGGGGATTCTGCATACAGAAGTAAGGTCCCAAATTAGTTAATATCGAACTCATCAAAATGCAGATTATCCTGGGTTGGCCTCATTTAGTCAAGAGAACACCTCTGAAATAGGACTTGGCCCTTCCTCAAGAGAGAATTCCCTTGCTAGAAATGAAGTCCTCCTTCATTAGTAAGTAGCCAGGTTGTAAGCGAGTCATGTAGCAAGGAACTTCAAGTGGTCTCTAGGAGCTGAGAGTGCTGCCTGGTTGATAGGTAACAAAAAAACAGAGATCTACCACCAAAGGGAACTAAATGCTTCCAACAACCATCTGAGTTTGGAAGAGAACCCAAGCTCCATAAAAGACTGCTGCCCAAACAACACCTTGATGTGGCCTTATGAGACCCAGAGCAGGACACTCAGTTGAACCATATCTGGACTCCTGACCCACTGAAGCTGTAAGATAATAAAATGTACATTGTTTTACACCATGAATTTTTTTTAATTTACTATTCAACAACAAATAGCTGATTCAAATCCTCATCAGATTGTGCATTGGATCAGCACAATATCTTTCAAATGAAACTCTTTTATGTGTTTCATGCATCTCCATAAAACCCTTCATACTATATCCAGAGTCACCTTACTTAAAAAGAGACTAAAATATAAATTCAGTGAGGCAGGGGATTTGTCTTGTTCAAAACTGTAGCTCTGGAAGAATACTAACACACTGTATGTTTCTTAGAAGAATACTTAATGTTACAAGAATGCTAGCATATTTTATGCAGGTTACAAATATTGACTGATGGACTGAACGAATGTGATCTGTCCATCTTTACACACCCCAAAACCTTTGCTGGTCCCCTGTACATACAGAGAAATATCCTTTGATATAAGAAGGTTGCATAATAAAATGCTTAATTATGTGGATTCTAGAGTTAAGGAACTTGGATTCAAATTCCACCTCTAATACTTCCAACTTTCTGACCTCTTAGAAGTTGCATGACACCACTAAACCTCAGTTTTCTTGGTTAGGAAACACAATGAATAAGAATTACTATCACTTGAGACTGGCTTGAAGATTAAATAAGATAGTGCATTTAACGTATTTTTATAGTGTCTGGCCTATGCGGTAGGTCAGTAAATGTTGGACATGGTTGTAGCCTTTAAGGCTCTCTGCTACCAGCATTTCCTTCCTGTCCTGCTGCAATGAAGCAAGTACTCCTGTGTTTCCTGCATCTAAAGCATGGTGGAGAGTAGTAAAATGCATGAATACTAGTCAGTTTTAGTTTCTGAATGGGCTATATGGCAAGTTTCTTCACAGCCTCCGTTTGGCTGTCTTGGAAGGGGCTAATTGTAACACATAGCATAAGAACATGTCTTGACTTCATTTCTACATAAATCAGTCATATTGAACAACAGCTACAAATTGGTCAGTGAGGCCACTTACTATTAATAATTCTATAAGAGATGTTCTTTATAACATTTTAAAGACCTATGGAAAACTTTTTCCCATCATATTGGAAATAGTTGTGTTGCTCTTAGACAATCCATGTGCTGTTGTTTTCATCTTTCAGTTAGTTGCTAGTTGAAAAAAAAATCTGTGCTCAATTTAGTTAAGAACTTTCTCTATGTCTCTATCCTTGTATTTCTTTTTTTCCCTTCCAGTTTTTAACATTTTTTCTCTATTTAATTAAGTTACCTTGAATTCATTCTTGAAAAAAAGAATAAATACGTAAATATCTTTCAGAGTCATTACATATATAACAAGCCCTATGCAAGTATCATTTTTATAGTTATGAGGTTAGAATAAACAAATAATGTCTGAAAAATTGATATAGGAAAACCAATAAGAAAACCAATAAGAAAGAAACTTATGAAATCCTGTCAAATGAGTTCCAGTTTTGGCCATTGAATAGATCATAGGTGGAATTCATAAAAAAGACAAATATAGTGATTCTTACATCAGTTATTTGGGTAAAATATCCCAAAGCATAAGCAGGTGCATGTGCTAGGCAACCTATTATTTTAATGAACTGATGTTCATACTGAAACTGGTGCTCTCTTTCTTCCCAGAGGTATGGCTGAATCTATGCTTTAGCCAGCTGCTTTTCCATCATATCCTGTTTAAGTCAATTGGTGAATTATCCCCAATGCCTCGTTGAACATAATGTTGAGGATCGAGATTTTTGTGTCTTATTGATGTATTTAAGCAGCACCAAACAACCAAACATCAGTGGAAATATTGGTCAAATCATTTGTCTGCCATTCTGTAGCAAAAATGGTTGACTTAGGGCGCCTGGGTGGCTCAGTGGGTTAAAGCCTCTGTCTTCGGCTCAGGTCATGGTCTCAGGGTCCTGGTATTGAGCCCCACATCAGGCTCTCTGCTCAGCAGGGAGCCTGATTCCTCCTTTCTCTCTGCCTGCCTCTCTGCCTACTTATAATCTCTCTCTGTTAAATAAATAAATAAAATCTTTAAAAAAATGGTTGACTGAGAAATTCCTGATTTTTCAACTGTTTGGGTCACTATATTCTAATAAACATGCTTCTGTATGGAAATGTACTAACACTATATCAAGGAAAAGTAATCAGAAGGTCCAACTGAGAAAAACTTCATTTGTGGATATAGTTCCTCTTTCCACGTACTCAAACTCTACTTCAGTTTGCAGACATAAAAGTAAATAACTTTTCTATGACTTTATTGAGCAAGCATGTGTTAAATGTTACCAGAGCCCCACTGTGTATCGGACTGGGGGTATTGACTGTGCCATCAGATGTTTAACAAGATGATTGAGCTCTTATTCCAGTTAGCCTAAAATGGCAATATTTTGTGCTAGTCATCACTGACTTGCACCAAAAAGATAAACTGTAGGTGTGAGCAGCCAAGTATCAAGCCCCCTAAGGGTTTTTAATCCTTTTCCTTTGTCTTTTATCTTTTTTGTCTTTAATCCTTTTCCTGTGTCTTAATTTTTTTTTCCATTTCAGGGCACAACAACAATACTTTATATAAACATAATATTAGATATAAGGACACCTGAATTACATTGATATTGCTAAATTGGTATTCAGTAAAATAAGACCATCCTTAACTGTAGTGGGTAGGAACTTGCCTTTCACCTAGAGCCAAATTCATTAGAAATGCATGCTCACAACCCAGAGAAAAACAGAGTTTTTATGAGGTTTCAACAAGTAATATATCTGCATGATGGGTTGTTCCAAGAAACTGAGCAAATGAAAATGTCAGTTTGCAGAAACTGTCAAAACCAGCATAACCTAATTTAGAATTGCTGCTTGTTTCATAAACTACCAGTAACCCTACCAGATAGAGTCCTGTCATTCTTATAGAAGTGCTCATTCCTCTTGCACTGAAGTTAGGTTTATAGGCACCCTAGGTTCTGCTAATGGGAAAAGAGCATTAATTAGATTCAGCACCAATCATTAAACTGCAGCAAGCAGAATTAGTGTTCTTAGCTATAAAATGCCAGAAGCCTTGATCTGAGTATATGTTGATAGGTCAAAGTGGGACCCCCGTTTCGATGCAATTATAAAATAGGGTGCCTTGTTCTATGCTTTGCACATGGCACATCCTCAGAAAATATAAAGTGATAAATTATTTTGTTAGTGTAATGTTTATTACATGAGTTGGAATTAAAAATATATTCAATATAGAATTTATAGAAACAGTGATATGTACTAGTTCAGGGCCCCTAGTGTTTGCATATTAAAGGGCTAGAATACTACTATTTTGTACAAACCTGTCTTTATTAAAATCATCTCTTGGGGCGCCTGGGTGGCTCAGTGGGTTAAGCCTCTGTCTTCAACTGAGATCATGATCTCAGGGTCCTGGGATAGAGCCCCACATTGGCCTCTCTGCTCACCAGGGAGCCTGCTTCCCTCTCTCTCTCTCTATCTGCCTCTCTGCCTACTTGTGATCTCACTCTGTCAAATAAATAAAATCTTTTAAAAAAATTTTAAAACAATAAAATCATCTCTTATTTCATGTTATTTGATTGTTGATTATTGTGAAACAAATGTGTGGTACCGAAAATGTGTCATGCTGCTGCAATAGAGAATGCTCTTAAGTGGATTATAATATAAACCAGCAGTAGAGAACCTCTGAAGGGGGTGGGGCAGGAGATGACAAGAGTGTGGAGGTAAGGAGAGGTTTGTGGAGAGGTATTTCTAAATAAGAAAAATTTATGCATTTTTAATTGCATAGAATAATTTGATTGCAAGTTTCGGAGACAGACTGAAAAAGAATGTAATCAATTCTCCGTATGTTGGCACAATAGAAATTTATGGGGAGATTGTGGAGGAAATGATATGAAAACAGCTGAATGAACTCAATAGCTGTGATGTAGAGTCCTCCTTATTGTTGAGAATGGGAAAGAGGGCAAAAGCACAGTGCACCAGATTTGGCAGCAAGCTGTGTTTTCTCAGTACAGTAGATCTCCATTGCTCATGAGTATTAGAGAAAGACCTACATGCCTGCTTCTGTGATTTTCAAGTTGAATGATGATTACAAAGTTTTTAAGTGGCCTTTCTTTCCCTTCTTCTAATGTTTGCTTATATGTAGGAGAAGTGGATTATCTGGGTATCTAAATATCACCTGGAATTGTTACACCATGCAGTGGGTGTTCAGGAAATTAGAACAGATGATTTTGGTTAACAGTTTTAGATAATACAGTGTTTTTGACATCTTTAATCCTATTCTTCAGAGTTTCTATTTGTTCTTCCCACACCATCTATTGATAATTATTTTGGCCCCACAGGCCAGTTACCTTGAGTCAGCCATATTGACACATTTTTGTCATTGTTGGACATTGCTTGCCCTCAGTCTCTCAATTATGTAATTTATTTCCACATACCATTTCTTAAGCCTGTCGTTGCTTTACTCTTTATTCAATTCCATATCAGTCTGGGAGTTGCCCTCTTGTCCATGGTTTCTTTGTTCTTAACTAATCTTGATTTCTTTGTAGACATTGTAGATCACCGAGACCCAGTTTAGTCCTCCTCCGGGTTTGGGAGGGTAGAAACATCGTTTTAATGATATCCTCAGTGACTCATAATTGTTCATGATGGACCTACAGTCACCTGTAATAATGATCCATAGACTACAGGTGCCAGGTGCATCACCAACTCTGAAGGGTGGATGTAAGCATGTGTAATCCAGAGAATAAAATGTCAGAAGGGAAGTCAGAAGCAGATGGGTCTGCATTCAGCAGTAGATTTCTATGAGGATGTGACCTAGGACTTCATTTTCAAAACAAAACAAAACAAAACAAAAATTCAGAATCCCCTCTTTTCCTTATCAATGACCTCTTAATATCTATTTAATTAATACCACACAATGATTCAAAGGGGACTTAAGAAATTTTAAACTATCTATGTCATATTTCTCTATATGTTACAAAGCTTTCATTCCAAATGATGACAGCTTTTAAAAATGAGATTTATATATCATGCATCCCTTTAAATCTAGGAAAAATGGCAACATTAGTAGCAAAACGTTTTTCTTTATGGTGTGTGATAAAACTGTATGTTAGTATAACCTAATCTCTTTTGTGGAAGGTAGAATAATTATTTTCCTTGTCGTTAGTCGTGCTTTCTTATGTGATAAAGAATTGTTATAACTGGATTACATTCCTTTTTAGAATTATAACTATCTCTTATCAAAATGACCTTGAATATCACACTACATTCCATTTCTAATTTTCAGTGGTAATTTTAAAAAACAAAATAGTTTGAAACAAGTGATCAAAAACTTAGTGGCTTCAAACAACACGATTTTATGGTCTTCTACATCTGGAATTAGAAATCTGACACAGCTCTAACCGATGAAATTGTCAGAACTGTACTCCTTTCTGGAGGCTGTAAGGAAGAATCCATCTCCTTGCCTTTTCCAAATTCTGGAGGCTGTCCACATTCCATGGCTTATCCCTCTCTTTCACTACCTTCAAAGCCAACAGTGTTTCATCTTTCTGACCATTCCTTACCAGGTAAATCACCCTTTTTTTTTTTTTAAGATTTTATTTATTTATTTGACAGAGAGAGATCACAAGTAGACAGAGAGGCAGGCAGAGAGAGAGAGGGAAGCAGGCTCCCTGCTGAGCAGAGAGCCCGAAGCGGGACTTGATCTCAGGACCCTGAGATCATGACCTGAGCCGAAGGCAGAGGCTTAACCCACTGAGCCACCCAGGCACTCTATATCACCCTTTCTGATTCTGTTCTTCTGCTTCCCTTTTATACTTTCAACTGCCCATATGATTATATTGGACCCTCCTGGATAATTTAGGGTTACTCTCCCCATTTTAATATCAGTTGATTAGCAATATTAATTCCATCTGCAATGTTAATTTCCCTTTGCTGTGTAATCTAATATATTCATGGGTTTAACAGAGCAGGATATGGACCACTTTTAGAAGGGGGCCATTATACTGCTTATCATCTGCTGGTATGTGGGTATGTAAATACATATATATATATTTTTTTTTTTTTAAACTGAAGTCTGCCCTTAAAAACAAACATCATTAGCATAGCTTAAATGTTTTCTAGTTTTTATTTTGGCACTAGATTTTAGTAATAGAATGAAAGGAAATCAACCCAAAGATACAGTGTACACTTAGAATCAATTGGAACACTCAAAATTGTTTATAAAAATACATTTATAACTTATGGAATTTAAGTACAAGATAATGGAATGTTCCTCAACTAAAAGTAATGCTCCATGACACTAATATATAAAGCAAATTCCAGAATGTAACTATAGATTTTAAAAAAGACCAAAGCATAAAATTGTCAGCATCTCCAAACTTTCTCCTGTGAGTCATTAACCATTGCTAATGTCTCCCCAACACTATATTTCATAAATGAAGAAAACATCCATATTTTCTATTCTGGCAAGTGGTACACTATTTTTAAGCCCAATTCTAAATTCCTACATAGGGTTTTGGAGCAAGCACTCCCACTTACATCAAGAATTTACTTGGTCTTGTTACAGGAAGTGAGTGCCCATGAATCTTTGTGTACTGTGCATTAAGATTTTGTATTTCAGGTATTAAAAGTTGCGATTTTTTTTGGATGATTCCTATGGAAATAGAAAAAGTAAAACCATAAGTTACAGGTCCATGTTCGTAAGGCAAACATACTATATAATGACATTGATAGAGGTAAGAAATTGATTTAGTGAACTCCCTTTTGGGCTAAACAAAGCAGTTCTTTACACAATGGAAGCATGATATAGTGGTAAAAATGGTGGATAAGGCTAAAAAAGACTCAGTTTGTGGTCCTGGCTCTATCTCTAATTATTTACATCCTTCTGAACAAGTTTAAGGACATCTTTTTGCCTAATTTCCCTCATTTTAAAAATGACTTTAGATGCAATTAATGCTGAGTCTTCTATCATTCACATATTTTTTTAAAGATTATTTATTTATTTATTTATTTTATAGGCAGAGACCACAAGTAAGCAGAGAGGTAGGCAGAGAGAGAGAGGAGGAAGCAGGCTCCCCGCTGAACAGAGAGCCCCATGTGGGGCTGGATCCCAGGACCCTGGGACCACGACCTGAGCTGAAGGCAGAGGCCTTAACCCACTGAGCCACCCAGGCGCCCCTCATTCAAAGATTTTGTGATGTTGTCTTATGATCTCAGTCTTACATGGCTACCATGTGCTTTACATCATCTGTGGTGGCTATTGAAGTAAAGGGGTTGGGCTCAAATTAGGAAACACAGCAGATAGTTGTTATACGGCAAAGATCTTACAACTATGAGTATTAGAAACAAAGAGTTCATGGAAATCCCGAGAGCTGAAAAGGGCTCTATCACACATCTCCTTGCTCCTTCACCCTTTTCTGAATTCAATCCCAATGGCAGTGGTAAATGTGAAGGGGTCTTGAAAAGAAATAGCATCAGGATGTTTTACTATTGTTCTGACTTATTGTGTATGGAATAGACTTGATACTAGAAACTTGATAACAAAGTGAAATTCTCTATATAAGTTTTTTTTTTCCCCAACTGCCTTCTTTTATAGAATTGAAGCTGCACTTCTGGGGGAAGATAAATGATACTACAAGATGCAGTAAAAATCAGAATGTTATCGTAGTAGAGATTGGATGGACCACAAGCAAAATCTATGCTATGCCCACATTTAATGTCCTCATAAACAGTCAAAGATGCCTCATGATTTGCTCAACATCATGAAGCCAATTAGAGTCAGGACTGAGACTGGATCTACTCTTCCCCATATCAGCTGTGTTCAGACTTTCATACTTAAATTACATATTATTACATAGGCTATTAAAAAGTAGGGACCTTTTTCCTTAACTATTGATAATATTCAACATCAATCACTGATTTTAATGAGATAACACTTCAGTGTTGCTTCATAAGTGCCAAGCACTATTCTGGAGACTTTACCCATTTAATTTTATCAACTCATTTAATCACCCCAATAATCTTATGAGACAGCTCTATTTCTACTGTTTTACAGGTGGGGGACCTGTACTCCAGTTCACACTTTTCATAAATGGTAAAGATGGGATATGAACCTAGACAGTTTGGTTCCAAACCCTATGTTGATTGTTTATGCTATAATTCCTCTGAACTTAAATGCTATAAGAAAACTTAAACTACCAGGCTTTACCTGGATTCTTCTATTATTACAATCATATAACAAAAATCAGTTTATTACTTGGATCTTAAATGTTATGTATATGCCATTTCTATCAAACTGAGATTCAGTCATTCACTCACAAGTAGCAATTGAACATTTATTATACGTATAGGATTTTACCAAGTATTCTAGGGGCTGCCAGGATAATATAATTCAAAATGATAGCATGTATGATAAAATCGTAAAATTCAAAGTATAATGATTAGCCTTAATTATAATAGTTCTCATATATTACATATTTAATATGAGCCAGCCTTTGTGCTGGGCGCCTTGCATTTATTTTCTCATGTAATTTTCCTATCAGCCCCTTAAAGCAAGTCATATGTCTTAATTTTATAGACTTTGAAAGTGAGGCTTGAATAGGTAAGCAACTTATCCATGATCACAAAGGAACAGCAGAGTTGGCATATCCAACAACAAAAAATCCAGATCTTTGTGAGTGAAAATCCCATTTTATATCTACTACTCTGCTCTGAATCTAATGGTCTGGTCATAAAAAAAGAGCAAGCAATATTCCTGTGGAGACCCAGCTGAGAGGATGTTACTTCTGAATGCTTGGCCAGAAGCCTTCATGACCTCTTTTTGCCCACATCTTACAGGTTTCGGGGTGTCATCACCTCTCCACGCATGATAGTGAGGAGAAATTGTAGACTTCATCCCCACTCTTTGTCTTTAGGTTCTTCCCGCCAATTAAATTGAGGACCAGAGTGTTATAAAGTATTTCAGGAATCTGAATGATGGAATGAATGGAAATAAAGATATGACACCCATATTCTAAATATAATTTTAACTTAAAAAGGGGTAACTTTTTTTTTTTCCTTTCCTGCCACTGTTTCCTTTATTTCCCTTTATTCCAGTATTCTTTCTCTAGTCTACCTCTGAAGATCTACTCCTGAGATCTGCAGTCTCCTCTGATTCAGATTAGGAACTGGACCAAGTCTCTCTCCTTTCACCAACTAAGGATGTGGTTTCAGCTTTTTCTACCTGTAGTGACACTCTGGGAAAGAGAAGGATTGCATCTCTACATTTTATAGAGTCTTGAATTATGCAACAGTATCTTTCTCTCCTTCTCTCCTCTGTTCCAAAGCTCCCCTCTCTTCTCCTCCTCACACATACACATCAACATTGTGCATCTCCATGTGCACCGCTGTTTCTGTTTGTTTCTGGTATTATGCTGACTCACAACTTAGGGATATGACTGTATATGTATTATATTCAGATGGAGACTTGTCAAGACAAATATAGTCTTCCTAACACTGATGCTTGCTGTCAACACTGGAATAGAAAGTTGATAACTGCTTTAAATTTTTTGCAATTGGCTGCCATAGAAACCAACACAGGAATGACTCTGCACTGAAATATGACATCTCAGGGATATGTCTGGTGAATCTTTGACACAGAAAGTGAAGTAAATTAGAAAGCAATTTTATATAGACCCTTTCAGATCCCCAAAACTTGAATCTGATAGCACTTGAACAAAGTAACTATTTAGAAAAAGAAAAGACATGGGTCCTTAACATTCTCAAATTCATTGAAAAGACTTTCTTTAGATGTTAACAGATTTTGATGGGAGAATTGCTCTATCTGGAGCATTCAGTTCACCTAGAAAGGATTTAAGCATTTTATTTTTTGACTTTTAAAAATTAAGCTTCTCGTTTTCCATACCTAAAACAAGACTGGCATAAAATTTCAGAAGACAAATTTTAGCAGTCAGCAAATAAACATTTATAAAACTGATTATTAGTTTCATATTTGAAATACATTTGCATTCACATTTTATATATTGAGGAACATGTATCCCCCTTCACTTACATGTGTGCAATCAAATTTTATTATCTCAGACTCCATGGTGAATTAGTCACCTGAGTATTCCCATTACGGAAGTTCCTCTAATCACCAGAACTTCCATCTTTAGCAGATGAATCAAACTTGTCAATCCTCAGATACTATAACAAGAACACCTTCAAATGCCTTTTATCCCCCATAGAATTCTTCAAAGATACACTTTGTTGAAGATATTACTTGAGAATATCTCAATTATAAGTTTCCTTTTCTCTCTTAATGATAATTTTACATGTTAGTTATTATGATCTGCTGGTGCTTTAGTGTAAATACAAGGAGAGGATGAGAAGCGCTAATATCTCTTGTCTTTTTGGGGAATGTGGCCTTCAGCAAATGCCTTAAGCAATCGATGCCTCAGGAACAATTGAGCCCAAAGCAAGTGGTTAATTTGCCTCCACCACAGCATTCACACTTAGAAACACCCAAACTCTATTCTCATAAAGAGTAGGAATGTCTTATGCCTCAAGGTGGCAAAGTGATGAGGTACAGGTGACACTTTCCCTTTCCCACCTACCCCTGATAGCTGACCTACCTCTTACCACAGCCATGCTCCCTGGGCAGCTGATTAGGGGATTCTTGTAATAGCCATGTGCCTGTCCTGAATGATTGCCGTGGAATTTGTGCCTTTTCCCTCGATTTTCTGTCCTTTTTCTTCTGCCTTGTGTTGCTACTCCAAACTTTCTGTAAAAACTGGTTTATGTATAGATTACCAACCCATCAGAGAACGCATCTCCTTTTAAGTGGGAAATCAAATAATCACAGCATGGTGGTACTATTTTTATGGTTCTCTCTTCTATGTTGTTGGTTTATCGCTTGGATCCACAGGGGATGCTTCATTCTTTCCAAGGAGGAAAGGTTTGCAGCTCTTCCATCTCTAACAACAGTTGTTTTGAAGTCTAGAGCTGTTCTCAGAGTTTGAGAGTTCTTAAAGTTTGGCTTCAGGCAGGGAAGAAAGTAGTACGTATGCATATGTGTGTACATATACACTTAGTGTCTTGCTCACTAGTAGTCATATGCTTAAATTAATTTGACAAGATAGTTTTTCAAATAAGGTGAAGCACAGAAATGGACCTCTATCTCAAAGATGTGGAAAAATATTTTTTTTAGATCAAAAAGGAAATAACAAATCAAGAACCAGTGATATAATCACATCTCGATTGGGTTCATATATTTTATTCTTCATGGAGCACACAAATTAGCTTTGCAAGTTTATCAGCTACGTGATCTATTCCTTATAACATATAATTTTCTAAAATCATATATGACTACTTAATATTCATCAAAATTATATACCATGGAATATATTAGGTATTGGGGAAGAAGGGGCTTATAAAACAAAACAGGTGTATTTATTAATTTACTTATACATTGGATAGATTGTGAAAAAAGGGGAAAAATAAGGATCTCATTATTTCAAGAACTGTCACACAAATGATACTGTACTCGGTTGGCCCCAGGGACATGTCACATGGTCATTAAGGACAATAGAGTATCATACTCTAATAACACACAGAGAGAAATAAAAAAACCAAGACAGAAACCCAACACAGGGTCAAGAGTGGTGAAATGTAAGCATATTAAAAACTGGAAGCCTTGAGAAAACATAAAATAAGTGATTTTATGGGATTTAAAATGTCTTCTTTGGTGTCTAATTGAGACATCATGGAATGGAAAATTATTATTTGGTAGCAGGAAAGACATGAAGAGATTGAAGATGGGAATGTAAGTTTATGGGTGTTTGGATGTGGTATTTTGAGCAGTCAGTGTAACATGCTGGGATTCTTAACACTTTCTTCCTAACTGGGGAAGGTACTTTTATATTGTAGTTAACTTTGAGAAGAGGTAGAGGAACAAGGGTGGGGTCTGAAGAGGTGACATTGTTTGGGAGGCTTTAAATTTGCTGTAAATTAACAGAAGAAAAAACACAAATAGCAAGTTGCATACAACTCTTACCACAGACAGTTGCAAAAAGCATGCAAAAAGCTCTTATAAATCAATAAGACCAACAACTCAATAAAGAATGGGCATATTATATGAATAAATAGTTCATAGAAGAGGAAAGTCATTTGGCTGCGAGATAAATATATGAAAATATTCCACCTCCTTTGTAATAAAAGAAATCTAAACAAAAAATTTTCTCCATCAGGTTAACAGAGTTAACAAATAGCAAGGATGTCAAGAACCAGGTGTTCATACATTGCTGATGAGAGTTTGATATAGCCTATATGCAGAGCCACTTAGCAATATCTATCAAGACAAAAATGGCACATACTCTTTGACTCAGTGATTTTTGAATTTATCTTGCAGATACACCCATCCATGCCATATGCCATGTGTGTGTATTTGTCTGCACTCATTGTTTCTTGAGTTGTGTCAGATTGGAAATTAAATATTCACCAGTAAAGGCGTAATCAAAAAAATTATAATTCATCCACACAATGGACACCATCCAGCTGTGAAGAGGGAAGAGACACTTCTATATGTGCTAGTGTGGAAAGATTTTGAAAATTGTTAATTTTTAAAATGGAGGATATAAAAAATAGGTATAATGTGCTACTGCTTAGGGGAAGGAATGTGTTCACGTGCACACACAAACACACACACACTGTGATGATCATAGGATATCTTGGCCTATTTATATTTGTAATTGCTTAAGGAGCTTGCCTATAGGAAGGGGGGATAGATAGTCTGGGGAGATTGCAGTGGGCAGGAGACCTCAGTTTAGATACTTCCATAACTTACATTTTATGTCTTATTATATGGAATACTGCAAAGTAATTTTAAAATAATGGGATGAGAGAAAAGCATGGATTCTGAGAATGTATTCTATTTGGGAATACAAGTATGCATTGAGGTAGAGTGACTTTTACTATATTAGGAATCTGGTAATAGTGAACACAAAATGAGAGGAAGAAGAATTTTCACAGCTATTTTGACATCAAACTGAGATTCATTTGATGTTTTTTGCCTGATTAATATTCCTAAATGGTTATGGAGAGGATTTGGTGACCCAGAAATGCAGTAATCCATTACAGTAGCTTGTTTACATCCCATTAACACTGACAACACTCTGTGTTACCTTTTAAATTTTTTTTATGTCAGTGTCTCAGTTATTTAACCATTTTCCAATTATTAAGTGATATATGAATCAGACTTGCATTCTGTATTCAGAACAATGAACATCAAAATATGTATTTCCTATAGCAATTATAGATTACAACAGTGAAAAATGGGTTTCAGAGTATGAAAAGAGTGGAGAACAAGTCAAAATCTTACATGAATATGAGAGAACATTTTCATTATAATTAGAAAGCTCTGATGGCCTAATTTTCCTCATTAATGCTGAGTATTTTTGAAAATTATATATAACTTGAGGTACCAAATACCAAAAGAGTAAAATAAGGAAAGGCATAAGAAATAAAGATAAAGGAATTCCCATTTATTACCCAATTTACATCAAAATGTTTTAAATTGGTAGTGTAAAATATTGTATAGGAAATTTTATGTATCATTTTATATGATACCTCTTTCCTTGAGGTGTTAAAGTGATTATTTTATGCAGTAATTTAGAAAATCCTGCACAAGTGACATAACTTAGATATGTAGACTCTAACTGTACATAAGAACTGCTGATTCAAATTTCTTCTCAGTGTACCTCAACCTATAACTTATTCATGAGAATATCACATTTTTCTCTTTCATTGGACTTCATTACCACACTTGCCACTGGCATTCACCATGCCATTTAAGGACAAAGAAGTCCTAAAGGGAGCAACAAAGGAACATGCTTGAGAAACAAGCAGTTAGAAAAAAAATTTAGCTAAATAATGAGAGATACTTGCTGAGGATCCTGGTGATATCCATGTCAGTGAACTTGTATGAGTAGGACGAACATTAATCAGTGCTTTTCGTGTTTTGGAAAAATGAAGAAAGCATTAAAGCTTTAAACCATTCAGCTATCCTTGTGCATAACATTTCAGAGGGCCAGTTCACTGAGTGCTGAAAAAGCTATTCTTATGAGGCTCCTCACTCCCTTTTAACATTCGGAACCCCAAGTAGAGAGTGATTTCTCCTCACACAACACACTAGAGGCCATTTCAGCATGACCTCGGGCTTTAAGAATTGTTCTGTTATTCCTTTTGCTGTATGATAGCTGAAATATTAAGATTTATTTCTCTGCATTGTATCATTAAAAATAAGAAGCTTTCCACAAGGAAAAAGAAAGGTGTTCAGATAAGATCAGGGACTTCCTTTGATACTAGCAAGTAAACTATTTGTGTCGGCAGTGGTACCTTGGCTGTTGTCCAGCAGTTTAATTGGCTCTCGTTTGCCTAATCTCCTATAACAGATAATGTTATTACAGAATTGCAGGACTCCAAAATCCCCCATCAGACAAAACAAGCCTTATAATGAGAATCCTTTCATTTTACTTGGCATTTGGCTTGCATTGAGCCACCTGAATACCATCTCACTTGTGAGAAATGCATTATTTTTTGCAACAACCATGCTAATTCTAAACCAGGAAACATTTATTTTGGATCATTTCTTTTCTGGAATGATTCAAAGTTCAGGAAAGTAAAATTGGGAAGGAAGTTAAATTAAGCTAAAATAGAAGGAGACAAAATTAAATTGGATTTTATAACCTCTGTTTTGCAACTAGGTTCGTGTTAATTTGCATCTTAAAAGACAAAGCACTAGGCATTCGCTATTTTTGAATTTGCATTGTTTTCTTCTAGGATAATAAATCAACATATGTAATTCATGTGTTTCGATTCTGTGTCTTTTATTTATCCATTTAGTAATTCTTACATTCAAGAGATGTTATATTAGGGGCGCCTGGGTGGCTCAGTGGGTTAAGCTGCTGCCTTCGGCTCAGGTCATGATCCCAGGGTCCTGGGATCGAGTCCCGCATGGGGCTCTCTGCTGAGCAGAGAGCCTGCTTTCCTCTCTCTCTCTCTCTCTCTCTCTCTCTGCCTGCCTCTCTGCCTACTTGTGATTTCTCTCTGTCAAATAAATAAATAAAATATTAAAAAAAAAAGAGATGTTATATTAGAGGATGTCAAAGATGACCCCTCCCATGGGCTGACTTTTGAGAATAAGTAAAGGAAGTGGACAGGCCTGCATTGTAGCTGCATGGAGAAGAGAGAATTACAGGCAGGATGCAACAAAGGCAAAGGCCTGAGGTGAAAACACGCCTGGTGTTTAAAGAGCAGCAAAAAGTGATGTGATTTGGGAGGAAACGCTAGAGGATATGACACAGGACAGGAGTGGAACAAGCCATGCCCATCTTTGGTGATTCTGGAAGTATTTGAAGATGGATTCTTTTGAACTACAAAATGGTGGTTACAACAGAAAACGAGGACCACGCAGAAAAGATAGAAGTAAGAATAGTGTGCAAGAATGTGAAAATGGTTTCTGTAGGTGAGCACCAGAATTCTCTCTCAGTTTTCCAACAGCCAGGGCATAATAGGAAATCACAGTTTCATAGGTCTGGTTAAATAAATAAGTATGTAAGTAAATAGATAAATAAATAAATAGTCAGGCCTACCTATTATTTAGGGAAATTTAAACAGAATTCCAAAATAATCATTGCTCTTCTTTGTCTTGTCAGCCTAAAATACCTTTTTTTTTCCCTTTTTCTTTTTTTATTGTTTGAGTTCTTCAGTTTTTAAAAAAATTGTTATTATTGAGGGATGATTGACATACAATCTTACATTAGTTTTGGGTATACAACATAGTGAGTCACATTTTCTATACCTTAGTGCTCACCACAAATGTAGTCATTATCCATTCACCATAGAAAGTGAATACAGTATTATTAATTATATTCCTTATGCTGTACTTTTCATTCTTGTGTCTTACTTATTTTATAACTGGAAGATTCTACCTCTTAATCCCCTTTACCTATCTGGCCCATCTCCCCACCTTCCTCCCCCTCTGGTGGCCACCCATTTGTTCTCTGTATTTATGACTCTTTCTTTTTTTCTTTAAATTAAACAAAATTCCACACTTGCAACTCTGCAGTTTCATTCAGTTTTGAACAAGATTGCAAGTATAAAATCTTATGACATTTTAAAATTATCTACTACTGTATTGAACTTTATATGACTTGCCTTGTATATGTGGCTATGTTTTTATTTCAATCCCAAGATTCGAGTGGGAAAATCCAGTGTTTTTTTTTTAACAGAAATAACATTTTAAATGACTCATCTACTAAGAAGAAACTTACTTCAGTAAGTGTATTGATTATCTCTATATTTACTGCTTCATTGGTAAGTCATTTTGCAAACTCTTACATTGGGATTCATGCAGCTTTTTATCAGTTTGGTAAATACTTTCTTATTTCTTGTGAAAATACACTGCAGTCACCAAACATAAACTATATTTCTAGTCTGAAATGATAATTTAAGTAATTAAAGAAATTCTGTCCTTCATTGTCCATCATCTAAGAGAGCTTTCCTCTCTGGGAAACAACAAGAAAGTAAACTAACATGTATAGGACACTTACCTAGTGTTAATGAAAGTGTGTACACCCAGTTCGAAATACTGAAAGGTGTGAATTGTGTGAAGAGATGAATAAGAGGAAAATATTGCCCTTATGATAAAACCAGTCATGTTAGATAACAAAGTAGTGTGATTTTTTAAAAAAAATTTTATTTATATAAAACAGCATGTTTAAAGAAATGCATTTATTGGAAGCAAACATTGGAATAGGACATAAATATTATTAATTCCCATTCAAAGTCAATAATTCTATCAGAGCTAAGTTTAAATATGCCTTTAATATACTAATGAATAAACTTTGCCAAAAGTACTGTGATTAAAAATTCTGAGTATTTAAAAATGGATAGTAATTTAAGCAAGCAGACTAAAGCTAGACTGAAGTAATATATTAGTAAAAGAACATACTGAATAAAGATTTGGATAACAAAAGTCAAACAACAGATTAAAGGAAATGAATGTACGGGCATCATGATGAAAGATAAATGGTCTATGGAAACTGTTAGGAAGCCCCAAATACTTAATATTAGGAAGATAATGATGGCAACTCATAAATGCTTATTAATTGGAGGAACCCGTACAAGCAATTTACACAGTCTCCTCATTCAATCAGGACTATAAGCCCTTGAAATTGATATCATTATTACTGCCATTTTACACATGGAAACTGAGAGCACTGAGAAGATTGACTGGATCTTACTATTCCAAAGTACCAGAATCTAAGATGTTAAGTGATTAATGTGCTCAGTAAAATTGGAGATTTGGGGTCCATCATTTCATATCTAGTATTGTAGGTAGGTCCTGTCAGGAGACCAGGAAAGGAATGATGGGAAAACCCAGATGAGGTTAACTAGAACCTTTATCAGGGACTAAAAATTGAAGCTGTGTATTTGGTGGGGTTTTGGGTGGGGGTGCAAATGTTTTGGGAGACCTGAAAAGTGGCAAGCATTCAGGTGGAAAGTATATGGGTGCAAAGACCCTATTGAATCTATAATATCCATGAAAATCACATTTAGAATTATTTGTTATAAAACAGTCGGGTATGTATTTAGTGGGTGATTTAAAAGGAAAGTTGATAAAAATCTTATCTACAATGGGAAAATATCATTGAGCTTAGGCTAGATATGAAAGAGCAGAAGTAGGGAAGTAAATCCATGAGTATTTATGCAGAGTTTACCATGAGCACAGAGACAGCATAGAAAAAAATTTAACAACCAAAGAACCAAAAATTCAAGTGAATCTGCACAAAGAATAGCTTCTTACAGTGGATATATTTCCTGGGGAAACATACAAGGGTCCTATCTTAGTAAAACATAAGTAGAACGGGGCACCTGGGTGGCTCAGTGGGTTAAAGCCTCTGCCTTTGGCTCAGGTCATGATCCCAAGGTCCTGGGATCGAGCCCCCGAGTCAGGCTCTCTGCTCAGCGGGGAGCCTGCTTCCTCCTCTCTCTCTGCCTGCCTCTCTGCCTACTTGTGATCTCTGTCTGTCAAATAAATAAATAAATAAAATCTTTAAAAAAATTAAGGAGAACAAATACCACCATCTTTCACAATTTAACATTTTAAGCTATCATTTATGTTTATGACATATTTATGGATATGATAGTCTACTAAGTCACATCTTGTATGAAACAATTCTCATACATATTGCAAAATGGAATACACTTGTAGAGATGATTCTGTGCGTGTATGTGTGAGAGAGAGAGAGAAAGGAAGGGAGGGAAGAAGGGAGAGAGACAGCAAGCAAGCATGAGACAGACAGCAAGTTTTAAATGTTTTAAAACTGTAAGAGGGTTAGAAGATTATATTCATAGAAAAAAGAAATTTTCCAGTTCAAGATGTGTGCATTTATATGGTGGACTACTCATATGATGAGATGGGGGAACAAGTCAAAAACACTTGAATGGAAGCAGAATAATCATATGTGAGAGATGAAATATTCCAAAGTCACCTTGAAATAAATATAAAATTGATGCTGGCAGCTCAGCAGTGACAGGAGTCAAGAGATTATGCTGCTGTGAAACCACGGAAGATACAATTGATATTTTAATCTAAAATATCATGTCTGAGGAAAAAGCCTGAAACTGGGAATTGTTCTTAAAAATAAAAGTGTATCTGCTGATTTATGTCTGACTTGGCTGCTTTCTTTTTTTTTATCTTCATATGGAGAATAATAGTATTATAATTTCTTAGTCCATTTTATCTTTAATCTTATTTTGTAAAATGCATTTCAGATTTTTAAAGACAAGAACATAATGCTCTCTGATATTATGTTGTTAGGTAAAAAAAAATTGGATTCATTTTTATTGTTTTAAGTTTTTTTATGTAAATTCAATTAGCCAAAGTATAGTACATCATTGGTTTTTGATTTAAAATTCAATGATTTATTAGTTCAGTATAATACCCAGTGCCCATCATATCACATGTTGTTTCAAGTTTTTATTTAAATTCCGGTTAGTTAACATATAGTATAATATTAGCTTCAGGAGTAGAATTCAGGGATTAATCACTTAGGTACAACACCCAGTGCTCATCACAAGTACCTTTCATAATATTCATCCTCCATTTAGCCCATTCCTTATCTACCTCCCCTCCAGCAACCCTCAGTTTGTTTAATGCCTTCTCCTTTAAAAGCGTCCTACATTTTACTTTACGGGGTCACCATAATCTTCCTTTCAGAATATATTGTTTGATTGGTTAATGAATTAATATATTACTTCTCCCTGTCACACACAGTTTCTGGCTGTTTGTAGTAAAATTGCATACAATTAAATAGTAAACAGTTATATCAAGGGCAAAATGATGCAAGTAAATTAACTGAAAACGGCAATAGTTTTGTTGCAGCTGCTTTTCCAAATATTATTTTGAGCTGCCCATAGTGAATGCAAAGTGCAAGGCACGGCTTCCTATGTAGGATTCAGCACCAGAGAGGAAGGTGCTCCAATTGCTCTACAGTTTTCACTAAAACACCCCCAACCCTTTCATTCTAAAGCCTCAGTTTTTCCATCTGTGCAGTGCGGTTGATGCCTATGTGGTAGAACCATGATAAAGTTTGGTCACAGGTATTTCAGTATGTTGGACACTGGGCCATTTATCCGGAGTATCTTCTCTTGAATCAAACTCAGGTCTGCAAGACTTAGTTTGTATAGATGTTGGTGGTGGTCGTATGATGATGGGGAAGACAGTTAAGATTAATTGGCAACTTAGAGTATTGCTGAATATTATGCTAAGCATTTGTTGGCTCAATTTATTTAATCCTGAAAATAATTCTATGGGATGGTCACCTTCTAAATTTAACAGTGAGGAGAACTTAGAGGTTCAAAGGTTTATATATGCTGCATTTTGTACTCATAATGATAAATATGGGAGAACCATCCTGTAGCTTTGCTTTATCTCCACCCACTAATATGTTATTAATAGAATGAAATATGAGAGTAGTAAATTCAGAAGAGGCAGAGTGTAACATTTTTGTAACATACAATCTAAAATCAGATTTGCCTGCAGAAATACTTTGAAAAGACAGAGCAAAGCATATTTATTTTTTAAAATTTCCATCCTTTTAGAGGAGCAAGCTGAGTATGTTTCCAAAAGTTTTTGCAGTTTATCTAGATATTTTGTTAGCATCAACATATTCCAAAGTCTTTTTTTTTTTTTTTTTTGGCAAAGTGTACCCCGATGCACTGCATCATTTGAGTGCATGGAAAAATATTAGCACCGATAGGAAATATTAGTAAAAACTGATTTTAACTCAGCATCTTGTATGTTGAGGTTGCTGCATTTATCTATTTACATCTTTCCGTTCTGTACAAAAACAGCATCTTAAACGATGCAGATAAATAATAGTGACATTTTATCTCCCTTACTAAAGTTGAATTCCAGAAGGTTGGAAAAATCCTTTCATGCTTACATTACCACGACAAACTGGAAGAGATAAATCCCTAACGGATGGGACAGAGATATGGGAGTTAGGGGATTAATGCTTAGATGCTTCTTCCAATTTATTTCTCCTATTATATGTGTTAAAAATATATTCCATATGTCATGCAGCATGTTTTAATCCCATCAAAATTTCTCACACAATTCCTCAGGGGATACGTTTTTTGCTGCCAACTTTTCACGGCTAGAATGCTGACTTACTATTCCTTTGCCGAGAGCTCCATGCTTTATTTTATGATAACATGTTGTTATAACTTCTCTGGCTGTAATTTTTATAAGGAAAATTAGTCTTGGGGGGATTTATTTTGAGAGCAGTATGCCTAATAGTGATGGAGAAGGATAGAAATAGTTCCAGAAAGCAATGTATCCTTCAGTTGTTTTAATAGAACAGGAATTCCTTTGACAGCACTTGTGAAAGCCTTTATTATACCCAGCATTTAAATTCAGTCCCTGAACTGGGGTTTTCCCAGATCATTTGAGGGTCAATTTTAGAATCATTCTTGTGTCGTATGTCACTTTTCAATGATAACGCTTTATACAGAAGAGCAAATTTAGGGGAAAATTCTCTTTTAGTAATACTAAGTACACAGGACTTAGAGCAAGTGATCATAAGCCTGCATGTAGTTGCCTTAAGAAGAATTTTCTTTATGCCACATTTGTGTTTTTAAAAAGATTACTGAATAACAATAAATGCTGTTGCATAAAGAAGGAGAGCTTGATTTTCAGTTCAAAAAGAAAAGAAGGTTAAAACTTTACCCCAAGAATTAAGATCATTTTACCTCCATATTCCTCCATTTAGTGCTTTGGTGTGAAATCTCAATATATCTGTGATGTTTTAATTCATTCAATATATCTGTGATGCTTTAATTCATTTTATAAAATATTGTTTAGGCCAGGATCCACACCTGTCCCCTGATATTTGATTTTTCGTAATCAGGCATCACTATAAGCTTTATTTAACTTAAGTCCTCAAATATAACAAAGCCGAAGTTATTTCTTGTTAGAAATTACATTTTTCCTAAACCTCTGTGCCCTGTTTGTAACCAAGTGCTCTCATTGTAATAACATTCCCCCACAGAGAGTTATTAGCATTTATGGTATATATTAAGAAGAAATAATAAACATATGGGGACCCAAGTCCAGTTGTGCCCTTTGGGTTTCCTTCTTATTATAACATATAGTATGAGTAGATGTCAGATTTGCAACTGACATATTTTTATTGATCTGAGTCTGCTGGTCATGGTACAAATGCTATCTTTTAAGTTCTTCTTTGGGACTTAATAAATGCAAGGATGAAAACTAAGGAGTTCTTTGATGTCATGACACCACTGCCAACATATTGATGGTAAATACCAAATAATTTGCTTCTCCCCTCCTCACCATCTCCAGGTATCAGTCCTCAGCTTCTCTTTGTCAGACTCAAATTGGATTTCCTTTGCTATCAGCTCTAGGCTTAGACTTCTATGACCCTAATTTGGCAGCTCTTCAAGGGGTTTATAGTGTAAGCCTTTTCTATTTCTAACAGAAAGTACAGCTCAAATCTACCTTGCAATAGTGAATTCTGCTTGAAGTTTCATTCTCCAAAAGGTACCACACTTAGCTCATTTTTAAAAAGTATTTCTACTGCTTTTATAGCTGACAATCAGTAAATTTTAATTTTGAGTAAAAATAGATTCTTTTGAATAAAAAGTATGCCTTAAGATTTTCCCTATTCTCATTTCATAGTCAAATTTAGGGCAGAAAAATGTTAAAATACTGACACACTATAAAATAAAAGTTGTGTTTCTTTAAGCTACTGTTCTTTATAACTTAGGTGTGAAATCTACGTTTAAGTATTTAATATATATTCATATTGTCACAGACTTTAACAGAAAGGGTTTGAAGTTTCAAGTGCTTTATCTGCTGTGTCTTTTGAAAAGTTTTTTTCTTTTTTTTTATTAAATTTATTTATTTTCAGCATAACAGTATTCATCGTTTTTGCACCACACCCAGTGCTCCATGCAATCCGTGCCCTCTATAATACCCACCACCTGGTACCCTGACCTCCCACCCCCCCCCGCCACTTCAAACCCCTCAGATTGTTTTTCAGAGTCCATAGTCTCTCATGGTTCACCTCCCCTTCCAATTTCCCCCAACTCCCTTCTCCTCTCAAGTGCTATTCACTTTAGCTCAAAGAAATCCATAATTCAGAAATGTTAAAAAGGCATAATGTAAGATTAATCATGATTTTAGATGTAATTGATGCCAGATAAACTCACAATTAGGAAATCAAATTGGAAAATTGTATTATTACTGGAAATTCTCATGTGGTCTATGTCAAAATATAGTCAAATGCTCAAGATTGCCTATATTAGTGTGGGAAATAAATAGTAAATTGAGGATATAGCTTCTTATAAAACATAACCTAGACACAGTATCATGGATCATTTTGCATGTTTTATTTTCTATTAGAGGAATGCTAATGAAGAGGGCCAGTAAAATATAGATTAACAAATGCAGAGGTGAAATGCTTGTTTTTGAGTAAGCTGTAATCAAAATTGAATGCAGCCTATTGCCAAGAAGTTTTTTTTTTTTTTAATTAACTTTTGCCATCTTAATTTTGGGATATTCTCTTTGGAGAATTTTTTTTTTTTTTTTGCTTGATGCATGAAAACAGCAACACAAACAATAGGAAACAAAAACAAAGATATTAAGCTTATTAAGGATATTATCATTATTCACATTATGCAAAAGCTGAAATAAATGACAGGAAAAGTGGATCTTATATAATCATCTGTTTTCCACAGGAGTTACATATACATTAATAATAAAAAAGAAGTCACAGAATGGGAGTTAAGAGTATGCAGTTTTGAGTCAGATAGGTAGATTTCAGTTTATATCTGTGGTACTCTGCTTTCTTGCACTGTGACGCTTGAAACTCTAGTTTCCTCATCAGCAAAATGGAGAGTATAAATTTACCTTTCCATTTCAATGATTGTTTCGATTAATTGGATGTAAATTATTTGGACTGTGCCTTTCCTATGGTAAACACCCAAGAAATCTAAGTTAATAGGGTCCTTATTAACTAACAATAGGAGGACAAAAGAACTCCTATTGAAATCCATGGAGTGGTTCTTAAATATTCTGCAGCCTTCTGACTGCTACTGGTTCTTGACAGAGTTGGGTTTTTTTTTTTTTTCTCTTTAACTGTTTTTGGGGGAATATAAGGCAAAGAAGGATAATAGTGATTTTTTAACATAAAGTTAAATGTAAAAAAGGTTTTTATTCTGATGCTGTTTCACACTGACTTTTGCTGTTAACATGCTGTTTATTTGAGGACAGTAGATAGAGGTTGTATTGTTGCTTTATTTTGTTTTGTTTAAAAACAGAAGGCCATGTAAAGGTGCCAAGCTTAAGTTGGCCTACCTTCCCATTATTTTGTTTTTAATTTTATGACTGTTGGAACTCTGAAAGTCTGGGAACCATAGTTCTAATCTTCTAGAGTTTGTCATCCATCCTTTTCATGAATACTTCCATATCACATAACTCTTGAGGCATAGAGTCTATTACTTTGGTGGGCATTTATAATGATTACAGTGATTTTTCATATTTCCCATTTCTTCATCCCAATTCATTCTGATTAGGATTTAAATTCTCAGGTAATTTATTTTACAGTGTGGAAGAGGAAAGAGAGAACTGAAGAGAAGGGGGTTAAAATGAACATACAGTTTCAAGAGCTGAGCATGAAACTCTAATTAGGCAGAGTGTTGTAGTGGCATGGGTAAGGGTCAGTGACCAGCATCTTGACCTAATTTATCACAACAGAAGTAAGAAAACTGCGTGGGAGGGTGACATGGTTTCCATTCCTGTTGTGCAGTGTTTAATCATTCATCCTTCTGTTGCATGCCAAGACATAAACATTAAGTTAAGAATTAAGACTCCTTGATTTTTCAGCCTGTCTGCAAGTTGGAAGTATAATTACCATTTGACTTAAGAATGCCACTGGAAAATTATATTCTGGAGAAAAAGCAGAAAGTGTACTTAAATGGATAGTGCTTACCCAAAAGTGAATGCCTGTAAGATGTGTGTGTGTGTGTGTGTGTGTGTGTGTGTCCATGTCTGTGCATGCACGTGTAAACATACATAAACACAGTCACAGGACTCAGAATTTTAATAGAGGAAGAATGTCACCCATAATATTATAGCATCCTAGGTTATGTGTATATGTAGATATATATGTATATATGTACGTATGGTATTAAAACTACTATTCTTACTCCATGCATGTGGCTGATTTTATAGCTGGAATAAAAGTGTATAAATTTTTCATCTCTACCTACTCATTCTTTCATTTTTTTAAATTCTTTTTATTATGTTAAGTTAGTCACTGTATAGTACATCATTAGTTTTTGATGTTCCATAAATCATTGTTTGTGTATAACACCCAGTGCTCCATGCATTCCTCCTTAATACCCACCACCGCGCTCACCCATCTGCTCAGTCTGTTTCCCTGGAGTCCATAATTTTAAATACATAATACATAAATATAATGTATACTATAATCAATCAACTGATCAATAAATCTTTATTTCACTAAAGTGCTTTAAACTTTTTTTCCCAACTTGAAAAGGATCTTCCTAAGTATGGTCTTAATAGCTGTAAATTCATGTCCCTTCATGATTCCCCATTGTTGCCTTTCAGATTACTTTTGCTTTTTAACTACAATCATCTGTGGACAGATAGCATCTTTAGTGTTTGAATTATTTATTGAGGTTGAATTGTAGAATATAACCCTATAGCCTTTACAAATGCCTTCTTTATAATTTTCTGGAGGAGTTGCAACCAATTTCATGTCCTAAGCTAAATTCGTGATCTTCCTTGTAAACATGTCTGCCTTCAGACAGCCTCAATTTAGTAAATGGTACCATTACCCACCCTGTTGCACAATTCAGAAGCCTGGATTGCAACTTTCTTCCTTTTCCATATGCCTACTTCTTGCCCTTCTAATCTACCATTAAGTTTTGTTTTTTCTACCTCATTGCAATTACTTCTGTTGCACTAAGAATAAAATCCACATTTCTTTTTCTTTTTTTAAAGATTCTATTTATTTATTTAACAGAGAGAGAGAGAGAGAGAGCACAAGCAGGGGGAGTGGCAGGCAGAGGGACAGGGAGAAGCAGAGTCCCCACTGAGCAAGGAGTACTGTTACTTCATTGGTGCCCTTTTATCAATATGTAATATTATAAAATATGCATTTGTTGGCTTACTTTGATAAATATCTCTCTCCACAGCTAGATATAACTCTGTGAAGGTCTCTACCACCCTACATCTTATATTCTAAACACATTGCCTGGCATATTGAATTATAGTGATTCAGATTGAGTTTGTGCCATGCCTCTGACATGTATTAACACCTATCCTTGGGTATAAATGTAGGATGAGCATAATAATGTGACCTAACATAGAAGATTTCTAAAGAAATAAATGAAATTATTCATATACAATTATTCACATTGTGGATGCTACAGTCCAGGTTTTCAATAGTTACCATTATTGTTGTTCTAATGAGAATTCATTAAATATTTGTTGAGTGAGTGAAAAAAAGTATTTGTTTTATGATATAAATAAGTAAGTAATTACCTCCTCAGCATAAAGTTGTGCCATTTTCACCACAATCTCTATTGCATGGAGTGTCGTTCTGTTTTCAGTTACTAAAAGGCAAAATCACCATCATCAGTAACATCAGGGTTTTAACTTCCTTAATGATTATTAGAAGTGGCACTTTTTCCCATCTGCATGAGTTTTGGGAAAACCCATCTCTTCGTTAATATTTTAACTGTGGAAATACCTGTTTCAAAATCTGCTCAGTGCAGTATCCAACAGGTTCAATAGTTAGAGCAGTCAGAGGTATAACCTGGGTTAACTTTTTTTCTCAGAATCACTAAACCACATAAAGTCTAAGTCTTATTTGAAAATGAAATCAATTGCCAGTTACCAAAAGATTGAATGGTTTTGAGTATAGTTCCTTGATGATGAGCAATTTAATATTAATTTAGACATCTTATTTTCTCTACCAGATGCTCAGGAACATGGTAAACTAGAGGTCATTGACCCTTTCCCTGTTGTTAGTGGTCCCGAAATCTTCTGTTCATATCTAATTACCAGTAGTAACAAATCATCATGCATTACAGTTATCTGGTTATGTGTTTCTCCCTCCCATTAAAGAGTGAGCTCTTTGAGGACAGAAATTACATTTTTTCTTTCTACATGTAGAAGGAAGTAAATAAGAAAGGAAGGATTGAATCTTACACTTTTGTTACTAATTCTATTAGATTTATTATTTTCTTCCAAATACAATAATTTTCGTGACCATAAACTGAGAAAGCAACAAGGGCAATGTAGTCAATACTCAGTTACTAGGAAGAGATTGAAGCAGAAGTGCTTGTGTCTCAGTTGTCTTTAATATAATCCTTAGTTAATAGTACCCTATGTGTTAACTAACTGGTATTTAAATAAACACTTGGGAAAGAAAACCAATTCTCAGTGAAGATATTGAGGATATTCTGTCATTGTAATAAGGAAAGAATCCAGATCACAAACTTGATTATTCCTAAAATACTTGGCTGCTTTGACTCTGGCTGTCCTTCAGCATATCCAGACATGATGTGCAAAGTACAGAATTGAAATAAGATAATCCCTAGTCAAATCATAGGCTTCTGTTACAAGGATAAGTCAAGTTTGTAGTTTCACCTGAGGTAAGAAGGCATTAAGTCTCTTTATCACATCCAGCCACCACTATAAGGCTAGGGATAGAAAAATACACTAAGGAGGAGGGAGTGAGAGATAGTCCATGGAGTAAGTACTCGCTATCTATTAAAATTACCCAAGAATTAGCTCGCCAATATTAATTCCCTTTTGTTTATAATCTTATTTGTTATCCCCTCATAATCTCATAGAGCAAGCTAAAACAGTGTTCTGTTTTTTTTTAATAGTTATCGATCTCCAAATTAAAACTGTCCTGATATAGTCTAGCCTCTCAATTGGGGAGGCATAGGAAAATATGTTGTTGAGGGTTTCTAAAATCTTTTAAAGCAATTAATTACATATCAGCTAAGTTTATTTTAGGCACACATTTACACATTTGTTCTCTTTATGCACATTCATGAAAATGATAAAATTTCCTTTTTATCCTTTGCTCATGGTGTTTTTGTGTTTACAGTGTATTATGCTATTTTGTGTTGACATTCTCAACACATATTGGCTTCAAAATGTACTCTATTCAAAAGCATGTTTTTTCCCCTAAGCTCACTAGGATTTTAATGGAGGTTGGAATCAGAATTTCCTTCTTTAAGAATCTCTTGGAAGAGGGTGGCCGGTGGCCTTTTTTCTTCACAGTCTGTGCAATATATACATTAACAACTCTCTGCACCTGAATGAATGGAACTTTTCATCAGTAAAGCACTGGAGGAAGTTTGATGAAACTGTTCTTTTATAAAAGTTCTTTTATAAAAGTTAAATATAAATGCCATCATATAGTAGAACATTGACCTCAGCATTGAAAAAATACATTCTGTTCTCAGAAAATAGATTCTCAATTACTATACATGTACTAGTTTATAAAATACAAAACAGTCTAGATAAGTATTACTCAGCAATTTTTATCAAACTTTGTTTCTTGATTAGCCTTGCTAGAGCTTTATCAATTTTATTGATCTTTTTGAAGAACTAGATTTTGGTTTCATTGATTTTCTCTATTGTCAAACTGTTCGTTCTAATTGTTTACTGTGTATTTAATGAAGTCTAAGTTGCATAGTTTTTCAATTTTTCTTGGAAGTTTAAATAACCACGAATTAACATGTGTCTGTAAATTAGAGCTCTTCAGTTGGAAATGAACTACAATATAGTATTCTTTTTGAAATATGATATATGCATTAGTGCTTGATATGCAAAGAGTATCTTCCCTTAAAATTAGTCACTCTTAGTTGGCTGGATTAACCCCAATGTGTTATATTTATTTGGGGTTGTTGATAATTTTTTAAATATTTTATTTACTTATTTGACAGAGATCACAAGTAGGCAGAGAGGCAGGCAGAGAGAGAGAGAGAGTGGGGGAAGCAGGCTCCCCGCTGAGCAGAAAGCCTGATGCCGAGCTAGATCCCAGGACCTGAGATTGTGACCTGAACGGAACCCACTGAGCCACCCAGGCGCCCCAGGGTTGTTGGTATTTTTAATTCCTATTACTTAATTTAGCAGTTCTTTTACATATTATAATGGTTAACTAGCAAAGTAGAACACTAGAGAAAGAATACAACTGTATTAAGGACCTTATACCATATAAAAGAGGCACAGAGTATACAATTATGATTATATATCAGAGAAAATTATTTAGAGGCATACTATAATCAGCTTTAATATCCAGGCAAATATAATAGTTATTTTAATGCATTCATTATATACAAAAAGAGAATCTATTGCAGAACCAAGGTTTGTTTGTTTTTTTAAGATTATTTATTTATTATCCATTCATCTGTTGAAGGGCATCTTGGTTCTTTCCACAGTTTGGCAACCGTGGCCATTGCTGCTATAAACATTCGGGTACAGATGGCCCTTCATTTCACTACATCTATATCTTTGGGGTAAATACCCAGTAGTGCAATTGCAGGGTCATAGGGAAGCTCTATTTTTAATTTCTTGAGGAATCTGTTCTCCAAAGTGGCTGCACCAACTTGCATTCCCACCAACAGTGTAAGAGGGTTCCCCTTTCTCCACATCCTCTCCAACACACATTGTTTCCTGTCTTGCTAATTTTGGCCATTCTAACTGGTGTAAGGTGGTATCTCAATGTGGTTTTAGTTTGAATCTCCCTGATGGCTAGTGATGATGAACATTTTTACATGTGTTTGATAACCATTTGTATGTCTTCATTGGAGAAGTGTCTGTTCATATCTTCTGCCCATTTTTTGATATGATTGTCTGTTTTGTGTGTGTTGAGTTTGAGAAGTTCCTTATAGATCCTGGATATCAACCTTTTGTCTATATTGTCAGAAAGGATGAATACCCAACTTTTGTAGCAACATGGACAGGACTGGAAGAGATTATGCTGAGTGAAATAAATCAAGCATAGAGAGTCAATAATCATATGGTTTCACTTATTTGTGGAGCATAACAAATAACATGGAGGACATGGGGAGTTGGAGAGGAGAAGGGAGTTGAGGGAAATTGGAAGGGGAGGTGAATCATGAGAGACTATGGACTCTGAAAAACAACCTGAGGGTTTTGAAGAGGCGGGGGGGTGGGAGGTTGGGGGAGCCAGGTGGTGGGTATTAAGGAGGGCACGTATTGAATTTGTGGTTGTGATGCAAAAACAATGAATACTGTTAGGCTGAAAAGAAATTTTAAAAAAGGAAAAAAAGTTTATTTATTTATTTATTTTATTTGAGAGAGAGAGAGCATGAGCAAGGGGAGGGGCAAAGGGCCAAGCAGGCTCTCCACTGAGCAGGGGCCCTACTCAGGGCTTGATCCCATGACCCAGGGATCATGACCTGAGCTGAAGGCAGATATTTAATCGACTGAGTCAGCCAGGCACCCCCAGACCCAAGTTTTGAATGTTCATTTTTAATGTTTTTTGGAGAATGTATAGCAAGTTTTCATGGAGATCAAATTGACATTGTTCCTAGTAGTTTTTTTTTAATACTATTTATCCCCATTTCTTTTGCTTGTTTAAAATATAGTTTAATAAGACATTCAATTCAAAACTGCGATAGAGTGTGTGTGTTTCAGTAAATGTGAAATAAACACCCAATATATGTGACTGTACTGAAGAGAATGTCTAATGTCTTTAAGGACAAAATGGCGCATTTAAGAATTGTCTTCTTGTTTATGCTTCACATAATTGTCAGTTTATTTAAAAGGTTGTGCCTTTATTAGAGACCATTAGTGGACATGAATTACTGAAACTGTTTAAAGTTCTGAAGTCGTGAACTTATCATAAAGGAGCCACTTGCATTCCTTGTTTATGGTACACTCTCAGGCTGGCCTCATTTGGACCCACTGATCCCAAACTCGGTGAACTTAATACTTGTGTCTGTGCACTTCGTGTCCTTCATCGGAACAACTGTGGAGAGACGCAGGGAGCTGGGAGTAGAACCCTCAGGTCCGTCTGGGGAATTACTGCTCCCTTTCTTCAGAACAAATCAGAACGTTTTTGAGTATACCATGAACTTAAATCCCTGGTGAACAGAACAGGTCCCTCTTGTTCTGTCTTTCTGAGTTGCCCTCAGTAAGAAAGGAACAGAAGTAAATGGAATGTAAAAGTTCTCAAGTTATTTCTAAGATGAAAAAATAGGAATGAAGGCATTGCTAAACTTGGCACAAAGCAGATTTCAACCTTAGGGACTGAAAGTTGAGAGAAAGATAATGCATGGATTTACTTATTTGCCTTTTTTTTTTTTTTTTAACTGTGCATGTTTGGCTGCTCCCAAGTCTAGAAGCCATGAGAAGGAAACCACATAGTTAATGCATTCCACATGGTTTTGACATGTTTCTATTCTCACTGTTTAAGTAAAGCCATTGATTTTGATATGGAGTACTGTGTGGGTTTGCTCGCTTTCTCTCTCCCCCCGCTCTATATATCTTACAGATGTAGATGTAGATGAGATGTAGACGATACATATAAGATATATATGATATATATGTAGTTATAGATTATGTATGTAGTAGAGATGTAAGATATATATTATATATATACACACACACAAACAGATTTTCTGTGGTGAAATTCAAAATAATAAGTGATGTATTTAGCATCTGCAAGTATATATGGGTTTCACAATTTTTTGCAACTAATGAGTCATTGAACATTATATCAAAAACTAATGTTGTACTATATGTTGGCTGATTGAATTTAAATTAAAAAAAAAATAAAAGCCTGTCTTTAGGGGTGTCTGGGTGGCTCATTCAGTTAAGCATCTGCCTTCAGGTCAGGTTGTGATCTGGAGATCCAGGTATCGAGCCCCACATTGGGATCCCTACTTGGGGAGAAGTCTGCCTCTCCTCCCTCTCCCCCTCCCCACTCATGCTCCCTCATTCTCTTTTAAAAAAATAAATAAATAAAATCTTTAAAAATAAATAAAATAAAAGCTATCTTTAAATTATATTAATTCACACTTTGCCATTTTTACAGGGTGATAACTTGATTTTAATTCACTTTTCTTCAAGTAGAATTGATTTGTTTTTTAAGATTTGACTTTTGGTTAGCTTTTAGATTTATCTATAGATTAATCTGTTACATAAAAATGCTCAGGAAAAGAGAAAATATGGAATCATTTTTTATATTTCTATTCTTATATGAATGTGTAAGCTTATAGATTTAAAATCATTTATCTCTGGATGCTAATGAAATATGATAGATATCAAGATGTTTTCATTAACAATAAAAGTTATTTGTGTTAGAAGAGATCACCATTTAAGACCTGACACCTTGAGATAAGGCACACAGTAAGACAGGACATGAATAAGCAAGCCCTCCTCCCTTCAGCAACCACCACTAACAAAAACTTGCTGCATTTAGGGCATACCAAGATTAATAAATGGATGACACCTTTAAAATTCACTGAAAAGGGGAATAGATGGATATTTAGATCCAGAGTCATCACTGTGTACTTGGAAACTGAAGGAAAATGGTCCAAAAACACTTACACTAGAGAGAATCTCAACAGGTCCACCATTGTGGATTTATAAGCAGGTATGGAAGGAGTAGATTGGGCCCTGAATGGAGAAAGTAACGGTATAGAAATATATGTCAAGATAGTATATGCTGGATTATGGACATTGGGGAGGGTATGTGCTTTGTTGAGTGCTGTGAAGTGTGTAAACCTGGTGATTCACAGACCTGTACCCCTGGGGATGAAAATATATGTTTATAAAAAATAAAAAAATTTAAAAAAAGATAGTATATGCTGGATACTTTTATGCACTGAATACAAGAATATGAATTTGATTGAACTATGTGGAAACAATTTGGTAAAACATATGATACGCTTTAACCCAGTAATCCTCCTTTAGATATTCAAGCTCAAAGTAAAATCAGAAATTCAAAGAAAATGTATATAAGATGATATAGATCATGGTACTGTTTATTAAAATTAAAGTTAAAACAAATTAAATATGTAATAATATTATGATGCATTCATAGTGTGTAAATATTTGCAGCCACTAACAATAGCCTTTATAACTTGCACTTAAAGTATAATTTATACTGTGTAATATTAATGGATAATTCATAAAATTACATAGTGCTTCTTATGGTGCAATCCCAATATGAAAATATTTAATGAGACTATTTTTAGGTGCAAAGTTCAGAACCCATTCATATTACTTTAAAAAGTGTTCTGTTATTATGTCGTAAACGCACAGAAAAAGGTGTTCTGTTAAAAAATGCATGGGATTTAGGTTCAGAACTAAAAAGAACTCACAAAATAAGTTCTAAGGACATTTTTTGGTTTCTGGGTCTTAATGGGTCTCTTGTTCTTTGCTTTTTCTAAGCTTGTCTTTGTGTATTGTCTTTACTCTCAACTCTTTTGGACTAGCGTTCTCTAATTATTCATAGTAGCTTTTTCATTATAACTTTGGACTACACATGTTCATTATAGTTTCTTTGGTCTAAATCTACGTAAAGTCCCCTGTTTCTGCTTAGAGAGGATGGTTCTGATTAGACCAACTCATCTTTTTTATAAAACCAAGGCATGGGTTATATGCTTACCAAGGAATTATCTGCCCTTGGGTTAGGGGTCATCTTTGCACCAATCAGTCATTCTGGTCTGTGCATGAGGGCAAATAAATAAACAAATGGCCTTTTCTCACCAAGCACATCCTCCATCATTGCCTCTCCTGGCACTACAAACTCTATGCTCTACCTAAACCATACTTCTTTTCTAAATATATTTCATCATTTCACTACTCACATTGTTAGCTTGCCTTTTCTCACTTCTTAGAATTGTTATTATTGAATTCACGATTAATTTCAAAGCCCCATATCTTGCATGCCCCAATAAAGTCCTGTTTTTGAGTACCCTAGGCAAAATTAACACAGTCATAGCACTCTGTTCATGATTGTATGACAGTGCTTATGGTATTGTAGTTCCATTATGAGAGTTATATACATGAACTAGTAATGATAAAGAACATGCTTTTGACACCATTCTCTTGGGAAGCTTATGAAAGAAAACCATGAGACCATAAATTTGTTAACATTATGACAGTGAACATGGGGGCAAAACCAGCTCCCATACATACACACATACAAAAATCATACATATGTACACCTCAATCAAACTTGGCATTCTAACATCCTCGCACATGAAAACTAACAAAGTACTATTTCTGAGCTGTGTTGTTTCCCTCTTACAAGATACCTCATTCGAATGGTGGGAAAACGGCTTTTACAACAATGGTATCATCTTTTAAATAATGGTATAAAAAAGATTCTAATTTCTGCATGAGTCAATTTCTTCAGTGAATGTTTCAGGCAAATGAGTAAGCACGTGATTAACTCTATGCTTTGTTTCAGTGGTTTCTATGGGTGGAGTGGTTTCACCAAATTCCATGTGTAAATTGGTCAGATAGAACAAGAATTTAGATTTCCACAATCTTTCTTGGAACTTTCAAGCTTCTGTTATCTCACAGGACCCAGAAATTGAGTTGAGGCTTTCTTCCTAAGCTGGATTGTAGCAGTGAACCCAGGAGTCAGTAGCTTAAATTTTTACTTCTTTGCATCAGACTTTCTTTTGAAAATGGTGCCTGCAATATTGAATAATGGCAAGAAGGAGCCTCTGTGAAGTGTTAAATATTTGGTTTAGTGGGTCCTATCAGCAGGTAGGGCCTGCAGGGAGCTTGTTTATCCAGCAGAACGATCTCATTATGAGGACAGTGATGTAGTATAGTTTACTTCATACCCTGAAGCCATTCAAGGAAACAACTGAGTGAGTGATATTCATCTCAGCCCTGCATTGTGCTATTATGACTTGCAATAACTGGCAGCATATTAAAATAGAAATCAGGGACTACAGCTACTCCATTGAATGAAGTTCTGAAATTTCAAAGCTGTTGAATTATTCAGTATTTTCCAACTTATAGAATAAAAGAATATGTCATTGACTATTTCATGGGACATTAATGGAAATAAAGAGAATCCACAGGCTTTATACACTTCACAGTTCATATTTATTTCTCATAATTTCATGGTACCCAGGTGGGTCTTGGTATAGGCCCTTACTATCAAATACAAGGACAAGAACTTGGTGTTGAATGCTAGAGATCAATAAAAAAAAGAAATATTTTAAAAAACCACCGTAATTGCTGGGTCATAGGGCAGTGGAACTAGAGCGTATCATGCTTAGCGAAATAAGTCAAGCAGAGAAAGACAACTATCATATGATCTCCCTGATATGAGGAAGTGGTGATGCAACATGGAGGCTTAAGTGGGTAGAAGAAGAATAAATGAAACAAGATGGGATTGGGAGGGAGACAAACCATAAGTGACTCTTAATCTCACAAAACAAACTGAGGGTTGCCGGGGGGAGGGGGTTTGGGAGAAGGGGTTGGGATTATGGACATTGGGGAGGGCATGTGATTTGGTGAGTGCTGTGAAGTGTGTAAACCTGGTGATTCACAGACCTGTACCCCTGGGGATAAAAATATATGTTTATAAAAAATAAAAAAATTAAAATAAAATAAATAAATAAATAAATAAATAAATAAAAACCACTGTAATGAATAATCACTAAAAGGAATCTACAACATTGTGTTTTAAAGCTTCGAGATATTCATGAATACCATATTGAAAAATAAAGTTTGAGACCAGTGTCCCATCTTGCCCATAACAATACACTGGGAACAACATAACCTCTAAGTTTAAAATACAAGGTAACCCTGCATAATATGATATGTGGTAAGATTATCAGATACGTTACCCTATCCCTAGCAGTGCCTAGGATACAGCATGTACCCTGGAAATTTTTGCTGAAGTAATGAATCAGTGAATGCCTCTCTGCAGAGGTCACTCAGACTAGATACTGTAAAATCATTCCTTCCCCCTGCCAAATTCAAATACTTTCTGTTTGAAACATATTAAAGTAAAGAGGCATGGTATGACTACTAAGGCTCTAGGTTCTATACCTTTGAGCTACTTTGAGGTGTATACAACGGGGTATACAAATGAACCTAGCTATGACTTTTTAGTACAATACCCAAAGAAAGGATATTGAGCTGGATGAACCATGAGGAGTTATCCCCCTGGGGATAAAAAAATATCTTTTTAAAGATATTTACTATTTTTTAAAGATATTTACTACTTAGCCATATAAGAAGCAAACTGCCACTTTCTGAGAATTTGAACTTGTATGTAAATCAGAACAGCTTAACTGCAATAAATGTTTTCATAAGGTAGCAACTGCTAGGCCAGAAGAATCCTCTGGTTTTTCATTTAATATGTATTGATAAGCAGACTATGATGATAATCTCAAACCAGCACATGAGAATCTTTTAATTGCTAAGTAACATTGCAACAACTTAAATTTGCTTTGAATTTACTAGATGTTCATATTAACAACTGTCCAGTCCAGTTTTTCATGTAAGTGCATCCTTTCAAATTTATCAGCTCTCAAAAAAATGTATACAAAGTATTCACACTCAGAGACTACCCTCCTCTTAAAGGCAGGGAAAGCAAAAACAGAAACAAGAAGTCTGAATCAATGTAATTTCTACTGTCTAAACGTAGATTTCTCCTTGCTGTGATTGAAGAATGCCTGAGCTTGTCAACAAAACCTGTAAGATAGAGTTTAAGGTTCAAGAAAACTTTCTATACTTGATTTCCCCCCCCTGTAAAGAACCAAGTACATTGGCTCTTTAAATACACATGAAAAGATATGAAGTATTCTTTATGATTTGTTTCCTGAATTTATTACCATTTTTTAAAATTTATTTTTATTTATTTTCGGCATAACATTATTCATTATTTTTTCACCACACCCAGTGCTCCATGCAATCCGTGCCCTCTATAATACCCACCACCTGGTACCCCGACCTCCCACCGCCCCCGCCACTTCAAACCCCTCAGATTTTTTTTTTAAGATTTTATTTATTTATCAGAGAGAGAGGGAGAGAGAGCCAGCACAGGCAGACAGAATGGCAGGCAGAGGCAGAGGGAGAAGCAGGCTCCCCGCCGAGCAAGGAGCCCGATGCGGGACTCAATCCCAGGACGCCGGGATCATGACCCGAGCCTAAGGCAGCTGCTCAACCAACTGAGCCACCCAGGCATCCCTCAGATTGTTTTTTAGTACCATTTTTAAAGGCAGAAGTCTGATAGTGTCTATGAAAATACTATGTAAATGAGGGAGTTCTACATAATTGAAATGAATTGTTATCTTTACACCCATGACAAAAATGAGAAACACAGATCCTGAAGGAGGTGCAAAGATACTTGCTTTTGGTGAGTGCTGTGAAGTATGTAAACCTGGCATTTCACAGACCTGTACCCCTGGGGATAAAAATATATGTTTATAAAAAATAAAAAAATTTAAAAAAAGATACTTGCTTTTAATATCCTGAACAAAATGCAGTGTCAATCATGACAGATACATATATATCTATACTTATAAATGTAGATAAACAAACAGTTCTGTGTAAAGCTAATATGTGTACAGCCTTTTATACATTTTCTTTTTTTTTTTTTTTAAGATTTTATTTATTTACTTGACAAAGATCACAAGTAGGCAGAGAGGCAGAGAGAGAGGGAAGCAGCCTCGCTGCTGAGCAGAGAGCCCGATGTAGGGCTTAATCCCAGGACCCTGAGATCATGACCTGAGCCCAAGTCAGAGGCTTAAGCCACTGAGCCACCCAGGCGCCCCCTAGTATACATTTTCTTGAGACCTGTTCTACAGTGATAAAAATAGATTTAGCATCACTAAAAAAAAAAGGCCTCTGACCTTTTTCAAAATTCTCACTTAGAAATTTACTTGAAGGAGCAGTATTCAAATTGTGTACTTTTGTGCAATTTCCTCCTTAATTTTTGCGCTAAGTTAATCAAATAGACAATGTGTGATATTATTCTTTTAAAAGAAAATGCATATTAAGACACACAACAGGCTTCATTGCCATTTCTTTTGAATGTTTCTCTGACTTTAGGGGACGTGAATGCCCAACAGTGCTCACAGAATGGAAAAGATACACAGATACTTTTGATCAGACGATGCAAGCAATAACGTTCTGCTGTAAACACTTGTGACAAAGGCAAAAAAAAAAAATATTTTGTAAGATAATAAATAAGTCTAACCCAACCACACTTGCCAGCTTCCATCTGAAACCTGTTTCTCCTCCTTATTTCCATTAATGATGTCGCAATCCTGTTGGGAATCCTGGTTTGAAAAGGCAGCCATCCTCAACTCCTTCATCTCTCCCATTTGATTAATCTCTCCATCCTTTTGCTTCTACCTCTACAATTTCCTCCATATTTCTTTTTCATTTCATTCCCCACTTCTTTTCTTGACCTCTCCTATTTTAAGAACTAAGTGGTCTCCTTGCTCCTAGTTGAGACCTTTCAATCCATCCTTGATATTGCCACTAGAGAGATCATTTAAAATGTAGATCAGGTAATACCACTTCTTTCACAGATACTTCCTGCTGTCTACATTGATACTAGAGGAGTGGTTTATCTCAGAAGCATCATCTGGGAACTTTCCAGAAATGCAGTTTCTTAGTTTCTAACCAACATTTTCTGAATCTGGAACTCTGATGGTGGACCCAATCAATCTATCTTTTAACAACTCTTCTGCATGAGTCTAATGCACACTAAAATTTGTTAACTACTAGACTAGTGGATTAAGTTTAAGGTTCTTGGTGTGGTATCTTGTCGAATCTACCTTTCTGATCTTATTTTCACCAGATTACACTTTTCTCCTCCCCACCCCATTACACTATTTCAGAACCTTACCTTTTGCTGCCCTAATCAGGATATCCCATTGAGTTGAGATTTTCTCTTTCTAACTACCAAGTTTTACATTGAGGCACAATTCAAATTCCATCTCTTTCTAAATTCTTTCTGCTCTTCCCAGTCATATTTCTGCAATATTAGTGCATATGTAAAAAATAGAAAAGGGTTCAGGCTTGAGATAGAACAAACCTCTTGGTCTATGTTTCCTCAGCAGTGCTGTCTTTACTGTTGAAATTTCTCCATTGTGTTTTTTGATATATATATAGTTGTTGACATGTCTTTCCTTACTAAAAGATGGTTTCTTCAGAGTCAACACTAGTCTCATGAGTCTTAGTTGTAGAACAGTAAGTTGCACATAGTAGGTGGTTGATAACCTATGTGAAATAACCCCAAAACATGATTTGAAGGCTAATGCATGTTTATTTCATTTATTCATTGCTGCAAACAAGAGCCCATTTGGAATTGCTCTCAATTTTAAAGGCATTTATAACTTGCAATCTTTAAAAATAGAATTCTGTTCTGATCTATTTTCTAAAACAAGGTTAAACTAAATATGCTCCTTAAACCTTGTTACTCTCTTTAAAGGATCATTTTACAGGGTGGGTGTCCTGCCATCCAACAGGCCTTTCTCTGTGAGGTTCAATTGGAAAAGAGATTAAATTTGCTCACTGTTTGTTTGGTTTGTTGCTCATCATGTTATTTAATCCAGCATCCAAAAGGTATCCCATAGGTATGAAATTCCTGAAACTGGCAATACTTTTTGAACTTTCTCTGTGCACATAACCTTATCTATTTTGTGATCCAAATAGTGGGATTTTATGGAGATACACTTGAACTAAGTAAATAGTGTAATAGTATGCCTAATGAAAGTAAAACAGAATGCATTGTTTTTAATGAATCAACAAGGATTTACCAAGTTCTGAACTATGTTCAGTGGTATGGAATAAAATTGTTCTGGGCCAAAAAATTATATTGTTTTGAAGTATTACAAAAGGAGGGGAAAATTCATAGTGTTATTTTTTTCTAAGTTAATAAGGTTAAAAATACCTAGAAACAATAGTTCTTAATAATACACATTTCTAGTACCAATTTAAGTGAGTGTTCATTCATTTGATCACAGTGGCAAAGCGAATATAGGTATGGAATTAACTATGGTTAGTAGAGATGGATTTAGATTGATGAATCATAGATAGATGATAGATAGATAGATAGATAGAGATATATATAAAGTCCCAGTTCTTGAAGTATCCACAGTTCATTGACGAATGAATTACATGTAGCAAATATTTATTATGATTCATGCTAAATAGAGAACACAGAAGAAATAAACAATTGAAAGAATAAAAAGAAATCTTTAAATTGAGATTGCTCTACCCTTGAAGGATGGACCTTATTCACCAATTACTTATGTTCAGAATAATAATAACAACAAAAGAATCCAGATATTCTTTTTTTAAAGATTTTATTTATTTATTTGACAGACAGAGATCACAAGTAGACATTAAGGCAGGCAGAGAGAGAGGGAAGCAGGCTCCCTGCTGAGCAGAGAGCCCGATTCGGGAATCAATCCCAGGACCCTGGGATCATGACCTGAGCTGAAGGCAGAGGCTTTAACCCACCGAGCCACCCAGGTGCCCCAGAATCCAGATTTTCTTGTAGTAGAGTGTGTGTCATCTTGTGTTCACCAAAACACTGGGGCTTTGTATTCCCATTTCTATCCCTGTTCTGTGTGAGAATGGCAAAGAACATCCAGTATATTGCAGCTACTGTATTAGGTTCTTCCTCATATAATTTTTAAACACGAAGAAAAGAAAAAGAAAGACTCAAAACCGTAAGAGTCTTAAGAAGAATTTATTTCCATGCAAGGCAGGGATACTATGATCCAACACAGAGAGGTGGAGCTTTCAAATAAACTGTCAGAAAATGGCATGGAAAAAAATTGATCACATATCTATATGCAAGGAAAACAATCCCTATGAAGACACGTTCCCAGGCCAAAGACAAGTGCGGGCCCTAAAAACGGAAAAGCCAGAAGATTTCACAAGAAAAACTGATTTGGGGTCAGTTTAACGTTTGACCATTTTACTGGAGCTTGGCCTAGGTGATTGCCAATCCCCTAGTCCCCATATAATTCATGCTCTTCCTGGAGTCTCAAAAGGCAAAGTTATCTGGAAATACGGTCTTCACAGATGGATTAGTTAAGATAAAGTCATACTGGAGAAGGGTGATCCCTAAATACAGTATCATTAGTGTCATAAAAAGAAGAAAAGAGTCACACAGACACTGAGAGAATATTGTGTGAAGATGAAGGTGATGCTGGGAGTGTCAGGAAACTCTAAGGATTGCCTGCTGTCACCAGAAGCTAGGGGAAGGACATGGAGCAGATTCTCCATGCTGACCCCTTCATTTACAACTTCTAGGCTTCAGAGTTCTGATAGCATACATTTCTGCTATTTAAGCTCCTCAGCTTGTGGTACCTTCTTACGGCAGTGTGAGGAAAGCAGTGCACAATGTTTTATGTACATGGTGACTATGGATTAAGGTAGACTTCAGTGTGGCCATATGAATGTGTGGGGCACCAGCCACAGAAGAGTGACACTGCCAGGAGGAGACAAAAAAATATACATAGGAGGCCCTCCAGTCACGAAAACAATAAGTGGTGCTGCATATTGACTAGCTCTCTTCCTACTTTTTACCTTGTGTTCCAGAAGAGATGATGACTCTTTGTCTTTTCCAGATGAGGAAAGATCCTGGAAGACCTGGCCACTATCTTCCCCTCTCCCTTCCTCCAGACACAGCAGCCTTCCTACTCTCCTGTAAACCTATCCAGTGCATTCTCATCTCAAGACCTTGGTTTTGAAACCTGATGCCCCACACATTTGCCCAGCTGACACTCTGCTCAGATGTTAGCTCCTCAAAGAGCCCTTTACTGGTCACTGTATTCATAGCACCATGGACACTCTGGCTTTTTGCTATGCTTTATTTTTGCTTCCAGACACATTATGTTGCTATGGTTCTTGTCTTCCTTCTCTGAGGGAGCTGGAACTTTGTTTTGTTCACTACTCTACCCCTAGCACCTAGAGTGTTCCCTGCCCTACAGTATGTGCTGGATAAATGAATGAATGATGTAACCTGAGGCAAAAAGAGATTAACTGTCAATTTCCTAGGGCCTCACTAAACTCAAGTTTGATTTTCTCCTGATTCTATACAGATGACGTAGCTCAGAAATAGGTCCAAAAGTCTCGAAGAAGTGCGACATGACATAATAATGTGAAATTGAATTGATTAATGGAAGAAATAGACCTAAAACACTACACTTCTAGATGTAGAAGTGCCAGAAGCACAGCACTCCTCAAACCCGTACAAGAATGCAAGGAGAGGAACCAGGAGTTAGTGTTGCTGACTCCCCTTTAGAAACCAGGAATCTATTTGTCCTTCTTTTCATTCTGAGAATATAAAACCCTGGCTTTCTTTTGCCCTGGACAAGGGATTTATTTTATCCAACCAGGGAAAATATACAGATATATAATATCATCAAAGAAAAATTTGTGTGTGGCAAAGACCAAGGCCAGATTTCTATTCCAACCCAAAGATGTGCTGTTTGGGCTTGGCTTTGATGTCTCCAAGAAGGATAAAAATCCTATCCCTAGTTGCTGTAGATTCTAGAGCCCTGAGACTATGGTAGCATCTCTGGTGACCTCATAGCAAGTGAACTTCTGGTTCTGAGCAGCTGTCAACACTGAAAACCGATTTTAAGCATGCTTTACATAAACACTATGTTGTTGTTCACAGAGATGGTTTCTCTCCACTTTGGATGATACGGGCAAATATTGGGTCATTGTCATTATTTGTTGGGTCAAAGGCAGTAACTTTAGACAGTATTTCAAACAGGGTTGAGTCACTCCGGACATTGTCCAGTAAAGGAAAATACAGTAACAGAAGTTACAAAAGGGTAAATACAAAATACTGCTGTGGTTTATAATGGACCAGGGATTGTCATAGGTGAGAAGAGAAGGATTAGGAGCTTGAGGGGCTGCTTTGGCTTTGAGCAAAAGGGGATCCTAAGTCAGCCAGCATATCTCTTTACCACATCTCAGGAAGCTTCACTGCTTTATGGCAGGTATAGACTCAACTGGTTCCCTCAACTGTGAGATGCTTACCTGTTGGGTGGAGGCAAAGGAAGTGGAAAATCTTGTGTTAACACAGTCTTTCATTAAAAAGACAATAAAAAGGGGGTCCCTGGGTGGCACAGTTGCTTAAGCTTCTGTCTCTTGGTTTTGGCTCAGGGTCTTGATCTCAGGGTTTTGAGATTGAGCCTGCATCAGGCTCTGCCCAGCATAGAGTCTGCTTGAGATGCTCTCTCCCTCTCCCTCTGCCCCTTCTACTCATGTGTGTGCTCTCTCTCTCAAATAAATGGATAGATCTTTAAAGAAAAGATAATACCAAAATGAACGAATTGAATTATAAGGTTAAGTAAAAAGATTTTGGAATAGAGCACTTTTTATGTGTCTGTTGGCCATTTGGATTTCTTTGCAGAATAGAGCAAAAAAGGTATGATGAATCCAGTCAGAGATTTAGGGTGATAAATGGTGACTGTGACAAACTTCCCACTCACTTATCAGATGAGTGATATTTATACTGATGCTGTTTTTGTAACTTGAGACAAAAAATATGTAAACTCTACCTGGTGGCCAGTTAAAGGAACAGTGCATAGAGTTAATAAAATCTTAGCTTATGTAGTGAAATTGGCTCTGATATAGATGGCTTTTCTAAGAGGAGACTATGAGACAGTTTTTAAAAATTTATTTAAAATTTTGTATAAACATTATGAATGTATTATTTGATCCAGTAACTGCACCTCTGGGATTCTTAAGTAAATAATACTTTTTTTTTTCTTTTAGGAGGGCAAAGCTGTGGAACATAGTATATAAAGTTGTTTTATCACAGAATTATTTAGAGCAGTCCAACCTAGGGGAGTCAACTAACAGCAGAAGAATTAAGTAACTTATAATGTAGCACTATTATGGACTGTTACATAATTATTATAAAATATTCAATAAAAATCATGATATAAAATTATATATGTCATTTCAACTGGGAAAAGAAGTTGAGTAAACAAAAGGATAGATTATGAATGAAGTGTTATTCTATTTTTACTCTCTTAGAGTTTCTCCTTTTTTTCTTTTTGATCATTAGAAAACAATCATTTGAAAAAAAAAAAAAAACTAAATCCTTACCAAATACATGCAATACATGCAATACATGTGTTTTGGTGTATCAGGAATACCTGCCAGAATTGGGATGCTAAGATGATGGAGGGTTAAGTCCACTAATCTTATTTTGCTTGGTACCAGCTGTCCCCTGATGAAGAGAGAATCATATCTCAGAAGAAACTTGATAAAATCTGACCAAGGTCTGCACCCACCTGAAAATGACCTACATTGAGAGGGAGATACATGATAACTTCCAGGCTTCGGTCTTTGCTAGACAAAGGGTATTCTAGAAATTGGATTTCGATCATTGGCAGAATCTCTTGAGTAATATCAATTCTTACCATCTACATAAGTCTCTCCAAAGTATTTGAAAGAGCTCTTCCACATTTGTAACATTGTACATATATTTTAAAGTCCAAAATATGAAAACATTCCACGCCAGTAAAACATAATCCAGAAAAAAAATATGAAGACAACTGCTGTATGTATAAACCAATGAATGCTCTAAAGGTTAGCTTGCACCGTATTTTGCTGCTGTCATTGATGCTGATAATTTGGGTTTATCTCTGCCAGCATTGCCAGTTTTCACTTATGAAGTCCATATTTGGCAAAGATAGCAGCCAGTGCACATAAAGTATGGCATTTGCCTAATTAAAATGTAGCCTCAGCCTTTTTGTTCAATGTCTGTGGTAGCTTATGTGCATGGCCTACACTTGCCTTAAATAAGTTCATATCTCATGTTTGGATTTTTCCAAGCACACTAGGGCTAGAAACAAATGATATAACAGTATATACATTTTAGGTCTGTCTGTGAATCTTTTTTTAAAAGAAAATTCATTACATTTTTGTTGCCAAAAAATTTTAAATGAAGGAATTATAAAAACATTTCAAAGATCCACCCTTTGACAGAAACTATATAGATTTTTTATTGATTGGGAGAGATATTTCAGTCTATGACAAGAGATATGAGTTGCCAAGCACACTGGCATTATTCCTCTCCCTGATTGCTTGTACTCAGTCACCTGCTCCTGCCAATTTTACCTCCAAATCTTTCTCAAATCTACTCCATTTCTCCTTCTTTACTACCACTGCCCAACTTCAGGCCTTCAGTAATATCACTTTCCAGGCTAAAACCTTATATCTCTACTTAAAAATACAGCCAGTATGGTGCATCTGAAACTATTAGACTGGCCCCAACACATTGCTGGTTAAAACTCTTTTTATCTCACCCATCGCCTTCACAATGAAGCCAGACATTTGTTTACAGCTCATAAAAGGATGTCCACAATTTGTCTTTCCTCACTTCTTTGTCCTCATTTCTTGCTCTTTTCTGCTTTAAACTTGTTTCTATACCACAAAGCCTACAGAATTCTGCTCCGTTATTCCTTTGGCGTTCATTTCCAAAGTCACTAACTGTCTGCCTATCATTCTTTGTATGGCTAACTTCTTAACTTCTGAGAGTCGTCTCAAATGTTTTCCCTTCATGGAACTTGCTCCTAAGCAGTCCTCTGCATTTCTTTTTTTTTTTTTTTTTTAATTTATTTTTATTTATTTATTTATTTATTTATTTTTAATTTTTTTATTTTTTATAAACATATATTTTTATCCCCAGGGGTACAGGTCTGTGAATCACCAGGTTTACACACTTCACAGCACTCACCAAATCACATGCCCTCCCCAATGTCCATAATCCCAACCCCTTCTCCCAAACCCCCTCCCCCCGGCAACCCTCAGTTTGTTTTGTGAGATTAAGAGTCACTTATGCATTTCTTAATCAGTACATTTTCAAAGTGTGATTTTAATTAGTCAGTCTCACCTATTAGAATGTGAGCTCCTTAAAAACAAGGGCTCTTTCTGTCTTGGTCTTTAGCCCCTAGGGCAGAAACTAGGGTGAATGTTGTTGTCATTATATGAAGACACAGCTGTTTTAGATCAGCCTTCCTAGAATAGAGCCCAAACAAGGTTTTTGATGCACAGAATTGATTGAATGTTCTTCAGGAAAATCCTAAAAGGGAGGGAGGGAAGCAGAAAGGGGAAAGAGCTGAGGGAAGAGGTCACAGGTAAACTGGAGTCTTAGCCTGGTCCACACACACAGGATCTCTGGCACATAAATTCTGTGATGCAAAGGAGTAGCCTTTTGTACACTCACATAAGTAAATTATTGTCAGTGGGTACCCCCAGGGGGTTGTAAATTCCCAACAGGGTGGCTCCTGTCAATCAAAGGTAATTTTTAACTGGGGACAACTATAAGCTGTTAGCCTGAAGTAGTCAAAGTAGCTGGAGAAGGGATACATTAGCTTCATAAAGGGGATCAGGTTGGAGCATCTATTATACTATCATAGATGTCTTCATCATTTTATAATTATCGCAATGTACCTATCCAAGGAGATACTTTAAGAGTAATAAGATTTGCCCTTTTATAAGTAAAGTCTTATATTTTCATATTAGAATTTTGTATGTGTAAGCTCAACACATGGTTACACTTTTTTTTTAAGGAATGCAGACTTCAAGCTTGTTACCGTGGAAATATTTGTAATAGTGACTCTATTAAAAATCCTTTCCCTAATCTCATTTGCATATATTTATATTATGCAGTCTATATAGCCTTTGTTCATGAAGTGGTACATCAGTATGAATTCCTTGTAAAGGAATTTGTTCTGAATCTTAAATCCATCACTGTCTTCATCTAAGTTCCCAGAACATTAAGGGTGGCAACAAAAGTGAATGAATATGGTGCTTCCTACTCCTGCCCTCCTTTATGACTTCATACATTCATAACATCCCATGGACTGTGAAGGCGTATGTATACTGCAGAGGGGCCACTGAATTAGAGAATTTCCATGGCAGCATCTCAGCAAGAAAGGAGAAGACTAATAGTAAACGTTTTGGAAAGGCTTATAGAAAGGTGTATTATTCTGAAAGACAGGAAAATAGACTAATAATACTGACTTACCAATTACTTGATGATAGTTTTAATAATAATAATAATGGTGACTTACCTAATGTAATTAACATTATCTAGAAATGTACTTTTGGAATGATTGTTTCCAAGTGAGCAGAGCCTATGAGCTGAAGTAAGGAGAAAATGAATGTATCAGTAGTGATTCCAGTCATCAAGACTTGGGTTTGAAGTTATCATATTCTATTTTTAAGATTTGAGATGTCCTGCTACACAAGATTTTAAAAAATGCTTTATGACTATTATAAGAAAAGTGTATTCATAAGAGGATACATACTGAAGTATTGTGGGATGAAACATCATTGTGTCTCTAACTTATTTTCAAATGGTTTTGGAAAAAAACAGTGTGTGTGTGAATGAGGCAAAATGTTAACAAAGGTAAAAAATCATTCTTCATTTACATTATTTATTAGTGTAATTTTTCTTTATTGAAAAAATAGATAACCTCATCATTTATTTATTTTATTTAATATTTAATTAATTTATTTATTTGACAGATCACAAGTAGGCAGAGAGGCAGGCAGAGAGAGAGGGAGGAGGAAGCAGGCTCCATGCTGAGCAGAGAGCCTGATGTGGGGCTCGACCCCAGGACCCTGGGATCATGACCTGAGACAAAGGCAGAGGCTTTAACCCACTGAGCCACCCAGGCACCCCTCATCATTTATTTTAATGTGTTTATCCAAATAACTTGAAAACATCTTGGATTACTTTAATATTATTTGACATCCTTCCCCAAAATGTATTAAAACATGTTACTGGTTTTATAGTTTATTTCTGACCATCATACATTAAGCTCAATGGTAGCAGAACTTCCTAAGCCATAGATCCTACATCTGTTTCCATATTAAAATGAAAATAAGTGTCTCTACATCTAAGGTGCTGTTATTTCTTCATTTTACCTCTGCCTATTCCTTGTCTTATGACTCTGAACTGTTTGAAACTTTTTCTTGATTGTTAGGTAATGAATAACATTACTTTTTTTAAGATTTTTTTTTTTTCTGAGTATATTCTATACCCAACATAGGGTTTATACCCACAACCTCAAGATCAAGAGTCACAGGCTCAACTTACTTAACAAGCTAGGTGTCCCAAAGACTTTTTTTTTTTAAAGATTTTGTTTATTTTATTTTATTTTTTTAGATTTTGTTTATTTTTATTAATTATTTTTATTAACATGTATTATATTATTTGGGGTACAGGTTTGTGAATTGTCCGTCTTACACATTTCACAGGACTCACCATTTCACATAGCCTCCCCAATGTCCATTAACCCAACCACCCTCGCCATACCTCCCCAACCCCCAGCAACCCTCAATTTGTTTTTTAAGCTTAAGAGTTTCTTATGGTTTGTCTCCCTCCCAATCCCATCATATTTCATTTTCCTTCCTTACCCCCCAAACCCCCACCCTGCCTCTCAAATTCCTCATATCAGAGAGATCATATGGTAATTGTCTTTCTCTGATTGACTTATTTCACTCAGCATAATACCCTGTAGTTCCATCCACATCATTGTAAAGGCAAGATTTCATCTCTTTTCATGGCTGCATAGTATTCCTGTGTGTGTGTGTGTGTGTGTGTGTGTGTGTGTGTGTGTGTGTACCACTTCTTTATCCATTCCTCTGTTGATGGAAATCTAGGTTCTTTCCATAGTTTGGTCATTGTGGACATTGCTGCTATAAACATTCGGGTGCATGTGCCCCTTCGGACCACTACATTTGTATCTTTAGGATAAATATCCAGTAGTGTGATTGCTAGGTTGTAGGGTAGCTCTATTTTCAATGTTCTGAGGAACCTCCACGCTATTTTCCAGAGTGGCTGAAGCATTCCCACCAACGATGTGGGAGGGTTTCCATTTCTTTAAATCCTCGCCAGCATCTGTCCTTTCCTGATTTGTTAATATTAGACATTCTGACTTGTGTAAGGAGGTATCTCATTGTAGTTTGATTTGTATTTCCCGGATGCTGAGTGATGTTCAGAAATTCTTCATATGTCTGTTGGTGATCTGGATATCTTCTTTGCAGAAATGTATGTTCATGTCTTCTGCCCATTTCTTGATTGAATTATTTGTTCTTTGGCTGTTGAGTCTGATAAGTTCTTTATAGATTTTGGATACTAACCCTTTATTGGCTATGTCATTTGCAAATATCCTTTCCCATTCTGTTGGTTGTCTTTTGATTTTGTTGACTGTTTCCTTTGCTGGGCAAAAGATTTTGATCTTTTTTTTTTTTTTTTAATATACTTTTATTTTTTCAGTGTTCCAAGATTCATTGTTTATGCACAACACTCAGTGTCCCATGAAATACCTGCCCAACATGAGGCTCTCCCAAACCCCCATCCCCTTCCCTCCAAAACCCTCAGTTTGTTTCCCAGAGTTCAGTATCTCATGGTTCGTCTCACCCTCCAATTTCCCCCAACACCTTCTCCTCTCCAACTCCCAATATCCTCCATGATATTCCTTATTCTCCACAAGTGAGACCGTATGATGATGGTTTATCACATATTATTGTCAATTATTAATTAGTTAATTAATAATTGTTATGAGTGATTAATTGTTGTTATAGTTGTTTTTTATTATATGATGATTTATTTTCAGCATAACAGTATTCATTATTTTTTCACCACACCCAGTGCTCCATGCAATCTGTGCCCTCTATAATACCCACCACCTGGTACCCCAACCTCCCACCCCCCCGCCACTTCAAACCCCTCAGATTGTTTTTCAGAGTCCATAGTCTCTCATGGTTCACCTCCCCTTCCAAAAGCTTTTGATCTTGACGAAGTCCCAATAGTTCATTTTTGCCCTTGCTTCCCTTGCCTTTGGCGATGTTTCTAGGAAGAAGTTGCTGTGGCTGAGGTCGAAGAGATTGCAGCCTGTGTTCTCCTCAATTATTTTGATGGATTCCTGTCTCACATTGTGGTCTTTCATCCATTTTGAGACTATTTTGGTGTGTGGTGTAAGGAAATGGTCCAGTTTCATTCTTCTGCATGTAGCTGTCCAATTTTCCCAACACCGTTTGTTGAAGAAACTGTCTTTTTTCCATTGGACATTCTTTCCTGCTTTGTTGGAGATTAGTTGACCATATTGTTGAGGGTTTGTTTCTGGGCTCTCTGTCTTTTCCACTAATCTGTGTGTCTGTTTTTGTGCCAGTAACATACTGTCTTGATGATGACAGCTTTGTAATAGAGCTTGAAGTATGGAATTGTGATGCCACCAACTTTGGCTTTCTTTTTCAACATTACTCTGGCTATTCGAGGTCTTTTCTGGTTCCATATAAATTTTAGGATTATTTGTTCCATTTTTTTGAAAAAAGAAATGATAATTGTCTTTCTCTGATTGACTTATTTCACGCAGCATAATACCCTCTATTTCCATGCACATCATTGCCAAGGCAAAATTTCATTTCTTTTCATGGCTGCAAACATTTCAAAGAAAATGTTCCATTTTCTTTGGGAAAAAAATCGACGGTATTTTGATAGGGATTGCATTAAACATGTAGATTGCTTTAGGTAGCATAGACATTTTCACAATATTTGTCCTTCCAATCCATGAGCATGGAATATTTTTCCATTTCTTTGTGTTTTCCTCAGTTTCTTCCATGTGTACTTTTTAGTTTTCTGAGTACAGATTCATTGCCTCTTTGGTTAGGTTTATTCCTAGATATCTTATGGTTTTGGGTGCAATTATAAATGGGATTGACTCCTTAATTTCTCTTTCTTCTGTCTTGTTGTTGGTGTATAGAAGTGCAACTGATTCTGTGCATTAATTTTATATCCTGACACTTTACTGAATTCCTGTACAAGTTCTAGCAGATTTGGAGTGGAGTCTTTTGGGTTTTCCACATAAAGTATCATACCGTCTGCAAAGAGTGATAGTTTGACTTCTTCTTTGCTGATTTGGATGCCTTTAATTTCTTTTTGTTGTCTGATTGCCGAGGCTAGGATTTCTAGGACTATGTTGAATAGCAGTGGTGATAATGGACATCACTCCTGTGTTCCTGACCTTAGGGGGAAAGCTCTCAGGCTTTCTCCATTGAGAATGATATCTGCTGTGAGTTTTTCATAGTTGGCTTTGGTGATATTGAGATATGTACCCTCTATCCCTACACTTTGAAGAGTTTTGATCAAGTAAGGATGCTGCACTTTGTCAAATGCTTTTTCAGCATCTACTGAGAGTATCATATGGTTCTTGTTCTTTCTTTTATTAATATATTGTATCACATTGATTGATTTGTGGATGTTGAACCAAACTTGCAGCACTGGAATAAATCCCACATTGCCATGGTGACTAATCCTTTTAAGGTGCTGTTGGATCCTATTGGCTAGTATTTTGGTGAGAATTTTTGCATCTGTGTTCATCAAGGACATTGGTCTTAATTCTCCTTTTTGATAGGTTCTTTGTCTGGTTTGGGATTCAAGGTAATGCTGGCCTCATAAAATGATTTTGGAAGTTTTCCTTCCATTTCTATTTTTTGGAACAGTTTCAGGAGAATAGGTATTAATTCTTCTTTAAATGCTTGGTAGAATTTCCCTGGGTAGCTGTCTGGCCCTGGGATCTTGTTTGTTGGGGGGCTTTTGATGACTGCTTCAATCTCCTTACTGGTTATGGGTCTGTACAGGTTTTCTATCTCTTCCTGGCTCAATTTAGGTAGTTGATAGTCTTAACAAATGCATCCATTTCTTCCAGATTGTCAAATTTGCTGGCATATAGTTGCTCATAATATGTTCTTATAATTGTTTGTATTTCTTTGGTGTTGGTTGTGATCTATCCTCTTTCATTCATGATTTTATTTATTTGGGTCCTTTCTGTTTTCTTTTTGATAAATCTGGCCAGTGGTTTATCAGTCTTATTAATTCTTTCAAAGCACCAGCCCCTAGTTTCATTGATTTGTTCTACTATTCTTTTGGTCTCTATTATATTGATTTCTGCTCTGATCTTTATTATTCCTCTTCTCATGCTGTGTTTAGGCTTTCTTTGCTGTTCTTTCTTCAGCTTCTATAGGTGTGGGGTTAGTTTGTATATTTGAGACCTTTCTTGTTTCTTGAGAAAGGCTTCTGTTGCTATATACTTTCCTTTCAGGTCCACCTTTGCTGCATCCCAAAGATTTTAAACAGTTGTGTTTTCATTTTCATTTGTTTCCATGAATTTTTAAAAATTCTTATTTAATTTCCTGCATGACTTATTCATTCTTTAGTAGGATTCTCTTTAACCTCCATGTATTTGAGTTCTTTCGAACTTTCCTCTTGTGGTTGAGTTCTAGTTTCAAAGCATGGTAATCAGAAAATATGCAGGGAATGATCCCAATCTTTTGGTACCAGTTGAGACCTGATTTGTGACCCAGCATGTGATCTGCTCTGGAGGATGTTCCATGTGCACTAGAGAAGAATGTTTATTCTGTTGCTTTGGGATGGAATGTTCTGATTATATCTGTGATATCTATCTGATCCAGTGTGTCATTTAAGGCCTATTTCCTTGTTGATCTTTTGCTTGGGTTATCTGTCCATTTCAGTGAGGGGGGTGTTAAAGTCCCTTACTATTATTGCATTATTGTTGATGTGTTTCTTTGATTTTGTTATTAATTGGTTTATATAGTTGGCTGCTCTCATGTTAAGGGCCTAGATATTTAAAATTGTTAGATCTTCTTTTTGGACATCCCCTTTGAGTATGATATAGTGTCCTTCCTCATCTCTTATTACAGTCTTTGGATTAAAATCTAATTTGTCTGTTTTAAGGACTACCACCCCAGCTTTCTTATGATATCCATTAGCATGGTAAATTGTTTTCCACTTAAAAAAAAAAAAAAACCTCACTGTAAATCTCGAGGTTTCTTTGGGTCTAAAATGACGTTTTTTAGACAGCATATCAATGGGTCTTATTTTTTTTTTAATCTATTCTGATACACTGTGTCCTTTGATTGGGGTACTTAGCCCATTTACGTCCAGGGTAACTATTGAAAGATATGAATTTAGTGCCATTGTATTGCCTTTAAGTTGACTGTTACTGTATATTGTTTCTGTTCCTTTCTGGTCTACTACTTTTAGGCTCTCTCTTTGCTTAAAGGACCCCTTTCAATATATACTGTAGGTCTGGTTTGGTGTTTGCAAAATCTTTTAGGTGTTTTTTGTTTGTTTGTTTGGTTGGTTTTTTGTCCTGGAAGCTTTTTATCTCTCCTATTTTCAGTGATAGCCTAGCTGGATATAGTATTCTTGCCTGAATGTTTTTCTCATTCAGTGCTCTGAATATATAATGTCAGCTCTTTCTGTCCTGCCAGGTCTCAGTGGATAAGTCTGTTTCCAATGTAATATTTCTACCTTCGAATGTTACAGACTTCTTGTCCTGAGCTGTTTTCAGGATTTTCTCTCACTAAGACTTGTAACTTTTGCTAATAGATTATGGAGTGTGGACCTGTTTTTACTAATTTTTTTTTTGGGGGGGGGGTTGTGCCTCCTGGATTTTGAGGCTTGTTCTCTTTTTCTTTTAGGGAAATTCTTTACTATAATTTGCTCCAATATACCTTCTGCCCCTCTTTCTCTCTTCTCCTTCTGGGATACCAATTATTCTAGTATTGTTTCATCTTATGGTATCACTTATCTCTCAAATTCTCCCCTCATGGTCCAGTAATTGTTTGTCTCTCTTTTGTTCAGCTTCTTTATTCTTCATCATTTGGTCTTCTATATCACTAATTCTCTCTTCTGCCTCATTTATCCTAGCAGTAAGAGCCTCTATTATTTATTGCACCTCATTAATAGCTTTTTTAAATTTCAACTTGGTTAGATTTTAGTTCTTTTATTTCCCCAGAAAGGGATTTTATTTCTCCAGAACAAGCTTCTCTCATATGTTCCATGCAGTTTCTGAGCCCAGCTAGCACCTTGAGAATTGTCGTTCTGAACTCTAGTTCTGACATATTACCAATGTCCATATTGATTAGGTCCCTAGCTTCAGTACTGCCTCTTGTTCTTTTTTTGTGTATGTGGTGAGTTTTTCTGCCTTGTCATTTCATCCAGATAAGAATACACGAATGAGAGAATAAAATACTAAAAGTGTAACAAAGACCCCAGAAAAATGTACACTAACCAAATCAAAAGAGACCAGAAACTGAGAAGAGAAAAAAGGAGGGAAAAAATAAAAATTTAAAATTTAAAAATCGTGTGTGTGTATCTATATATAGATACACACACACCCATATATCAGACTGTTGAATAGAACAGTTTCCCACTTGATTTTGAGTGTATTCTGGTCTCCCAAAATCTTAAAGAAAGAGAAACTTGTATATATACAAAAATAAGGGTAAACACATTGAAGGGATAGAATATGACCCTAAAGATAAAATTTTAAAAAGATTCTAAAAAAAGAATTTATAAGATATGTTGGTTGGAAAAAGAAAAAAAGAAAAAAAAAAAGAGCAGAGAATGTGATGAGGCTGGAGACTAGAACAAAGCCATGTGCTAGATTTAGGGTATATTTTGATCTATTAGAAGAAATGGTATCCCAAAATTTTAAAGAAAAAAAAAAAACTACGTGTATACAAAAAATAAGGTTAATTTAAGTACAATGAAGGAATAAAATATGAGTATTATAATGAAAATTTAAAAAGATTTTTAAAAAGATTGTTAAGGTAAACTAGTTAAAAATATTAAAAGAGGAGAAGTTTAAAAAAATAGAATAAAAAATAAAAATTTAAAAATTTAACTTTGCAACACTAAAGGATCATGGGGAGAAAGCCATGAATTCTATGCGTTGCTTTTCCCTAGCTCTGGAGTTCTGCAGTTCTTATTGTTCGGTGAACTTGGTCTTGGCTGGATGTTCTTGCTGATCTTCTGGGAGAGAAGCCTGTTGCAGTGATTCTCAAATGTCTTTTCCTGATGCAGAATTACACTGCCTTTGCCAGGGGTCAGACTAAGTAAGAAGCTCCGGTTCCCTCTCAGAAGCTTTTGTTCCCTATACGCTTTCCGTATAGCTTTGGAGGATGGGAGTGAAAACGGCGGCCTCCTAATCTCTGGCCTAGAGGAGCCAAGAGCTCAGGGCCCCACTCCTCAGTGCACCCTCAGAGAAATGCAGTCAATCCCTCCCATCTCCCTGGTCTCCAGCTACATTCTGAGCTCACCCAATGTGTGACTGAGTGTTTCTAGCTCTGGCACACAGACCTATTTGGAGTCTACAAACCCAGAAGATCCCTGACATGCTGCTTCTCCCAGAGGAGGAAGGTGAGTCTCCCCAGATCTGGCAGTTGTGGGGTCCCTGCTCAAAGAGCAGTGGCCTGACTGTGCCTTGGATCATGTTTTAAGGTAGCCCTAATCTGAGAGCTCACTCCTTGCCTCCATCTCTGTAGTCGGCTTCCCCGCTCTGAAACCTGGGAGCTTTGCTACATTCACATACCCCTGGTCTTTCTGTGACTCTACAGGACCCAAGACCACACCATTCCTGTGAGGGCTTCACTGCTCCAGCTTAGACTCTGAAGCGATGTCCCTCAGTGGAGCAGACTTCTAAAAGTTTTGATTTTGTGCTCTTCTGCTCCATCGCTTGCTGGGAGTCAGCCCCTCCCCCCACAGTCTCTCTTCTCATCACTTCAGATTCACTTCTCTGAATGTCCCCTGTTCCAGAAAGTAGTTGATTTTCTGTTTCTAAAATTGTTGCTCTTCTCTTCTATCTCCTATTGTGATTGTAGGTGTTCATAATGGTTTGATAACTATCTAGCTGAACTTCTGGGACCTGATATCATTTCAGTCTGCTACTCCTCCACCATCTTGCTAAGATTTTATTTTTCAATAATCTCCACATCCAATGTGGGACTTGAACTCACAACCCCCAAATCAAAAGTTGCATGATCTACCAACTGAGCCAGCTAGGTGCCTCTGAATAACTTTAATTTTCAGAATATTTATGGTTTTCTTTCAGCTTTTCTCTGAGTATGTTCTAAAAGTACATATTAATATCTCTTTCCTAATGCAACTCTCCCTCTGTTATCTTGATCTAATTTGTTACTTACTTTTTAGAATCTTCTTGACTAAATATTTTTGTTTTTTGTTTTAAACATTTTGCTTTATCTTACAGATCTTCTGGGAGTTTGAAAAATGTTATCTCCCCATTTACTCTGCTACCTTGAAGGTGTTTAAGCCTTTTTTCACTGGCAGAAATGTCTTTTGTGACAGATGGCCTTAGTTACAATAACTTGATTTGAGAATTGTATTGTAAGTCATATAGTGGCAAAACAAAATGATTTCATGCTTATCACTAGAATCATTACTGTTTAAAATAAAAACCTGCCTAAGATTTATTCCATGCAGTGGGATAATTTACAAAATAATGTTGATAAATATCACATATATTTTTATAACCTTGACATCTCTGTGTACAGTTCTGTCATCCCATTTAGTGCCTGTGCCAGTTCTGCAGCAGTCATTGACAGGGCTCATGGCAATAACTTGGACATTGATGTCCACCAAGCTTCTAGTACATTTACTCTATACATTACCAAAATATAGGTCTTTGATAGGAATTTTAAACCAAAATTTGGTAATTGAAATTAACAAAATTAAAGAATTTTGTGAAACTGAAAATACCTTAATTAGGAAACAAAATATCATGGTAGTAGGGAGAATGAATTTTAGGGTTAGACACAACTGAGTGGGAGTCCTAGCACTGGTGTTGAGTTTCTTCAGTTGTAAAATTTAGTTATTAGCTTATTTACCCATTCATTCATTCAGGAACTGTGTGTTGAGATGGTTAGTAGGCATAGTTCCAGGCTCTGAAGCTAAAGAAGTGAGTTAGAAGGACAAAGTCCCTGAGTTCAAGGGGCTTACATTCTACTGGGGAGTCAAAGCAAAAAGAAAGTGGTTATATAATGTAACATCAGATAGTAATAATTCCTATAAAGAATACTGAAGCAGATTCTGGAATAAGTGATCAGGATAAGAAGCTGGTGTTTCAGACATGGCAGCTACTAAAGATTTCCTTAAGGAGGTGATATTTAGAGGAATGGAGGGAGGAATCCATGGAATTGGTGAGAAAGCTTCCATGTAGGGGTGCCTGGGTGGCTCAGATGGTTAAACCTCTGATCTTGGTTGCTGCTCAGGTTGGAATCTCAGAGTCATGAGATTGAGCCCTGCATTGGGCTCCACACTCAGCACAAAGTCTGCTTGGGATTCTCAGCCCCCCGCCCCAATCAGCTCACTCTCTCTTTCTAAAATAAAAATATATATAATAATCTTTGAAAAAAGGTTTCCATATACAGAGAAATGGTTAATTCAAAAGCCTTAATTGATATTTTTGTGAAAGGTAAATGAAAATCTATAAACTCAGCCATAGTTAAGTGCTCATTAGATGTTAGATATTATTTTAAGATAAGCAATGTAGATGATTCTATAGATCATATGTCTCTTTGCTCTAATAATGCACATCTTCCTTCTCATCTTGATTATTTTCCTTCTCTTGAATCCTACATTATTCATCCTATTCTCAAATCCTTTAGTCTCCCCTCTTTTTAATCTGTAGCAAGTTAAATTCTTCTTGAAGTGCTCAGATGCTACCACTGTTAGAAGTCCCACTTTTCTCATTTTTTTGCCCTTTTGCTTAATATTTATATATTGTGCATTCTGTGAAATTGATTATCTTTTACTAATTTATTGGGCAACTGCCCTCTCTAAGCAAGAAATCCACCATTTCTCTATGATAATGATAATGGAGATATCCCCACCAGCTTTGTGGGGACCTATTTGTGTGTGTGTGTGTGTGATTAAAAAATGGTGTCAAGATGCCATTTGGGGGGTGCCTGGGTGGCTCAGTTGGTTAAAGCCTATGCCTTTGGCTCAGGTCATGATTCCAGGGTCCTGGGATTGATCCCAGCATCTCTGCTCTCTGCTCAGCAGGGAGCCTGCTTCCCCCACCTCTCTTTCTCTGCCTGCCTCTCTGCCTACTTGTGATCTCTGTCTGTCAAGTAAATAAATTTTTTAAAATATCTTAAAAATAAAAAAAAGAATCGCTGGTGTATAGTGCTCTTAAAAAAAAAAAAAAGATGCCATTTGGAAGGTGGTGCTTCCAGGACACCCAGAAAACCCAACCAGCCCCCCACACCCATCAGCCACATTTTCCACCCTAGTTTCTATTTCAAACTCCCATAGATGCTTCCAGCAGAGCAAAGTGACTATCTACCTCTGTCTCTGGCTGTGAAACCACTACTAGAGCTTGACCTAATTTTTTTTTTTTTTTGCCTTATTTGGCTGTAAAATATTTATTTTTTTTTATTTTAACATCAAGTGTCCAATCAGAGGTAAGCACACATCAATTTGAAGAAGGAAAGTTTATATAAAGAAGTATTAAATGTAAAAGGGCATTGGAGTGTTAAAGGATTGGCTAGTAAGAAAGAAAGATGTATTAGTCTTCTCAATCTACCGTAACAAATCTCTGTAGCCTGGAAGGCTTACACACAGGAATTTATTTCTCATGGTTTTAGAGGCTGAGAGGTTTTAGAGGCTGAGGTGCTAGCTGATTTGATTTCTACTGAGATCCCTCTTTCTGGCTTATAGATGGCTACCTTCTTGTTGTGTACCCTCCTGGCGTCTTTTCTGTGACACCCATCCCATGGAGGAAGGGAGGGAAGGAAGAAGGGAGAGTGAGAAGCTCTCTGGTGTCCTTTATGAAAGCACTAATCCTTTTATGAGGACCCTCATGCCCTCATCCAACCAAAGACCCCACCTTCAAATACCATGATATTGGAGATTAGTAAGTCTTCAATGTGAATTTTAGGACATAAACATTCAGTCCATAGCAAAAGAGAGCCCTGAAGACTAGAAGAATTGCTCTCATTTTGCAAAACCCTATGGCTGAGAGAACATCCAAGGGGAAGCACCCCCAATCCTCTCACCTCTGGAACCGAGATCCAAACCTTATCAGGAAAGTATATGGCTTACTGAATGGTTGGAATCAGTGAGGTGCCACAATGGCAGAATGTGTTGGAAATCTGCCCTCTGGAACTTGACAGAGATTCACCTTTGGAGGTGCCTAGGAAAGCTCTTCATGGAAAGCTGGCCTTGCCTGACACTCTGCTAAAACAATATCCAAGCTGCTGGCTACTAGACACTGCAGAAGCTGGATACTGGAGAAGCAGGAAGCAGGTGCTGGAAAAGCCTCACCCACTGCAAGAACTTTCTAAGAAAGCCAGCTGGAATCAAGGAGAAAAATGCTTTCTTTCTTTAGTGTCTCTCCAGGACCCTTTACCAAAAAGCCCATACTGCCAGCTAGCAAAATAAATATTTCAAAGGCCCAGATCCATTAAAAAACAAAAAAACAAAAAAACAAAAAAAGTGGATTTAGAATAAAAGGCAATAAACCAATGATCAGTCAGTTGCCCCAATATAAACTAGAATAAATAACAGCAGAAGCAAACTAAGTGATGAATATGTTGTTTATTAGCAGGGTAAATTACTTCTCAGTGCCTTTCTGAGTTTTATACATTGCTGCATCCTCTGTGCCTAGAGTAGAATGTGACTCAGTACAGATGTCCAATAAATATTTGTTGAATGAGTAAGCTAATTAGTTTATTTTTTCTCTAATGTTTTCGTTCTCTCTTTCTTTTGTTCACTATAGCTGATGGATGCACCGATTGGTCTGTTGATATCAAGAAATACCAAGTTTTGGTGGGAGAGCCTGTTCGAATCAAATGTGCACTCTTTTATGGTTATATCAGAGCAAATTACTCCTTGGCCCAAAGTGCTGGACTCAGTTTGATGTGGTACAAAAGCTCTGGACCTGGAGACTTTGAAGAGCCAATAGCCTTTGATGGAAGTAGAATGAGCAAGGAAGAAGACTCCATTTGGTTTCGGCCAACACTACTGCAGGACAGTGGTCTTTACGCCTGTGTCATCAGGTATTCTTTTAATTCTATTACTGCTGAAACAATTAAATCATATGCTGCTTTTTTATACTTAAGTTTTGCTGCTATCCCTTTCACCTAAAGGTTTTGTCTCAGTATTTGTGTGTGTTGCTGCTTTCTAAAATTTAGAACCTAAATCATAAAAAGATGGGATTAGAATTTATATTGAGACATTATTTCTGGCTTATGGAGAAAAGAGATACCATCTGGGTATCTACTTATGTTGCCAGAAATTACTAAAGACTATGAAATAAAATTTATAGAGGAGGTGAAATGTTGAAAATAAAATGTAAGCAAAGACTTGCAGAAAGGATGCATAGTTTATCACTAAATGGGTTGTAACATTTTGTTATTGCCCTTCACAGACAAATAGAGCACAGGTACCTCTGGTTCACACTCATCTGTAAAGATGATTTAGGTAAACATTTATATGTGCACTGGAAGACAAAGGCAGCATTGCCATGTTAGGGGAAAAGAAGCCTGTGTTCCAGATTATTCTGTTAACAAAAAATGCTGGGTCAACAGAGAAATTTTCCTGGGTCCCTCAGGGCCAAAGAAAAGTTAATAATAATGGTTATGCCTTTAACCACAAAGAAACTCATCACACATCCATACGTCTCTGTCTGCTTCTAGAAGAGACATATGTAGTTTGCTTAATGATAATGCATTGAAACAGTTTCCATGTAAAACTTTAGCAGTTAAAAATCTGTTTAAGTATTTAGCCCTTCATGGATTGTGAATCACACCCTGCATGAATGATTGCAGATGTCATTAGGCTATAAGAGCATTGGCATAGCAGGGTTCAGGCATATAGAGGGTGTGTTTAAATCTTTGTCTCTGCATTTTGGTTTATTAAAATAAATTAAGCCAGATCTAATGCAATAGATTCTCAATTTGGAGGAGGTCTCAGTGTCTTTAAAATCAAAATTCAACTTTCACTTCTGAAACTCTGATCTGCTGCTCTCATTCCACTGTTTGAGGATCATGCCTCCCCCTCACTTTCCCCTATAACTTACCTTTATGCTGAGTCACAGCCACAGATGCATAGGACGTTAAAATCAGTCAGAGTCACATAAGAGTTAAACTTAACTCTTAACCACCTAAGAGTTGTTAACATTAACAGCATACCTGTTGAAGTTAATTTTGGAAAATATAAATGAATGCAAATAAAGTTGTGCTTGGGAAAAATGTCTGATGGACCATAAAAGGACAAGTGCATCATTCCTTTGGAAAACTCTTGTTCTTTCCCTTACAGTCTACCTACCAGTCCTTTTATGGTCAAACATATCCCTTATTAGAAGTAGAGATTTCGTAATGACATTGATAATTGCCAAACTGGTACAGTTGAAGAGTATTTTCTGGACTGACTTTCCCTACTTAACTAATAGTTATTTGATTTAATTTCACTCTTGTTTCTTTAAAAATATCATTATTTCTGGTTGTTCATGCATGTAGAGGTGATTCTTCAAGATAGCCAAATATATGTCCTCATTTATCTGAGATTAGAATTGAGCTGGATGTCCATAGTCTAACATTTCATTTCATTATTTATTGTTGATGAGAAAATAATGATGTGTTCACATTAGTAATCTCAATTTCTAAAGCACTGAAGTTGCTATTTTTTGATCTGTTTAAATATACTCTGTGTGACCCAGGGCTCTGAGAAATTACATTAACATGTCCCTGAATTTATATTTGAAGTAATGAATGAAAGGTTGAAAAGTTCAAGAAACAGTGATATTTGCCATATGTTCATATGGCTATGTTTTAATGGAAGATGCACCTTAAAGTTTTGTATGTGTTAAGCAGTATTCTAGAGAAAGAGTAAACTGCAGAAAAAGATATTCTTGTTATTGGAATTAAAGTATTCCAGTTGATTTGAAGCTTGTGTTGATATGTCTTTCTTTTTCAGTTTGGAAAGTACTACTCAAAATCATTATAAATGAGCAGTTTAAATAGCATTTGTTGGTGTTGGCTTGAGGGGAGCCCAAGGCTGTTAGTCGAGTCACTGACATTTTGGCACATTGTTAGCTCTCAGACCACAAAACTGTCACCATTAGTTTTTAAATAGTCCACTTGCAAAGAACATTGGATATTTGAAAATGTTAGCTTGTACTCATACATTCTAGTCTTTCTGGGCCCTTTTCAATGAAAAGGTTTAACTGTAAGGCTTTCCATGTATAGCTAATTTGCATTTGTATCTGTAGATGTACAATTAAATGGTATAAATAATGGGAACACCTTAAGATTACTATCAGCATAACAAACAAGAGCTTTCCTACCTCCTTCTCTTGGTATCTATTCTGGACATGATAATAGCACATAATTCTTTGCTGCATGCTACTTGGCTTTTTACTCAATTTTCTCCTTCAAATATATTTTTTTAATTTTTACATGAAATAGTAAATGAAGGAGAGCTATACAGCAGTTTCCTTTATTTTCCTTTGGAGTAAGTTTATCTTATAAAAAAAATTAACATTTTCCTGTGGTCTCGACCCCCAGTTTTTAACCCCTCCCCTCTCTTCAGTAATGCCCAGTTTCATATGCAGAGGTAGCCAGCACACAGGTATTTTAAAACATTCCCAAAATACCAATGTACTAAGTTGTTTGGGACCATATTTTTTTACTAAAATTGTTATTTTGGAGGTGCTTGGGTGGCTCTGTTGGTTGAGCATCCAACTCCTGATTTTGGTTCAGGTCATGATTGCAGGGTCGTCAGATGGAGCCTATTCAGCATGAAGCCTGCTCAAGATTCTCTCTCTCCCTCTGCCTCTCTCTGACTCCCCCACCATGCTTTCTCTCTCTAAATAAATAAGTAATAAGATTAATAAAAATAAAATGGATTTTTTTGTTTTTGAGATAATTGAGATTCATATTCAGGTGCCAGGCATATATAAAGAGATCCTATGAATCCATTATGTGGTTTCTCTCAATGGTAACATTTTACACAACTGTCATATAATCTTATAATCAAAGTCTTGGCATTGAAACAGTCAAGATACAGAATAGTGCCATCACCTCAATGATTCCTCTTGTCCCTTATACCTTTCTGCCCATCCAAACCCAAACCCCTGACAACAAATAATCTTTTCTCCATATCTATTTTTTTAACTTAAAATGTTATTAAATGGAATGGTACGTTATATAATCTTCTAGAATTGGCTTGTTCACTCGGCATAATTCCTTTGAAATCTCTCTAAGTTGTTGTGTGCATCTACAGTTTGTTGTTATTTATTGCTGTGTAGTGTTCCACCACATGGCTGTTGCCACGATGTTTATTCACTCATTGAAAGACATGTGGGTTGTTTCCAGTTCTTGGTTATTGAAAATAAAGCTTCTGTGGATATTCATGTACATGTTTTTGTGAACATAAATTTTCATTTTTCTGGGAAAAATGCACAAGAATGAATTTGAGTTGTATGGTAGTTGCATGTGTAGTCATATAAGAAACTGCCAAACTATTCTCGAGAGTAGCTATACCGTTTTACATGCCCACCAGCAATTCATGAGTGATCCAGTTTCTCCACAGCCTTGCAACATTTGGTATTGTCATTTTTTTTTTTAATCGTCACCATCAGTGTATCATGAGATCTCTGTGGTTTCAATTTGTATTTCCCTGTTGGCTAGGTATTTGACACTTTTTCATGTGTTAATTTGCCATCTCTGTCTCCTCTTTAGTGAAGTGTCTGTTTAATCTTTTGCTGTGTGTTAACTGAATGATTTGTGTTCTTACTGTGAAGTTTTGAGAATTCTTTATATATTCTAGATAATGGTACTTTTTTGGATATGTGGTTTCCAAGTATCTTCTGTCTATCTGTAGTATATCTTTTCATCCTCCTAACAAGAACTTTTGCAATGAAGTTCAATTTATTATTTTTTTAAATTTATGGATCATATTGTGGTATGAAGTATAAGAAATCTTTGGTTAACCCTAAATCCTGAAAATTCTGTTTTGTTTCTTTTTTTAATCAACTTTTCTGTCAACAGTTGTATTGTTTCACATTTGTTTGTGATCCATTTTGAGTTAATATTTGTGTAAAGTGTAAAGTTTATTTAGGTAAAGGTTTAGCTTTTCAGATGGATGCCCAGTTGCTCCAGCATCATTTGCTGAAAAAGCTACACTTCCTCATGGACTTATTACCTTTGCACATTTATTCAAAATCAGTTGGGCATGTTTGTATGGTTATATTTTTGGATTTGTATTCTACTCCTTTAATCTGTGTGTCTAGCCCAGTACCAATACTTCTGTATCTTGGTTAGTGTATGTAGAAAGTAGGACTAAATATCAATTAGAGTGACTCCTCCCACTTTATCCTTCTCTTCCAGATTATTTTAGCTATTGTAGGACCTGTTTCCTTTAAAATAATGCTTAGCATAAGATTGTCTCTGTCTACAAAAATCTTTACTGGATTATTGATAGGAATTAAACTAAACCTATAAATCAATTGGAGGAAAATTGTTATCTTTACTATGTTAGATCTCCCAACCTCTGAATGCAGCAGATCTCTCCATTTATTTAGAATTTCTTTCTTTGATTTCTTCATCAGCATTTTGTAGTTTTCAGCTACAAATCGTGTACACATTTTGTTAAATTTGTATTTCAGTATTTCATTTTCTTTGGTATGTTTGTGATAGTAGCTTCTTAATTTCATTTTCAACATGTACATTGTTAGTCCTATTAGAAATGTGATTGATTTTTGTGTAATCCTTTTATGAAAGCACATTTTTTCAAATGACATACCTGTAATACATTCTATCTAGTAGCTAGTTCCTTTGCCCAAGTCTTAATATTCTCTGTAGAGACTGAAAAACTCTTCATTTTCATTGGAAGTACATATTAAGCATCTATCATAAGGTACTTTGAGAAATCCATTTATTTAGTCATCCCTGTAACACACATCTCTTGATCATGAACAAATATGCTAATGCTAGGATTACAAAGATTTTTAAAAAACTGTTTTTACCCACAAGTAGATTACATAAGAGAAAATAAGCATGCATTAGTTACAGATACTGTGATCACAGTATAGAATACAATCAGGTTCCACCAAGATGGACTAGCCCCTTTCCTCCCAGGCTTCCATCTTACAACTAAAAAGGCTGGAGATGCACAGTAAAGAAGCATAGGAAGTCTGTGAGAGGTGAAAAGGACTTCTAGAGATCTCAGGACTTGATGAAATGACATGACCCCTGTGTTCCACTTGCTGCCCCCCAGATGATGTTTGCAGGGCCTAGTAAGGAGCTACTCTTCCATCCCCTGCCTGGCAGAAGCAGGCAGCAATAATATGATCCCCCTGATGGAGCAAGGTCAGTACACCTGAGTGGGGGACTGATCTTTTATCCTTTGTCCATAGAACTAGGCTAGAATTACATTTCACTGCAAGGGTAACATCAGTGGGATCCAGTGGCAACCTGAGCCTCCACCTCCACCCAGCAGCAGTGCAATTCTTTGAAGCTCTGTGAGGTAGGGCTGGTCACAGCCAAGCTTTATCCCTCTTTCCTGGTATCGGGGGGCTCAGTGGGGAGCAAAGCTTCTAACCTAAACAAGGCAGAATGAGGTGGTAGGAGGTAGACTTAGCTGGTATCCATTTTCCCACCATCCCTTCTCTGGTGTCAGTGGGACTCAACAGAAAGTGAGCTTACTCCCTGACTGGAGGCAGCAAGGCCATGTGGGTCAGTAGCACACTTTCACCAAGAAGGTGTAAGCAGTACTCAGGAGGCAGCAGAATATAGATAAGCACTCAGCCGTCATCTTACATTTCAACAGGATTGCCCAGTTCAAAAAAAAGTTTAAATAGTATCCAAATATTCATAATATCTAAGATGTGTAGACTATAATTAAAAAAAAACACTCACTGGAAATTACAACATGAATGAGAAAAGAAAAAAGATACCAACATAGAGATGAATCAGATGTTGAAATTATCCAACAAGGATTTTAAAGCAACTATCATAAGAATACTTCGGCAAATCACTAAAAAATCTTTTGAAGCAGATGAAAAAAAGTTGAAAATTTCAACACAGAAATATAAAGAAAAAAATGGGAGTTGTGAAATTGAAAATTATAATAATAAAATACTCCTTGGAAGGGTTTTATAAGGGTTTAACAGAGATGATGAAAGACAGGTGACTTCTTTGTTACTGTATTAAAACTTCATTTGCAAGGGCCACAGAACTTTCAATTGCCAGATCCTCTGAGTCTTTCTTGGTTGTCTTAACACTGTTCTTTATCACTTCTACTCCTAGTTCTTTGATAGATAGCTTTGTAAATTTCCTTAGGATCCTATTCCTTTGAATTTTCCTTGAATGCTAGTGTTTACCAGAATTTTTTTTACAACTTTTTCCTTTATCCTTCTATATCAGTATATATCAGTACTACTATATCAGTAGTTCTCAACTTCAACTGCATATTGGAATTAACAAGGGAGCTTTTGAAACCTATTAATTTCTGTATACTACACCAGATCAGTGAAATCCAGGCATCAGATGATTCTGTTGTATAGCCAGCTTGAGAATCATAGTCCCTGATCTTATTTATTTATTCAGTATTTTCACTTACAACCTATTTATTGATGTCTTAAAAAGTAATTCCAAAAATTTTCACAAGCACTAGAAGTATACTTTCAATTTACTAACAGTCCTCTCTTCATGTTTGTCCATGAGACACACTGAATTCAACAATGTACCCAAGTTTATTTCAACATCTATTTCCACAAACCTACCTTGTCTTCAAAGTGCTTCCTTCTTTTCTTAATAAATAGGATCACCATCCTTCCAGTAGCACTCGCTAGGAAGTTGCCACTTACACTTGTTTTCTTCATCTTCCTCACCTTGCCATAATTGCTTACCAAGACCTTTCCAGTCTACCTTAGAAATGTCTTTGGAACTTAATCTTATGCACACCAGCTTCTACTCTCTCAGTGAATGCAGTGGGCTTTAAGTGCTTTCCCTGCCCCTAGTTTTTTCCTATTTACTTACTACTCCACATTGCTGCAGAATGTCTACAATGGAGATATTTCATTTCTTTACTTAAAAGTCTTTCATGAGCCCTATTTCCCAGAGTCTAAAGACTTTGTTTTGCATACATGTTTCAACTTGTCATTCCAGATGCATTTTTTAAAAAGTAGGTACCTTGTGCTATGTTGTCACCATCCTATTTGCTGTTTGCAAATGAAAGTATGAATTTTCTTTACTCTTTCATTCTTTGTTCTTCATCTGAAATTTCACTTTTTTACTGCCTATCTAAATAATATATAGTTATTTTGAAGAAGTAGCAGTGTATGTTTACATTTTTTTAAACCTTTCCCAATTACTCTAGAAGCCATTGTTTCAATTACTTATGGAGGGCACTCCAAAATTAAGTGGCTTAAAACAGGGACCATTTTATTTGTGTGTGATTCTGCAATGTGGCCTGGACCATGTTGGATGGATGGCTTTTCTGTTGATTTTGCCCATAGTCACTTGAGGCTAGAATGAACTAGAACGGAGGGTTGCCTGAGCCTGTCTGCATGAATTTTTAGGGCCTCTCTTTCTTCAAATGGTCTTTCCTGCTATCCCACCAGCAGGATAACTACTTTTTATTTGGTGACTCAGAGGTATAGCCATATATCAAGCATCTGCTTGCATCATGCTTACTAATATCCCTCTCACCAACTCTAGAGCTCACATGGGAGGAGACTTTACCAGTGCTTGAATACCATGAGGTATTTGCTTTTTGGTGGGACCACCAAAATAACAGTCTAGCAGTCTCCTTTTTGGCCCCCTTTATGTATGTAAACTATACTAACCCAATTCCTAAGACCCTCAGAGTCTTGTTATGGCATCAGGGTTAGACTACAAAGTCCAGGATGTCATTAGCTACATCAATTTTGGGTGTGAAAGAGGTTCTTCATGCTTAGTTCCCTGAGTGCAGTACTCAAGTGGATCCTCCTGATCTGAAGCTCTGTGAGCCACATAGATATCTTATCTAACCCTTACATACCCAACATAAAATGGTCAGATAGGGATAAAATAACCAAATAGTCCCATTTAAACTAGAGGCAGTGAGATGGGAGATACAGAGCAGTCACTGGCCCACAGCAATTCTCAAATTCAGCTAGGCCCGTGTCACCAGTTTTTTGATTAGGGCCTGGTTCTGCTTATTGAGACAGGTTCTCTGTGGCTCTTGGATTCATGCTCTTCTTTTTCATGGGGAGTAAAGTACCCAGGGACCTCTTTCAATTTGAACTTTATCTGTCTCTATCATTTTTTTCCTTTTAAGATTTAATTTAAATTCAAGTTAGTTAGCATATGGTATAGTATCTCTCTCTCTCTCTCTCTTTCTTTAGGATGAGGAGGGACAGAGAAAGAGGGAGAGAGAAGAGGGACAGAATGAGAGGGAGAGAGAGAATCCTAAGCAGACTCCATACCTAGCACAGAGCCCTATGCAGAGCTCCATCTCATGACCCTGAGATCATTATCTGAGCCAAAATCAAGAGTTGGATGTTTAACCAAGTGAGCCAACCAGGCACGCCATATCTGTCTCTTTTAGTATAAGCTAGTATGGTTTCTTAAAATGCTGTGAGCTTTTTACATATTAAATTATAAACCACTCCATTAAGCAGAAACTATTACTAAACTATAATTTGCTCCAACATACTTTCTGTCCCCATCTCTCTTTCTTCTTCTTCTGGAATCCCAATTATTCTAATATTGTTTTGTCTTATGGTATCTCTCAAATTCTCCCCTCGTGGTCCAGTAGCTGTTTGTCCCTCTTTTGCTCAGCTTCTTTATTCTCCATCATTTGGTCTTCTATATCACTAATTCTCTCTTCTGTCTCATTTTCCTATCAGTAAGAGCCTCCATTTTTTATTGCACCTCATTAGTAGCTTTTTAAATTTCAACTTGGTTAGGTTTTAGTTCTTTTATTTCCCCAGAAAGGGATCTTATTCCTCCAGAATGGGTTTCTCTAATATCTTCTATGACTTTTCTGAGCCCAGCTTGCACCTTGAGAATTGTTGTTCTGAACTCTTGTTCTGACATATTACCAATGTTTGTATTGATTAGGTCCCTAGCCTTTGGTACTGCCTCTTGTTCTTTTTTTTTGTGGTGAGTTTTTCTGCCTTGTCGTTTTATCCAGATAAGAATATATGAATGAGAGAATAAAATACTAAAAGTGTCCAAAGACCCCAGAAAAATATACATTAACCAAATCAGAAGAGACAGAAAACAGGAAGAGAATAAAGGAGGGAAAAAATAAAAATTAAAAAATTTAAAATCAAATATCTATCTATCTATGTATATACACATACACACACGCATATATCAGACTGTTGAATAGAACAGAACCACCCACTTGTTTGGGGGTGTATTTTGATCTCTTAGAAGAAACTACCTCCCAAAATTTTAAAGAAAGAAAAGCTTTATATATATACACAAAAATAAGTGTAAACACAATGAAGTGTTGGAAATTGAGTATAAATATGAAAATTAAAACAAAATTTCTAAAAAAGGAATTGATAAGATAAGTTATTTAGAAAAAGAAAGAAAAAGAAAGTGGAGAGAATATGATCAGGCTGGAGAACAAAGCCCAGTGCTAGAGTTAGGGTATATTTTGATCTATTAGAAGAAATTGTATTCCAAAATTTTTTAGAAGAAAAAACCCTATATGTATACAAAAAATAAAGTTAGATATAATGAAGGATAAAATATGACTATAATAGTGAAGCTTTAAAAATATTTTTTTAGAAAGGTATACTTAAGATAAACTAGTTAAAAAAACGTTAAATGAGAAATGAGGAAGAGTTAAAAAATTAGAATAAGAAAAAAATAAAATTAAAAAAAAATTAATTAACTTAGCAAGACTAAGGAATCATGGGGAGAAAGCCATGAATCCCAAGCATTGCTTTCACTTCCTCTGGAATTCTGCTGTTCTCCTTGATCAGTGAGCTTGGATTTGGCTGAATGTTCTTGCTGATTTGGCAGAGGAGCCTGTTGTGCTTCTCAAATGTCTTTGCTCGAGGTGGAATTGTGCCACCCTTGCCAGGGGCCAGGCTAAGCAATCAGCTCTGGTTGGCTTTTGGGAGCTTTTGTTCCCTGAATGCTTTCTGTAGAGTTCTGGAGGGCGGGAATGAAGATGGCAGCCCATCTCTCTGGCCCAGAGGAGCCGAGAGCTCAGGGCCCCAGTCCTCAGTGTGCCCTCAGACAAAAGCTCTCAATCACTCCCATCTCCCTAGTCTCTGGCCATGCTCCAAGCTTACCCAGCCTGTGACCATGTGTTTCTGTCTGGCACACAGCCCCATTTGGAGTCTCCAAACCCAGCAGATTCCTGCCACACTGCTTTTCCAGCAGAGAAAGGTGAGTCTCCCTGTATCAGCCACTTGTGGTGTCCCTGCTCAAAGAGCAATGGCCTGACTGTGCTGCAGACCACAGTTGAATGTAACCCTAAGCTGAGAGCTCACTCTTTGGCTCCATCCCTGTAGCCAGCTTCCCTGCTCTTATACCTGTGAGCTCTGTTACACTCAGACACCCCCGATCCTTCTATGACCCCATGGGATCGGAGACCACACTGTTCCCATGGGGGCTCCACTCCCGCTTAGCCTCTGGAGTGATATCCCTCAGTGGAGCAGACTTCTAAAAGTTCAAATTTTGTGCTCCATTGCTCCACTGCTTGCCAGGAGCTGGCCCCTCCCCCTGCAGTCTCTCTTCCCCTTGCTTTGGATTCACTTCTCTGCACATCCTACCTTCAGAAAGTGGTCGGTTTTCTGTTTCTAGAATTGCTACTCTTCTTCTCCTCAATCTCCTGTTGGGTTTGTAGGTGTTCAGAATGGTTTGATAACTATCTAGCTGAACTCCTGTGACCTGATGTTATCTCAGTCTGCTACTCCTCCACCATCTTGACCAAGATTACCTTCTTTCTTTGGCTAAGTACTATTCCATTTTATATAGATAATACATACTCTATCCATTCATCCACAACTTTTTTTCTTTATCTTGGCTATGGTGAATAATGCTGCAATCAGTGTAGGGGTCCATTTATCTTTTCAAATTATTGTTTTTAATTTTTTGGATAAATATCCAGAAGTGGAATTGCTCAATCTCATGGTAGTTCTACTTTTAGTTTTTTGAGGAACCTCCATATTATTTATTAGCTGCACCAGTTTACGTTCAGTCCATGAGCCTGCCATTTTCTCTACATCCTTGCCAACACTTACTGTTTCTTGTCTTTTTGATAATAGCCATTTTAACAGGTGTGGGATATCTCAAATCCATTAGCACTGAATATCTCTCCATTTGTGTCTTTTTCAGTTTCTCTCATTAGTGTCTTCTAGTTTTCAGTGTACAGGTCTTTTACCTCCTTGGTTAAATTTATTTCTTTTTATTTTATTCCTTTTGATACAGTTGTAAGTGGGATTGTTTTCTTTTTTTTTTAAGATTTTATTTAGTTATTTGACAGAGAGAGAGATCACAAGTAGGCAAAGGCAGACAGAGAGAGAGGGGGAAGCAGGCTCCCTGCCGAGCAGAGAGCCCAATGCAGGGCTTGATCCCAGGACCCTGAGATCATGACCTGAGTTGAAGGCAGAGGCTCAACCCACTGAGCCACCCAGACACCCCTGGGATTGTTTTCTTAATTTTGTTTTTTGATAGTTGGTTTTAGCTTACAAAATGCAATGGATTTCTGTATATTGATTTTGTACCTGCAGCTTTACTGAATTTATCAGTTCTAAGTTTATTTGTTTGTTTGTTTGTATAATCTTTAGGGTTTTCTATATATGGTATCACGTTACTTGCAAATAGGACTGTTGCACTTCTTTCCCATTTGGATGTCTATTTTTTCTTCACTAATTCCTTTGTGTGGAACTCCCAATATTATGTTGAATATCAGTGGCTAGAGTTGGCATCCTTTTCTTGTTCCTGACCTCAGAGCAAAAGCTTTAAACTTTTCATAATTGAGTATGATGTTAGCTCTGGGTTTGTCATATATGAACTTTATTATGTTTAGGTGTGTGTCCTCTTCACCCACTTTGATGGAAGTTTTATAATAAATAGATGTTGAGTTTGGTCACATTTTTTTCTGCATCTATTGAGATGATCATATATATTTTATCCTTTGTTTTGTAAATGTGATGTATCACATTGATTGATTTGAAGATGTTGAACCATCCTTGCATCCCCATAATAAATCTCACTTGATAATCTTATATGCTTTTTTAATGCATTGTTGAATTGGGTTTGTTAATATTTTATAGAGACGTTTTGCAGTATATTCATCAAGAATATTGGCCTGTAATTTTCTATTTCCTTGGTGTCTTTGTCTGGTTTGGTATCAGAGCAATGCTGGTCTCTCAAAATGAGTTTGGAAGTGTTCCCTCCTCTTCAATTTTTTGGAAGAATTTGAGAATAGATATTAAGTATTCCTTGAATGTTTGGTAGATTTCACCAGGGAAGTGGTCTAGACCTGGACTTTTGTTTGTTGGGAGGTTTTAGATTTCTGATTCAACTCCTTATTAGTAATTGATCTGTTCAGATTTTCTGTTTCCTGATGAATTAGTTTTGGAACATTGTAAATTTTTATGAATTTATCCATCTTCTTAATTGTCTAATCTGTTGATGTATAAATGATCATAGTAATTTCTTCTGATCCTTTGTGTTTCTGTGATATTAGTTGTAACTCCTCTTTTATTTCCAATTTATTTGAGGCTTCTTTTTTCTTGGTGAGTCGAAAGAATTTTCAATTTTGTTTATCTTTTCAAAGAAGTACTTCATAGTTTAACTGATGTTTTCTATTGTCTTTTTAGTCTCTGTTTCATTTATTTTCACTTTGATCTTTATTATTTCCTTCCTTTTATGGACTTTAGGTTTCATTTGTTCCTCTTTTTCTAGTACATTTAGGAGTAAAGTTAAATTGTTTATTTGAGATTACTCTTGGTTCTTGAGGTTGGACTGTATTACTATGAAGTTATTTCTTATAACCAGTTGCATTGCATCCCACAGATACTGGTATATTGTATTTCTCTTTTCTTTTGTCTTTAGGTATTTTTATTTCTCCCTCGATTTCTTCTATGACCCAGTAGTTGTTCAGTAATGTTATTTAATCTCCATATATTTGTAGTTTTTCCAGTTTTCTTCTTGTAATTGATTTCTAGTTTTATACCATTGTGGTTGGATAAGATGCTCAATATAATCTCAGTCTTGTTTAATTTATTGAGACTTGTTTTGTGGCCTAATATGTGATCTATCCTGGAGAATTACCTATGTGCATTTGAGAAGAATGTGTATTGTGGTGCTTTTGGGTGATATATTCTGTATCTAACTATTAAATCTGTCGGTCTAATGTGTCATTTAAAACCAACATTTTCTGGGGCACCGGGGTGGCTCAGTCAGTTGACTGTTTGCCTTTGTCTGGGGTGGTCCTGGTATTGAGGCCTGTGTCAGGATCCCTGTGCAGTGGGGAGCCTGCTTCTCCCTTTCCCTCTCCCTGCCACTCCGCTTGCTTGTGCTCTCTCTCTTTCTCTCTGTCAAATAAATAAATAAAATCTTTCAAAAAAAAAAAAAAAGAAAACATTGGTTTTCTATTTATTTATTTTATAGACAGATATCAGACAGAGTAGGCAGAGAGGCAGGCAGAGAGAGGGGAGGAAGCAGGCTCCCAAGTGAGCAGAGAGCCCGATGTGGGGCTTGATCCCAGTACCCTGGGATCATGACCTGGGCTGAAGGCAGAGGCTTTAACCCACTGAGCCACCCAGGCTCAAAACCCAGGCCCCTAAAACCAATGTTTTCTTATTAATTTTTTCTCTGGATGATTTACCCATTGATATAAATGGGGAATTAAAATGTCCTACTATTATTATATTGCTATTGGTTTCTCCCTTTGGGTCTGTTAATACTTGTTTTATATATATTTAGTGCTCATGTGTTGGGTGCATATATATTTATAAATGTTATATCTTTTTGCTGGATTGACCCCATTTTCATTATGTAGTTCACCTTTTTGTCTTTTATTAACAGTCTGTTTTAAACTCTTTTTTGCCTGATGTAAGTATTACAATCCTAGCTTCTTTTTGTTTCCATTTGCATGGAATATGTTTACCCATTCCTTCACTCTCAGTGTGTATGTGTCCTTACTTTGAACTGAGTCTCTTTTTGGCAACTTAAAGATGTGTCTTGATTTTCTCCATTCAGCAACTCTGTGTCTTTTTATTAGAGAATTCAGTCTGTTTACACTTAAAGCTGAATCAGACCTGTATATACAGAGAATAAACTGATGGTTGCTGGAGCAAATGGAGATGGGTTGATGGGAAAAATAAGGGACAGGGAGTGGGAGATACAGGATTCCAGTTATGGAATAAGTCAGAGGAATAAAAGAGACAGCATAAGACACATAGTCAATGATTCCAAAATAGCACTGTAGGGTGACAGATGGTAGCTACACTTGTAGTGAGAATAGCACAGCATATAAACTTAAATCACTATGTTGTACACCTGGAACTAATGTAACTGTCTATAAACTACACTGAAATTAAAAACAAATTAATTTAAAAAGGTACTTATTAATAGGTATGTATTACCATCTTGTTCATTGTTTTCTGACTGTATATGAGGTTCTTTCTTCCTTTCTTCTCTTTCCCTCTTCCTTTGTGGTTTGATGACTTTGTTTATAGTCATGTTTAGATTCCTTTCTCATTTTCTTTATTATTATGTTTAAATTCCTTTTTTATTTTCTTTTGTGTATTTATTGAATGCTTTTCCTTTGTGGTTACGGTGAGTTTCATGTGTATCACCTTATGCATACGACAGTCTATTTTAAGTTGATAGCAACTTAAATTTGAACACATTCCAAAAGTACTTTTTTATTCCCTCCCTTTTCCTAATGTCACTTTTGACATGTTTTTATTTTATGTACCCCTTAAGTGACTATTGTGGTTTTAGTTTCCCTACTTCTGTCTTTTACCTTCTTAGTAGCTTCCTAATTGTTTAATCCACTACCTCTACCATGTATTAACCTTTTCCAGTGAGATTTTTACTTTGTTGTTTTTTCTTGTTATTAATTAGTGTCGTGTCTTTTCAGCTTAGTGAAGTCCCTTTAATATTTCTTATAAGGCCAGTTCAGTGGTGATAAACTTTTTAAACTTTTGCTTGTCTGGAAAACTCCATCTCTCCTTCAAATCTGAATGATAATCTTTCTGGGTAGAGTATTCTTGGTAGGGGGATTTTTGGTTTTGTTTTTGTTTCCTTTCAGAACTTTAAATATGACATGCCACTTTATTCTGGCTTACAAAATTTCTACTGAAAAATCTGCTGATGGCCTATGGGTTTGGGTGGGGGGAATCCCTTGTTTGTAAAAATTTGTTTTTCTCTTATTCCTTTTAAGATTTTTTTTTATTTTAACTTTTGATATTTTATTATAATATATATTTGGTATGGTCCTCTTTGGGTTCATGTTCTTTGGAAGTTTCTTGCTTCCTGAATATGAATGTCTGTTTCTTTCCCTGAATTAGGGACATTTTCAGCCATTACTTCTTCAAATAAATTTTCTGCCTCTTTCTCATTTTCTTTGCCTTCTGGGACCCTTATAATGCAAATGTTATTCCTTTTGTTGTTGTTCTAGAGATCTCTTAAGTTATAGCCATTTTTAAATAGTTTTTTTTTTTTTTCTTTTTGTTGTTCTGTCTGGTTGAGTTCCATTGCTTTATCTCTCAGCTCATTGATCCATACTTCTACTTCATCCAGTCTGCTGCTGAAGTCCTCTAGTGTATTTTTCAGCTTAGTTATTGTATTCTTCAGCACTTTGGCTTCTGTTTTATACTTTCTTATGTTTTCTATCTCTTTGTTGAACTTTTCACTGTGTTTATTTTTTCTTTTTTCAAGTTCAGAAAGAATTTTTATGGCCATGCTTTGAACTCTTTATCTAGTAGATTACTTATTTCCCTATAATTGAGTTCTTTTTCTGAGTTTTTTTCCTTGTTCTTCCATTATGAACCTATTGTCTGTTTTCTCATTTTACCTCACTGTGTTTGTTTGTTTGCTTTTTTGTATTAGGTATGGCAGCTATGTCTTTCAATTTTGACAGAGTAGCCTTTTTGAGGCAATGAACTTTCTTGTTCAACCTTGCCCTAGTTCTTGGTTGTCTCTTATATCTTTGTGATTGTTTAAACCACTTGATTTATTCTTAATATGCCTTATTCTTGAGGATGTGCCAGGACTTTCAGTGATCCAAGAGGAAGAATCTTATTTACTCCTAGGCTCATGTTGACTGCAAGCCAGACTTCCAGGCATCATCTTTTCTTTTTTTTAAAGATTGTATTTATTTGACACAGAGAGAGAGATCACAAGTAAACAGAAAGGCAGGCAGAGAGAGAGGGGGAAGCAGGCTCCCTGCCAAGCAGAGAGCCTGATGCAGGCCTCAATCCCAGGACCCTGAGATCATGACCTGAGCTGAAGGCAGAAGTTTAACCCACTGAGCCACCCAGGAGCCCATGTCAGCATCTTTTAAGCTATGCAAATAGATATGATCCTGTGGGACCACAATCATAATCTCAGCTGGTCTTCAGACCAGGAGATTTGGAGGTATAGAATTACAAAAATGAGGCTCTATGAGTGTGTATAGACTCTTTTGGGAAGTCTTGTCAAGTTGTAGGGAGGCCAGAGGAAACAGCAATGATGGTGTCCACCAGTTTATGTTCCCTGAGAACTCTTTCATAGCCTCTAAATATGTGGCAAGTCTGATGTCTTCCCCTCAAACTGTAGCTCAAGGAAAAGTGGCAAGGCCTTTTCATAGGAAGGTAGAGTGCATTTAGTTTGCTCTCAGTGTCAGGACAGTAGCTTGCCAAGTATTGTCTCTGACTGATTCAGTTCTGTGGGAGTCCTGAAACATAGGTTTCCCTCAGCACCAGGAACTCAAGGGACTCAAGGGACATCCCCTGTGTAGACTTCATGTGGCCACTGCCTTAGCAAGGCCATGGGGAGCCTGTGTCTTGGGCAAGCCCCTTGGCTTCAGTGGGTCCACTGGGAAGCTAGGTACAGGGCAAGCCCTCTGGCTTCAACAGAGCCACAGACAAGTACAGGTTTAGGGCAGTGCCATTAACTGAAGTGGGTTTGTGTGAGAAAATGTGAGTGAGACACTTTCTGACTGTACTAGGGCTAGGAGAATGTACTGGGGAAGGGTAAGCCTTTGGGCTGCAATAGGCCTGCAAGAGAGCAGGGCCACAGGAGAGCATGGGTATGGGGCAAGTTGGCCAGGTCCTTCAAAGTGAAGGGAATACATAGATGGCACTTGCCAGTTCCAGCACTGGCAAGGTGAAGTGAGAGAGCAGGAATAGTACCCATTATCCTCTCCATTACCAGAGAAAGTCCCAGATGACGCCTGGGAGTCTGAGAGACACTTTGAGATTAGCTAATGAATCATAGTCAGGTATGGTCCAGTTGCTTTTCAAATTGCTGCTTTGGTGCTGTAGACCATTAGCTTCTTAAGGGCAGAAAATAAATGTTTTGTTCACCTTTTCATCTCTGATAATGCATATATGGCCATCGAAATCTAACAAAGAAAAATCTTTTTATCAGATGTCACAGTTAGAGGATGGTCTACTTTTTATAATTCTGTTTTTAAAGAAATTTTGTATTGAATACATTTGACATGTTACATGTAAATTTATGATATATAGCACATTAATATGATACATTTATATACTGTAATATAAAGTGATTGTTGTGATATTTAGTACCTCTATTATATTTTACATGACTATAGTAAAACATTGTTGTCTATATTCAGTACCCTGTGCATTAGATCTGTATGTCTTATTTACTAGTCATTGCAAGTTTGTACCTTTAAACAATACAAGTCTTATCCCCCCTACCCCACATGCCCTGGTAACCAACTTTTTTTAATTTAAAGATTTTATTTATTTATTTGACAGAGAGAGAGAGAGATCACAAGTAAGCAGAGAGGCAGGCAGAGAGAGAGGGGGAAGCAGGCTCCCCGTTGAGGAGAGCCTGATGCGGGCCTTAATCCCAGGACCCTGAGATCATGATCTGAGCTGGAGGCAGAGGATTAGCCCACTGAGCCACCCAGGTGCCACCCCTGGTAACCACTTTTTTACTGCTTTTTCTGAGTTTGAATTTTTTAGATTTCACATACATTTAAGACATCATACAGCACACATCTTCCTTATCACATTTAGCATAATGCTCTCAAGATCCATCCATTTTGTCATAAATGACAGGAAATCCTCCTTTCTTGTGGCTGTATAATCAATTGTATGTGTATACCTCCCCCATCTTCTTCATTCATTCATCCACCTATGGGCATTTAGGTTTTTTACATATTTTGACTTTTTGAGTAATGCTACATTAAACATAGGAATGCAGAGATCGCTTGGAAATCTTGTTTTCATTTTCTTTGGCTATGTACCCAGATATGGAATTTCTAGATCTTATGGTAGATCTATTTTTAATATTTTGTGGAGCCTCCATATTGTTTTCCATAGCAATTGGACCACTTGACATTCATACCAAGAGTGCAAAAGGGTGGCAACAGCTTTTTGTATATACCAAGAATCTTTGAAATAACAGTAACTTAAAGAATTGAATTGAAATTCAGACCTTGCATGGTATCTGCCTAATTGTCTAGGTCTCAGGTTTCTTCTGTAGCATCACTGCTCTCCCTAGAGTACAGTCCTCATCCTTATTTTCTAAGATAAAGCTCTAGCCATCATATCCATGGTATTACAGGCCACAAAATGTAATGACAAGAACAAAGAACACGATACTTCCCACCCTTAAGAACAAATCCTGGAGGTTACTTTTGTTTCACAGGGCAGTACTTGTTCACATAGTTGCATCATACCGTAGTGGTGGCTCAGATATGTACTTTTTATTAGTAGTACCTATATACCTGATAACAATACAGAAAGTATATTACTGAGATCTTTAAATTCATTTCCTTAGAAGAAAAGTACAGGATAGGGATTTTTGCACAAGTGTGATATATGGAGACAGTGCTCTCAGGAGTGGGGAAAATGCCAGACACAAATGTGTTTTCAAAAGTTTAGCCTCAGCCTTATCCCACAGGGGGCTATGGAACATAAATTTTACCACAAAATTTATTCTGCCTTGAAGTGAGGTTCCAGGATCTGGATTGTTTAGTCATTTCAGTCCAGGTGCCTCTTGTCATGGTAAGGTGATTACTGAGAAAAGGGTAGAGATGTGAGCCTTGAGCAGTGAACACTCACAGCAGCTGGGACATGGGAACAAAAGCTGGGGAAGAAATTTTGAGCTGGATACCTACAGCATCTGCTATACTGAGGAATAAGGAGAAACACATTTTAAGGGACGATTAGGAGCCATTTTTGCCATATATACTGAAATGACTAAGTATCCTATTTTTGTTTTATACTTGGTAAAAACTCTATCGGTAATTGTTGAGTGAGTAATGCATATTCTTGACCAACCTTCTATTTTTTTTTTGTTTGTTTCCATAGCCTGCTTTCTCTAAAATTTTGGAAAGAATTAAGAAATAATGTTCTCAGTAACACCATACCTATCCCTAACATAAAAATACATCCTGCCCTCAAGAGCTGCTTCTGCTCAGTTTCTAAGTCATACAGCCAATTACAGAATAACCTCATTAACATTTCTGAAGAAGAATTGATTGGCAAAATCCCTGGTCTTTCAGGTATTTCTAATTCTGGTTCCTAGAAAATTTCCCAGTGCCTAAGAAGTAAATTTATCACCAGTTAACAATGGTCAGGACACATACAAACTCCTTATATTAATATTCAATTAATCTTAGATGAAGAATCAATATGACTTTCCTCAACAGTTTATTGTGACCTAGATTTATTCAGGTTTACAGAAGTGTTTCTGACTTTCAGGCAAGTCTCCATCTAGTAACTGCTTCATGATATAGAATCTGAGTTTATAACACAAAAACTTAAAAGAGGTAATTGAATAAGATTTAACTGATTTCATTGTATCTCATGATTATAGATCTGGAGCTATCCATTTTTTCCCATGAAGGTCATAAAAGACAATAATGTAAAAGACTCAAGGTTATAGAGTGAATGAGTAACATTTGAAGTATGATCCAATAGTTACAGGAAAATATATTATTCTTAAGCCAAAAAAAAGGAAAAAAAAAAGAAAAGAAGAAAAAATCATTTCAAGGCAATACCACAAAATTAGCTATACTTCATATTATAGAAAAGTGGCTTAAGAAAAGTTTATTCCCACATGTAAAGTAATTATAAAAATAGGCATTCCAGAACTTGTATGATAGTTCAAGGGTTTGGCAAGACCCAGGCTGCATTGCTTTATACCCTGCCATTCTCAGCATGTGACTTTTGTTCACAAGGTCACTCCATGGTCCTAGTGCCACTGAAAACCTGAATTTTTATTTTTTTTTTTATTTTAAATAACTACATGCGGATCTTAGCTTTTGTTTTAAAACTGTAATGTCACATCATTCTTGAATATTTCCAGGAACTACAGATCTTATTTAGCCTAGAATCATGTAACGTAGATGTGGAAAGGATATTCAGCCACAAAACTAATATTTAAGAATGCTGAAATCAAGCTAGATCCTCTGATTCCATAACCACTGATACTCATAAAAATTTCTTTCTTTTTTTTAAAGATTTTATTTATCCATTTGACAGGCAGAGATCACAAGTAGGCAGAGAGGCAGGCAGAGAGGTGGAGGGGGGGAGCAGGCTCCCTGCTGAGCAGAGAACCTGATGCAAGACTTGAGATCCCAGGACCCTGGGATCATGACCTGAGCTGAAGACAGAGGCTTTAACCCACTGAGCCACCCAGGCGCCCCCATAATTTATTTCTTTAAAAGATTTTACAATTAGGTCATGAGTATATCAATTGTCTTGATCTTGGTAATCATTCTATAATGTACATAGCAAATCATCACATTATATACTTTAAGTATATATACTTATATCCTTATATCTATTACTCTTGAATAAATTTTTAAAAGCATTTTATAATTGACTTATTTTTTACAAGGTTTCAAGCAGACTTTCCTCTATTTTCTTCAAAAAAGTAGGATTTTTTACACAATTAATTTTTGACAGCTATTGTATTTGAAGAATGATTATGATAATCTCATAATAAATTTTTATCCCTTATATTTAAATGTTAAGGCTTAGGTTGTCTTTTTGGTCTTAAATCTGTATCTACTAAATGGTAAACTAGACATTAATTTTCATTAAATCAAAAATATTATTTCTTTACCTGAAGAAGTTTTATAATTAGTTGTATCTAAGTTGCTGTAGTTAATTTGGTTAGGAATTTTTGATACGGTATTCATTGTAAATTGAATGAATTTTCCAGATTATTAAGCACCTACTATAAACCAGTTACTGGGCTAGGCATCAAAAGCACAACAGAGGATTAAGCCAGAGTAGGCTCCTTCTTTAGTTGGAGGTCTTTTCTGTAAAAGAGCCTTTGACACTGCAATTAGTTGTGCCCTGGTTTTAAGAAGGAAAAGAACAGGGTGACTGGGAGTCACCTACTGGCCAAACTAGCCCACTTGCTATACAGGCTAACCTTCAAAGGTTGTGCTCTTCCAACTGAATCCCAGGTATTTCTGGGGTGACACAAAGAATTTGCAAGGGGTGTCCCACAAAAGTCATTTGAAGGGAATTCATCACCTGAAACTCAACTTCCATGTGTAACTCTTGTCTAAAATTGCCTGATAACTCACAATAGAATTTTTTTTCATTTTATAAAAGAAAGATGCAACTTTCTTCCTTCCCAAATTGTGCTTTGATGTATTGCCCCAGAATGTAAAAAGAATCGAGGTGCCAAACAAATAGATAACCTGAAATAGGAGTTTGAAAAATCTCTTAAAATCAGAGATCTTCCTCTCCTGCGTGTCTTGTAGTATTTCTGGTAAATATGAAGCTTAATCCAAATTGGTATTTTTTTAACTCAGATTAGCTGAAGCAATATATAATAGCGACACTGACATAAGTGTAGTTGGAACATCTTATAGAACTATCATATTTTCAAGATGCATTTGATAAAACCCATCGGTAAATTATACCTGTTTTCTTTTGCATTTGTTCTACACCATTCCCCCCCAAAACAGTGAAAGCCTATTTTCTTAAATTATGCAATGAAACATTTTTCCAATGTCTTATATCATTTCCTATAATATTTAGTATTTTCACCCTCTTATTAACAAACTTCTTCAACCTTATAAAATAATGTCAACCTAAAAACTCAAAGTGATTTTCCAAGATCTTTTAAGAGAATTGTGACTAAAACAAACAAACAAACTTGTAAATCATCACTCACTGTTTTTCAAATCATGATCTGGTATATAATTAGGTTCTAAGAATCATTAGCTGTGGTCATTAAAAAAGAAAGGAAGGAAGGAAGGAAGAAAGATTCCTGAATCTCATCTATTGAATCAGCATTTCTTGGGAAACAAATACTAGGAATCTGACCGTTCAACATGCATCCAGGATTTTTTTAATCTACATTAAGTCTGAGAATTTATATTCAGGTGTTGGTGAAACTTTTAGGATAGTTCTATCCCATACCAATCGAAGGACAACCGGGTGCTTTATAAAACCGTAAGTGTATAAAGAGTTTTCTGTCAGAGTATAGCCAGCATCTGACATAGTACCTAGCACACAGTAGATTGAAAGTGAAGAATACAAGTTATATACCTCCTTCTAAAATATTAGAAGATTGACTATAAGGAGATGTATTCCTTCTAATATATGTTAAAGATGTATTCTATAGTTAATGTTTTTCCAAAGACTATCTCTTCAGCTCAATTTAATTTACAAATGGAATCATGGGAAGTGAAGTCAAAGCGGGGTGCCTTCCAGATTCCACTGCTGTGATCTTCAAATGAATGAGCACTGCAGATTATTCAGCCTTCTGAAAAGTTCTTAATTAAGGAAACCCATACTGTGCAGAGTAACAGCTTGTGTGTTAACCTTGTTGACATGGTATAGAAATCCCATGTAGACATCTTGTACAGAAGAAAGAAAATGTTCTAGTTCCTAAATTAAAATTTCCAAGTAATTATACTTTTAATGAAAATTGCTGCTATGGATGTCTGTTCAAAGGTTTTGGTTTAAAAAGTAAACATTTGAAAATATCAAACTTTTTTGATCGCTGAATATTGTTTTCATTAATTAGGCAAATATGACAGCTCTCTCTTTACTCTAATAGTCCCACTGGAGGAAATAACATTTTTGTTTGTCTAAACAGTACTTAATGACTACTCTAAAATTGGAGATTAAGACCTTTAACTCTAGAGTGCACAGCTCTATGTCCTTGACTCTGATGTTTATCATGAATATTAATTTCTGATCTTAAAGTCAAGCCATGAGATTTTTATATATTGTTATACTTTTCCCTTGACAATTTTGGTACTTGACATAATTTCCTCATCAGCAAGAGTTATTTGTGGCTTCCCTGGTTTAATGAGGGTGTAAAAGTGGCAGCTCTGGATTCCCTCTTACTTCAGTGTGAGGTCTATAGACTTGTTTGCTTTGAGAAGTTGCTAGACTTCTGATCTTTTTTTTTTTTTTTAATTTTTTATTTTTTATAAACATATATTTTTATCCCCAGGGGTACAGGTCTGTGAATCACCAGGTTTACACACTTCATAGCACTCACCAAATCACATACCCTCCCCAATGTCCATAATCCCACCCCCTTCTCCCAAAACCCCTCCCCCCAACAACCCTCAGTTTGTTTTGTGAGATTAAGAGTCACTTATGGTTTGTCTCCCTCCCATCCCATCTTGTTTCATTTATTCTTCTCCTACCCACTTAAGCCCCCATGTTGCATCACCACTTCCTCATATCAGGGAGGATATATGAGGGAGGATCATATCATATATGATAGTTGTCTTTCTCTGCTTGACTTATTTCGCTAAGCATGATACGCTCTAGTTCCATCCATGTTGTCGCAAATGGTGAGATTTCATTTCTTTTGATGGCTGCATAGTATTCCATTGTGTATATATACCACATCTTCTTGATCCATTCATCTGTTGATGGACATCTAGGTTCTTTCCATAGTTTGGCTATTGTGGACATTGCTGCTATAAACATTCGGGTGCATGTGCCCCTTTGGATCACTACATTTGTATCTTTAGGGTAAATACCCAATAGTGCAATTGCTGGGTCATAGGGCAGTTCTATTTTCAACATTTTGAGGAACCTCCATGCTGTTTTCCAGAGTGGCTGCACCAGCTTGCATTCCCACCAACAGTGTAGGAGGGTTCCCCTTTCTCCGCATCCTCGCCAGCATCTGTCATTTCCTGACTTGTTGATTTTAGCCATTCTGACTGGTGTGAGGTGATATCTCATTGTGGTTTTGATTTGTATTTCCCTGATGCCGAGTGATATGGAGCACTTTTTCATGTGTCTGTTCGCCATCTGGATGTCTTCTTTGCAGAAATGTCTGTTCATGTCCTCTCCCCATTTCTTGATTGGATTATTTGTTCTTTGGGTGTTGAGTTTGCTAAGTTCTTTATAGATTCTGGACACTAGTCCTTTATCTGATATGTCGTTTGCAAATATCTTCTCCCATTCTGTCAGTTGTCTTTTGATTTTGTTAACTGTTTCCTTTGCTGTGCAAAAGCTTTTGATCTTGATGAAATCCCAGTAGTTCATTTTTTCCCTTGCTTCCCTTCCCTTTTGCGTTGTTCCTAGGAAGATGTTGCTGCGGCAGAGGTCGAAGAGGTTGCTGCCCGTGTTCTCCTCAAGGATTTTGATGGATTCCTTTCGTACATTGAGATCCTTCATCCATTTTGAGTCTATTTTTGTGTGTGGTGTAAGGAAATGGTCCAATTTCATTTTTCTGCATGTGGCTGTCCAATTTTCCCAGCACCATTTATTGAAAAGGCTGTCTTTTTCCCATTGGACATTCTTTCCTGCTTTGTCGAAGATTAGTTGACCATAGATTTGAGGGTCTATTTCTGGGCTCTCTATTCTGTTCCATTGATCTATGTGTCTGTTTTTGTGCCAGTACCATGCTGTCTTGATGATGACAGCTTTGTAATAGAGCTTGAAGTCCGGAATTGTGATGCCACCAACGTTGGCTTTCTTTTTCAATATCCCTTTGGCTATTCGAGGTCTTTTCTGGTTCCATATAAATTTTAGAATTATTTGTTCCATTTCTTTGAAAAAGATGGATGGTACTTTGATAGGAATTGCATTAAATGTGTAGATTGCTTTAGGTAGCATAGACATTTTCACAATATTTATTCTTCCAATCCAGGAGCATGGAACATTTTTCCATTTCTTTGTGTCTTCTTCAATTCCTTTCATGAGTACTTTATAGTTTTCTGAGTATAGATTCTGTGCCTCTTTGGTTAGGTTTATTCCTAGGTATCTTATGGTTTTGGGTGCAATTGTAAATGGGATTGACTCCTTAATATCTCTTTCTTCTGTCTTGCTGTTGGTGTAGAGAAATGCAACTGATTTCTGTGCATTGATTTTATATCCTGACACTTTACTGAATTCCTGTATAAGTTCTAGCAGTTTTGGAGTGGAGTCTTTTGGGTTTTCCACATATAGTATCATATCATCTGCGAAGAGTGATAATTTGACTTCTTCTTTGCCGATTTGGATGCCTTTAATTTCCTTTTGTTGTCTGATTGCTGAGGCTACGACCTCTAGTACGATGTTGAATAGCAGTGGTGATAATGGACATCCCTGCCGTGTTCCTGACCTTAGCGGAAAAGCTTTCAGTTTTTCTCCATTGAGAATGATATTTGCGGTGGGTTTTTCATAGATGGCTTTGATGATATTGAGGTATGTGCCCTCTATCCCTACACTTTGAAGAGTTTTGATCAGGAAGGGATGTTGTACTTTGTCAAATGCTTTTTCAGCATCTATTGAGAGTATCATATGGTTCTTGTTCTTTCTTTTATTGATGTGTTGTATCACATTGACTGATTTGCGGATGTTGAACCAACCTTGCAGCCCTGGAATAAATCCCACTTGGTCGTGGTGAATAATCTTTTTAATGTACTGTTGAATCCTATTGGCTAGTATTTTGTTGAGTATTTTCGCATCTGTGTTCATCAAGGATATCGGTCTATAGCTCTCTTTTTTGGTGGGATCCTTGTCTGGTTTTGGGATCAAGGTGATGCTGGCCTCATAAAATGAGTTTGGAAGTTTTCCTTCCATTTCTATTTTTTGGAACAGTTTCAGGAGAATAGGAATTAGTTCTTCTTTAAATGTTTGGTAGAATTCCCCCGGGAAGCCGTCTGGCCCTGGGCTTTTGTTTGTTTGGAGATTTTTAATGACTGTTTCAATCTCCTTACTGCTTATGGGTCTGTTCAGGCTTTCTATTTCTTCCTGGTTCAGTTGTGGTAGTTTATATGTTTCTAGGAATGCATCCATTTCTTCCAGATTGTCAAATTTATTGCCGTAGAGTTCCTCATAGTATGTTCTTATAATAGTTTGTATTTCTTTGGTGTTAGTTGTGATCTCTCCTCTTTCATTCATGATTTTATTTATTTGGGTCCTTTCTCTTTTCTTTTTGATAAGTCGGGCCAGGGGTTTATCAATTTTATTAATTCTTTCAAAGAACCAGCTCCTACTTTCGTTGATTTGTTCTATTGTTTTTTTGGTTTCTATTTCATTGATTTCTGCTCTGATCTTTATGATTTCTCTTCTCCTGCTGGGCTTAGGGTTTCTTTCTTGTTCTTTCTCCAGCTCCTTTAGGTGTAGGGTTAGGTTGTGTACCTGAGACCTTTCTTGTTTCTTGAGAAAGGCTTGTACCGCTATATATTTTCCTCTCAGGACTGCCTTTGTTGTGTCCCACAGATTTTGAACCGTTGTATTTTCATTATCATTTGTTTCCATGATTTTTTTCAATTCTTCTTTAATTTCCCGGTTGACCCATTCATTCTTTAGAAGGATACTGTTTAGTCTCCATGTATTTGGGTTCTTTCCAAACTTCCTTTTGTGGTTGAGTTCTAGCTTTAGAGCATTGTGGTCTGAAAATATGCAGGGAATGATCCCAATCTTTTGATACCGGTTGAGTCCTGATTTAGGACCGAGGATGTGATCTATTCTGGAGAATGTTCCATGTGCACTAGAGAAGAATGTGTATTCTGTTGCTTTGGGATGAAATATTCTGAATATATCTGTGATGTCCATCTGGTCCAGTGTGTCGTTTAAGGCCTTTATTTCCTTGCTGATCTTTTGCTTGGATGACCTGTCCATTTCAGTGAGGGGAGTGTTAAAGTCCCCTACTATTATTGTATTATTGTTGATGTGTTTCTTTGATTTTGTTATTAATTGGTTTATATAGTTGGCTGCTCCCACGTTGGGGGCATAGATATTTAAAATTGTTAGATCTTCTTGTTGGACAGACCCTTTGAGTATGATATAGTGTCCTTCCTCATCTCT